>NC_133541.1:11104411-11729411 GCF_048773025.1 Camelus bactrianus
TAGGCTAGGGAATGGTCAACTTCAGTGGCCCCTTATAACTTCTGCTTCTTCCTTTGAATTCTCAGCTCTAGCCACAGTTTCTATCACCTATGATAACCTAGCAGAGTTTTCTTAGAATCATTGTCTACGTAAAACTTCTGCTCAATGTTAACCATATGTCAGCCAAGAATGTATTAAGAACGCGTTGGTCAAATCTCTGTGAAATTTTTAACCTACTAACCTTATATCCTGATCATTCATTACCTTAATGTTTAATGGAAATTTGAAAAATAGTCTTCACTGAGCAATCTTCATTATTCCAAACCCATGTTTTCTGAAAATCTAGCTCTGTATGAAGAAGATAAAGACAAAAATTATAAGTTAAGAATTTCTAATGTCATAGAAATAAAAAAGAAACTTTTTTTAAAACTTGAATTAGGGTGGAATTGACTTTTTATTTGAATTAAGGTGGAAGTTTTATATGAATTAAGGTGGAAAATGACGCATGGCTATCCATACCTATGGTTATCCAAAAGAGTTGCATAGGTAGGTAGAAAGATAGATACAGATATCAGCCAAGTGTTGGTCTTGCTGCAAGTTGGTTTGGGATCCATTGTCAGGTATCAATATTCTTCTCTTAAAAAAACAATTTCATAAAATATCACTATCAGACAAAGACCCTCTGTGACCATGATCTATCAAGGGGAAAAAGTGACCCCTCCATAATCATGTCTACACACAAACAAAACGTGGATGTTGTTCAAACAAAAAATATGACCAATCATCTCCTTGTACTAGATTTTGTTTTTATCAGTTATATGTAAGTCTCAGTCTAGTCTTCCTTTCTTCCAGATAACGTTTATTAAGAGACCCAGTCATAGCAGTACCCTCACCTTATGACAACATCCAATTCATAGCAAAACCCTACTTCCTTAAACCTTCTCAGTGATCATCTAACTCAAGCCCAAATCCTCCTAATACCTTTTCACTAAGACGCCCTACAGTTGCCCGTGGTGTGAGTTTTCCCTTGTTGAAGTTGTAATAAACCAACTTGTTCAATTACAGGTGTGTTCCTGGTGGTCTTTTAGCTAGAGGGCATTGACACAGCCATTACCCATCCAACTCACTGCTGCCTTTTTCCTCGCATGCTAGGTGACATGCTGTTACTTTTAACATGCTAAAAATAGAAAATGTATAATCTTTTCACATTGAAACTTGGTTACAAAGCTTCCTCTCAAACCCACAAATTGTTATAAGCTGTACAAGCAAGAGGTAAAATGAAAATATAAAACTAAATAATATTAGGGAGAAAAATGTCCACCTTTATCTAGGTTATTTCAAATACAGATCTAATGGGAGGCACACCTATAACCATCCATCACGATTGTCTCCTACATTTTTACTCTCAGGGTTCCTTGTGGATTTTTTGAAATCAATTACAGTTTTAGTCACTGAAAAATGATCCCTTTCTAGGGAAACTTTATTGTCATGCTTGTGATATATATTTTTGCTGTTTTTCCTTGAGAACAGAAGAAAATTATTGTATATTCTTTAATATGGAATGATTTATTTCTTCATTTCACTGACCAAAATAGTTTTGGATTGAAAGAATTATTTTGCATATTGCTATACCAGCCTCTAATAATTTATGTGCTTTTTATGCTGAACCAATTGATCAATTTATATATTTATTCTTTCATAATTTTTGTTTGCTTCTGAATTTACTCATGTAATGTCCAACATGATTCATTGCTCATATTTTATAAATTGTCACTCCTTTGTGTGAATCTGAAAGGAGAGTGAGCGGGAAACATAATATTTTTCATGCCTAACAGACTTTGCTTTCTTTTCTGCATTTCCATATACTCCTACCTAAGCTTTGCTGGGCTGTAAACAAACCTTTGTGAAGTTTTGAACATATGTTGAAAAATTATCCTAAACTAACAATCGTGCATGTAGGCTTACTGAATTAGACAAACCACTCGTCTTGCTTACATATAATATCACATCAACAATTTTAAGTCAACCAGAAGTCAATAAAGCTGGTCCTTGAATCTTTGCATTTGTTATATCTTGGACAGAACCACAGACTTTGACACTATCCAGAATACAAGATTTAGCAGAATATTAGTAATTAAATTTAAACTATGACTATCTATAAGGCAACAAAAATAAGTAGTTATAATCTTAGATTGTATTAGTTCCTAAGAATTATTCTGAATGTAATTGATGGTGTCCAGTTTCAGTGAGTTCATGTGGTTAATAGGAACAGAGGAAGTAGCAGTCTCGCCAACCAAACCTTGTATGTAATGTTACGGAACTCAACAGATTCTTACTTTTTTGGAATCCGGGATCTTATACAATAATTTGGAAAATTATTGAGGACCACAAAGATCTCTTGATGATATATGTACCAATATTTGCTTAATTAAGTATTAAAGCTGAGAATACAAGTATTTTATTAATTCCATTTAAAAATACCAGTAATAATCCTATTACACATTAACAAAAATAACAAATCTATATATTCGAAAACAAAGAATATAGTGGGAAGAATAATATTTTTTGCATTTTTGCAAATCTCTTTAAAGCCTGGCAACCTACGTGGCTTTGGTTAGAGTAAATGAAGAAATACATACATATCTATTTGGCAAGAAAAAAATGTGAATAGTCATATAATTATGGATGTTCCTTTTGTTACCAAAATTCACAATGACTAGTTGCAATATAAAACTTGAAATCATATCAATTAATTTTTCGCACTCTGCTTCATTATCTACTAGCGGCTTTAAAGTAGTGTGTTACGGTTTGTGTTTTTGTACCTTGAATAGATATTTTCCCATTGCCAGATTTTGCTAGCACCATGCAGTGGCCATTTAGAAATTACCCATTCCTTCAGTTACACTGATCATCAAAATGTTAACACATTTCCTTATGCAATATCAAAAATTGTACTTGTCAACATCGCTGGTAATCTCATCAGAAAAAGTCCTTAAACTTTCTGGAACTGATACTGATAAATATGCATTTAAAAAATTCTAATTCCCCTTAAAAGTTTAAGTTTTATCATTGGCCTCAAGTACCATCAGATATTTTCCTTGAAGTAACAGTCTTATCTTACACGTTTATGAGAAAACGTCTGCCAGGGACTCAGGTCTGAATAACCATAGTTTGTTTATCAGTTGTTTTCTCAAGTGAAAAAGAGTTGTTCCAAGACAAGAGAATTTAGATCAGCTCACAATCACACATGTGCTTTTTCTGGAGACAACCATCACATTTCAGTAGGCAGCAAACATGTTTTAAGTGTCCTTTCCACGTCATCATCCTGAATATTAAAAGGAGGAGTACTTGATAGAGAAGATACAATAAAACTTAAAATTCTGCATGTGAGATCTTCTTCAACTGCGATGGGCAAAATTTTCCACTATTTCCTTCACATTTTTGTGTATTTTTCTGTTGCATAGCACCCAGGCCTCTGTTATATAATCTACCAAGTATGTAAGTATAGTAATCACACAAGTGTTTACCTTCCTCATAAAATGCTAAATTTCTCAAGGTTTTAGATAATCATATTCATCTTTTTGTAAGTGACACTTAGCAAATCCTTTGTCAGATATTAGGGCTTTAGGCATGGAAGGAAACACAAATAATTGTGCTTTCTGTAACAGCTTAATTAAATACCATGCAAGGCAGAATGAAGATCCTTTATTAAAGCCTACAGAAAACATAAGATGGGAGTGCATCAAAAAAAAATTAACAATAGCACCATATGATTCAGCAATTTCACTTCTGGATATATTTCCAAAAGAATTTAAATTAGGGAATCTTGGAGAAATAGCTAGTCTCCCATCTTCCACCGCAGCATTATTCACAATAGCTGAGATAAGACAATAACCCAAATTTCCACTGACATTTGAATGGATAAAGAAAATGAGCTATATACATATAATGGAATATTACCATTAAGCCTTGTAAAAGAAGGAAACCCTACCATTTCTGACATGAGTGAACCTGAAGAACATTATGCTGAGTGAAATAACCAAGTCACAGAAGGGCAGACAGTGCATGATCTCACTTATATGAGGAATATAAAAACGTTAAAAAAGTAGAGTCAAACGTTGGTTGCCAGGGGCTGGGAAGAGGGGGAGCTGAGAGTTGTTCAACAGGTTTAAAGTTTCACTTATGCAAAATTGGACAAGTTCTAGAGATCTGCTATAAATGCCTGTAGTTACCAACACAGTGTTTTGCACTTAAAACTTAAAAAATTTGTTAAGAGGGTAGATCTCAAGTTAAGTATTCTTACCGTAAGAAGAAAGGACAAATACACACACACACACACACACACACACACACATACACACATACACACACATATATAGTTACCCTTACCATCATATTAAATAATGCAATGTACGTATTTTTAAAAAAAGAGAACAAAAAGAGATAGACTAGGATTTCAAAATTGTAGAATAGATAAACAAGATTATACTGTATAGCACAGGGAAATATATACAAGATCTTATGGTAGCTTACAGAGAAAAAAAGTGACCATGAATATATGTATGTTCATGTATAACTGAAAAATTGTGCTCTACACTGGAATTTGACACAACATTGTAAAATGATTATAAATTAATAAAAAAGTTTTAAAACATTAACTTCAAAAGAAAAAAAAAAAAAGAGAACAAAAATCATAAAGTCCACCAGAGAAAAAAGACTTATTCCCTGTTATCTGACTATTGGCAGACTTTTTGTTAGCAACAAAGATGCTGGAAAAGCATCTAATATTGAGGGGATTCTTCAAAATCCTGAGGGAAATAATCTATTAACCTAGAAGTTTATATGAAGACAAGCTATGATTTAATAGTGAGGGCATAATAGTATTTTAAGATATACAACGACAAATGAGATTAATAGTTATCAGCAATCGTTCTTCTCGATGTATTCCATTCCCATATAGGTCCCTTTTATTGAGAAATAAATTGAGTCATAAATGGGTAATGTCGTTTCCCCCAAATAATATAGCTATTAAGTGGCAAAGCAAGTATTTGAAGTCACATATTTTCCAGATGTGAAGTCTATGTATTTAACATAACTAAAGGATCTATTAAAGGATGTTTATCAACAATAAGAAAAGTCAATTTGGAGGCAAGGCATTAAATGCAAGATGATCAGGCTGTCTTTGTGGAATGCTTCCACCTAATATATCATCTTGCTGTTAAAAATCTTTGTAACTGAATAGTATATTTTACATCCCATTTTGATAAAATATATTGTGTATTTCCCACTGAACCTTTAGGGCTCTTGCTTAATCATATTCTATATGAAAATCTGTGAAAAGAGAGCTCTGGAAAATGGAAAGTAAAAGCTAGTCTTTTGAAGACATAAATAACTGTAATAAAACCTGGGCCCCCATCTGGCCAGTCTCTGCCTAGAGACACATTCAAAGGAAACACATCTTATCCTAGAACCTTTGAGGTATATTGTTCATCCACAACATAGTTTTCTTAAAAAAGGCCAGGCCAAGAGTTTTACCCATTTTAACAGGCAAAAATACTTCCAGAAATGTTCTCTGTACTTCATTGCTGTTTGATAGAAGAAAAATTTAAACATCTGTAAAGAAAGAAACAGACATAAAAGACTACACAAAACAAGATATGGACAGAAAGAAACCCTGGTCCCTGATGATTTTTCTAGTTCTCAGAACCAGGCTGCAATGTGGTCTGGCTTCACTCTCCACCCCGGAGTTCCAGGACATGCTCGTGTAGCCTGTCCATGGATAAATGGAGATTGGATGATTTGATCATTCATTTTAGAATAGTGACTCTGAGTATAGCCAAGCAATGGTACAGTACCTGAAGGAATAAGTGAAGATCAAGAGACGTTTGGAAAGGTTAGGGACAAGGTTGTTTGTGATATGAAAGACCCAATAGAAAAGAAAGGAGAGGCTGGTGGTACAGGAAAATGGTAACAGTTCAAATGAGCAGAGTCCTTAAAAAAAAAAGCCAGAGGCAAGGGAGTTGTTCTTTCAGGGAGGGACTTGCCTCTGTAAAAGAAGATATCAGGATGAAAAGAGAAGACAAATGCAAAGGTAGGACATACATATTTTGATCTGACCAGGGGAAGTGGAAAGAGCTATTTCCTGGTAGCATCTGTATTCTCACTGAAACATGACATAAGTAATTGGCTGCAATACGGGGGCAGTAGGCTCGATGGATGGGTTGTTAGTTAGGAGAGGGAAAAATAAATATAATAGTCATGATACAAATACTATACTATAGAAAGGGGAGACTGATATATGTTATTCTGAACTTCCATCAACTCAGACGAGATATACAGATTATTTTGTCAAAGTCATGACTTTTCCAGAAAACTTTTAAAAACTAGTTTCCTACTGTCAGTTGCCTAGTTGTTTCATAATTTCAGTAGTTTAAAATATTTCAGTTTGAAATGCATAGAAGTGCCGTGATGCTCACTGGGACAGAATCACCAGGCTCCGGAAAGAATGATACCAATCCATCACACTAACCTGGAAAAACAAAATACTGAGTTTCAAATTCTAAAGCCAGGCCACCAAGTGAAAAAGAGGTTGAAGTCTTTAAATTGTACATGTTTCTTTTGTCTCACTTACCAAATACCTGAGGTGATTACGTATTTTTAGCTTAAATTTACACCATAATTACTTCAATCCTGGAACACATTGCCACTGTATAACTGTTAATACCCTACCAAAGAGAAGTTGGAGAAACATTTCTAGTAAAACATCTCTTTACGCAAGTTGGAGGAACCTATAATTTTCAGTGAGATGATTACATGAAGTCCTACCTATAATTTTATTTAATTGTACCTTTTTACTTCATTTTCTCAACCTAGATTCCTTTCTTTTTTTTTCACCCTTGTCTCAAAAGGAAGACATTGAAACTATCTTCAGCAAAATGTTCAAGGATATGTGCATAGTTAACTATTCTCAACTTGTGTCTAAGATTACAGTATTTCAAACTATTAACAGATAAGTTAAAACTCATTCCAGCAATTATTTTCCATAGTTACAAGTACAGAGAGGATGCCTTTTTTAACACGGACTATAAAAGTATTAGTCATGGGCTACATATAAGTAAAATTAGTAAGAATATATAATAATAATAAATAATATGCCATATGGCAACAAAAACAACCTTATATTGGCACATATAATTGGCAATAATAATGGACTTAAGCATAAAATTCAATTAGGAAACTTTTCATTGTTATTGCTAAATAGATTGAATGTGATCATTAAGAATGTGGATTCTGGAGCAATATTTCCCGAGTTCAAAATCCAGCTCTGCCAATCCTAACTATGTGAACATCTCCAAGTTCTATACCTTCTCTGGCTTCTGGCTCCTATCGTGCAAAGTAAGAATACCACTGGTACCTACCTGATAGAGTTGATTGGGTGCTTAAATAAGAAAGTACAGATATTGAGGACAAAAATGAGAATGAACAATCTATCTCTACCCACAATATGAATAAAGCTCAGAAATATAGTGTTGAGTAAAGAAATCCAAACTCTAAATAATACATGATGTTTGATTCTTTATATATAAGATGCAAGAACAAGCAACATTTAACTATGCTGTTAGAAACGGGAGTCCTGAATTGAAGGAGGCATGAGGTCGACCTCTGGAGTGCTGCAGGGGCTCTGTTCTTGAGCTGTGCATCTGTTACATGCATATATTCAGATAGCTGTATACTTATAATATGTTTACTTTCTGTATCTATATAATACTTCAATAAAAATTGTAGAAAATTTTTTTTAAAAAGTACAGATAAAAGATAAAAGCCAGTGGCTGGAAATTGTTATGAGCTGTAAGCTCCCTGTACAGGTTAGGTTTTTTTAATTAAATGTCTGTTTTATAGAAATATTACTGATAGTCTAGATGAAATCAATAAATAATTCACAGATTTTTTTCATTTATATCTTCTAGTCCAAATAAAGGTAAAACTATAACTTCAGTCAAGTTAAAAACCTCAATATTTTTTCATCCTCAAAAATACTAGAGCTTTTGCTAAAGTCTGGCCAATATCTAGATCAGGAAGTGGCACACTTTTTCTGCAGCTGGCCAGCTAGGTAATATTTTAGTCTTTGTGGGCCATACAGTTCTATCTCAACTTCTCAACTCTGTCACTGTAGCATGAAAGCATATATGAACAACACCAAAAGTAGGCATGGCTGTGATCCCACAAAATTTTATTAATGAAAACAGACAGCTAGGCAGATTTGTCCCATGGGTGTAGTTTGCTGACCCTTCCTCTAGGTATTTGATAAAATGAAAACAGAGCTCTCAAATATTTTAACCCTATTTATTTTTTTAACATTCTTTTATTGAGTAATAGTTATTTTACAATGTTGTGTCAAATTCTAGTGTAGAGCACAATTTTTCAGTCATACATGAACATACATATATTCATTGTTATATTTTTTTTTTCGCTATGAGCTACCACAAGATCATGTATATTTTTCCCTGTGGTATCCAGTATAATCTTGTTTATCTATTCTGCATTTTAAAATCTCAGTCTGTCCTTTCCCACCCCCTGCCCCCTTGGATATTTTAACCCTATTTAAACTTTCCTAGGGGAACTACTCAATTGAGCAATTTGAATATCATGGATCTACTGTCTGTGAGTGTATGTATCCAAACCCTGAATTCTCTTTCAAATAAAATGAATATGAGTAACAGTCAGGAAGCCCAGTGTTTCTTGTTATCAAGTACAAAGAGGAGATATGGCAGTTTACAAGACTTAAGAACTATGCTTGACTCACTAGTTAAACAAGGTTTGCACCACCACTGCACACATATAAAATGATTACATTTTAAGAAATGTCTTCCCTAATATTACATTTGTGTAGTTGAGGAAAATATACATATAAAGTCAATGAAAATGACTCACTTTATGGGTAACAAATCAAAACTAGTCCTGTGTGATCTAATCCAGTGGTGCTCAAAATGTGGCCCACGGCCCATAGCTAGTTACTGCAATGAATTAAGGTTAGAAATTGAGAGTAGTGTTGGGAAACATTTTATGGTAATTTGGAGGTTAATTTTAAGTCTAGAGTCTAATAAAAAAAATGCAGGCTTGTATTTTATATGTTATTTTAATTTTCAGTTTTCATCTGCAGTGCATTAGGAGGGAAAGATACTTGTACCAGAGAAAGTGTGAGAAGCACCCCCCACAGCAATAGTCCCCGGGCCTTTTATCTTTATACATATACTACCTTTCACATTTTAAAACCTATGTTGCACTATTACAACACAGTCAATTATGGGTTATTGATTAAGTGTCTCCTGTATGTTGAGAACCATAGAAAAGCATAAACATGATAAAGCAAGTCTAAAATCTGGTTGGATTCTATAGAATAGATAAGCAAGTTTATACTGTACAGCACAGGGAAAAACATTCAAGACCTTGTGGTAGCTCATGGTTTAAAAGAATGTGAAAATGAACATGTGTGTATTCATGTGTGACTGCAAAACTGTGCTCTACCCCAGAAATTGACACAACATTGTAAACTGACTGTAACTCAATAAAAATAGATAGATAAATCAATCAATCAATCAATCAATCAATCAATCAATCTGGTTGGAAAAGTCAAAGATCAAGGCTACTGTTAGCAAAAATCAGATAACTTGCAGTGAGACCCTAATGGTGGGCTGTAGATGAATCACCATCACCAGAAACTGTTCAAAGTTTCCTCAGCATCCTGCTTTACTATCTCTAGCCAACGAAGTTCACAGAAACTTAATTGCTTTGATGTTCATTTGCCACATCCTTTATTTAATCTAAACGGCTGTTCAAGCAGACATCAGGACTGTGGACACTTTAGCAAAATCCTTAATATTTGTGAAGCTTGTTTTCTTTCTTTTTTTTTTTTTTTTTTCAGCCTACCCACAGAACCATTATAGCAGCAGCCATAGAAAAGCTGAGTTGAAGACTCCAAAATCATGTATAACTTTGAGATAAATAAAATGCGCTTTTGGAAACTTATGCCATGCCTCATAATAGACTTCACTTCACCTCATCAAATAATGGAACGAGAAAATGAAACCCTCTTCTTAACAACAATTTGGACTCAGTGAGATTGTATTAAATTAACTGCCCTAGGACAAAAAGATACTTGTCTTCCCGCAGTAGATGGGAACCGACAGATCTAAGAGGGTAAGTGGAACTCTCTTATTGTTGATGCTTCATACCTCACAGCTTTCTCCTGAGGCCAAAGCCCCCTGGTGTCCTTTACCACACACACACACAAGACTGACATTTCTTTTAATCCATGAAAAAGCATGGACAGCATAGTGGCAATGAGGTCCCAATGGTCCTTTAGCTACTTCGCGGCTTCTCTGTCAGTACCGGATCGTAGCTAAAATAGATGTTTAAGATTGGTTTCATATTTAAAACATTCTCAACTGTCAGCATTCTCCTTGTTACAGCGATCATCACAGGGTCACATGTAAGCAACAGGAGACTTGAAAGTTTTTTTAATATGTGTGACATTATTTTAATTTAATCATCTTGCCCTGTCTTTCACTTAAGTTTGTTCCCAGTAAATTCTGAAGTCTGTTTTTCAGCAGCAAGAAAAGACACAATTGTACAATCATATGTGCCATTGATCATGGATTTGGGTCTGTGCAACTCTGATTTTCCAGTACCCCTTTTCCTTTACTCAGTGATTTACATTCAACAATAGCTTTGTGAATTTAACATTGAAATGACTTAAGTATTAACTTGTAAGTTCTGTCTAGACTTTGACATTCATCCAAATGCTATACCTCTGAAAGTGATAAAATAAATGCAAAAAATAATAATATGATGAGTGTTTTTGACGTGGGTCATGGTGGAGGCACTATTATAGGAGGCATGGATTTAAGTAACATTGGCAAGAAACGCCAATGATATTCCTGAATCATTGTAAAGCTAAGTCATTTCTATCACAATTATCCTAGAATTTCATTATTACAACCCCTTAATCATTTAACTAGTGAGCAGTATAATCTAGCATAAGATCCTTAACTTATTTAATTAACCGTCATATATTTACAAGTTTTATGCCAGGATCTTCCTTTGACACTTAGGTACCTTTTCGGAGCAAGAAGAATCAAACACATAAAAGGAACTGACTGATAATTTGAACATTTACATAAATAGCATCCTGGTCAGAGGAAAAATTCTGAAGTCATCCTTGATCCCCTGTCCCTGTCCTTTGGCATTCCAGCTGTGAGGCTGGCTGCTGTCATCAGTAGGCTGTGAAAGTCCCTGTTTATCTGTGTGTTCCTTATACTGTGTGCAAAGCCTTGTTGGTACACAGTAGACATTACATAAATGTTTGAATTAGTGAATCAATTCAAGCTTTCTATTTGGACTGGAATAGAAAAAAAAATCAAAGATTTTTAATAGCAAAGAAACAAGAAAACACAATCTATTGTATTTTGGGGGTTTAGCTGAGACCAGTAAATGATAATGTTATGACTAAAGACTTGGAAGGAAAACTAAGAATGTAAATACTAGAGAGAACAGACGAGAGAAATTTTATAAGACAGACAACCAGTCTAGAAGTATGACTATTTCCAAACTTTCCAGTAACAAATAAATAGGAGTTATTTTATGTAAAACTATTAACACTTCATAGAGATAAAGGGTTTAAGGCATTATATAATGTCTTATTTTAAGGAAGGACTTGTGGATTTGAACAAGAATTTGCTAGGATTTTATCCCTAACAACCTCAAACTGCCACCTGGTGGTGACTTCCCTGAATTGCAGATGTTTGATCTGGGGTGCTCAGGGCTGTTTGTAAGGAACTGTGACCCAAATCCCACCAATACAGAGCAATGGAGGTGACATGAGTTCTTGTGGTCCATAGGAGCACACCTCCATCACCACCACCACCACCACCACCACCACCACCACCACTGCACAACCATACACAAAAAAGGAGAAATTAAAAAGCAAACAAACAAACAAGACCTGTTTTCATTACCTGTCCCAAAAAAGAAGTCTGGTTTAAATGAAATTTTGGAACAAATGAAGATTTCATTCAGCGCCTTGGCCCATTCTCTTCCTTTGCCAATCCCTCCCACATCTCCCAGTAAAATCACTGCCCTCCTCCAGCCCAACAGCCCTTCTGACCACACCTAACCTGAGCAATCCACTGTGTGCTTGACCCTTCTATGACTTGGAAAACTCACATGTCCAGAATTACATCAAAGTGATACAAGGTACGCCATTTGTTAAAGTGTCGTGACCTGATAAGGCCTAGCCCAAAAGAGTGTATATAAAAGTGAATTCATTACTATAAACTATTTTGTTTCTTTGTGTATAATGCTAAGCATTTTAATAAAAGGAGTCTCATTTTTCACAGATATCTTTCAGAATGCTAATTGATGATATGATGATTATGATGGGTTATGTTTGTCTGATATGAAATACAAACAGAAATATATTCATTAATTTTTTTCTGGTTGTGGTTTACACTCTAAAAATCTTTAAAAGTATAAGAATATCTATAAGCTGCCAGAAAATAAGCCCTGTTTTCCATAGTCAAGGGTCTGTAACCCAGGTAATTAGGCAGTTGTTCAAGAGTAGATGCGATAAAGATGGTTTAAGAGGAGAATAATGAGGCTTTTTCATTAAAGAAAACGACTGCTTCGGAAAATAAGTCTTAACTTATCAAGAGGCCACTCAAGTATCCATTGGACTTGGTTCCTACAAACAGTGTCCAAACATCTCACTCCAACTAACCAATAGCTTTACTATTTCTCAGTGCAAAGCCAAGATCCATATTTTAAGATCAAATTCTAGGCCTTTATTCGGTTACCAAAACGGAGAGTTGCTTGAGGAATCTAGAGGTGTGCATCAAAGTAGGATTGAGATTTTGAACAAGTCTTTTAAGTGTTTTTGTCCTCACTCTCTATAATATATTCATTCAAAAGTTTAGCATCATCATATTTAATATAAAGGACAATAAGGCATATCATGCCTGAATCTCTAAAGATAAGAAAAAATTGTGTATTAGAAAATGGAAAAAATGGAGAAATGGGAGATAGAGATATGATTTTTAGATTAAATCACTAAAATGTTTAGGAATTTAAGTTACATAAAATTAATATGAGTAGTTTTTTAAAAAAATCCTTTTACAGTAGAAATAAGCAAAAGCACTTATCTTAATTCAACTTAAAATTCCTATTTTTAGCTTTCAGTACTGTCCTGACACATCAGAAAAAATGAAGCTCCACGTCACAATTCCAAAGGAAAAAAGAGCAGCAAGTAGCCTCTTCCAAAGCAGAACATATTTTTCTCTGAAGAAAAATGGGAAAAATTGAGTTAACGTGCTATGATAGTCATCAGGGTTGATCACACAAGTGTGAGGTGAGATTTCTGAACTGCTCTGCTCCAAGTACAGATTTCCCAGTGTGGATTTACACAAACCAGCCAACGCAATGAAACAGATCTTTATTCACATTGAAATTGAGGGCCCAATACATTAAATAATAGCCCAGTTGCCAGAAAAAAATACTTCCTGAAAATGGAAACTCTCCAAGCTTGTGAATAATTTAGATTTTTATTTTAATTTTGTTTTTGTTTTAATCAATTTCTGCTGGCATACATATGCTCATTGCACAAGTGTGGAGAGCTCACACTAGTAACTGGCACACAGTACTTTTTTTCTATGCCCTATAGAGACAATGTTTCTCTCAGTCACAGTAAATAGGCTATGCCTTGGTCAAAAAAACAACTCTAAATCTTCATAGCTTAAAACAAAGATTCTTTGTGACAAGTGTCAGGAATACAATCTACTTCCATAGATGAAATATAGTATCTATATAGTAGTGATAATGATAATATTAAATATTATATAGATTCTAATGCTATACAATGTCAACATTATATTTAGGCTATTTAATATTATATGGCCTTTAATGCTTCGTAACAGCTTAGCAGGAAAGATTGTAGAAATCTGAGTCTCTTCAATCACACTATAATATAATCTTCAATTTCTGCTAGTTCTGCTAACGTGTAAACTAATGTGTATAAACACATTCTAAACTAGACTTTCTAGCTGGAATGATCTCATGATTCTTAAATTAGTTTCTTCACACTCAATCTGCAGCAAACCTGTTCTAGGCTATAACACCCTGAGTCTTGGAATAAAATAAAAGATTAGGTTCACTAATGTCATCAGATGAGCTCTTCTGACAAAATTTATCAGTCACTTGGTCAAATACTTCGCTTGACAGATAATTAGTTTGAAAAACCTTTTTAATGACAAGTGATTAAATGGACTAAATTTGCCAGCTACCTTGACACCATACATATCTCCCTTAATTGATGGTGTGGAAAATATTTCAAAGTCATTATTTATTTGAAATATTTCCAAAACAGATTTAAAGTGTAGCACATTATTATGGCTTTTTGTTAAGCTTAGAATGTCTTTTGAGGCATGCTTATTTTCTAGAACGTGTTTGAGAAACCCACGAATAAATGTGGCCCTGTCTATTAAAAATAAGCACTATTTTTCAATCAAAGTGAGCAAGATGGATTTAAAGTACGATTTAAGTGCAGTGTCTAGCTATTTCTCGCAGTTGTTTCTGGGTGCCTGAACAGATATTCATGTACAATGCTTACGAATGTATTTTCATATAAATGATACCACAGTATTGAAAGGAATCCAAGCAGACATGAACACATCATCACATCTTCCCTACCCCATCCTTACCCAACTAGTACCGCATACAGCCTGGGACCAATAATACCATCCATGTCCATTTAGGCAGCCATATTTGGGACATATGTATGCTAAAAAAAATTTTGTTATTTATCTGAATTTTAAATTTAACTGGCTGTTTCATCTGGAAATCCTGGTGACAATGCAGTTCCTTGAAATATAATAGTGGTCAGGTTAAATAACTGTTAATATTTCTTCTGTTTTCTTTGCCTCAGAATGAATTATTCATTTGTGCTGAGCAGTGTGCAAACAATAATAAAGCCAAATCCACATTTTCGTGACACTCCTGACAAACTGCCGCCATATTAAAGAAATAAATTACAGGTCCTCTATCGCCTAGCAGCATGGCCCTCATCCCTATTTTTGAGGCATTTCAATCAACCTTGCAATCTTCACCAAGATGTAAGATATTAAACATATAATTTATCCACCCTGAAGTAGCATTGATTTTAGAACTGTACGATCTTCTGACTTTTTTTTTTTTTCCAGAGAATGGTCAAACTGACCATTTGGGCTATAAATTAGGTTTTTCATGGCTAGCATACTTCACATCGGCACTTTATTATACAAGCAACAATTATGTCATCGCCAGGCCCTGGTACAACACGAAGGGAGTGTAAATGTCAGGATTGATGGTGATGGCTCAGAGCCAGCTCATTATAATACAACTGTGTTGCCTTTGAAAGAACTGAGTATGTATTATCCACCTACCAGTGCACCAAAGCCGCATCATAAACATAGATCTCTAACTGCAGCCCATTTAAATGATGAAAGGGTGTATATTAATCTATGAGATTGATTTTACCCAGGGGGGAGAAATTGTTCTCTCTATTTATGAAAGTCAAAGCATTCAGTGCACAGAGAAGCACTTATCAAATGAGCCTGCAGTATGAGGATGCATTTCACTAATGCTTCTTGCTAAGATAAATAGTCTGTGGTCGTAAAAGATGCTACTACAATTTGCTAGAAATAAAGGAACTAAAAAGAGCGACATGTGTACAGCGTTTTGTAAACCCCGGAGAGTAAATTTTCTAAATTACCTGGCCTCTGTGTTTGATATACTTAATTTGAAAGTCATTGATAAAACATGACAGTAATTTTATGCACACATACACATACAAATAACTCAGTAGTTTTTATATTTAGTACTCCTCACAGGTAAGTTAATAAATCTTTTGGCAATAATCACATGCTTCAGACATACAAATCATTTTCAGGATCATAGGATCCCAATATTTTTTTTTCAGATTGGGAAAATTATTTAAACATAGAATGTTCTCTATTCTTTCTCTCTCCAACAAGATTAGAATGTTTCAATTTAAGTGTGTAACTTCAAAACTAAGCAAGAGAGCTCAGCAGACTGCTTTCTGTGATGCTTGCCATTCAGATATCTTTGAAGCGTATCATCTCATCTTTAAACATCATTACCTAAGCCCAAAGTTAGAGGATTTGTTTTTTCCTCTAGTAGGCTCTTAACAGATGCTTCTGGGCACATCTTCTACCTGCTAACACTCAAATTACAGATTCCAGGGGGAAATGAAACTTCACATAGTTTGAGTATGTGTATGTATGACTGGGACATTCTGCTGTGCACCAGAAGTTGACACATTGTAACTGACTATATTTCAATTAAAGAAAGAAAGAAAGAAAGAAAGAAAGTAAAGTAAGAAATAACTGCATATATTTCAAGGCAGGGTTGAGAGAAGTTGGCTTTAAATATTCTCATATATGTTTAGTCTCTGAAT
The DNA here is from genome assembly GCF_048773025.1 of Camelus bactrianus. Classification (NCBI taxonomy): domain Eukaryota; kingdom Metazoa; phylum Chordata; class Mammalia; order Artiodactyla; family Camelidae; genus Camelus; species Camelus bactrianus. Next base: position 11,120,895 of record NC_133541.1, read on the forward strand.
TCCTATATAACCTTCAAGATCAGTGTACTTATCTGCATTTTTCAGGTTGAGACACTAAAATGTGAAAGATGAAAGTCCCAAAACTAACAAATGGATGAGGAAAATTTTGAACCTAAGACTTCCCATGTTGGGTAGCTGCCTTTCATAGGAGCCCTGCTTCTCTGGGGAGTGGGAGGAGCGGGATGTGGAGTGGGCTACGGACTTCCGGCTGAGCCTCACTTTTTGTCACATTATCTTCTTCCCAAAGGGCATTTACATCGTCTCCTTGATTCCCAGTTTTGTTGGATGGAATCATCCATGTAGAACTTGGTATGAAATCCAGACGTCAACTTTAATCCCAACCCCTCTCCACCGAATCATCGGTAAATCCTGTCAACCCACCTCCCCGCGTACCTCTCACACGGGATTCCCTGTTCTTGCCTTCAGGGCCGCTGCCTCTGCTCAGGTCCTCACTGTCACCTCACCTGGACTGCTACTCTGCCCTGAAGTGGTCTTCCTGTAACAATTGTTTTTTTCCTTTTGTCACTTCCAGGCCATGCTCCTACATAACTCTTTCTAAAATGCAAATTGAGCCATGCCTGCCATTCCCCGGCTCTTCTTATTTTGATGTCACCCAAATTGTCTGTAAATGAAATCCAGACATCTTTGTATGGAGTAAGTAAGTCTTTTAATGACCTAGCCATCTTCCTGCCTCTTAGCTTTATCCACCACCCCTGGCATAAAGGAACCTTACTTTGAAGTCTTACCAATTTTATGATCACCCCATCTATCTACCTCTTTAATTTCGTTAGCTCTTGTCCTCTATAACACTGTCTCCTTCCCTAGAACAATCTCGATCTCTGGTGCTGCCATAGAAAATTTTGCTCATTGCTATTGTCTGAATGTCTGTGCCCCCTCTCCCTGACCAAAGCATCAGTTCATTTGTTGAAACCTAACGCCAAATGGAATGGTGTTAGAAGGGGAAGCCTTTGAGAGGTGCTTAGGTCATGAGGATAGAGCTCTCAACAACTGGATCAGAGCTCTTATAAAAGAGCCCCCACATGCTACTTCCACCGTGTGGGGGCGCAGTGAGAAGCTGGCAGTTTGGGAACAAGAAGTGGGCTCTCACCAGAACGCAGCCATGCTGGCACCCTGATCTTGGACTTCCCGCATCCAGAGCTGTGAGAAATGAGTTCCTATTGTTTGTAAGCTAACAGGTCTCTGGTATTTGTTACAGCAGCTCAAAGGAACTAAGACACTCATATTTTTAAATGGCTTCAAATAACATTTCCTCAATGAACCATAGCCTTAAGCCATTTTCCCTCTATCTCTCCTTCTATGTGTGTTTGTGTGTGTATGTCTGTGTGTCTGTGTGCGTATGTGTGTGTTTCCCCAAAGCATTCTGAAAAGTGAATAAGATAGAAGAGTTCCAAAAATAGAAAAATTTCTGGCTTTTGTCTAAATCTCTTTGCAATTTCCTTATTTGCTTGAAGGGTAAACAAACTAACTTTTTAGAATGATATGCGAGGCATGACTCTTGCTTCTGTGTTCTGAGTAATTTCTCATTAAATATTTCCTTTCACTTAGATTTCACCAAAACTTATCTTTTTCTCTAAATATATCATCCTTATCAGTACCTCCTTGGATCTTTCATATGCTGTTTTAAATAATAAGAACCATCTTCTATTATTGACTGAGTGGAAAAATTTCAAAATCCAGCTCACTCAGAACCTTTCAATAAATAATTTTAAGAATTGATAGGTAAAGTTGAATAGCATGGTATTAGTCAGTCTTACACTGATAATAACCACGCACACAAAAAAGTCTCAATGTCTTACAACAACTTTGTTTGGCTGCTAAACTCTTTTCTGTGTATTTTCTCATTCCTTCTGGGACTCAGACTGAAAGGCAAGCCCCTATTTGAATTTGTCTTTGTTCTGATAAGTGACAAAGAACTAAAAGGCTGGTAGAAACACAAGATGTCTTTTAAAGTTACATCATGGTTTCAGTGCCCATCACATCCAGTCACCTGCCCTTGGACAATACAAAGCACATGGACCAACCCAGCTTCAGTAGGACACACTGCATGTATGAAGGCAATTCTCAAGGATGAATCATCCTTTAATTAGAAAGATGAGTAACTATTTGGGAACAATAATGCAAACTACCTCCTTAATTAAATTCATTTGGAAATTTTATCTCTAGCATCTTTCCTCTTTGAACAAAAGAATGTGATTTATTCAGCCTTTTATATCCAGCAACTACCACAGTGCCTGAAACACAACAGTGTTCACTAATTTTTGGCTAAATGAATTATTGGATGGATGAATGGATAAAGATGAGGGAACAAGTGGATATAACAATATTGCACTGTAATTAATTTTTGACATGGAACATAACCAGAAATTCCTCTGAGCATAGGTGTTTTATTCAGATTTCTTTCATCACCCTTCCTGAAACTTCCTGCGATGAGCATGGCATGGTGTGGGGACATATTCAGACAATCCTGCTGAGGAATGAGAAAATAAATGACTATAGTGAATAGACAATCTGAGCCCCTTCATGTAAAATTGTCCTCCGATCAGTCCTCACTAGCTGGGCATGTCATATAAAGGAGACAGGATCCTCCACTAGCTGCAATTGAAGAGAACTCTGGAAAACTACCCAAATTTTTGCTCTATACAGCCTCACTCTTGAAAGCACGTTGTGTGTATGAGTTTGGTTTTATACAGCTCAATATAATTAAAATTCAAAGAGGAAGAAATGTCTACCTCCAAAGACAAAAACTGTCCCCTTAAAAATAATGCCAACATCTATTTCTGTCCTGTAAAAAAATATCCAAAAAGTATTTTATGGCATTTTCTCAGAACAGCATGGAATAAAGTGGAAACAGAAGCTGTAGCTGTGGTTCCATTGTTAAGGGAGTGAACAGAAACACTGTTTCCAGGTAAGTATATAAAGCTGTGGTGGTTAGTTTTGCTGTTAGTGAGAAATCTGGGCTGAGTCATCTTCTGGTCTCTCATGTAAGACATTTAGTTGTCTGGAAAGTGATGATGCTATTGTAATTGGCATAGACATTGGCAGTTTGCATGGAAACCACTTGCCTTTGTCATTAATTCCATCCTTGGCTCGCCTGGCCAACTTACGTTCCCTTCAGACTGTCAGACTTAACATCTTACTGAATCTTCCATCACAACTACAGTAATTTTTCCTGCTGCCAGTGCTCTTTTTTGGATATGATTTTGCTCACCAAACTAAATTGAGTATCTATTTAACACCGAGAAGGTTTAATAAAACTAAATTTATCTGCTGCCTTTGAGTTGGGAGGTTCTGAAGAAGGTTTGAGAACACCCAAGATTTACCCTCTTTTAGTATCATCATTAAAATTAATCATTTCTGAAGGAAATATTTCCAAAAATCTATTCAACATTTACATATTTTCTTTAAAAAGGATGTAAATATGCATTTGTCTTGATGAATCAGCATTGCTACAATTAGTTCCCATTAATACACTAATTACTGGCTTGCTTGCTTTTTTTTAAGCTGTTTATTGTAATATTTTGTTTAATTTGTTTGCCTTTTATGAAATTCATTCCCCATAATTTTTAATTGCTACTTGTTATCAGCTGTAATGGATAAAAAGGTAAAATTTTGACTGTAAAATTTCTATACCTATTGAGTCAATAGCCTGGGAATAAAAGTCATTTATATGAAGTGAAAAGCAAACTGTGTAGCATATCCCCTTTATAAGCCTTTTCTGCTGCATCAGTATTTCCTTCTTTTTTCTCCTTTTTTTTTTTTTCCTTTTGTCAATCAAGCTTGCCAAAACATTAGGACAAATTCTGTGGACAGGTAAACTAAATAAAATATTTTTTCAGAAAATCTAGAGCACCATTTACTGTAAGATACACCATTATTTTACCACTCTCTAGAAAAGAAAAATATTTCTAATTAAGCTTTTTTTTAATCACTCCGAGTTGCTTCATTATAAATTCAGTAGTGATTACTTGAAGACTTATTTAACATGTGTTTTTAGCTTCACAGTAAAAAAAAAAATAAAAGAAAGAAAATATAAATGGACCAAGTTCATTATGCTACTCCTCAAACTTCTTGGGCAACTTCACTTTCTGTGTGAATCTGTTTCCTACCATTCTGGCCTTCACCATGGGATAGAATTTTCTTCAACCTGATTATGTAGTTCCAACATTTTCCCTCCAGTAATTTTCATCAGTCACTTTATCAGTTTTTACTCATTAGCCAACTGAAACTCAGCTATAAAATCTGAAAAGATGTCATACCATGCTTATTTTTCTGGCTTAATTGGGAGAAAATAACACCTCTGTGTGACCAGACGTTCACTGCGGTTTCTTTCTAAAAACTTACAAATTTTCTCCTGATATGAAAGTCCTGTTTCTTTTGTAAGATCATAACAACACAACACACACACACACACACACACACACACACACACACTTTTAATGAGAAGCTTTTTCCCTGGAATCTGAAGTTAAATGTTATATCAATGTAGTTTAAAACTCATAGTAGAAGGTATCTTTTCATTTTATTTTTAATGCTGTTGAGTGCATACTCATGTACCTAGACCTCTGCGGTCTGCCAGAGCCGTGATGCCTCAGTTGATTTACTAGATTTGCTATTTGCTTCCACGAACAAAAGTACTTCCTTCTAGTACAAAGGGATGTCCAGTCCCTACACTTCCTGGAAAACTCTCTCCATACCAAGACGGTAGACAGCACATCAGCCTCCTGGCTTCTCAGAAGTCCCTGCCAGCTTACTTTCATCTTCACTCTAATATGACCTTAAGTGACTCCACAACAGCTATTGGGTCTTTAGCACAGCACCTGTCTGTTTCAATTATGAAAATGTTTAGAGCAATTACCTTGGCAGGAACCAGTCTCAAGGACCCATCCTTCCCGTTGACCCGTCTTGAACACATTTCGTTCCTGTCATCACTTTGTTAATGTCACCTAATGCATCTCTAAAACACAATTTTATCTCTGATATTTTCATTAGGTCAAAGAAGTTCAATTAATCTCAGAGTATAGTTCCTTGCAGACACTGTGGCCAGAATTTCACTTGTCTCATTAACAAGAATAAATTCAGCAACCAAAACAAAACAAGACAAAAATGCAAGTGCTCTCCTCCCTGAGCATTCCCAAGACCCACCCTGGCTGATGTTTTGAGTAAGGATCCAGCTGTTCATCTAACAGCCCTAGGAATTGATGACACCAGTGGCTTTAAAGCAAGCCAAGGCAGATGGGACCCTCTTTTTTAGCAATAGTGGGTGTAACAGAGGCAAAGAACTTCAGTCGCAATCCTCCCTGTCAACAGGTCTGCCCTCTCTTGGAAAATAAGGCACGAGCATGAACTAAACATGGAGGATAATTTGATAGTGTCTGTGGGGAAAAGAAACTCTCAGTTTAATAGACAGGATTATAAATATTATAATAGAGTTATTAGTGAGAGCAGACTGAAAAGCAGCTGGATTGTAGCAGTCAAAAATGCCGTAGCCCCAGGCTTGAATATGAGAGTGCACAGCTGAAGTGGCTTTGCATCAGACGTTCCGTTCTGCAGCACCAATGAAGCTGGAGAGAAGGAAGAGCTCATTAGCAGTCATTCTGCTAATGACTCCAGGGAGAAGGGCGGATCATTACTCAGAGGGCTTAGCCACTATTTGCTTCTGAGAAGCAGCAGTGATGATATCTGAGTGAGTCTCTTTTGACAAGAACATCTCTGGTTGAAATATTGGGAACTGCAGGGCACGTCTCTCAAGGGAAAGGGGGAACTTGAGAAATCTTAGTGGTACTTTGTGGGGTAGAAGAATCCCCCGGATGCTCAGAGCACGGCTGTGTGAGGATGAGCGAGAGGGAAGGTCGCATGACGGTTTTGCATGTGTAATAGACTCACCAGCTCCCGTGCACCCACGTGGTCATTGAGGAGTCATGGTGCTGATACGGAGAGGTCAACTGGTCTCACACCCTTGAAGAAAATTCTACAGGAAAACAGTGGAAACTAAATGCTATTCAAAACCGTACTTATATTATAAGTTACTAAGCAACTTGAGACAAATGTCCTACTTTAATCCCCTAAAGTCTTTTAGGGGTAATGGGTGTCCACATTAACTCCAGACCTTGAAAACAAGGGGGCCAGATCAGTCAACTGGGCACTTCAGTGTTGAGACGAAGTCATTAAAAGGAGCAGACAGACCCATGAAAAGTATTTTTTGCTAACGAAGAGTCCTGAAACTGTAGCCTATAGGTAATAGTACCCTGTCACTCAGGCTGCTAAAGCACATTCAGTTAGGAAAAGATTTAAAGGCTGATGAATTATGATAACAACATTTTTCTTCTGTAATTGTGACATTAAATTTGAATTTCATTCCAAATTTAAATCAAATTTAAATTTGAAGTAAAATCTTTGAATTAAATTGTGAAAGTATTGGCTTATTACATATAACCATTTGGGCCACAGTTCTAAGGCTAAGAAAAAAAATTGATAATTTCAAAAGCAGAATTTTAGGAAAAGCCACAGAAAAAGAAGCCTGTTGTTCCTTGGGAAGCACTCTTAGGAACAAGTGATACTGAAGCCATTCCTTTCTACCCAAAATGATGTCCCCCGTCACAGTGACTTTCCCACAAAGCTAAACTGATGACATTTGAATTCCGGCAGATTTAAGAATGGAATGATGAGTGAGAGGAAACTGATCAGTGAGGTCCCTGGCCAGTGGAACTGAAGTTGCCAGAAGGATCAGAGCTATCTGAGCAGTGGTTATGTCATTAAGCTGGAGTTCCCATCTGTGACAGGTGAGTGCCTTAGCTTTGCCCACCCTGTGGCCGCTTGGGCAACGAAAAGTTCAACCATGATAGACGGAGTTAAAGAGCTGCTCAGGAAGACAGTGCAAGCCAGTTTTGCAAATTAGTTAATATTGGATGGAACACTAAAAACAGATTTGTTTTGTTTGTTTTTTAATTCTAGAAAGGTAGACCACCGACTCATGAGTTCCTTTCTCACAAATCTGGATCTAGAGGCGGATTTAAGAGAAGCGTGCTAGATAACTGTAGCAGCCGATGCTGCCCATCACCAGCTCACACCCCTGGGGCATTCATAGTAGCCATTCCCACTGGGCTGTCCCCAGGGGCAGGAGCCAGCTCAGCCTCCCTGCGGGACAAGCCAGGGTGCTTAAGAGTTAAGCGCTCTGAAGCAGCCCACAACCGGTAACAAACAGGAAGCGGTGGGCAAGCAAAATAATGTCGCACTCCTCTGGAGGGACAATTCTGAGGCTTGCTGGACACAAAACCCCGACTTCCAGCATCATTAATGCAACACACACTGGGTCATGTGGGAATAAATAGAGGTCATACTAGGTAAAAACATACAGTTTAAAAAAAGTGAGTTGAAAACAGAGATGCAGCGAGAAGAAGAGGAGCTGTGTCTTAGGTCCAGGGTGAGCAGAGGCGTCTGCTACGTTCAGGGAGAGGCAGAGTGCCTCCCTTCTCCTTTCTGCCCCTCTCCTACCCTTTGAAAGCCTGTGTGTGTGTCACTGCTGTAACTCTGTGATGTGCATCTAGGATTCACGTCCAGAGCTCACCTTCTCAAGGCCCACCTGCCTGAGGCAGCAGAGCTCTTCAAATGATGGAGAAGTAGCTCCTTTGGAAATTCCATTTCTATTTTTTGTGTGTTGTGTGATTCCTCAGTGTACTTTTCCACCTTATAAAGAAGATTCTATCTTCACCAATATTTTGGAAAATTAGAGAGAGCGATCAGGTGAGAGCACGCGTAGACCAGATCGCAGAGCAGCTGGACGCTGTCTTCTCCTCTTCCTCTCCCCACCTCCCTGCATCAGTTACACTGGCAAAGCGAGAAGCAGGAGCTCTCGGGCCAGACTGAAACATCATCATTCCAGGGAACAAGACAAATCTTTGTGCACGTGGTCGATGGCGCCATGGTATAATTTCAAATAAAATTATAAAATAAAATCAACAGTGATTCAGTGACCCTGGATTTGGTTGTGAAGAGGGTTCCGGAAACCTGTAGGAGAACAAAGTACCCCAATCCTTGATCATTGGTCTCCCCACCAGGTGGGGCAGCGAAGTCTTTGTACTCAGGCTGATATGGAGAGCAGTGTTCAGGAGAGCAATGGGGAGCCCCTGAAAGACTCAGTCAGATCAGAGGCCAGAGCCCTGGTTCTGCCCTGTCGGATGGCAATACTGTGTCCTTCTTAAGCAGAGGAATACTAACTGAAATGTCAACTGAGGATCACACAGAGAAAGCAACTCTCTGGGGAAGAAATGTAAGAAATACCACTGTGCCCTTATAAAGAACAACAGGAAAGGAACCCAGGGCTTCATTAATCCAACACAGAGAGTCATGAGCATTGAGTGCCTGCACAGGGGAGACGGAGTCTGTCCAGACTTATTCTTTTTCTTGTCTTATTCTTTTCTTGTTTCTCAGAGTCAAAGCGGAGACAGGTAGGGGGAGGTGGAGGAGGGAGCACTGAAAGGCTGATTTAGATTCATTTCTCCCTGAGCTTTCCAAGGGTTACCTATAATCTCTTCTTCCATGGGTTCCTATATCCACAGTCTCAGAGGAATCTGGTTGTTAATATGAGTCCCTCAATAAATAAAATGAAGCCCACAGCAAGGTGTGTTCATAGGGACAGAATCAGAGCCTGAGATAAATCTCAGATTCTCTGCTCTGCCTGCTCCCGGGAATGAATGATTGAGGAACCTGGCCAGTGGGTGTTGCCCCACAGTTGGTCATGCGATATGCAGTGGAGGCAAATTGGCTTTGGAGGCAGACTTCTGGGAAATGTCTTTGGACAAGTGTCATCGACCTCCCAAGTCTCACATTCCTCCATGAGATGGCACCTGGGGGCTGTAACTGCACAGTAATTGTGGGGTTCACAGGGGACAGCATGTGGAATCCACTGAGTCAATGACAGATTTGTACATGCACCTGAGCTCTACTGGTATTATCATCGATCGTTTTGCCTCTTACTCTAATTCCTGGGGCTCTCTCAGTCTAACGTACGCAGGGATTAGCAGATAGCCCTGTGCAGAGGACACTCCAGCTCCTGCCGAGGGGATACAGGCTCATCTCAAAAGTCAGTTTGGGACCAGAGTCCAAAGTTGGTTTCACTGGCTTTTGCCCCGAAAGAAAGGCAAAGGTCTAGAAGTTCCCCTTCCCCATATCACGTCGGGGTCAACCTCTAGGCAAGGCCCAGCTTCAGGTGAAAGCGAGGATGTTTTTATGGGCAATAAAGATGCCAGAAGTTGAGAGAACAAGAAACCCACTGGGCTGGTGACAGAGAAGAAAGTAGAAGTGATCCATTGACATCATGACTGGGCTGCAGGTCAGGAGAATCCAGGTGCAGGCAGGTCTTCTAGCTTCCTTACAGCCTCAAAGGGTGTGAATTTTCTCAACAGGAAGATCAGACACGAAGTCAACTCAGGAAACTTCTGAGTTCTCAGAACCAATCACTCCGGCCAGGGCACCATCCTACCATGTCCCCCAGAAAGCCTGTGTCCACAGCCAACACCACCAGGTTGCACCGGTGGTCCCGGAAATCTCAGGGCACCGCCACCATCTGTGAGGATAAGTGTTTCACTGCCAAACAGAAAATGCTCCTCCAGCCCCTACTGAGAAGAAAATTTTACTGAAAAAAAAAAAAAAGAAATTGTCCACTCAGCAACTTCATTAATTCTCACAGGGGTGTGTCCTCTAATAGGAGAGTGATACCCTCTGTGCTATGGTTTGGGTTGAGATTTGAGGCATCCCAGCAGCTTGAGTTTTAAGAAGGAAAGTGTCAGCTTCAGCTTTAACTGAGTGCACTTTTAGGCGTCAAACATAGAAATGAAAAAAAAATTTCCAGTCATTGCTACCACCGGTTGAGAATAACTTTCCATCTATAAACAAACCAATAACAGAAACAAAATCCAAAATTAGTTGAAGGAAGGAAATCTAGAAAAATAGAGTGAACAGAATGAAACAGCAGCCATTTATGCTCACCTCTGCAAGCCAAGGAAAGACGTCTGCGTGTCTGGACTCAGGCTGCCCAGGAGGTACATTTTTTCAACAATGCAGTCAACCTGGCTCTATCAGTTGATGACCTGAAGGCACATCTCAGTAAATGACCTCCAAAACTGAGAAAAGATTATTTGTGAAAGAAGTCATTATCATGACTCTTAAACAGATATAATATGAACATTGTCAAAGTTTTTTAAAACTTATTATAAAGTGAGGAAACCAGTAAACATTTCAAGTGATTCAAAGGAGAATCCAAAGCACAACACATACACAGGGAAACAGGAAAAGCTGAAATAAATGTAGAGATACATGCAAAATAGGTCTCTTCCCAGGGTAATAACCCACTGCATTCTACTGGACACATCTAATTTACATATTTATGGACAAGAATCATTTGCATTATTATCAGTTTTATAGAACTTACATAAGATGTAAAATAACTCAAAACTATAAAAGGTAGAAATAATATAAAAGGGATTTTCTATTCCAGAATGAGTACAATTTTTTATTTTTTATTTTTTATTTTTTGCCATTTCAAAGTCTTTCACAATATCCCATGATACAATATGCCCAACTAGGCACCCCCACATGATGTGTGACCCTGTTACAGTGAAAATCAAAGAAGGCATTTCTCTCAACCGCCAAGTCTCACACTTTTTTCTATACTTGAGATAGAGTTCCATGCTTTTGTTGAATTGCTTCTTCCTGGAATGATCTACAAGTCTATGGAGATTAGACCAAAATAGTGTGCGTCTACTGTAATGAACTCAAAACCATCTCACCTAACTAATTACATACGTCTTTAATTATATACTCTGTTATATTCCCTATTAAGGCTCTCCTTAGTAGTTTCTTGCATTGCAGAATTTGTTTATAAAAGTCTTTTTGGGTACACTCTATATTTCATTTACATTGTACAGTGGCCACATCCAACTTATCCCATGCTTTTGCCCATAGAACTTTTATTAATGAAAAACATACCCACTCAACATTAACATTATGAGCTGGTATACTGAGCTTACTGACGTTAAGTTAACAATTCAGAGTATCTTTTCAAGTTTGATTTGTTGAAATGCATAATGGCATCTTTTATGACATAACTTGCTTCTTTATTTTTTTAAAAGTACATCGAATCTTTTGATCAACAACTTTTTTAAATGGTGTCCCTTGACAAGAAACAAACAAATGAACAAGAATTAGTATCAATTTTTTAATTCCTTCTTGTTCAGTGCTACACATGATTATACCAGTGGTCCCCATGCTGGAAAAGTATTTAGTAACATCAATGTAAAAGAATTAGATTCTTTAAGGGATGAAATCTATTTCAAATGAGGGTCATGACAGTTGCCATAATTATCACTTCAACTCAGAATTTCTTGTTCATTATAATGTCCCTTTTAAGAACAGCCCTGACACTTAAGATAAGATTTTGTCATTTCTCTCTTTAACACATTCAACAAGTTCCCTGAAGCAATGAAGTTCTTCAATAACACTGTTTGCACTTCTTTCAATTTGCATAATTCTGTAGCTAAGGAGATGCTGAATAAAAAATAAATAGGCCAGACAATATATTATTTTAAAAGTCAATAAAAAAGTAGACCTTTTGTTCTGAATTAAAATATGATTTCAATACTTAAAATAAACTGAGAATTCTTTCAGCTCCAATTTTTCAAGGGACCAATGGTTTTTGAATGTGAAAGAATTGGAAAATGGAATTGGAACTCCAATTGTCTTACAGACGTTTTACTAGTTTTAAAGAAAACAGTTATCTTAGGCAAGTTGTCTCATAAAACTTGCTACCCAGTTCATTTCAGGCTAAGATAACATAAATTTCAAAACAAAATAAAAGCAACACCAAAATATCACATATAAACATAGATGCAAGTATGCAAATAAAGTATTAGGTAAGAAAATCAACAATGTATTTTAAAAACCATATTTTATTATTAGAGTCTATATCAGGAATGCAAGAATGGTTCAACATAAGCAAGGTCTGAAAATACACATTCCAAGGAATTATTGTTGCAAATGTAACTTAATTTTCCATGGCTCTTTTCATAAAATGAGGGATGACCACTCTCAAAGAACATTATAATTCTACGAGACATTTTGAATTAACCTCCACTATAAGAGCACGTGACATCCTCATTTGGTGGCTAAATAACCACTCAGCACAGTGTTGCAAAGGTTGGCCAATTGGAAACTGGAAGACTGAGATCTTATGAAATAACTGATATTTTGTAATAGTTATGAGCACAAATGATATTTTGAGATACCTACAACAGGTATAATGTGTAGAAAAATATCCATGATTTCTGTTGTTATTAATACCACAAATAATACTTAATAATATTGAGTTTTTACCTATATTTGTAGTGAAAAGAAATGCTAACTTTCCCATAAGAAAATTACCCTTGCAGATTAAAGAAAATAAAGACCAACTATTTTTGCATACAAGCTCACAAATATCCTAAGTTCCATTCTTACCCCCTTGGCAGACCATGGGTCAAGGTTAAGGATCACTGTGTCAGACTCAGATAACATTTCATCCCAGTGTATTAATAGCACTTACACATATAATCACAATATTTACCACAACGAATAGAAAATAGAAGAATAATGGAAACTATTTGCAGGTACTACATGTTTATTCATCCTCACAACAGCACTGTGAGATATGTATACGAATTACTTTCATTTCGTGTTGAAGAAAGTGAAGTTTAGCTGCAACAAATTACGTCACACATAAAATTAGTGGAAGTCAGAACTAAACCATTACATTTAATATCAATGTCAATATCGGTACTTCACCGGATGATGAAAACATGAAAGAAACAGATGTGGTATGTGACGGGGGAGGTGAGACTTTCAATAGGACCCCATGCTCAGCCCACACCGGATGATTAGACAAACTGTAGAAAAGACTAGCTGGAGACTTTAGAGTGAGAAATAAGATATAATATGAAGATAGAAGAATTAAGCAATTGAACAAAAGAGGTTGAATGTTGGTCCTTGAGTCAGAAGTGTAGATAGGAGTTGTTGGATCAGGGCATCAGCTAAATACCGGTTGATCCTAAAATTGGGTAAAAGAGGTAGCCAGATGCCTTAACAGCAAGGCTAACACTTCCCACACTTACTGTGGGTCACTCCTTTCCAAGGAAGAGCACGGGTTCAATCGAGGTGGAAGAGACTGCAATTCCCTGCCACACCATGAGACGGCGCTATTGAGCTGTCCTGACAACTTCAAATCGCCATTGCAGGTTTGAGATACAAGCATTTTTTGCTCGGTTCCACATAATGGTATCTATAAAAATAAGATAAGTATGTAGGAACCTTCTACCTGTCTGTTATTTGTTTATGATATTTATTAGCAAGGTGCTAGAGAGTTAAGTATGTGCTAGATACAGTTAACATTTCACCACCTGCAAAAGGTGTTTAATAAATTACTCTAAACTTTGATGGTGTCACCTGGCAGTATTCCTAATTGAGGAGTAATCTAAAAAATAATTTCATTGTAACCATAACTTAAGCTGTATGTCTAAGGCAATATTATTTGTTAGGAAAAAGCAATAATAATTTAATGATAATTATTGTGAAAACAGTGCACTAATCTCGACAGCACACAAATGATATGCCTCTCTAGTTAAAACACCTGAGCCCATTACAGCTCTCTCATTATTGAATCTCCAAAGACCAAACAAAAACAGTGGTGTTTTTAATTATCCTGATTGCAACCCACATTAAATAAACATTGACCCCGGAAGGATATGCAGAATTTGTGATTTTTGAAGCCATTTAGATATCAATTTTATATTCAGAGAACTGTAGCTTTTCCAGCAAAAAAAATAACAAAATAAAAAAAGTATAATCTTTATATATCCTGGAAAATACTGACTTTGTTTCATTTCTATAATTAATCTATTATCCATATATAAAATAATACAAGTTAAAATACAAAAGCAAAGAGGGTATGCTTTATATATACCTTTTATAATTTTCTGTATACAACTATAATGAATTTGAGGCATAACAGAAATAAAAATTTTATGTCTGCACATTTTTCATAGCTAATTTATATACCTAAAAAATTCTACAAATAAAAATTTAATGCTTAAAAAATTCCAAATAGGAGATTAGAAAATGAAATTATCTACCCCGATTACCCTCCACAGAAGATGAGTTGATAAATTATTGAATAAACACATTATTTGGTGATATGGAGATAAACAGCAAAATAATTAAATTTTTTAAAATTTAGGTTTAAATATTTTGTTCTAGACTGAGATAAGAGGTTGGAAAAGAGAAGACTGAAAAGACATTTAAACCCATTTGAACATAAAAATTTTAGCCATGTGCATTTGTGGCTTTCAATATTTTAAATTTAAAAAATTGATAAATGTACTAAGTTCCTTTTCTTAGTATTTCTGTCCCAAATCTATCCCTTCTAATGGTATGAACTGATCAGTAGTGTTAGCATAAATTATCATTTTCTTGCATGTGAACACCAATAGTTATAGTTAGGGAATATAAGATTTCTTTAATTGTAAATGATAATAGATTTTGGCATCTTATACCAGGATAGTGGCAGTAGGGTGGTAGGTAGTGAATGTATTATGAATATATTTTGAAGTTATAGCTAACAGGACTTTCTGAGATAACTAAGACAATGGGAGTGGTGAAGAATGCCTCCTGTATTTTTGACCATGGTGACTGGGAGAATGATTTTCTGTGGTAGGAAAGACTATGGAAGGAGAAGGTTTATAGGATAGAAAACTGCAGCAAATTAAAGGCAACCAAAAATTCTTTAGCATATATACCATTGAGAGGTGGGTCAATGCCTTTGCCCTTGAACCTGAGTGGGTCCTGTGACTTTTCACTCATGAGATATGTTGTGTGTGATGCTGTGCCAGTTTCTGGGCACATGGCCCTAAGAGATTGGCAACTTAACTTTGTTTCTTGGAACACTCGCTCTTAGAATCTGAAGTTCCATATAAGAAGTATGACCACTCCAGTCTACCACACTGTAAGGAAACTCAAGCCATGTGGGGAGTCATGAAGGATGAAACCATATGAACCGTGATGGAGATGAAGGAGAGACAAAGAAACGCAGAGAGACCGCCATGCATGAAAGAGAAGAAATCATCTTGGGCGTGGATCATTCAATCCCAGACACCCCAGCTGATGGCATGTGGATGACAAACTATCTATCTGAAATCTTTCCAAATTTGCAACCTACAAGATCCAGCACAAAAATAAAGTTGCTCTTTTAAAACATTAAGTTTAGGAGGAGTAGTTCACTACACAGCACTAGATTATCAAATCAGGACCAAGAGTTGAGTTTTATACATGCCAATTTTGAGAAACCCATAAATACTCAAGTTTCAACATATTCTAGCTTTGGGATATTTGACAATTTGTTTCTGAGGATTAAATGAGATAATGTCTGCAGAGCGCTTATTTCCTCCCTGTTATAAATCACTCAACAAATGTTAGATTATTTTCAATTTTCAAAGTCACCTGATAGCCAAAGAACAGAGGAAATTAATTATGTTATGAATCAGAATGTTGTATAAATTTTATGGTGATTAATCATGCAGAGAGGTAGAGGTGGAAAGAACACATGAAATTAAGAATGCTTATATTAATACAGCCTATTTTATAGTGGATGGTCAGTAGATATTCTTTAAATGTAATAATTCATAAAAAGTTTATATATTATATATATGTAATATATATATATGTCTTAGAAGTTAATTTCTACAATAATCTGAAATAATGTTTCTAAGATAGAAAGGGAAAAGGGGACCAAATTGATGCTGTATTGAAAGCATGATAATTTGTTCTTCCTGTAGCAGAAAATCATATGTTTGTAGTTTTCTACAATGTATTATACACTAATGTGTGTGTGTGTGTAGGGGGGTGTAAGTATAATGGAAAGCAATATGGATTGTATAATGCATTTATAAAGATAATATTAAATATATATTTCATATGCCAGAAATAAATTTTGAAAAATTATGCAATCAATTGTGGATTGTAGGGGAAGGGAAAATAAGAAAACTTCTCATTTTTACTTTCACAATTTTGCAAATTCAAAAGAAGACTTTACAAAGTACAATGAAATTAAAATTCCCGTTATTACTCAATACACTTTTACAACATATGTCAATTCTCATCCAATGCGTAAGAGTTAAAATGCCCACATTTTACTTAAAGTGTGAAGTATCTATACAGTTATGAATGTGGTTTTTAAACTAATCACCATGGTAACTAGTTCTATGTAAGAATTAATGTCATGTCATAGTGTTCATTTTGCCTTATGCAAAACTTCTACCTCATAATCCCATTAATCACTTATTTCTGTTATAACTATTATTATTGACTATTTGATTTATGTTTTCTAACCAGAAGGAACCAGAAACAGACAAACAAACAGGCAAGTCGATGAATCTGTAGTCTTTATGGTGACATATCCTGAGAGAAGAGTCACTCAGTAGTCCTTTTGTGGCACTGTCAGAATTATTTTTCAAAGACCGAGGCCATAAAGAATTCTGTCACTAGCTCAGGGTCTAACTTTATTTTATGAAGAAAAACAGATTTAAGCGAAAGAAGGCTAAGGTATTTTACTGCACTGAAAAAAATTTCGTTTAAGAAACTAACGCAACACCATAGATGTTTTATTAAAATTCCGTCAAGTCTCCATTTTCTTTTTCTGCTTTGCCTTCCTTATCTTTGCTACAGATTCATTATCACCTACTATGTATAAAATGTGCTCCATCTGTCGGAGGCCTTGGGATGCTTTTGCAGCCTAATGTTTGAGACATTCTAATTCATCACCATGCAAGAAACTATGATACATTTAGTGCATCATTTCCCTGAGGACTGTATGGTGACTCGACTATGGGGGAGAGAGAGTGACATGAAAGGTCATTCTCATCTCTCAGTTTTGTGATAAAGCACTGAGCATTGGTTGTGTTTGCCAGTTTAAAAGGTAGATGTGCAACCATTTTGGTATAAAAATGGTAATATCTGGCAACTCAATATAGAGGGTAAAATACAAAAACTGTGTGAGATTCTGATAGTAGGTATCACCAACTTCAAGGATACTGGAGCACGACAGAGCCTCCATGACTTGAACCATCATATTAAACTGTTGAACAAGTTAGGAAGGCTGAGTACCAGGAAGGAAAAATAACCAGAAAGAGATTTTGAACCACTTTCATAATTCTTGCCATTTCAAAACAAACCACAGGACAATCTCCATGAATTTACTAGCTCAAGAGCTCTGGTGGGAGCTGCAAATGGAGTTTCCGACAAAAAAGAAGAACCATAGGGAGGGTCACAGAGCAACGACAGGCATTACTAATTTGAAATAGAAAAACTGAGCCCAACTGCCTTCTACTGACCACTGGGGAAAGATCTAGGTTTCTGTTGTCTACAGCAATTCTTGGCAAATCCCATCACAATCTAATGCATGTTTCTATGCCTAGTAATTAAAACACAACATGTTCCAAGAAGTTGCACAGAGGCTGAGGTCAAAAGACCATGTTAGGGCAGCTGAACTAGCTCAGCTGCATTTCCAGAGGACAATTGCTTTTCATAATTAAACTTTAAACAGCGTAATTTGGAGAGGAATGTACCCACCTCCTAAGGCCCATTCTGATATGGTCAAAATTTCTTATAATGGGATGTTCCTGGAACAGAGTCAGGGTATTAGCATAGGACCTGGAAGCCATATTGCAAACAAAGTGACATTGGAAAAATCTTCAGTTGCTTTCTTTTTTATGTATATTCCTTCCTCTCCATCCTCCCATTTATACCCAGCCTTTACCTCGTAAGTAAAATTTATGAAAAGCATTCATTAACACCCTTATTCCACCAAGCACACACATCTCTTTTGTTACCTAAAGTATTAAGTCAGTCAACAGTGACACCACGGTAAGGCTTTTACCCAAATATCTCTGTCTGTACTCTCTACCTGTGCGCCTTTTAAAACACACCACTTCCTCCAGCTTCGTTCATTAGTATTCTCTGTATCCTTTCTCATCTAGCCTTTTCAAGGATTTCTCTCTTGCAATTAGCCCTTCTCCTTCTGTTTCCTTCTGCCCCTCTCATTGGAATCATTTAATCCATTTTTCAAACATTATATTAATTACAAAAAAAATGAGGAAAAACTTTTCTGGACTCCTATGTTAAGGAGTTTGATGGTTTTTTTCATCCAAAGCTATTAGACAACCAGTGAAGGGTATTAAGCAGTAAAATATCATAAGGACTGACCTCTTGAGAATATCATCCTGTCTGCTGTGTGCAGAATCTATCGGAGGGGCTAGGCGGGAAGCAAGGAGACCCATCAGGAGGCTTGCCAGTGGCCGTATCCAGACAGTGGCAGTGGGGGCAGACATTAGATGGATGCAGGGAGAGCGTTGTGGGAAGCACAAAAGGAGGTGGGACTGGATCAGATGATTGGCTCAGCCTGTTGAATTTGGGGTCTGGTGAACTTTCAAGTACATTTGTTAGACATAGGTATTCAGGGAATATATTGGTAGAAATTTTGAAGTCTTTGATCTATAAGGTCCAATCAAAATACTGACAACTTACACACACACACACCTTGCAAGTATTGGGAAAAAATGGAGAGAAAGTTATATGAATAGTATGTATTAAGAGTGCTACTATATATACCAACTTATATATGTTTTAAGTCTGTTTGTTCTCAGTTCTTATTCTGACTTACTGCTAACTACTTCATACCCTTGGCTTGCCTGGAATGCAATTTCCTTGAAGTGTAAAATAATGAAGTTTGAATACAGAATTATAAGATCTATATCATTTCCAAGATCTAAAATTCAGTGCCTGATTTTCAAACCAATTTATAAACCAGAAGACCAAATTCTGTATATAATTTAAGTAATATCCCAGCACCTCAATGCCAATCATCTGCCAATCCTGTGTTTTAAAATTCCAGGCAAAACTGGACCTTTCTTCTTAGGCAGAGAAGAGTTTAGATTCACCCACATGGCTCTTTTAGAATTCATCCAAAAGCAGTCCCTGAGACAAGGTTTTGAGCACATGTCAGCTTTTTGGAAAGTAAAGAAAACACTAGTGAGGGGAGAAGAAAATCAGACAAGCAAGGATAGAGCCAATAAAGGAGATGTTTCAAAGTCAGCTCCCATTGTGGGTTACTGGCCTCAAGCCCACGGAGGAAACTAGGAGGCCAGAGCCATTCCATTTGGAGGGTGAGAGAGCCGGGGGAGTTATACACCACCTCCTGTCAATCACTGCTCCAAGGCCGTGACTCCAGCACATCCAGCCAGGGGCATGCAAGCCACAGGGCTCTTCTACAGCATAGAAAGTCTTCCGACAGAAAGGGCAGATGCTGGAAGTCAGGAGGCAATAGAGTCGTAGGGCGAGGGGATACAAGTAAGGCCCAGTTGTTACCTGTTCCACTGCCTCAGCAGGAAAATATCTAGAGCAACTTCTTCACTGGCCAGAACCCTAGGAACCCCAAGAACCCCATGCTTTGAGGAAACTGCAGGTTGGTTCCTGTGAACTGAAGACACTAGGACTGGCTAAAACGTCCCCAGGTTTTTCTAAAGCCATTGCATAGTCTTGTGATTTGCATATATTTCTGAGCATTTACTTTTACTTTTTCATAAATAGGAATGTAAAGATCTGAACAGGAACCTGGGTGAGAAAGAATTATGACCAATACCTAAAAGGGAAAATAAAACTATTTTGAATGGTTCAAAAAATTTTATAGATATTTCATCAGCTATGCAATTGATTTCCTGGTAACTTGCAGATGGAATCATATTGTGATACACATACATTTATTTCAAATGTACCTAACTTGTAAGCCTACTTTTGGAATAGAAATCTGACACAGTAATTAGGAATGTCGATTTACTTTCCAAAATAATGAAGTTAATTTAGCCACTAAGAGTTTAAAAAAATGTTGCTGATCTATGAAAAAAAAATAGGAAATCCAAGTTCTTTAGTAATTTTGCTGTAATTAATAAAAACATTTCCTTATCTTTTCAGGATGGAGTATTTTCTAATTTATTTCCTCAAATCTCTCAGTCTTCCCAGGACAAATTTTGCTAGATCATATTTCAGAAATAGGAAATAAATGATAGGTATGTTTTATTTTTGACCTTTACTGCTGTAATTTTTTTTTCAATAAAGATACATGGCAAGGGAATCTCTCTAACAGTTCTTTCAAATAGGTGAGGGGGGAAATTTTTATCTGTCTACTGGGTGCCTAGCTTCTGAATGAAGTGCAAAAGGCTTATTAAAATAACATTATCAACACTCTCCATTTCTTTCTCAGTTTGGACTTTTAAAGGCTTATGTCTAAATAGCCTTTTATACAACAGTAGGACCAGCAGTGACACATCAGCTCTGGAAGGCCAGGAATCATTTGTCCAAGTGTAACTGAGGAAGGGGAAATTCTCTATACAACTCTCATTTAACACAGGGGCTGGCAAGCTAATACATCTGTCCAGTGTATGAGATGATTGTAATTCATGACTTGTCCTGTCGGTGTCCTTGAAACATTGTTTTAGAAGTCCTAGGTTCTGTATCTATAGCAGATTAAATGGTGCCATCATCCTGACTCTTGAAAATAAAAGAAGATACACCCACTCAGAATTTGTGAACATGACCATACTGGGGATGGGGACAAGGGTCTTAGAGGATGTAATTAAATCAAAGATCTCCAGATGAGATCACTTTGGATTGTCTGAGTAGGGCCTTGTTCCAATGTGTTCTTATAAGAAACAGAAAAGAGAAGACACGCACACGGAGGAGAGGCCACGTGAAGATGGAGGCAGAGTTGTGCAGCCACAAGCCAAGGGTCACTGGGACTACCGGAGGTCGGAGGGACGAGGAAAGTCTCCCGCCAGGCCAAGTGTTTGGAGGAAATGTGACCCTGCCATACCTTGATTTCTGACTTCTGGCTTCCAGAACTCGGAGAGAATAAATTTCTGCTGTGTTAAGCCACCAAGTTTATGTTTATTTAAGAAACTAATATAAGCATTATATTTTCCCTAAAAGCCATTTTCAGTCTTACTAGTGAACTGTTGACAGTATTTTCCATTTTTACGTCACTAAAAAAGCTATAGACGTTTGTTACTGTGATGCTGGTTTGATATTTTCAGTTTGAGCAAATGTGACAACAATACTGGTGTTCCCTGTGCCTGTTTTCCTTGGATTGTCAGTACGTAGAGTGTGTCCACTTCCAGCAAGTCACGGCCATTTGTCTAGCTCTACTCAAAGAAATGTGAACAGAAGGAATATGATTCTCCTGCTCCTTTTTATCGCTCCAATGGCCAAGAGTCCTGGCTGGCTTGACTAAAACAGGGTACCACCAACGGGGTGGCTTTGACAAACAGTCACAGCTCACAGTTCTGGAAGCAGGAAGTCCAACACAGGGCACTAGTGTGGTCGCACTAGTGAGGGTGCGGGTGCTTTTCCTGGCTTGTAGGTGGTCATCTTCTCGCTGTGTCCTCATGTGGCAGAGAGAGGAACCTCTGGTCTCTCTTCCTTTTCTTATAAATTCAAAAATCCCATCATGGGGCCCCACCCTTATAACCATATATAAACCTAATCACCTCCCAAAAGGCTTATCTCCAAATACCATCACAGTGGAGGGTAGGGTTTCCAGGTATGAATTTGGCGGGACACACAAGCATTCAGTCCATTACATCAGGGAAGCCAGCGTAGGAATGAAGTACCACCAGATCAAAGCAGCAGATAGCTGCCCTGGAGAATCTCCCAGACGAGTAATAGGCTTGATAGGAACAAGGAGAAAACTTCTGCTGTGTTAAACTACATAGAGCACTGTGATGTTTATTACTACAGTATAAACTAGATCACCCTAAGAGCATATATAAAGCTAGAATTAAAAGAGTGTTATTATTTAGTAAGAATTCTGCTTATAACCCAAGAGGCAATGCCATCAGATAAATTTCTTGGGCTACAACTGTGTGCATCCACAGATTGAAATTCCTCTGGGTATGATGCAACTGAGCAAATGTGCATTGTCATAGGATTTCGTCCATTATACACACAAATTTCCCCTCCAAATACCACATATTACTAACACATAATGTGTAACATATAGAAACATAAAATATGGAAACGTTTAAATAAAGGGCAATGATTGGATCCTATGTATAGTGAATACATGGAAATTTAATTGTTTCTTAAAAGTTTTTATTATTTGATTTAACTTTTGGTTAACATATTACCTTTTAGAGAAAACAGTATTTCAGCGTTCTAATCCCTAGAACCTGTGAATATGTTACTTTATGTGGCAAAAGGGACTTTGCAGATGTGATTAAGAATCCTGAGATGAGATTATCCTGGGTGGGCCCAAAGTAATCCCAACAATGCTTATGAGACGGAGACAGAAAGTCTGAGAGGAGAGAAGATGCTAAAGTGTTGGTTCTGAAGATGGTGGACGGGGCCAGAAGCCAAGGGATGGATACGGTTTCTAGAAGCTGGTAAACTCAAGAAAATCTCTTTCCCCACCAGCGCATTCGGAAGGCCTGCCAGTAGCTTGATTTCAGGTCAGTGAAACTGAGTTTTGGATTTCTGATCTCTGAAACTGTAAGATAATAAATATGTATTGTTTTAAGCCTCAAAATTTATGGTAACTAGAGTAGCAATAGGAAACGAATACAGCTTTTATGCTTTGTTTTGTTTCATTTTTTACTTACATTGCTTTCTGTCTTAAAAGTTTCTAAAATTTTGCCTATCCTCACCTTCTCAGCAATCTGGTATTTCAGTTTGCTCTGTAGCTTAGAATATTTTAGGAATTTTCATTTTAAAATCCTCAACTGACCACCTATAACGTATTATGGAAACATTAGTTCTAGAGTAATCTAAATTCCACGTGTATAATGATGTGAAGACGAACTGGATTTCTGGTAATCTCACCCTATCCCACATGCTTAGAGTTCCTATCATTTTCCCGTTCAAGTCAGAAAACAAGGGGTAGGTAGAGAAATGGGCTATGCTTTCATGGGGGATACAGATAATTTAATACAGCAAAGAGTTTTCACTGACAACTCTTTATTTTAAACCACTTCCCATCTTTACAAGAAATGCATGAGCTAAAAAGGGATGGGCTCCCCTTGTGAGTTTTGATGTCTGATTATTATTTTGAAGGACCACTCTTTTGAAAAGTGGCTCCTGACAGAAACTTCAATTCTTACAAGGAATGATGTGTTGGATCACTTTTTAAAAAATGTTTGAATATAATTTTCTTTTTTTTAAGTTTCACCTTTCAAGCTGGGATGCTGCAGTCACTGCTGTTGCCACCTTTGCCGCTAGAGGCACCGCCGGTGACACTGCAGGCGGCCATGTGGAGGCGCTGCTTGTGACAATGCTGGTGGCACTGCTGGAACCCAGATAAAATGTCCTCCAGCTCTGCCTTCCCTGAGCTTCCCTTTCCGATTGGCAGACACTCTCAGGAAGCCAACTGGAAAGGCAGTCACTATAATGGAGTTTTTCTCCCAGAACTGAGAAGAAGCAAGGCATAGCAAGCATCGTGCTACTGCATTTGAGAAATAACATAAAGCGTTTGGATTGTGAAAGTAGATTTATATGTATACATGTAATTTGATTTACTGAGACACAAGACAAACTGAATTGTGAACCTACGTATAGAAATCACAAATAAGAGCACACATCAGTTTAATAACTGCTGATTTAACATTTTTCTTTTTTCTTGTTTTCTGATACAAACAGTAAACAAAGAGTAAGCCGTCTCTGTCCAATCATAATAAAAACTGCCTCCATCTCGTATACCTTCTTGCTCACTCTTTAACAAAGATCATATTCTGGATCCTAAATTGAATACAGAGTGCCTAATGCACCTCCCCTGCCATTGGGCATCAAATAACTAGGTAGCGATAGAGACTTTTCTCTGGGGAATGTTCAGTGGTAATGAGGAGAAAGGGGAATGGAATTTACACTGAGGACTCAGCCAGGTGTGTCCTCTAGTAAAAGGAGGCTTTACCTATGAAGGCATTTTAAAATACCCTTCCTTTTCCCACAGTCAGCAGAGAACACCAGTTCAGTGGAAGGAACACAGTTCCCAAAAAGAATGAAAATATAGCTCACCAATGTTACTGAAACAGTGACGATGGCAGGAAATTGTTCTGGTGTTAACTAGAAATTAAAACAATCTGTGATTAGTAAAGAGTCCTGTAGCAAGAGCCCGGTATCACATGTCTCAAGAAGTCTTGAGACAAAACAGTGCAAGACACCCAAGAGTATTCTAAGGACTAGAAAACCAACTTTATTTCAGACAAGGGCTCTTTGCCTAGCCAAGATGATTCAGCCTCAGCTCAAGCTATTTAAAGAGAGGAACAGGAGAGCAATTTTTTTTTAAAAGCCTGAACGTTATATATAGGATGTTTCTCAATATTTTTATCTACCTTCTTTGTGATAAATTAAACATCTCAGCCGTCTTCTAACAATGCCTGGATGTTCTGATAACTTTAATGAAGACTCCAGTTATAAATTATTACTTCGTTTCTCTCAATCAGGCGAGAATTTCTGTCAAGACTTACTTTCTGTTATTTGTTTTAGGAAAACAATTTAAGTTTCCCAAATGCAAAATTGTAATATTAAATCTTTTTATCAGAAATTTCAGGTATCCCTCTTCACCACTGACCTACTCCTCAAAAAATATTGAAATTCCTAGGTGCAATTTCTTACTCAAGCTTTTATCTTCAGTATATAGTACAATACCTGGTCCTCAAAAAATGTTTGATCAGAGGAAGAAAGCATGAAGAAAAAAAAGAACAGGGCAGAATACATGTGTTTAAGTCCCAGATTTGCTATTAATTTTCTGCATGAAATTGGCCTGTTTACCTTTTGGAAAATATGTGGGTTGTACCAGAAATCTGTAAGATCTCTTTTACCACTAATGTTCTATGGGCTTGTGATCATTATTCATGATTTTGATTCTGTATAAAGCATACCTCTTTAGAGATGGGAAAATGTACACCTTGATAATTGTGTGGAGTTCAGAAGAAAATCTATAAAAGAAAAAAAAAATCTAGTTAAGTACAGCAGATAGGCAGACATACTACTTACCTTCTGACTCTCAAAACTCTTCTAAAATGATAGTTTAAAAATTACAATACATGAAGTGAACGTGTATTGTAAAAACATCAGTGAACAAAACATTGCAGCCAATATTTGAAAAGCAGCAGGCTGATAAAATGGTGAAATTTTCAGAGATAAGAAACTTACTTAAAGTACAGTCAGAGGCCAGCACTGAGGCAGAGCGAGGTGATTTGCCTTTTGGCAGAATTCAGTTTCAAGGAAAGTGTAGGTGAGCTACAAGTCCAAAAATAGGGAAGTTGACAGAAACTCCCCAGTTCCTTCTGGAAATTGCTGCCTCAAAAGTTGTGAAAATAATAGAGAGATTTTAATAATTCAAAAATGCAACCTATTTACTTTCCACGCATGCCATATCACAAATCAGTCAGCTGACTGTGAACCAAACCAAGAAAGCAAACCAAGCAAACCAAGAAGCAAACCAAGAAAATGGAAGACTGATAGTCTAGCAAACGGAGGATTTAACAAAGCTAAGTGGCAAAGAAGAGGTCCAGGATAACAACTTGACAGCGTTCCTCCTAAAGAGAAACCAGTCTACGTGTGACTAGGTGGAGTGGAGTGTTCCAAGGACAAGATCCCCAAGGGGACCATGGCTTTAAAAGATTACCTCCTACATTTGATTACGGGGAGGAAAAAGCATAAACGGACACATGAGAGATTTTATACACGATAAATAAGAATAGGCACATAGAAAATTATGTAAGTTAGAAAAAGAAGTCTTACATCAAAAAAGAAAATACTGAACAAAAAATTTAAAAATTATAGCATACACTTCTCTCTGCATTGAACACTGACATGAGCATAATACAAACAGTAATTATTTACTTAATTAAATAAAATTTCATAAAACATTTTGAAAGACCCTTAAGTCATCATAGACAGAACTTGCTTCTAGAGAAAATGGGGTAGATTTTGGAAAGGATCCTTTTAAGAAGTTTGCGTATTTTCCACAGGCATATGTGAAAGTCCCGAACAGGATTTCTCAAAAGCTGAGAAGCAGAAGGTTGGTGTCATTCACTGAAATAGAATATCATGGTCCTTCATGGACAACACACATCAAATCCCAACAATGAAAATGGAATCCAATTTTCTTTGAGGAAATATCCCACAATATCAACACAAGTACATATGGAAAGTTTTCCCTGATCCTTCCTTTAAGGGATGAAGGTTAATGCTAAGGTGCCTATGCGTTAAAATCCTGTAAGGTGATTCTTCACTGATGGCTTTGTGGATTGAGGGAGCCACGTGACTAGGAATGTGGATGGTCTCCAGGAGCTGAGAGCCAGCAAGAAAACAGGAAACCAGAAGCCACAAGGACCGGATTTTGCCAAAAGCCTGAATCTTCAAAATGAATTCTTCCCCGGAGCTTCCAGATAATACTGCAGCCCAGCCAGTACCTTGAGTGTGAGGGCCTGAGTAGAGAACCCAGCAGGGCAGATCCTGGACTTCTGACCTACGGGACTGTGAGATGGTAAACACTGATTGCATAGTCTCATTTTAGGCTACTAAGTATGTGGTTATTTGTTTCACAGCAGTAGAAAACCAACACAAGGTAGAATCAAAACCAGTTCATCTTTATATTGCAGAAGAGCCCTGTACATTCACTATTTTGCCCTAGAATTACATCCATTCTTCTGTTCTCTCTCATGTGCTATCACACAGTAACCTCAATTGCCTGTGTGTTCCTCAATCATATTGATCTATACTATTGACAGCATTATGCTAAGTAGTTCTGTGAAGCAGAGAGAAGAAAACAAAGAATATTAAGTCTCATATAATATCACCAGGAAAAAAAAGATCGAGGAGCCTGCCATACCAGCCATGATCGTAGAGGTCCAGAATATCCCAGTGAAGATAAAGAATAAGTTATTTACTCTTCATTCTAGCCACTCAGAAAGTGATAGAAAACTCGGTAGGCCTTCTTAGATTTTGGAGGGATGATATATTGCATTTAAGAATATGGCTCCAGCCCTTTCACTGAGAGACACAGAAGGATGAGGCTTTCAAAGGGAACACAGAGCAAGAAAGTGCTTTGCAACAGGAACGAGTTGAGGAGGTTCAGATGCCCCACAACTTACGACTGTATAGATCTCATGTTGCTAGACGTATCAGTCATGGATAAAAGATGCTGTTTATAATCTTTGGAATCCCCAGCAAAATAGATGCAGCGCCGATTCCTATAGCTCTGGATCAAAGCTGGGCCTGCCTTCTGCCTCAGAGAGCTATTCTTTGTTTGAAAAACATAGCGGAAAGCAACCCAGAAACTCTAAGTCAAAAGGAGAATATTATCTGCAAAGGAGAGTGTAGCTTCCCTTCACAGGCTCCATGGAACATCCCTAACTGGTGCAGATATTTCGAGCTCTGTTTGATCTCGATGTGGTCCAAATGGCAGGGCAACTTGCACAACCGGTTGGGACCATTGTAGATCCTTCTCTTGCTCTGAAGCACACGTAAAATCGTCAGCTTTTTGTGTTGTTTGGTGAACGGATCAAAGCAGCCCACCCAAATGAGGCATATACTGCCTATAACTTCTGGGGCTCCACCTTTTTCTTATTTTTAGAACAGATCAGGTACAATAACATGTCCTTCAAACGGAAAGGGCTGTACAATGTGCTTGAACTACTGGGACTCTCAGAATTTAACTGCGGTAGCAGGAACCTGAACTTTCAAGGGTTTTACTTTCTGCTTTCTGGCACACCTAGGTCTTCTAAGTGTTACGGTGTGCATGTGTAGGACAGCTATGTGTAGCAGCTGGAAGAACTTCTTCCTGATCACTAGGTCCATTTGCATTTTATTGTCAATATGGTGGACTGGCATGATATCTTATGGAATGGAAAGACGGTCAAGATCCTTGCAGACTAGACCGTGAGAGAGGGCTGGAGAGTAGGAATAGCCATATGGCAGGCCAGTGAACAGCCAGAAAATTGAAAACTCACTCTTCGTGGTGGTCTTTCCTAAAAGCCATGAAGAAAAGAGATTTCCAGATCAATAATTGCATTCTAGGTACCAAAAACTATGTTGACTTGCTCTAATAAGGAAAACACATCTAGTGCGCCATTTGCAATTGGAGTCACTGTGTGCTAAAATTGACATTAATCCATTGTCATTCTCCAAAGTCTATATCTTCTTGCACAGACCAGATGGGTTATTAGAATGAGAATGTGGTAGAAATCATCATCTCTGCATCCTTCAGGTCCTTGAAAGTGACACTAACCTCTGCAGATCCTCTAGGAATGGAGTATTGGTTTCATTTCACTAGTTTTCTCGGTAGAGGCAGATCTAGTGGCTTCCATTAAACTGGTTCTATCGCAGTAGCTCTCACTCCACTTATCAGAGAACTAATATGAGGATTCTGCTTTTTGCTGAGTGTTTACACTAAGTTACTCATTCAGGAACTGGGAAAGTAACCACTGGACATGTTCAGAAACCAAACAGGTCCACCAGAAGGTGAGTCTGAGAAGAAGACCATTATTTCCTTGGCCTTCTATGCTCCTAACCTGACTGGCTGAGCGTTCCAGATTTTTGAAGAACTAAAATTAGTATAGAGTCAATTTCAACTAATCCTTGAAAATTTGGGGATCCCTTTTCTCACTCCACAGTCACTATATTAGTGACTAAATTTTGAGGCCAGGAAGCAGCAATTTCCCAAATGGATCCTTGGGAGTAATGAGAAGTTAGCCACTCCTATCTCCATACATAGGTGTTCAGACCCATGTTCTATCTTTAATGGACACACTTTGAGATAATAGATTTTGATATAGAATTTGTACTATACCTTAGAAAATGGAAACCCATTCATGTAAGGTTATGTCCTCCAATCTTTGACCTCAGCAATGCTTTCAAAAAGGTAGTAGCTTTTGGGTAGTAAGACCGTTAGATCCCACAGTCTTGTGCCCATGGCTACACCCCCTTTTTGAAGTAGTGAGCCCCTTGGTTAGTGTAATATTCCCCAGGATCTGTGCCAGTGAACCAATCCCTTTGTAAGCCCTTTTATAGTGTTGCAGGTGGCGGCCCTACAGGCAGAAAAGGCAAACTGGTGGCTGGAAATGTGTTAGTTCTGGTAAAGAGCAATGGCTGCTGCTTCCAGGATGGAAGAAACACAGCAACACAATGCAATCAGTTTACCCCCGCTCGTGGCTGGTGGTGTCATGTCAGGTTTCAGCACTGGTCTCTGTTGCTGGCAGGTTACGCAGGTTAGGAAGCAGTAGCTGGGCCTGAGATTCTTAGGGAGATTAAGAAGTGTTTTGACAACAGAAAGCATAATATGAATTTAGTACATGATATTAATAATCTTACATCTAGACAGGGATGATTCAGAACCTAGTAGGTCAATGTACTGCAGATGGTGTCCACGGTTTCCAGGAACCCTGCTTCGCTATTTAGAAAAGCTTATTGGTAAAACACGTGAGGCCTGAGTGCTGTGAGGCTCACACTGGCCCTTCCGGATTAATGTCCATCCCCTCCCACCTTATTTTCTGAAGCTTCCCTCTATCAACTGCCTCAGTGGACTTCTTTGCCCATATATTGGCTTTGGTTACTAGAGAATCCAGAAAGGAACCTGGAGAAGGGGAGTGAGTTTGGGGTTTTTATCCTCACAGCTTCCTACCTACAGGGTCTGCAAAGGTGTGTGTCCTTTCAGGTTTCAGGGAACAAACCTCTCACGCCTCCAGCCTAGAGGAGCAGCAGTCCCAGAATTTCTAGTATTAAAGCCTGTACGTTACCAAACCTATGTAGATGGTCTGTTCAGTAAACCTTCTTCAAAGTATTCTCATTTGTGTGTGCCATCTTTCTCCTGCAGGGATTCTGACTGATACAGCATATGAAAAAAAAAAAAAATGGGAGTAGGGAACTTAAAGGAAAGTGGAGAAATGGAAACCAAGCTGTTCTTTTCCAGTGACTAAGAAAATACATAAAAAGTTTCTAGTAAAAATGTTTTATTGATACTGAAGTGGGAACCTGGGCAAGGGATAAATCCCAGAAGATATAATTAAGTGATAATATGCAATCTCTGGTAAGAAAGACCTTAAGCTCTGAAGCTCTAGGAATATTAAATTGAAGTTTGATGTAACCTACTTTCACTGATGTTGTTAAACTAGCTAATTGTGTATATTCGTACAGGAGGAGTGATGCAATTAATTTTTAAGTCTTAAGTCCTTCCTCTACTTGATCCCAAATAGGCAAATATTTTCGCTGCTGTCCTTACTGTAATCCCCATCTAACTTATGGTTTATCTGTTACCTGTTACCACAATAAAAATAGACAACCAACAACACGAAATGTCACTAGCTTGAAAAATAATTGTTTATTGCTTATGTATATGGCGTCAGCTGTGACGATATCTCATGGTTCTGCTGATCTTGGCTGGGTTTGCACACATGATGGCTGGCTGGCTGTTGAGTGATTCAGCTCTGCCCCACATGGTCTCCCATCCTTGGCAAGCCAACCGTGTCAACTTCTCATGGCAGTGGAAGCAGTGCATGAGGACTCTTGAGGCCCTGACTTGGAAGTTTACAATCCTTCAATCATATGCTACTATAGAACAATTTATAGGGCCAGCTCAGATTCAAGAGATGGGGGAATGGTCTCCACCCCTTTAGTGAGAGGAAAAGAAAAGTCATGTGGCAAACGAACTTAATACGAAGAGGGAAATGTATCGGGTTCCTTAATTCACTCAGTCTACCTTGTATGTCTTTTCTCCCCCCAGCTCTGAACATGAGGACCAGACATGCATCTCTTTCCACTATCCAAGACTCACGTCTTCAAAATAATCTTTCCCATTTTGGACAACTAAGACTATAGGTTCTTCTGATTGCCAGGATCAGAGATGGTGGCCAGGAGCATCAAGAAATGGGAGTGCACAGGAACAGGGGCCTAGGAAAAAGTGAGAGACCAGCGTCAGGAACAGCAGGACCCACATACCAGGCACTGATGGCAGGAAGACACCCGGACTTCGAGTTTTGAACTCAGATAGCTGATCACTCGACCAACTCTCCATCTGTTTGCTTCCTGCTCAGATCCATGATAACCCTGCTCCTCTTTTCAGTCAATAAAATACACTTCCCATGTGTCCACCATGTCCCCACCTCCCTGCACTACTCAGCAGACTTGATAGAGCAGAGACCAGCTTGGAGGAGCTCTCCTGAGCAGGGTGGAAAGACTGGGTCACTGTAAGACTGCCAGCAGTCAGGTCTGGTGGAAATCCTGGAACCAGCCCCAGGTGTAAAACAGGTGTTTTCCCCCTTACTACTGCCATTAGCATAAAGATTGCTCTCCCTTTTTATGACTCAAAAACTGTGGACGAAATGAGCCACACAAAGAGGAAACACAAATTTCTGATGCGTCTGTGCCCATAAGGAAATGTCCTCTCTCTACTAAATTGTCGCTTACTATCACAATAGCAGCTGTAATGACAACATTTACATTTCCTCCGTGATTTACAATTTTTATAATGTTGCCCCATATTCGTTTTATTTTTCATCACCGTTTCTAGCCATCACTCTTCTATCGCCTGTCTGTGAACCCTGGCAAGTGTCTGCCCTTCTCTGGGCCCGTTGCCAGCCATGAGCCACATCCCAGACCTGCAGGCTCCAGTGGGACTCAGCCCTGTGTCCTCTGTCCACCGTCTCAAAGGGATAGAGTCCCAGGGTAGATTTAGGGAGGATATTTTATTTTTGTATTCATATGAGCCTCATTGTCGTTTATTAAAGTGAGTAGGGTATTCATTAAAAATTAATATTTCAGCCCACCACCACCCAGGAGTTCAGAGGTGGAGGCCAGGAAATCTGAAATTTAGTCAGTATCCCAGGTGATTCTGATGACTCTTTCTATCCTGCTCGACTCATTGCTAATATCTGTGTACAGCAAATAAAGGCGAGGTTTTTACAGGCACTACATACACTTGATGGCATAACTAACCACAAAGGACATTCACTACTTATATGGGTCTTAGCAAGTACGTCCAAACTTCTGAAACAGAAATTTTCTGTTCCCTATTTTTCAAAGTGCACTAATTTTTGTTTTACAAATAAAATAAAGTAATCTAACAAAATATAAATCATTATATCCATATTTAACTATAAATTTGAAGACAACTTTTTTTCAGCTTATTTATATTCAGAAACTTCAGAGGTGGAATCTACAAACTGTCGAAATGCTTACCTCATGAAGTTCTTCAGAAAGGAAAGGAACTGAACACCCAATGGACATCTACCTGGATTCATATCCTGCCTCTGCCACTTTGGGCAATTTCTCTGTTTCAATCTTCTTATCTATAAAGGAGGGTAATAATGTGACCAACCTCGTAGGGTGCTTATATAGATGAAGGGAATTCAGATAAGTAAAATCCATACAACTAATGCAAAGTAAATACAAGATATTATTATCACTGTATAATTCCAAGCTCTATTCATTATTACTCAAAGGGATCTTTTAACGTTTCTTAAAATTAAATTCATCTATTATTTGGCTTAATTAAGGTTAACAAGAAATACATAGACTACTAATATATGGTAAATTGGCTTAAGACCATTTGATTACTATTGTCCTTATTTTTCATCTGTCCTTTACCGGAGTGGAAGGTGAGATACTTCCATCAAGCTGCCATCACCAGACCTCGCCTCATGCTGTAGACTCTTCAAAGGTCATCATAATTCCTCAAAATTAAGGAATATGATTTAGAATTCTCCAATTAAATTCTGCTACTGCCTATTATAAAGAGGAAAATCAAGGATTCTCTCTTACCTTCTGTTGAAATATTTTTAAGATGAACTTCTTCATGGCTTGGTCTCCATCTCTTCACTATGATACCTCCTGGGTAAGAGCTATTTTGCATTTTAACTAGAGGCCTCCTTAACCTTCTGTCTGGCATTTGAAGATCTCTGACTGTGGCTCTAATAAAGGGCAAGCACTAGGGGAAGTGAAGGGCAGTCTCTCCTTTGTCTGCATTTGTTGCAGCCTTTTAGGATGAGAAGGGGGAAAGGGCTCCGATTAATTTTGTGCCTTCGAGTTGCAGCAAACCCATGACATATTGGAGAGCTTTTCTTTTATGATTTCAGCTTTGCTCCTGCACTTCCTTTACACACTCCTCCAATGGAAGGCTAACCTTTATGTTTTTATAGACTTGATACAGCTCAGAGTCAAAGCAAAGTTGGCAATCAAAGGCTAGGACGGCATTTGAAAGGAAGATCATACCAGTGGGGTTCACAGTACGAGTTCACTGAAGCCCTTAAAGGTCTTTTTTGAAACCAGCCTTCTCTGCATATCATTTGTTACTGAAATGCTAATGCTGTTAGTGCTCAGACTGCACTCCACTTCTCTGCAGACTTTGCATACAGTCCTTTGCATATTCACAGACCTCATATTCAGATTGTTGGACAAAGTCCTGGGCCTTTATTCTGATTTTGCAGCTACTCCATCTCTTTTAGGGCCCTTTTAGTGATTGATATGTATTATGCAGCCAGAAGATGATTACCCACAATGCCTCTTCCTGCTTAAACACATTGGCAGTGAGATTAGATATTATAATGCATGAGCTTTCCTTTCTCCGTGGAGATGAGGCTGCTAATTTGTTACCTCTGGGGCTTTTAGACATATGGGGAAGCTTCGGTGTGTTAGATTTTTCTATTCACCTATCTTATCTCCTCTCTGATGTATTCCCTTGCCATTAGAGGCATGTGAGTATGAAGCCATAGCATTCAACACGACTTTTATTTAGCTCCATGTGCTACAAGTTCTAAACACCTGTAAGTCTTTTTTGGAGGGGCCAGGGGGTGGGGGTGTAGGAACAGGATATAAGGTAAAAATTGGAAGTGATTATAGGAGGGCAAGATTTTCTTTCCCTTTCATTGTTTATAGGAAAAAGGCCTTTGATGATGACAGAGTGAAAAGGAGAGTCTCTTTGGTAGCTTAACAGCACGTCAGCTTTGCACTCCTGGAGTGGATAGCACATTCATTGCCTCTGCGCCACAGTGGAAAAATATGAATGGCTGAAAGTCTGAAGGAGATAAAGAGCCCCTGGTCCCAGCCTCCCCAGAGGAGTCAGAGAGAGCACAGGCGTGCATGCTTACGCACAGGGAGCAAGCCTAAACAGGTTGCTGAAGGTACGGCAGAGAGGGGGAACAATTTCTAGCAAATCCCACATGAGGAGATAGAACGCTCACCAAAAAAACAGAGCGGGTATCAGGATAGAAAATGACTGATTGAAACAAGTGCAGAGATAGTCTGTACCATGGTGTGAACTGTTGGTGTGTACATAAGATTAACTAATAGTGGCATTCTTATATTACAGTGATTGATTACATCCACATGGCCAAAATATACTGTGGATCTAATAAAGGGGTGATATTTAGAAACTAATGAGCAGAGTATAATGGGACAGGCACTGGACTCTGTTAGGAGACTGAGGCCATTTTCTTGTTTTCCACTTATAAATCCTGTGGGTTTGAGAAACTCGTATATGAAATGGGGAGAATAATCTCTTTCTTGTGTTCTGGAAAAGAAAAAAACATTAATTTATTCCATTTTTAAAAGCTCTAACAGACCTCTACAAAACTTAAAATAATATCTTTAGCAAATGAACCCTAGCCTTCAACAGACTGTCTCTTGCCACAAACTGCCCTCCATCTAATTGCCATCAATAGTTTACCTTCACTAAATCTAGCTCAGTATTGTTTAAACTGGGAATCATGAAACTAGTGGAGGTCGAGCACTAGCGAGAAAATTTTTCTTGTCACCATTTTACTGATAATCTCCCTGGAAATAGTTCCCCTACTTCAGAGCGTAACATACCAGGACTGAGAATGACCTGTCACTTAATTCCCTAGAGCATTCTTTTTACCTGACCTGAACTTAGGCAAGATAATTACTGCACAGTCTTCTGAAAAGCAAAAAAACCAGTCAGTCAGATCCCTGCTTCTAGCTGATCGAGGTTGGCTTCTCAGCTTTTGCTAGATGTGATCCAAGGTGCACTGGAGAATTTGAGACTGGAGTAAAGGAGATGTGCTTGGAGTAAAGGAGTTTGTTCTGTAAATCTGATATTTAAATAGAACCACATTTGAACCTTCACACCTGGGGCATGCAATCAGGCAGAACTTAAGGGGGAATAAAATTTACAATTATTTAATTTTACCAACATGGAGGCTGGGTACACAGAGACAGCAATTTAAACATGAATTTAAAGAAACAATTATGTGACAGGATGGAGGTGTTAGCTAACCCTACGGTGGTGATCATTTGCATGTATAATTGTATCAAATCAGCATGTTGTACACCTGAAATTCACACAATGTGGTATGTTAATTATATCTCAATAAAGCTGGGAAAAAAGCATAAATAAAAAACAAACCTGATTTTCACTGTTACCTGACCTCTGCACCAATTCAAATTAATTATGAGACTTGAGAAATACAAAGCAATGTAAAAAGAAATTAGGTCTGCAAATTTATTTTAATGCTAATAAAATCTGGCTTTTTAAAAGGTTACAATAATATGTACTGTAAAAAAAAAAAAAAAACTACCCATCGTAACTTCATAAAAATAAAGACTCAGACCACCACTTGGTAGCTTGTCAGATCATGTACAATAAATCTTTTATTTTCTTCTCTCCACTGTTTTAAAGACATGGTTTGGAATTACAGCCATCGTCATTCCTTTCAAATGCATGTACTTTAAATTTTTTAAGAGAGAATTATTTTATTTTCATCAATGAATTATTCAGTTTATGCTTAACACTGTGAAATTTTTTGGATTTTGACAAGGTTTGAAGACCACATTAACAACTACACTAACAGTTACACTGTATTTGGACTCTGAATATAAATACTAAATGCATTCATATTTCTTTAAGTTTTTATTTAAAATATGTCTTTTTGGCCAAGTAAAGAAATTTTTAAAAAAAAAAAATTCAAAGTGGGATGACTTCTGACTTTATACAGCTCTGTAATTCAAATCAATTTTGTCCATGTGAAAAAGCATCACTTTATTTTTGGTTTGGAAACTTGAGAGTTTCCTGGGTGCAATTTGAAACATGGAGGGCAAGGAAAGACCAAAGAAAGAGGCAGAACACTCCAAGTTGGTAAGTGACAGTTTTGACAAGCACAGAAACTTATATACTAGGCCTGTCTTGGGTGGCCAAAGAAGAGTAGATCTCTCCATCCAACCTCCGAAGTCTCTAAAAGTTTATAGGTATAGTGGTCTTAGACTGGGTTCAGTCACATGTACCATCCAATGGTCTCAACAACATCCTTACTCTTTCAAGGCTACATCCTTGGAACAGCTTTGGCTGTGGGAATGATGGGCAAAGTGTCACACTCCAAGCACCAGGGAGAGGGTGAGTAACCTCCAACTGCTCAGATCCAGCCCACAGGTCAGCCAGCATTCACATCCTCTCGATACCCTCCTCCAACAATAATTTAGCATTTTTTTTAATTTATTAAAGTATAGTTGATTTACAATATTGCATTAGTTTCAAGTGTGCATCATGGTGACCCAAATATCCTACAGGAAAAAGAGAATCACAGGCCCATATCTTGATGAATATAGATGCAAAAATCCTCAACAAAATGCTAGCAAACTGAATGCAAAAAACGGAATCATTTAGCATTTTTTTACATTGCATCCTTGTAAGCTATCTCAAATCCTCTTTGAAAAAAGAAGTGGGATCAAAATAAACTTTTTTCAAAATAAACTTCAAAAGATTTAGTCAATCTGCAATATTACTAGGGCAAAGTTACATCAGTAAGATGCTGTTTTGAAATAAATATGAGATATCAATCAGAATGGGCTAGTATGTTGTAGTTATAAACAACCCACAAATTTCAGTGACTTAAGCACAACCATGGTTCCTTTCTTCTTCATGCTTCATAGCTGTTATGGTTACTGCTCATTTTAGTCTCTCAGGGTTCAGGCTAACGAGGCAGCCGCTATCTTGAACTATGGTGGTCGTTCCAAGTACAGAGGGAAAGAGGGAGCTCTTGAGAGCCTTGGATCAAAATTAAAATGCAGAGCCAAGAAATGATAGACAGCATTCCCACTCTCATCTCATTTGTGGAGCCACAAATCCATTTCAACCACAGGAAGTCAGAGAATGAAATGAAATGTAAATAACCCTAAAGACCAGCACCATCTACCCCTCTGATCACCAAATACTTTGTTTTACTCTCCATTTCACCAGCAAAATACACTTATAGCCTCCATGAGTGAGATAATTTAAAAGGCGTCCACCCAGTCACGCCCTGAATCTCAAAGGCTTGGGTCTCTGAGTGATGTAAGATCTGTTTCGTGGCAGTGCCCCTCACTAAGCTACTATCCCTTAGCTTGAATCCCACCTTTGTATGTTCCGCCGTAAAACACGGAGATCCTGCAAACCATAGATTCTCTTTCACCAGCTGACTCCTGGTTAGGCTTTGCAGTGGAGGGTTTGGGAATACGATGGGAAGACTAGAAGAAGGAAAAAAAGAAAACAAAAAAAACATGATGCAGTTATTTCAGTCACAGTGGCTGATAATAGCTTGTAATTTTTCAACACTCTCCAAAGATCCTCCCTTTCCCCCCTCGGAGACAGAAGAATCAGCTAACTGGAGGTAAGTGCCACTGCATCCAGGTCTGCTTTCCTTCTCTAGAGAGCTCCTGTTCTAATTTCAGCAGTCAGAGGGCTGGATCCCAGCTCAGAATCCAGTGCCACAGTAGTTCTAACTTTTCCCATCAATTTCCATTTCCTCAGCATGGCAGCTGCCTGCATCACATACTCCCTCTGTGATCTCTGTAGTGTTCCCTTTCTGCCTTTTCGCATAACAATACTTTGTATTTAATTCTCTGTTAAAGTAGCCAGTGTGCTGTCTCCTGACTCAAATCCCGACTGACGCGATGTCTATTTCAGATTGGAACCAGCTCCTCTTGACCCAGACAACTATATACTCAAAAGACAAGCTATTTATCAACAACCCACTTCATTAAAAATTGTGGGTCAAGGACAGGGTATCTGCAACAAACATTCCTACTTAGAAAGTGGAAAGAACCTGAGATACAAAGCAGTCAAGTTTCTGAGGATGGGCAGAAATTTTTAAGGGAGGGAAATATTCATGAATCTGTCCTGGTTTTGCTTCCTTCCTGGGAGGTGGGGAGGGGGGTCCCCAGCTCATTGTTTTCTCTGATCCTTTGTTTCCATCCTCTGTAAAGTCCTTCATTTTCCATTATCCTCTTAGGCCACCGCTGAAGAAGATTGGAGAACACTCTTTATGTGACAGTCTGAGTCCTGGTGAGAAGCAGATGCCAGGAGAGTATTAAATAAGCAAGAAATTTATTAGGACACATGCCTGTGGGAGAAGGTGTTAGGAGAAGGTGCTGGGGGAGGCTGAGGAACCTTCAGATCATAATGCAGGTCTGACCCCAAGGAGAGGAGAGAGGGAAGGAAGTGAGGACAGACGGAAGGAAGGGACAGCTGAAGCATGTTAAAATGCAGGACAATTCTAAGGAAACGTTGGCAAGTGTATTAGTGAGTCCTTGAGCCAAAGTCACTCATCAGAGGGGTCCTGCGTCTCCCAGGAATGAGCTCGCGCATGTTCACTTATTTCCTGGGAGCCGCCTGTGGGAAGCGCAGCCCTGGCACACACGTGGCGATGGTTTCAGAGGGGCCATGGGAGCCCCCAATCATGATCCCTGTGCTGCTGATGATCTGAGCAGCACATCCTCACGGCCACCACACTCTCTTTTGGAATTGAACACCTTCTTCGATTGTTTTCCTCCCATATAAATGTGAGAGTTCAAGGTTGTTCAATATTCAAAACAGTAAAACTTAAACTAGGGTCTTATTCTATTTATTTTATTATTATTATTATTATTATTATTATTATTATTATTATTATTATTATTATTATTATTATTATTATTAATTATCATTATTTACTTTCCCAGTATAGCTTTCTCAAATCCTTAGGGTCTCATCTATTCTATTCTAGTCCATAGCATGTCCCAACAGTGACCCCCATAGCTTTTCCCAAGAATTTTGCTCTCCTTTTCTGGATATAATTGCTGCCACCTGGAGCCGATCAGTATTCTAGGAGAAAGTCACACTCCGGTCTCCTTCCCCTAAGTCATTTTTTCCAACTAAAATGCCTAATGGACTGCACCTAAGCCATTCAAATTTGAACAGTGGATTTGAAAGCAGTCTCTTTGATTCTTGCGTTTAGACAGTGTTTAATCTGATTTTCTTGCTCAAGGTATTTCTTTATTTGTATTTTACTGTTTGAGGTTAAAAAATATTTATTTTTCCCCAAAACTACAAGCAGCTGAATATCTACACTCTTTACTTCCTATGTTACTGCTTGCAAACCAGTCAATTAGGTTCTCTTCTTTTAGTGCCTTTTCAAAGACTGGTAAGCATACCTAATAACAACCTGCTTTCCAGACTCTTCCACCAATGCTATATGTTCATCAGGTACATTATGTGCTTTTCAAGTTTATTCAAGAGACAGTTTCACCAAATAATAATTCCCACTACATAACAATGGCCACCTTTGTTTCTGAATAATCATGCCTTGGCAATTATGTAGTTGTCTTGGAAGGACACAACATTGGTAAGAACTATTTACATACAACAGACCACAAGGAGAAGGAGAGTTAATTCCTAACATGTACTTCGGGAGAAGAATGAGAATAACACAGCAGACAGGAGAAGAACTTCCATTATTGTTTGTAAAAAATACAGATACATTAGTACCAGGTGCACTAAATTTTGCTCATTTTTCCATGCAAATTTCTTTTGCCATTAATATAAATGGATCTAATTACCTGAGCATGATTAAACCAGATTTCCAAGATGCAACAATATTGCTACTAGTGATCTGGAGACTCTGTGCAAACACAGCTCAGGGTAGGATCTGCAGGGCATCTGCAGTCTAAGGAACACTGCCAGGGCTAGAAGACTGAGAAAATATAAAGAGAGAAAGAAATGTTTCCTTTGATGACTCCCCAGTCCTATTGGGGATAGTGTAAACTTTTAGACTTGTAAGGAAGACTAATCTTTTTGGATACTTGAAATATAGGTTTTGCCAATCACTTGTTCACTGATGCATTCTCTGATTATATGTCTCCGTGTATTGGTGGAACATTTTTGCTCCTCTTCTCCAAAATCCAAGTTAAACTACGGAGAAGGAAATTTCTGCTGGTAATTCCCAATGTGGGAATGTTGAAAGGGTGGTTTCTGTCCCTTTCTCCCCTTTATTTGTGTCTACAGATAAGTGGTAAAGTAACTAACTAGACAAGGGGGAGTAAGGAGAGTCTGACATTTACTGGGACATGAGCATCACAGTTTAATTGAGACCATCATGGTTTCAACCTGTATCCTGACATGGATCATTAACAGTCTGTCCTTTCACTGTTAAAAGTGTCCTGCCATTGACAGAAAATTGTGTGATCGCTCCAGTTAAAAATCCCCAGTTATGCATGGTGTGTTTCTCACCTCCTGCTTCCTTTTGGATGTCCACCCATATTCTTGGGCAGCAGATTTGGAGCTTCGGCTCTCTCTGCAGTTATTCCTTTTGAATGAACCCTCTTTATTTTGAGAAGGACTATGTGATGGTTAATCTTGTGTCAGCTTGGCTAGGCTATGGGGCCCAAGTGTTCGGTAAGACACCAGTCCAGATGGTGCCATGAAGATACTTTGTAGACATGATTAATAGCTAAAATTAATTGCCCTGAAGTAAAGGAGATTACTCTGGATAATGTGGATGGGACTCATTCAATCAGTTAAAAGCATTAAGAGCAAAAACTGAGGTTTGCTAGTGAAGGAATTCAAGGCTGTTAACATAGAAATCCTGTGTGAGTTACCAGCCTGCTGACCTGCCGTACGAATTTGCACTTGCCAGTTCTCAACATCACATGAACCAATTCCTTAAAATCTTTGTATGTATGTGTATGTGTGTGTGTGTATCATTATATTGGTTTTGTTTCTCTGGAAAATGCTATACCAATTGATACAGCCTGCTGTAGTTCAACTCTTCCACCTGACTTTGAAACTAGCTGTAATAAATCTATTCTTTAAAAAATCACCAAAAACTGCACTGTTCATCTCAGACACACCAGCATCTCCTATGAGTCAAGGATTCATTCTAAGACACATGAAATAATATTCTGATGGCAGAATCATTCAAGCGTCTAGTGGGGTCACGTGGCAGTGTCTTCAGGAAGCCAGAGACTACAAAGCAGAGCTGCTCATTGGCTCTTGCAGATCCTATCAGTTTGCTCATAAATGAGTGAGGTACACACACCATCCCTCTAGCCACCCTCACCACCTGAGCACCACTCAACTCTCTAGTTAGAAAGTATTTTCAATAATTCTTATTGTTAGATTTCACTAATAATCCTGGTTTCTCAACTCCTGATGCTAATTCCTGAGATGTAGCTTCCAGACCAAGGTGTTTCAAATGACGGCCACCCCTAGGGTACCAGTTATATTTATCTAGACATGAAATTTCAGTGATTTTAATAAAATATAATTAAAATAATTTATCACACAGAAATTTAACAATCACATGCATCATCAAGTCTAGGTTATTATTTACCCTGATACAAAGTCAATATTAGACTAGAGTGTAATGTTTTGGCAATAGAAAAAGATATAAAATCTTACTATATTAATTAAACAAGGGAAAAATAAGAAAACTAGGTAGAGTAAAACTGCAGAAATATGAGTAATTAAGGAAAACTCATGAAGCTGAAATCTCATTTCTTTACATAATTAGTTTAAGCAGAGCCATCTCATAAGATAGTCCCATTTTAACAATTTCAAACACATTTTTGAGTGCCTAACAGCAAAAATAAATTTATAAAGTCTCTGATCTTGAACATTTAATATTTATATTTATAAATATACTTAATGTAAATATAACTATATATTCCACATTCTATAAATATACATTTATATTTATAATATGTAAATGACTTGCCTTGCATTCTAGTGGGAAAAATAGGTGCAAAAAACAAAACAAATAGTATAGTATAAGATAATGTAGAAATATGATAAATGTAT
The DNA here is from genome assembly GCF_048773025.1 of Camelus bactrianus. Lineage (NCBI taxonomy): Eukaryota > Metazoa > Chordata > Mammalia > Artiodactyla > Camelidae > Camelus > Camelus bactrianus. The sequence continues at coordinate 11,163,079 of NC_133541.1, forward strand.
TCTAACATATTACAGTGATTAATAAAGAAATACGAATCAATATGAAAGTAAACAAATGGCTAAGGATTCTGTTTTAAAGGGAGTAATAATTCTAAAGTTTTGTGAATAAAAACTGTCTTAGTCTTTTTGATTCTGAAATGCCCTTTTGTGCCCACCCATTGATGCTAGCTTAGCTGGGACAAATGTCTAATACCCTTTGAGTACTTGGGAGATACTATGCTACCATTTTTTAACATCTTTTTTTGTTGATGAAAATTTTGTTGTCAGTGTAAAAGATTAAATCTTTCTAAATTTTAAATAATTGTTTGGTTTTGAACAAATATTGACTCTATGCCATTTCTTCTCTTCTTTAGGAAATCCAATTAAATGAATATTGAAACTTTTCCCTTTCTGTTTTCTCTGTTGCTTAATATTAGCTTTTCTAGTATGTGTATGCATTTGTGTGTGTGTATGTGTGTGTATGTGTGTATGTGTGTGTATGTGTATATGTTTGTGTATGTGTATATGTGTGTATGTGTGTGTATGCGTGTGTGTATATGTTTGTGTATGTGTGTGTATGTGTGTGTATGTGTATGTGTGTGTATGTGTATGTGTGTGTATGTGTGTGTGTGTGTATGTGTGTATGTGTGTGTATGTGTATGTGTGTGTATGTGTGTGTATGTGTATGTGTGTATGTGTTTGTGTGTGTGTGTGTATGTGTATGTGTATGTGTGTGTGTCGGGGAGGAGGGTTCTTACTAGATTCTTGGCTAATTACCAAATATGATTTAATTCATTTATTCTAACATTGATTTTATTCAGCTTGAAGTTTATCAACCCGTTAAATTTTATTTAAATAAATATATTTTCCCATTCTAGTATCTCATATTAATTCTTTTTATTTTCACGTACTATCTTGTTCATCTCTGCTATATTTTCTCTTATGTTTTACTAATTTTTTTTTGGTGGATTTAAGACTCACATGGAGTGAGAGGAGACTGCTGTCTCTCAGTCTTCCTCATTCTCTCTCTCTCTCCCTTCCTTTCTCTCCACTTCTCACAGCCCTAGTTTAGAACTAAATCTATTTCTGGATAGCTGAGGACTCTTGCACTCTGGTGACATTGAGTATATAGGCATCAAACCACTAACCCAAAGAGTAGAAAAATGTGCTATTTTGTTATTTCCTTTCTCCCTCGGGACACAGATTATATAACCTCAATACTGGGTGAGCCCCACTCCAGCAACTGATTCTAAGCAATGAGACTTGATCAAATGGAGCTCTTATTCTCATTTTCCCAAGAAGTCCAAATTATCAGCTGCTCAGTTGTAATTCCAATCCCAATAGCCTCATAGCTTTACTTTTCACAAAGTTTTTTGTTTATTTTTTAATTCTGTTACACAAAGATGTTTGTATTAAATTTATTGTATACATGTCTTCGTTAATGTTCTCTTTTAATTTTCAGCCATCATCATCATGCACTTGGAGCATCCAGAATGTGAAGTTCCATTACCATCTTGGCTTGAATGCAGTAGCACATTCTCGGTAGTTAATCTGTGGCTCAGGGCATTTTCAGTGTTCTTGTTTCTTTCTTTCTTTCTTTCTTTCTTTCTGCTTTTATGCATTTCCAGACTTTTCCTCAATAATCTTGTACTTCTTTGGACAGGAGAAAAGAAAGGATGGATTTAAGATATAGAAAGGAAAGGCAGTTTGTAAATATTTAACCTATACAAACAAATTCTAGTGATTTTTCTAGCAAATATTCATTGGACACTTTCAGTCTAGAGACAAGAGAGAAAATTCTTAAGTAAATTAGGACATCAAGCCAGCAGGGGGGAAAAAAGTAAGATAAAGAAACCAACTACATTTTCTTACCTCATTAAGTTGAAATATTTCTATATAATTAGCAATTTTCACTTCTGAGTATAGTATAAGCTAACAGTCATTTTCCAAATAGCAAAGGTAATTTTAGATACTGCTTGGTGATTTGTTTGCAAATCCCCAAGCTGAGCACTGAGTTTTGAAAACCTCCACTTCTTTGACATCAGTGTGTAGGTCTGGACTAAATTGGTCATCAAAATGTCAACCAGACATATTTGCATAAAAGAACTATATGACAAAAAAAAAGCATTAACAAGAAAAAGAAATAGAATTTTCCTAATGAGCTTTGAAAAATGCTTGAGAGGATGCTGGTAAAATGACCTAAAGTTCCCTCCTTCCATGGAACAATATATCAGATTTCTCAGGCTAGAACATTTATTTTACCTTCACTAGATTTCTGCCCTTAAATTTAAAAAATTAAATGTAACCATTTGTACTTGAATAACCGACTCCACACTTAAGTATTTAAACAGCTTATGCTATTATTCTTAGTTTCAAATAGCTAAAATCTGTAAGAGGATCAAAGGGAAGTAACTATATCAATCCTAAACTAGAGAGATATTGGCATTGAAACCAGTGAACTAATTTCTTCATATCAACCATGTACGGGGATTCTGAATGTATTTTATTCATTAAATTTATAAACCTAAACCTATAGTTCACCAATGACATTCATGTTGGCAAAGCCAATGATCAGTCCTCAATCTTCACCTTATTCATCCTGTCCTAACAAAAAATGCACCAGAAAAAGTTAAACAAGCAATGAAGGTGTCAGTCGGGAATACTGCAATAGAGGAGAGAGGCTAAAACTGAAGTCTCAACTCAACTCTACTGAAACAAAAGGTCAGGGAAGGTTTAATTGCTGGAGTGAGCTACTGGAAAAATCCTAGAGAAAGTTAGGCTTAAGGTTAATAGTGGAATGTACTGAGCACATTGAGTTATTCTTGAGTTTGTAAATATTTTCACTCTGTGATTAAACCATCTGTGTTGCTAATTAGTGCCCATGGAAGTTAAGCTCCTATTCTCCAAAAAAAAAAAAACTGGGGAATAGAGGCACCATATTCCTTGATAATGACATTTTGGAGGGATGGCTCCTATGTTTTTGAGGAGGACATTCTTGGGGTATAACACTGGCTAGATGCTTTTAAGAAGGTTTACGTCTCAAAGGGACAGAGGAAGAATTTACTGCTACAAGTTCTCTAAAGTAAATGCTTTAAGAGAAGGGAGGTCAAGGGCCTGGATTCAGGAAGAAGCCTGTCTGAACTTCAGTCAAGCTGGGAGCCACTGTAAGTCCCCCTAGGTCAGTTCTCTCGGCAGCGTTTGACGAGGTTGATCATTCTCTTCTGCAGACACTGCTTTGACTTGGCTTCTGGGATGCAGCCTGTGGCCAGTTTCCCCTCTGCCTCTTCAGAGGCTATTTCTGTGTCATTCTTCTTGGACTTGAGGACTCTAAGGCTGCCATGACAAAGCACCACACACTGGGTGACTTAAACACCATAAATGGATTTCTCATAGTTACAGAGGTTGAAAGTGCAAGATCGAGGTTTTGCCAGATTTGTTTTCTCCTGAACCCCCTCTTCTTGGCTTGTAGATGGCCGACTTCTCCCTGTGTCCTCAAATGGCCTTTTATTTATGTCTTTTCTTCCTTTTCTTGTTAGGACACCACCCTTATGACCTCATTAGCCTTCATTATCTCCTTTAAGACCCTATCTCCAAGTGCGGTCACTTTGGAGATTCGGGCTTCAACATATAAATTGCGGGGCGGGGGAGCACAATGCAGTCAATAATACTTCATGAGCTCAGAAAGAGGGGAGTCACAAGGTCAGCGCACTGGTCCTTCTCTCTACTGCAATCTAATTCTGGCACTGCAGAAATCCTCTGAATAAAAGTAATATTTTTTAATCGATGACATCCAAATTTACATCCTCAGCCTTGAGTTTTCCCACAAATTGAGAAGACCTATAGCCAAATTTCTCTATGCCATCTCCATTTAATATTTAATAGACACTTGAAATGTAACATAAAATATGAATTCCTCATTTCCTGTTAAGATAAAACTTCCCAAGTTTCCCCATAACTCAAAGAAATAACGCCAATGTTCAGTTGCTCAAGCCAAAAAAATCTTGTCATTTTTCACCTTTCTCATACTTTGTCATCCCCAAACCAATTCACCTGTCAATTCTTTCAACTACTCTTTCAAAACATATCTTAAATCTTAACCGAATCCAAAGGAGAAGGGGTTTGACTCTGGTTCTGTGTTTATTCATTGTGTGAACTTGGTAATTGCATTAACCATTTTGCCTCAATTTCATCTTATCTAAAATGGATTTTTAAAATATTCACCTCATAGATATTTGTTTTATTATCACCCCAAATGCCTGGCATGTAGTAATTGCTTAATTAATAAATGACAAACATAATCACATTGTGTACTTTAAGAAGTTCCTCCCAGTTGGGATATCATAACAAGTTTATCAACAATACAATAGCTTCATTGTTTTTTTTTTTTCTTCCTTATTTCCCACAGGAAATCTTGGTTAGCAGTTAAGTATACTCAAAACTTAAAATGGTTGAGCATAAATTGGGTTTATTGTGAACACTCGAACAATTCCTACTCTCACCACTGCCTTCCCGAAGTTGATGCATAATTCATTTTGACTGAGACAAGGCAACAGCCAAATTTAAATACATATGCAGCAGCAAACTTGACAAATGACCAAAACTATAGAACTTATCTTCTGCCAACTAAAGCTTCAGAAAATACAGTCTTCACTGCATCTAGAATTTTGACCTACTGTCTCCTTCTGGAACCTCCTTATATAGAGACCGTATAGGCTATGTGAATAAACTCAGGGTGTGAAAGAGGGCAGGTCATCTCTGTCAGCTGCCCCTCAACAGGTATCACACTCAATTATCATTCTTCTCTCCTTTTTTTTTTAAGGGATCAATCTACTCCATTGAGGTTCATGACAATGACTTATTCCCAAATACTTTACCCCTAAGTTCTCTGGGGTCATTGTGGTAAGCTTGATGCTTTTGTGGCTCTTTATTCATTAAAAGAAGTATAACATTTCACCAAGTCACTGAACTGAGATGAAGGAGTGAATGTATCATGAATTCCTCTCAAACACTCATCTCTTAACTGAGAATGGGTTGAGTGCACTAAGAATAGTGTTAACTAGTGGAAATGGTCCTGCCAATTGTGGATACAAAGGGTGGTACCATTTGAGGTTAGCTGGTTAGAGATGGGTGGTTTCTCTCCTCTTAGTTTTCCTTGGAGACTTTGAAGTGGGAAATTAATTTATCCTTAATTAGGGACAGTTGGAGTCACTATGCCTTATCAGTGACAGCTCCTTGAACACAGAGAAATTCACAGTCTCTTCTTTGAATCCTTAATAAATGTCCCCATGCTTTTCTCTCCTTACCTTAATGTCCCCAAGCCAGCGTTAAGTTCTGCACCCTCCTTGATGCCTCCTACGTGATTTTAGTCCACAAGAATGCAAAAGCCTCTAATACCATCTTGCACATTAATCGATTTTTATACTCTTCTTTGTAATGTAGGTTAATTTTTCACATGTGAATGCCTTGCCATCCATATTTGTTCAGACTTTAACATAGCCAATGACAGGAACTCATTGGTGATTACTTATATTTATATAAATAATGATAGAAAACAAGAGAAACTGTTTTCTAAAGACCAATGTTCAGGTAGGTCACATGATCAAAGAAAGGTCTGCAGGAACCACATCATAGGTACCAAAATGAGGAATCACTGCCAACAAATGCCTGTCTCCCTTGAGCTGGCTCTTATCTCTGCTTCTGCCTTTGGACTTAATTCTACAGGCAAGATTTCTGCATAGAGAAGAGAAAGAAGCTATCAGTAACCTGAACTTTGGATTCTCCAAATTTAGCAGTCCAGCTGAAGGGAAAAAAAACCTCTTGATTTCAGGGTCTGCCTGCCACCCTTACCCCCATTACTACTGCCAGGTGATTGGCATTGGCTTATGTTGGCCACTTTCCTATATTGTGATGGAATTCACTATGGGAATTACAGCCCCACCTGAGTCACAGGGGTCCCCAAAGTAAGGGATATTGGGAAGAAGAAAAACACAAACTTTCTATTTCTATCTTTAGCAAGAGACATTGGAGCTTCATTCATATTAACACATTATTTTATTATCTGACATATCTTGAGTACACTGTTCTAAAAGTAGTGATGTAATTATTTTATATTCAATTCTCATGAAACCCTACCATCCCTTAGTTGTAAAACTTCACCTGAAATACTTCCATCTTGCCCTATGTACAATACACCAGGGAGTAAGGACATATTGACTGAACTCTGCTCCAAACTGTCTCACAATAAATAGTACTGTCCTTGGGAAAGCTGTGCATAGCAGACAGTGTTTGTGAAGGGCCTGCAGGATCACATTTCAGCCATTTTTTTCTGGCTTCTTATCCTACTGTATTTTCCATTTCCCTGCCTTGAGTTCTACTAACTTTCACCAAGAAATGAGTAATTAAACTTTATAATGATGGAAGACCCATGAATAATCTGACATCTTGCCATCTTGAGCAGTAGCCTTGAAAGATTCGTGCATATCAAAGCTTTATGTCATTTCTTGTATGCCTTCAAATGGACAGAAATCTACTAAAGCATGTCCTTTTATTCAAATTCTTGCTAATGATGATAAATACTACCCAAACACGCCAACACCCTGAGTAATTTTTGGCCAAATCCACTAAAGCTTCAACTTTTGAGACTATTTTCTAAGTTCCAAGAATTGAGCAACTGTTGAACTTTGCTAACATTTAGCAAAGGTAGCCAGTAACCCCAACCACATGGAAATTCTCCACAACACCACTGTTTAAAGAGCTTTACATTTTAGTACATTACACTTATAACACTCCCTCCTGGTTCCAGTGTTTAAATTGGTTAAGACCATTTTATTTTCAGGTATAAGAACCTATAATATTTTAAGCTAGAGGATTAGTTCACATATTTATGATGAACACTTGGAAGAACTAAAGTAAACACGGCTTTAGGAACTGAAAGTAGAATTCAACACCACTGGGACTCACTCTCCTGTTTCTTAGCTCTTTTAAAATTAATTCTGAATGTACACTATCTTCAGGGAGTAATACAGATCAATGCTTGAGAGTCTCTCATTCACATTCTCTCATCTTAGCAATCCTAGATGAAGGAGAGGTCAATTATCTCCTTATTTCTTACCAAAGAAAGACTTAGATTCACTTTATCTGAGTCATATGCCCACTCTTTCATTGGTCACTGTTTTCAAAAATACGAAAGCTTATGACTAACAAGGTTAGAGCCATATTCTCTTTCCCATGGACTGGTTGAGGGGTGTCTACCTATAATGTCAACCTTATTAGAATCATATAAAAGAAAGGAAAGAAGTAAAGGCTCCCCCAAAAAAACATTAAATAAGTTTTTTACTATTCCCTACTTGAATTTTTACATATTAAAGTGAATAATAACAGATTACACTTATGAAATCCTTTTACAGTTACAACACTGACTATGAGTTAACTTAGTCAAACAATAATCGTCTAAGGTAGGTATTATAATTATTACCACTTTTCAGGTGAGGAATCTGAGTCTTTGTAAAACAGAGCAAGTTGTCTAAAACTTCAAGTCTAGGAAATAGCAGGGTCTGCATGAAACTTAGATTTCTCTGACCCTTCAGCATCATGATTAAACAAACCAGTTTGTATGTCTTAGGGGCCAACAGTTAGTAGCCTGGACATTAAATGGATCAAATTTGTTTCTCAGCTCTACCAACTACTGGCTATGTGATTTTGGGATTAGCCCATCACACGGCACAGAGAAATCACAGAAACATTTATTTAATAAAGGAATGGATTTGTATTTTATGATTTTCTATCCTGATACATACTTAGAAACTGAATTATGGCTTCTAAAGTCCTAAATAAGAGTGAACATAAAAGAGTTAAGTGTCTATCTCTGAAGGTGATAAAATGAAACCTTAATCAGGATAGCTAGAAATTTTCAAATCTCTCTGATTATACTTGTAGACTGAATATACCATTTATAATCTGTTTATGTTTTTTTTTTCTTTCAGATTGCTTCTATAATTATATCTTGTGGCAAGACAAATATGCTCATTTTTTTTTCCCATTAAATGAAAGAGAAGGAAGATATGTGATAACAAATTAGGTGGAAGTTGATTCTGGCATGCTGAGAATTTGGGCTGGAAGCAGATAGCCTGGGAAGAAAATAAGCTGGAATTAGTGCTATAATTTGGCTTCTCTTTACATGGGTTAGAAATGGCCACAGAAAATGGGATGAACTGGATTAAGAATTAACAGACTTGGACTCATATTTTCTTACACCTCTATTACTCAAACATGCCTCACATGAATGCTATCAAAATGCAAGCTTTTTATCTTATTTCTGCCAAAACGTAATCTTGCTGAAGTGTAGACATAGCCTTGTAGTGACTTTACTTCCGTATCCAAATCAACTGAGAAGCATGTAATTACTACTCTCAGTCTATTTGGGGCCAGAATCCTGATCAGACATACGGGTGTTACACACATACACACATCTATTACTCTCCTTCTCTATTTAGCTGCTTTACTAAAAGCAAAAGGAAACTGTTAAAAGCAGAAAAACTTTTCCAAACTACTGTTATTACTCAACGTTTTCTATTCCTATCAATATGTATCCATATAACCTGATGTTTCCTCTGAATTGACTTTTTTTTGGCACATGTAAAAAGATAATTGCTGTCTTCTTAGCAGTCATCAATATACAGATAAGTGAAAATTCACGAAATATTCACAAGTGATATGGTCATTCTAAGAGTGCATCCTTAATCCAAATGAAACGAGCGTCATTTAGTTGGTGCCTTTGTTTTATCATATCAAAAAGGGAATATTTTTAGTTTTTTCTGTGTTTTGTGGATATCTAAATTACTTTCACTTTGCTTGAGATAGCATAATCTAGCAATATTTTTAAAAAGACATGATACATTAAGAGTAGTTATAAGTTATGAACTATCTTACAAAAGGGCTGAGTCATTCAAAGGTGTTTTCTAGACCAGCACTGTCCAATAAAACCTACTGTGATATGAAAATGTTCTATGTCCGGTCTGTCCAATGTGGTAGCCATTAGCCATGTATGGCTATTGAAAACTTAAAGTTGTCTAGTGTGACTGTGCAGTAGAATTTTTAATTTAATTTAATTTTAATTAAAATGACTTGTACAGTTATTAGCTACCATATTTAACACAACTTTAGACAGACATTTTCTGTATTTTACTATGTCCTTCCTTTTCAGAAAAACATACCTTGAGCATTCTATGAGTTGTCCTCAATTTCTACGTCCACCACCTGAATCCATCTTTTACATAATCATTAGAATAGTCTTCCTTTGTTCAGCATTCAACAAGTGTTAATTGAGAGGCTGTTACGTAACAGGTCTCATGCTACACAACAGCCGAAGATCTATAAACCAAAGTAGCACGGTTCTTGTTCTCATTCGAGTAAAAACCCACTGGTTAAGGAATACGCAAAGCACCATGGGCCGTTTTAATCAAGTTACTTCCCTTTCCAAAATGTTCTATAGTTCTCTATTGCCAATCTCATGAAAACCAGAGCTGAACACGGAACTCAACTTTAATATGGTTCTTTTCGATTTTTCTATTTCTCAGTCAGATTGAATAATAAGTAATTTCCTAAATTTTCCCACCTTCATCACTGTTGAGACATCCTCTAATATTTGACCCTTGAAATTTTCTTCTTATTCACCTTTCAAAGTTCTCATCAAAAGCCACCTTTTTCGGGGAGGAATTTCTTATTTACTTAATGAAAACTTAGAATTAGCCTCTGGAGAGTTTATATTACCATATAGATACAGGTTTTCATTATCAACTTGGATTCATGATAGTTCAGTGTTAGTTGTGTGCTAATTTGGAATTGACATAGAAAAGACAGAACATAATCCTTAGAGAAGCCATTTTTAAAATCAAACTGACAAGATGAACAAAAAAAATGACAATCAGTAGTCTAACGCTTCTTCTTTCACAATAGAGAGCTGTGATTTTTTTTAAAGTCCAATTTACTAAGTTGATCTATGCGTTATATATGTTAAAAGTAGGAAAATGAAAACTAATGGATAATAAACTTGATTATCCAACATACTCTTCTCACTTTCCATTCAGAAAATAAGTCCTGACAAAGTGGAAAGTCTGGGAGAAATGCCAACCTGCAAATTTCGATAAGCCACTTTGATTGTGTATAATTTCTGGTATCTTATACTCCTATGGGACACTTCTATTCTATGTCAAAAGTAAATACTGCTAATTGATCCTTGTCCAATCACCCAATCTGAGCTTTTCCATTAATCTTAGAGTATTGTGCAGTTGCTACAAGCTAATTTTTGCATAGTGTCTTAGTATTAACATACTTCCATATATCACATATTAATGTGAGCCCACAACTCATGTACATTTTTAAAGAGAAAAAATATACTTTAAGATGTGCTGTGCAAGGTCAAAAAGCATGCTAGTGAGGAATTATATTCACTACCTCAACATTTCAGTCTATTATTTGGTCTCTTCTTTCATTCAATCTCCCCTTTTCTCCTCTCTCCTCCTCTTACTCTGTTTCTATAGATAGATAAATAAATAGATACAGAGACAGAGACAGGTGTGAAGATATTGATCCATGCATGTGTTCTGCGTGAGGATAATTTTTCAATTAAAATGGATAAAATTGTTTTTAAAGCAAAGAATATACAATAATTTTTGTACTAGTTAGATGAATTCCAGGTAAGGAAAAATTTTGTATACATATACTTTCATACACTGCTTTTGAATTGGGACACAGAAGTACCATGTCTGTTGTATAAAATATACAGTGATAACTTGTGCAAGATAAATAACCTTAACAAAATTTCTAAATCCCCTCCTGTAGAAATAATCATGACTCCTACCTCACATTTTTTAAATTAATAGCTTTTTGACAGTGAAGTCAGATCATACAGCTTTGGCTCTCGTGAAAAAGGATAATAACATTTTAAGATCTAAAATTTCCTTTCAAATGCTTGGCACATTACTCCATGATGGGAGCATATACATATCCATATACTTTTCTCTCTACAGAGTTTTAATTTTGTTTCAATGCTTCTCAAGTTCATTTTTCTTTATATACTCGTTAGCTTACCGTTCAGTATAATAAATTTATTTTTTCTTTTTCAAAAGTTTTCAGCATAGGAATAGGGTTTTAAAGTTACAACTCTAGGAGTATACTTTTGCAAAGAGAAAAAAATTAATTAAAGAATATTTTCCTAACCTAATGGTTTCATGATGATTCAGCGATCTTAGAAGGTGGCAACTATGAGAAGAATACTGTGATAGTCACTAGTGTTGCAAATATTGCCTCTCCTTCCAGGGACATCGAGGCATTTCAGTTCCTGGTTCCTCGCCTGTTGACCAGAGCCATGTGACTAATTTTGGTCAAGTCGTGAGGGAAAAAAACATATAACTTTTCAGCCAAGGATTTTGCTGTCAGTGCGTTACTCCCAGGCTATGCTTTCTTTATGCTGCAGAATCTGGCCAAGATCTGGATGGTGAAGGGTCCATCAACTTTGTCCCAAAGTGAGACTGTGTATAGTACAGAACAGAGCCACCTGCCAACCCATGGTAGACATGGAGAGCAAGAGGAACAGAACATGGTTCTTTCAGGCCACTGAGATTTTGGGGTTGTATGCTACAGCACCAAATGGCCCAGCTGTACTAATACAGTTGTGACTGATGAAAAACACTGGTTTCATTCATTGCCTGGGCATCTCCTTTAGAGCAGAAATATGAGACACATATATTCTCTCTTCATTACAAACGTACACACGTGGGTGAGAAAGGACCTAATACCTGTTCTCACTCTCTTCTTCCTCTGTATTAATACCCAGGATACATTCGTACATACCTCAACTTTTCCCCATACCTTCCAACCTAGAACTTTATCTTTTTTTCTGTCAAACATATTCCATTTAGAAACACATCACAGCCTATATTTAGTATAAATGGAAACTAAATTAGCTTTGAAAATATCTGTCAAACCCAATAAACTATGTAAAGCAGTTCATGACAAAACTGTGTTTGATCTTTGCATAATTGTAATTTTTGCTTAGTAGTTCCAAGTCAAACCAAATGCTAAAATCTACTGGATCATCCTAAAACTATAGAGTAACTTGTTTATTTAAAATATTTTATAGTACGTTCTATTTCTCAGTTACAGAACAGAGTACCATGGTGAGAAAACAATATATAATATTAGCTGTTGTGAATCTCCATGAAAACATTGAAAATTCCTAATTTATTGAGTTAATGTATTTGAGCCATATGGTATATTATACATTTATATAAATTATACAAAGATACATTATATAAAATGTAAATTATATAGATACATATATTGGTATTTATGTATTATTTATACATTATACAGAATATGCAACATTGGTGTCATTATCATTATCATTATCAAGAAATTAAAAGGCATGATTCATTTCAGAAATCACTTAGGTTCACATGAATAGCTGGTGGTAAAATAAGAGCCCATTTTTACGTTCTGTCTGTAAATTCCTCTTCCTCTGCATAGAAGAAATCAATTTCTTTATAAAATTTCTTGCAAGAAAAATATTCTACAGTGCAGGCATGTTTTTTCTTAGAAGCAGGAAGAGAATTTATATCCTAGGTCAGACAGTGAATGTGAGTGAGTGAGTGTCTTGCAGATAGCAGAGTCTGTGCTGCGGCAAAGCCAGAAAGAACACAGACTTCAGCTTTCATGTGTGCCCACTGCCTGGTTTCACTCTCTGCCTCTAGGAAGCATCCCCTCTCCTTTCCCCACCTTTATGTTCAGGCTGCATGCTGTCCAGCCATGTCAGGGCTCACTCGTCTTGTGTATTTGCCGTGGTTCTCCAAATTGCCAGATCATTCGTGACACTGCAGGAGTGGACACATTTTTTTTAAAAAAATACTGAATCTCAGAGTTTCAGCCATTTCAAATGCTCCACAAGCAAATCTTATGTAAGAGCAGACAGATTTGGAATAAGCCCTTGGAGACTAACAGTAATATTGAGGAGAAGGAGGAGGAGGAGGAATAAGAAGAAGAAATAGAAAATATCTTTAGCGTGGAGATTTTACTACTTTGCTGACCAGAGAGGAAGGTATTTTGGTATGTTTAAATATATTTAAATATACTTTGAAGATACTTCGTGATCTTTTAAATATCTCCTAATAGATGCTCACCTAGCCTGTGAGGCTACACCAGCCATACACAAGTGCTAGATGACTATCAGTATTTGTACTAGTGTTAGTGATACTTATTCTAGAGACAAGGGGCGTCTGCCTCTCCCACTCAGTCACATCCTCACATTCCATAGAAAAGTGATTCTTAAACTTATGTTCACAAGTATTACCTGGGAACCTTGTTCAACGTGCAGAGTCAAGGCTCCACCTTCCACAGACCTGGATTCGGAGGGCTGGTGTGCAGCCGAGGAATGTGGTGATTACCCTTTTTCTTGGGGGAAGAAACGAAACAGCGAGGAGAACTATATGAAGTCATATTTCTCTCTGTTGTTATTTTGGCTTCCTGGAGGATCCATAATATGTGAAATAGGATAAATAGCCCTAACGCACTGGGAGAATGAAAATCATAGAATCTGCTGTCAAAGATCTGAATGCAAAACCCAGCTCAGCCACATTTGCATGGTGGGCATTTAGGCAAGTTATTTCAACTTCTGAGACAGTTTCTTCATTTATAAAATAATTAAAAAAAAAAAGCCAAAACAAAACAAGACTATCTCATAGGTTTGTTATAACAATTGAATAACATAGTCACAGATAACAGTGGCTACCTAGTCCATGGTAGGCATTTTTTAAAGTTTATTTAAATACTTGCCCATTTCTCTTGTTACTTTAAGATTTTTCCATTTTAAACCTACAATGTTCACCTAATTCTAATAAAACTTGCTTTCCACTTAATTCTCTTCTGAAGCAGTTCTGGGAAGATTTAAGTTGGCATTTTTCCTAGCTGCATGCAATTTTGACTGTCCAGTCAATTAGCAGCCAGAATAAATAGTGTATAAATGTGGCTCCCAGTTATGTTTTGGGTTCTTTAACTCCAGAGGTGAATGTAACTCTTCTTTCAAAATGCAACAAGCATTCTTCATGTGACAAGGTCCCGATGCTCTTTGTTTTTTTCCAGTGAATGGAACTGTGATTGCCCTTCATGGATGAAACGTTTTATAGAGTTTTATTTTGCTTTCAGGGTGTTGTTGGAAAACAAACTATTTAACCTTCCTTTGGAGTCAGGTCCCTGACGGGTGAAGGAAGGCTGGTAACCGTGGGTAAATAGGATAGTGAATGGCTCAAGGGGATAATTGGTGAGGGAAAACCAAGCCTTTCAGCTCCAGGTCACCAATTCCAATACATATCAGGTCAGCAGTAATCAAAGGTGTGAGGGATTTTATACATTCTTCTCTGGTTCTTGCTAGATGGAGGGTTTATGTCAGAAAAGCATCTCCAGAAGTGACAACCTCAGCACAGAAGACACACTTTAATTGACATGGAAGAACAGCCATCATTCCATCATTATAGGCTGCCAAGCCCAATCAGGGTGAAGACCATTCCATACAAATCTCTCTGCCTTCCCAGGGACGCATGCCATGGAATGACCAGAGTGGCACTTGAAAAAGGAGCTCAGAAAGTGGACAGTGAAAAACATAATGAAGACACTGCTACCTTATACCTTGGATAATTAACGCCCAATGTTAGGTTGCCCAACCGTGGGTCAGCAGTTGTCCATGATTTGAAGGTATTTCAAATTTCTTCCCTCCATACTCTCCAATGCTAGGCACTATTCCAGACGTCGCTACCTCATTTTCTAAGAAAAGATGCTGATTGTCTCTCTTATAATTTTCTCCCCACAAATTTGGAAGATTTGTGTAATTTTTGCATTCCTGTGATTATTGATCACAGATTACAACAGTACTCTTGAGGACAATACATCAAATAGAGCCCTTCACTAGTTGGAAATATTTTAGTTTAATAAGTGTCACTATTTCACGGAAAAGACATTGAAGACTGACAGGCCTGGAGTTGAATCGCTACTCAATATTCCCTGTGTAATGATTCAACCTTTACAAACCTCCACTTTCTGCATTTGTCAAGTGGTCATAATAATGCCAGTCCTACAGGGTCATGGTAAGAATGTGCTATACCTATAAAGTGTTTTTTTAAAGACATATTTCATAAAAGATACCCAATAAATGTTAGTTTCTTTACTTCTATTAGCGAATGTAGAAATAACAAAAACGTTTTCACAGCTTTATCATGTTGGGTCCACTTAAATATGTGAGACATTGTACCACGGCTCTGAGGTTTCCTCCTTTGTGGGGGATGCAAGCCTGTCCCAACAGGGCAGTTTCTATCAGGTGTAGGAAAATGTCTTCTCATTGGAGAACCACAGAATAGAGAAGTTGAATGAAGCACAGTTAAAAACCACGGGAAAGTAGTTTGCTGGGTGAGTCAAGACTGACATTTTATGAATGATTGATAAAATTATAATAAGCTCTTATATTTCAGTATATCCATGTGCAATATTGATCATTTTGTCAATAATCAGGTACATAAAAGGAACAAATTCAAATAATGATTGGTTAATTCTCTAGACAGAGTCAGGAATAAATAGTCCAGGGTAGTGGATATCTTACAGGTGCCACGCTGATACATGGTACCATGGGTAGTTGGAACCCTGTTGTGTGGCCTTAGTGAGCCATTTAACTTATCTGTGACTAACATGTTAGATTAAATAAATAATATTCAAAATCCTTTCTAGCTATAAATATATCTCAATATTTGCTATTATTGATGGGAAAGTAATTAAATTTTGCTGCTTGCTCTATTGTATTTCTTTGGCTATGGTTGACTTAAAATTAATTTATTTCATACTCTAAGCAGTAATTTAATCATGCAGAGGTATTGTAGTAAAGTTGTCTTATGTTGCATCACTTACTTTATCACTAACTTTGCCTGATAATTTTCAATTTCAAAAATGCATGCTATCAATAGTTACAGAGCACTAGAAGAACACAGCTTAGTGTTCTAAAGCCAGGTTGATTTTATGGCACAGACAATAAGATTAGTGCTCACCTGACAAGCAATCCCAATAAATTTTGACAAGAAAATCACTAAGAATAAATACATGCCCCCATATTTATTCTGTTCTGACTATAAATATACTTTTAAAGAATATATAACAATTTCTTTGACAACATCCTTGATGTTTTAGCTACCAGTTTATAAATCATATAGGAATTTGACAGTTACAATACTAAAGTGCCTATGTAGCATGTAGAAATGGAACATCCAAGCCAACCTTAATACTAAAGAAAGATAATAGTTATATGAAATAGTATTATTATAATTTATTAGAACTTTTTTCCAGTAGGAAGGAAACTTCCAGAATCAGTCAGTCAAGAAATAGAACTTGTCCTCACCCAGTGTCTTAGATATATTTCCCCTTCCTTTTTATTACATATTTTAGGAATTTCCATTAATTATTTTTAGAAATATGATGTTGGCTAACATAAATTTATTCTTTAAATCAACCTATATTAAACATCTATATGTAAAAAAGTCTATACTTAGTGCTAAATATATTTTAGTATAAATTAGACACAATTCCTTCACCTGAAGGAATTTTGTGTTCAGAATTGATGAACACATACACTGTTAATGGACTTCTAGGTTTACAGTATATGGCAGATACACCATTCATTGCCCATGCATTGGTTACCCACACTCACACACACAATGACTTCTTAAAAAATAAATCTCTGGAGGGCGTAGAGTTACCTTGTACAAAAGAGAAAGTTCTACCCCAAGACCGAGAGATAAGTTATGATGGTGATAAACTAGTTGCATTATCTCATTCTTGGTTGTCATTGATTTGTCTAAGATTAGCTATGTTTTTCTGTTCTAATAAAATATAAGAAGAAATCTGCTGAGGAAGCATGCTCCTGTTAAATCAGAAACAATGAAAGCTCTGAGATTTCGCCTACTTTCAAGCTAACAAGTTATCCTGCCACATTTTGATATACATTTTCAAATGTACG
The DNA here is from genome assembly GCF_048773025.1 of Camelus bactrianus. Taxonomy (NCBI): domain Eukaryota; kingdom Metazoa; phylum Chordata; class Mammalia; order Artiodactyla; family Camelidae; genus Camelus; species Camelus bactrianus. The sequence continues at coordinate 11,180,102 of NC_133541.1, forward strand.
ACAGAAAAGTGCAAGATCTCTGGGTCAGAGAAAGATATCATTTAATACTCATGTCAAAATGAAGCAGCCAGAGAAATAACATTTTTTGCATGGTGAAGGAAACCATCAACAAAATGAAAAGGCAAGCTACTGAATGGGAGAAAATATTTGCAAATGATATATCCAACAGGGGTTAATATCCAAAATATATAAAAAAACTCACACAACTCAATATAAAAAATATCCAATTTAAAAATTGACAGAAGACTTCAATAGTCATTTTTCCAAAAAGGACATACAGATGGTCAACAGGCACATGAAAAGATGCTCAACATCACTAATCATCAGGGAAATGAAAATCAAAACCACAATAAGATATTACTTCACACCTGTTAGAATGGCTATTATCAAAAAGGCAACAAAAAAACAAGTGTTGGGAAGGTTGTGGAGAATAGGGAATTCTTGTACATTGTTGGTGGAAATGGAAACTGTTATAGCCACTATGGAAAACAGTATGGAGTTTCCTCAAAAAAATTAAAAATATAACTGCCTTATGATCCAGCAATTTCATTTCTGGGTATTTATGCAAAGAAAACAAAAACACTAATTCAAAAAGATACATGCACCCCTATTTCATTGCAGCGTCATTTACGATAGCCAAGATAAGGAAACAACCTGAGTGTCCACTGATAGATGAATGGATAAAGAAGACGTGAGATACAGACATACATATTATATATATATATGTATGTATTTACTAGAGTTAGATTCAGTAGAATTAGATACCAGTGATTTTACCTTATGGCCACCTTTGTTATCCAGCCAAATGACACCAACCAGTTCTATCCGGCACATTTAAATAGAACAGTGTTGTTATTGAGGAAACTTTATGATTGTTTGTTTTGCTTTGTTTTTAATAACCACTGTGAAACAGTGGCTTTATAAAACGCAAATATTAAGTACTAATACATTAAAATTAAAAAATGAAACTATAATCCCCAAATATAATACAAGTGTCAGCAGACAAATATCAATAAATGTTGAACAAACATACCATGGAGAAAAAAATAATTTAAATATCGTAAGTTTTGTTTATTTAAAGTGTGCATAAGGACAAACAATAGAGAAAAATGCTGTTGCACGTAACTTTTTGTCATTCTATAGCCATAATTTTCTCCAAGTTATGAAGTACAAATTTACCCATGCTAAACACACACATACACACACACATACACACACATACATATATCCTTCGAATGAACACTATGTATATTAATATTTCATATGACAAATAAACTTGCTTATTGTTTTAGCCTAAATACAAAGTTAGATTGGCAACAAAGACATTTCTGTAATAATGTTTATAAGCTCCTTCTTTTGGTTTTGCTTTGAAAACATTGATTCTAGAAAATTCAGCCTCCCAGAAGTATATTGATGGGAGCTAAGAAAAAAATTTTAAAGCAATTTCAGTAAGCTCAAGATACTCATATTTTAATTTCATAGAACATATAAAGCAAGTGATTCTGCATTTTAAAAATTCATTTTTACTCCTACACCAGCAGCCATTTCCAATCATATATTCTGTAAAGTTTTGGTTAAATTTAAATTATCTTTTAGTGAAACTAAATGGATTCTGGTTTTTATATACATGTTAGCTATGGTTGACATACTCATCTGGAAACACCACAAAACAGTAATGAATTCCTACTGTGTGTAACCACTACAGAGTTTGTGCCACGAGCATCTTGTAAGGAAAGATCTACGACACCTGAACCCATCTGAACCCATCTGTGTTTGTTCAAGGAATGAGTCCACTGGTCCCATGTTGGATGTCCTCGTGATACAAATTGCTATAAAGTTTCTAATCTCTTCTCTTAAAGCTTCTATTTATCTTTTCCTCAGTCCACTGCCAGCTCCATGTCCACAGTGAGAAGCACTGATCTAGAGAGAGTCCAACGGTCTGGCTAGAATCCACACTTCACCAAAGTGCAGAATAGATAGATTGTCACTTACAGCACCAACAGCCTGTATTTTCTGCAACCACGCCTTCATTTTCCATGAGGAACATCTCTCTTTTCTTCTTACTTCAGCTTCACCTCATCTCTATCTTACCCCCATTAAAATCATTTATTTTATTTGCACGACGATCTTAAAATGTAAACATTTAATGAGAAGCCATGCACTTCAGCAGGAGAGTGGGAGACTAGAAGTAAAGAAATGACTCTTATTTACAGACCAGGAGGCGGCAGCAGACAGGATAGGCGTGATGAAGACCAGCCATTCTCTCCAACTGGGTAAAGCCATCTTGGCTTTGACAGGTTCTGCCAGGGAAAGTCCCTTTACAGTCACCCTGGAGAAAATTTAGTTTTCTAGGTGCAAGATAAGAAGACTACTTGTTTCATTGTGGCTTCTTTTTCTTGGCCTATTGTACCCTGTTCAATCAACATTGTCCTTCTAAATGCTCAAGGTGGGATGTGAGACTACCTATTGCAGAATTTGAGACCTTTAATACCATCTGGGTAATTGAATTGGCTGGGGGCTCCACAAAACTGTCTGTGCAAAATGAGTAGGTTCTTCTTTTATTTCTTTTATCTTCCAAGTAATAGAATGAGACTGCCCACATCACCACAGGGTTATAACATCCTATAGCATGTTTCGCTCTTTTAACTACTAACAGTAGCGCTGAGCTACTTGAGTGGCTTAACTCAAGGCAGATACATACACAACTCTTCGGTTTGGGTATAATTTTCACTTCATTGTATACTTAGCTCTTTGAAATGAATGTTCAACCACTGCACTGCCAGGGTACAATGTAGAGAGGTCTGGCAGGGGGAAAAAAATAAGTGTTCATGCATCACATTCAGAAATGAAACCAGATGCCCTGACAAGATTTGGTGTCTCCATGATGTCACCCTGACACAGAGTTTAACCCTTTGGAAACTTCTCTTGGACTATTGTTTATGTGGAGTGGTCCAGGCTGTTCTGAAGATGGTATATTCAATCCTAATTAGCCTCGGTTTCAGAAATTAATCTCATTGGAAAAGAAGGTAGGCCAAGGTTGCACTGTTCCTTAATTATTCATTCAGGATTCCTTACACTCTATAGCAGCTCTGTAAGTCCAACCTCTTGTCTTCTTATTTTCTGTGTTGCAGAAGTGTTATCATGGTGTTTAAAAGTCAGTCTCGTTATTTGACAGAATGTACATTGCTCAAGCTAGCAAATGCTGTGGCTCATGAGGAACTAAAGTGTTTTATTTCTTTTGTTTCAAGGTTAAAAATGCACCGTGAAGTAGATATTTGCATTTGTTTTCAATGCAATTCATGCAATTCATGAACACAACCCCGGAATAAATTATTGCATATCTGTGAAGTGCAGATGGGACTTCTGGCTTCAAAAGGTTCTTAGAATGCTTTTCTGGAAGCAAATAAATTTACTGATTTTACATGTTATTATTTCACACAGGGTGTTGAATGAAAATATTACTTACAAAGTTATTGTAACTTTGTGTTTCTATATTTATTGTTATATGAATTTAATCTTCACAAGAACAGTTGATAATTGTATCAAGTAAGTACTAATTTCTGCATATTATTTGTATTATTTTGTTTTAATCATAAGTTCATTTCACAAAAGGCTATCAATGTCAGATATTTGAGAGGACAAATGTGCAGCTACTCAATTATAAAAGTAAATGAAGCATTCAAAGAACAAGTACATCTCATCTATGTATCAGCAAACCTAATTCAATACCCATGTAACCTAACTATTTATCTAGAATTTCCCACCTCTAAAATACTGAGCAACATAGAAAATAAAGACAACTTCCAAGTCTAAGGAAATAAATGGTAAAATGGAAGAACGGCTCTCATCAGAGTAGATCAGAAAAAGCAAACAGGAAAATTCATTGATGTTCAATATTAAATCCCTTCCAAGCTACAAACTTATGATTTAAGACTCCAATTAAAATCATTTACCACTATCCTGCTTTAACTTTTGCCATTCTACCCCTACTAACCATTTGTCCTAGGGCCTTTTAATTAATGTCAATGGGAGGAAAAAGGGGAATTGTAATACAGAAATTTTTATTCTTCTTCCTTCATAATTACAAAGCCGAAAAGGTATTGTGGCCAAGGTGAGCAAGGGAATCCCAGGTACAGGAACATTTACAAAACATGGTGAAGTGAAATAACATGTGAAGAAGGGAAATTCCTCAGAAGAGGATGCCAGTAAGCTAACATACTAGACATCAACTCTTCCATTAAATGAAACAAATAGAATTAACAATTATAGCATCTGTGTGCCACTTTTTTACACCATATACAAAAATAAACTCAAAATAGATTAAAGACTTAAATATAAGACTTGAAATCATAAAGCTCCTGGAAGAAAACATAAGCAGTGCATTTGTTGACATCAGTCTTGGTATTTTTTGGATCTGTCTCCTCAGGCAAAGGCAACAAAGGCAAAACTAAACAAATGGGACTATGTCAAATTTTTTAAAACTTTTGCATGGTGAAGGAAACCATCAACAAAATGAAAAGGCAAGCTACTGAGTGGGAGAAGATATTTGCAAATGATATATCCAACAGGGGTTAATATCCAAAATATATAAAAAAAACTCACACAACTCAATACAAAAAATATCCAATTTAAAATTGGACAGAAGGCTTGAATTGTCATTTTTCCAAAAAGGACATACAGATGGTCAACAGGCACATGAAAAGATGCTCATCATCACTAATCATAAGGGAAATGAAAATCAAAACCACAATAAGATTTCAGTTCACACCTGTCAGAATGGCTATTATCAAAAAGGCAGCAAAAAAACAAGTGTTGGGAAGGATGTGGAGAACAGGGAATTCTTGTATATTGTTGGTGGGAGTCTGTTACACCACTATGGAAAACAGTATGGAGTTTCCTCAAAAAAATTAAAAATGTAACTGCCTTATGATCCAGCAATTTAATTTCTGGATATTTATGCAAAGAAAACAAAAACACTAATTCAAAAATATACATGCACCCCTATGTTCATTGCAGCATTATTTACAGCAGCCAAGATGAGGAAGCAATTTGAGTGTCCACTGATACATAAATGTATAAAGATGTGAGATACATACATAAAAATATATACATATATAAACATAAAATGGAATATTACTCAGCCATAAAAAGAATGAAATCTTGCCTCTTGTGACAACATGGATGAACCTAGAAGATAGTATTCTAAGGAAAGTAAGTCAGAGAATGACAAATAACTTATGATTTCATTTAAATGTGGAATCTAAAAAACAAAACAAATGAACCAACAAAACAAAACAGAAGCAGACTCAGATACAGAGAACAAACTGGTGGTTGCCAGATAGGAGAGAGCTGGGGGACTGGGCAAAATAAGTGAAGGCGATTAAGAGGTATAAGCTTCCACTCGAAAATAAATAAGCCACACAGATGTAATGTACAGCATAGGGAATATAGTCAATAATATCACAATAACTTCTCATGGTAACAGATGGCTTCTGGACTTACCATGGTGATGAATGTATAATGTATATAAATGTTGAATCACTATGTTTTATACCTGAAACTAGTATAACATTATATGCCAATTTTAGTTCAATAAAAATGAAATATATATAAAAGAAGAAATTCTATCCACTAACTCGTTATTTTACAAACATCTTTTTAAATTTCACCAAATGGTCTCTTAAACCAATTAATAACAGGGTAATTCACTAATTAATTAAGAGTGAATAATGCAGGTCAAGTTAAATGTATGCTTTTATTTTGTAAATAACTTGGTGAGAGACAAAAGACATTCAGGCTGGATGATAATTTGAATATTAATTCAAGCACAGTCATTACACAGATGAGGATGTTCAGAATATATGATGGTTACACTTCTAATACCAGAGGCAGATCTGGATCACCAATCTGTGGCTCTTCTAGTCCTGCTTTCTCTGTTTTGCCTTCTCTTTAAATCTCGGTTTGTTTTGAAACAGTGACTAACTCATGGGCTTCCCTTGTGATCACCACCGCTGCTTCTCAATTATGATTTGGATGCAAAAGTGAAGGAGAAAAGGAAATAGTCATTAAGCACTTACTGCATGCAGATATTGCACTAGGCACCCTTTCACATATGTTTCATCATAAAATGATGACACCACCCTGTAAGTTATGTATATTTCAATTTTGTTTATTACTGGAGGAAAATGAGACTCAGTTAAAGTACATTGCCCCAAATTATAAGGGTAGTAAATATCGCACTTGGGATTCAATTTAAGGTCTGACTGACCACAAAATGAATCAGCTTTCCATTAAAAGAAAAAGGAGCTAGTACACAGATGAGGCTTTGTGCATTGATTTGGGATCTGAAAACCAATCTCATGGTACTTCTAAAGACGAATGTCCACAGTTATAAGGTGGGGCTAGAGTTCACTGCAAGTTGATTTCATCCTGTATCCCCGGTTCATAGGACCAAAAACGTCTTGGAGTGCGTGTCTCAGTTTGGGGAAAAAGTAGAAATTATTTGATCAAAATCTCTAACCCAGCTTATATTAAAAATCATGCAAACAGTTACATTTCTTTTCTGTCTTTGTCTAAACCAATTCTATGATAACAACATACCAATAGTAGACCTCTTGTATTTTTGTCACTTGCAAACCATCATTACCCTCATCATATTAAATCATTATCATTAAAGTAATTGTCTTCATGTGTTTAATACAGTAAAAAATATAATGGCATTTGGAGCAATTGGAAAGTCTTCCGTGGGTGTTTTCTCTCATTGTCTCTAACTCAGGCTAGAGCAGACCAAAGAGGAAATATAATGAGAGCAGCAACTCTAATCAACGACAGTTTGATTACCTTGTGGAAATAATTTTTGAGTCTTCAAAGTTATCCAGGGATTTCAAATGCAGGTAGGTAACAAAGTAAACATTTTATCTCCAAGGCAATAGCAATGTTCCCCAGGTGGGTGGAATGGCCGAAGCGTGTGGTGTAGACACTTTTATCTTCTAGATTCTTATTTTCTAGTTCTTATTTTCATGGCAGAAAAAAATAGTAAATTGACTATAAATAATACATTGACAAGTAACTGGCTATAATCATTTCCTAGGATTTCTAGATTAAAAGTGCCAAGATTGTTAGTATTCTCTTTATATTTTTTAGTAAGATATTTCATCCAACGAATTTGGAGACTGAGAAGGATACAATTAAAGACCAAGAATTGTGCAGAAATGGAAGAAGTGAAAAATAAGCAAGTATCCCTAGTGCTTAACAAATGCAAGGAGATCAAGCAAAAAGAAGTACTATTTTATTTATAAAATCACTGACATTTTAAAAATTTATTGTCTCAGGGAGGTATGGGCTTAAAGTAAAGATGAGCTCTAGTAGTGTTGAAGTAAATGTATGTTTAATAGATAAATATTATTTTGAACGAAAGAAAAAGTGACTTCCAGAGTTACAGTCTCAAATTTTGATACAAAAAACAAGACCATATTTTATTAAATTGTGACCTTAATATTTCTACCCAAAGTAAAATTTGGGGGTATGTGGAAAATGAATCTGATCTAGGATAGTATTTTAATACGTCTATTAAATACATCGTTCATTAGAATGATGAAAGATATGCTTAAAGCAAACTCCAAATATAATTCAATTAGCTGGCATATGTCTAAAGCATTGTCTCAAATTTGTTATTGTAGTTTTTGTTCTGGCAGAGAGATTTCTGTTCTAATGGCATCAGCAGTAACAAGATTTGGACGGTAAAGATGATCTTTCAGCTTGCAAGTCTTTATTTTAGCTGTTTTATTTGACTACTGTTACCACATTCAGTTCATAATGTTGGTAGGGATACACGACTTATGTCACAAGTGATTCATGAATATTAGGAGCATCTGCTGCAGGAGAATGTCATTAAAACCGCCAGGAGGGTAGCCCGTTTTATGGGAAATTCTCTAATTTTTCTAAAGCACCACTACAAGTTGTAAGCACAATATTAATTTTCCTAAGCATGTTGTAGAACTGCTAAATTGAAGTCAAAATGTGTTGGCTTTGCAGTTTTGAAGGGCATCTAAAATAAAGCGGGAAAGAGACATGATCTTTATATGAGCAACTTTATGAAAACATAGGAAAAATCTATTACTTATCCTTCAGTGGAATAATAATGCCCCCCAAAACCAAAGCTTACTCACCATTAGGTGTCTGAGTCTGTATATAGGGTTGTGAATCCCATCTCTTTTATCCCAAAGCCATGTGCACACACCCATTGCCTATAAACAGTCATAGTTTTATGATTTAGTTACTGTTTATGTTTTTTGTCTTGTTTCTTTAGTGGAGAAATAAGTAGAAATGGGAGCAGAAACAAATTTTAAAGACTGTGCTTCAAAATTATTGACAGTTAAACCAAAATAGTCATCGGACATTCTAAACTTTCTCTTACTTTCTTCAATTCAATTTAATCAATTCAAATCAACAAACATGATAATTAACTAGTGAGATACTGTACTAGGTCCTTTAACATAGAAGAATGAACTAACTTTAAGCCATACTCAGTCAAGAGGAATTATTCTCCAAGGAAAGAAAGAAAATAAACAAAAAATCTCCCTTAGAAAACCACAGTGCCAATTTTTATGCTTTTTATTGTGGTAAAAACATACCAAAAATTTACCATTTAATCATTTTTAAGTGTACTGCACAGTAGTGCTAACTGTATTGCAACAGATCTCTAGAACTTTTTCATCATGCAGAACTGAAAATCTATATTGAATAACTCTCTATTCCTTTCTTTCCTTGGGCCCAGAAAACCACAATTCTACTTTGTTTCTAAGTTTGACTCCTTTAGAAATTTTGTGTAAGTGGAATCATACAATATTTGTCTTGTCTGTCTTTCTTTACTTAGAAATGTCTTCAAATGTTGCAGCATATTACAGAATTTCCTTATTTTTAAGGCTGAATATTATGCCATTTTATGCATATCCTTATCCATTGATCTGTTGATGGATATTTAGTTTTCTTCTATCTCTTAGCTATTGTGAATAAAGTAGCAATGAACACAGATGTGTAACTATCTCTTCAAGAGCCTGTTTTTATTCTTTCAAATAAGTACCGAGAAGTGGGATTACTAGATCATATCAAAGTTCTAGTTTTGGTTTTTTGGTGAACTTCCATACTCTTTTCCATAGTGGCTGCACCATTTTGCATTACCCCCAAAAGAATTCAATTCATCTTTTCCAACATTTGTTATTTTCTCATTTTTTAGAGTGGCCATTCTAATGGTATGAGGTGATATCTCATTGTGGTTTTAGTTTTCATTTCCCTGATAATTAGTGATGTTGCACAACTTTTTTATTTTTCATGCTTTTTGGCCATTTTATATCTTCTTTGGAGACAGGTCAATTTAGGTCATTGTCCCTTTTTTTTAATTAATGGGTTTTTTTGTTGTTAAAAATTTGTAGAAATTTTTTATATATTCTGGATATTAATCTCTTATCAGATACATGGGTTGAAATAGTTTCTTCCATTCCTTAGCTTGTCTTTTCACCCTGTTGAGTATTTTCTTTGCTACACAGAAATATTTAAGTTTGATGTAGTCCCATTTGTTTATTTTTGTTTTTATTTTTTGCTATTTTGGTGTCATATTCAAGAAATCATTGCCAAATCCAATGTCATGAAATTTCACCCTAGGTTTTCTTCTGGGAATTTTATAGTTGTAAGTCTTACAGTTACAGCTTTAATCCATTTTGAGTTAATTTTTGTATAAGACATAGGTATAAGTCTAACTTCATTCTTTTGCATTTGAATGTCAAGCTTCCTTAGCACCATTTGTTAGAGATCATTCTTTCCCCATTGTGTAGCCATGACACCCTAATTGAAGATTAATTGACCATACATGTCAACTAATGTCCAGAAACGTGACATTTTGATTACTATAGCATTGTCATATTGGTACTACACTCTAATATTGATTATTAGAGGTCTGTAACATTAATCATGATAGTGTTGTAATATTTCATTGCTATATCTTTGAAATCAGGATGTATAAAGAATAAAAAAATTCCATTGACATTTTGATAGAGATTACACTGAATCTGTAGATCACTTTGGATGGTATGGACATCTTAACAATATTAAGTCTTCCAATCCATGACCAAAGGATGTCTTTCCATTTACTTGTGTCTTCTTAATTCCTTTCAAGAATGTTTTATAGTTTTCAGTGTAAAATGCCTTTGTCTCCTTGATTGTCTTTATCGATGTTTTTGCTGCATCCCGTAAGACTTGATATACAGTATTTTAACTTCATTTGCTTAACATGTTTTCTGATTCCTATATGTGTTCTTCTTTCACCCATTGCTTATTCAAGAGTGTATTGTTCAATTTCCACATATTTGTGAATTTTTTCCTTTTATTATTAATTTCTAGTTTCATTCCACTGGGATCAGAAAAGACACTTGGTATGATTTTAATCTTCATGAGTTTGTTGACTGTTTTATGGTCTAACAAATAATCTATTTTGTGCCTTTGAGATAAATATGTATTCTTTTGCTGTAGAGTGGAGTGTTCTATTAATCTCTTTTAGGTCCAGTTGGTCTAAGGTGTTGTTCAAGTTCTCTGTTTTCTTATTGATCTTCTATTATGATCTGGATGTTTGCCCCCGACTCTCCAAATTACATATATTGAAACCTAATGCCCAATGTGGTAGTATTTGAAAGTGAGGCGTTTGGGAGGTGACTTGGTCATGAGGGTTGAGCTCTCATGAATGGGACTAGTGGTCTTATAAAAGAGACCCCCACAGGGCTCCTGAACCCTTTCCATGCGAGGACACAGTGAGAAATTGGCAGTCTACAATCTGAAAGGGCCTTCACCAGAACCTGACAATGCTGGTAACTTGATCTTGAATTTCCAGCCTCCAGAACTATGGGAAATAAATTTCTGTTTTGTATAAGCTACCCAGTCTGTGGGATTTTTTTTATGGCAGCTGAAATGAACTAAGACAGAAATTTGGTACTAAGAAATAACAATGCTGCTGTAACACAAAAAAAATGTGGAAGTGGCTTTGGACTTGGTTGTGGGTAGAAACTAGAAACGTTTTGAGGTGAATGTTAGAAAAAAGCCTACATTGCCATGAACAGACCATTAAAAGCAATTTTAGTGAGGGTTCAGAAGGAGAGGCAGAGAGTTGTCGAGAAATCCTCTACATAAGTAGAGTCTCTCAGCAGTCATAAACAGAAAATTTGCGGACGTATAGATGGTAAAGCTCACTCTGATGAGGTCTCAGATGGAAATGAGAAACATATCATTGGAAACTGAAGAAAAGTTAGTTACTGTTGTAAAATGGCAAAGAGCTTGGCTGAATTGTGTTTGTTTAGTAGTGTTGTATAAAAGGTAAAATTTGTGAGCAATGGATATTTGGATGTTTGGCTTATGAAATTTCTAAGCAAAGTCTAGAAAAAGCTGCCTAGTTTCTCTTGAATGTTTATATTAAAATGTGTGAAGAAAAAAAATTAAAGACAGAATTATTAATCAAAAGGGAAGCAGAGCTTAAAATTTTGGCAAATTTTCAGCCTATTCATGTTGCAAAAACTGAGAAAAGAGAAGAGAATACTAAGCGTGTGGGCCAAGAGATCCTTTAAGAAAGAGACTAGTGTGGGTGTGAAAGGCAAAAATGATACGATCACATCAGTAGATGCAAAAGATTTGGATGGAATGCCTCCTTTTATAATAAAAACTCTCAGCAAATTGAGTATTAAGGAAGATACCACAACATAATAAAGACCATAATATGACAAGCCCACTGCTAACTCAAAGGTGGAAGGTTGAAAGCTTCTTCTCTAAACTCAAGATCAAGAAAAGCATGCCCTCTTTCACTACTCCTCTTCGGTATAGCCCTGGAAGTCCTATGCTAGCAACTAAGCAAGGAAAAGAAATAAGACGCATCCAAATTGGAAAGGGAGAAGTAACATAATTTCTGCTTGCAGATTATATGATCTCATATATATATAAAACTCTAGAGACTAAACCAAAAACTGTTAGAACTAATAAATAAATTCAGCCAAATTACAAGGTAAAACAAAATAGAGAAATCAGTTCCATTTCTATACACTAACAATGAAATGCCTGAAAAGAAAATAGAGAAAATTTCATTTTCAATAGCCATCAATAAAGTACTAAAAAATAGATTTAACCAAGGAAGTGAAAGGTCTGGTCACTGAAAACTACAAGACGCTGATGAAAGAAACTGAAAAAGAAACAAATAAATAAAAAGATACCTATGTTCATAAATTAGAAGCATTAATATTGTGAAAATGGCCACACTACTCAAAGCCATTCATATAATCAGATGAAGATCTAGGTCATTTGTTTACATCGCTGGGTGGTGTTTTCTAAACGTCTAGCTGACCCCTTTTAATGGGTATTGGATGACATCCTGGAGGTGTAGATAAACATGGACTTGAAATTCCAAGAAAGAGATACGGACCTGGAAATCATCGACATATAAGCAGCTCTTAAAAGCCATGGGCATGGAAAAGATCACTTGGAATAATGTGCAAAGTGAGAAGGTTTATCACATTGCCAAGAAACACCAAGAGTTATGTGAAGAAACAGAAAAAATAGCCTTGGGAAGGAGCTGTTAGCAAGAAAGAAGGAACGTGAACAGATAGGCATATTAAGAAAGTCAACAATAATGTGTCAGTAGAAAAGTGAAGTAAGTGAAAAACTGATGGAACTGCTGAACTGGGATATACCTAGACAGAGGGGTGATTGGGTTACGTAACAGCCTAATTCTGGTAGGCAGAGGAATGAACAAAATGAAAAGTGAAAACAAGAAGAGATATCTTTTTTTTTTCCTCCAAGTAGCTTGGCTATAAAAGGGAGAAATTTAAAGTAAAGAAATTTAAAGTTACTTTAAATTTGTGAAGTGGAATATCATTTTTTTTTAAATACAAAAGCCTGGAGCACTCTTACTTGCCAAGGGAAAGGTCCATTAGAGACTAGATGCCATTGTTAGAAGGTAAAGCTGTAGGCATTAGTTGTTTGTAGGCAAAAAGCATAATACAGAAACAAGCCTTAAAGTCTAAAAATCTCAAGTATTATTATTTATTGTCTCTTTCCATGGATTATATTCTTGCAGATTCATTCAAATTTCTTTCAATTTAGATTCTGAAGTCATTTAAATTTCCAGTGATCCAATTCTGTGATCCTCTTCTGCCTTTAAAAAAAAATTTTAAATGAGTTTTATTGAATTCTGATTTATATAAAATAAAATTCACTAATTTTACTGTACAATTTGTTGAGTTTTCAAAGTGCATATAATTGTATGATTTAGAAAATTTTTCATTCCCTTAAACAACTTCCTCAGGCACTCTGCAATCAATTTTCTCTATCCACTCCCTGCCCCGGGTGATCACTGACTTGCTTTCTATCTGTGTAATTTTCCTTTTAGAGAATTTCATACAAATTGCGGTATACAGAATATAGGCTCTTGAATGTGACTTCTTTCCCTTTACATTAGGTTGCATGTCCCAGCAGTCTCTCTATTTCATTGTCCCATAGTATATCATCAAATGAACGTGCTGCTACTTGTTTACCCACTCGTCAGCTGGAGAACTTTTGGCTTGTTTCCAGTTTCTGGCTACTTCTAATAAAGCTTTCATTGCCGTTCATATACAAGTGTTTGTGTGGACATATGCTGCCATTTATCCCAGATGACTCTCTAGAAGTAGAATTGCTACATCATAGGTTAATTGCCTAAGTTTATAAGAAAGTATAAAACTGTCTTTCAAAGTAGTTGTATCATTTTGTGTTCCCATCCATAATTTATTAGAAGTCTAGTTGTTCCACATTCTCACTAACACTTTTTTTCCTCAGTGGTAATTTTAGCCATTCTAGCAGCTGTGTGGTTCTATATCCTTATGCTTTGTATTTGCATTTGACTCATGACTAATGATGTTGAACATCTTTTCATGTGTTTATTTTCCATCTGTACCTCTTCTCTGGTAAAATGTCTGCTTAAGTCTTTTGTCTATTTCTTTATCTGGGTGTATTGGCACAATATTAGTAACTAGAGACTTTATTCAGATTTCATCAGCACTTGTGTGTGTGTGTGTGTGTATATATATATATATATATATATATACAGACACACTGTGTATGTATGTGTGTGTATAGCTCTATGTAATTTTATCACATGCATTGATTTGTGTAACCACCACAACAATCAAGATAGAGAACTGTTTTATCACCACAAATGAACCCCTTCATGCTACCCTTCCATGATAACACCTACACAGTCCTGGCAATAAGCAATGATTTTCAAAGAGTAAAAGGTATTAATTTGTCAATTATTTTATAGTTCATGTTTCTTACATTCAGGAAACCTTCTCCTAACCCATGGTTACTACAATTTTCTCCTGGGTTTTCTTCTAAAAGTTTTTTTCTTATCACACTTATGCTTGACCCATGTCAAGTTAGATTTTTCTCTCTAGAGGTCATGCATGTATTTTAAAAGTTTGTCTTTATGTATTTTATAATCTTTATGCTACTCAAGTTGTACTTTTTAAAACTGCCTTCTCACAAAAGCACAGGAAGCTTCCTGCAGCAGTTGGTTGCTCCATTCATTCCAAAACAGTTTCTTGTCATCTGTAATGGATAGAATAGTGTCCCTCAAAATTCCATGTCTACCCAGAAAGTTAGATTGTGGCCTTATTTGGAATAAGCATCCTTGCTATGTATGTAGGGTCAGGATCTTGGGGTGAGATCATCTAAGATTATCTTGGGGGCCGTCAGTCTTACGATGAGTGTCCCTAGAGGAGACAAGAGAAAATACACAGAGGGAGAGACCATGGACAGACAGAGGGAGGGACTGGAGGTATGCAACTACAAGCCAAGGACGCAAAAGCTGCCAGCAGCTACCAGGCATGGAGCAATTCTCCCTTCTAGGATCCAGAAAGAATTCCTGCCCATTCCTTAATTTCAGATGTTGCCCTTTCAGAACTGTAGGACAATAAATTTCTGTTGTTTTAAGCCACTTAGTTTGTGATAATTTGATATGGCGACCCTAGGAAACTGATACATTATCAAATGGTGGTGGTAGTTTCCTAATGTAGACAAAATTTCTAGGTTGCTGAGAGATGAGAAAAAAGATAAGATCTCTTTTTAAGTCACAATAAAATATATATTATGAGGACACAATGAAAAACTTGGTTATGAAATAAAAAATCACCTGAACGTCCTGTATCAAACTTATAAGAATTTTTATAAGCTTGGGATAGCTCTCCATCATGAATTTATTTATGATTTGAAATATCCTCCGGACTCACTCTTTTCCACAATGAAACTAGAATAACTATTGTATTTCCATGAAGCTGATTTTCTTGTGTCCCATCTTTAATTCCAAGTTTCCTCAGGCTTAAAATAAATGATACTTAATTCAAAGGCAAGATTGTATTCTTATGACACCAGCATCGTCTTATAATGTCCTATATCAGTGCTCATTAAGTTAATTGAACATCTGCCTGTTGAAAACAATTAAAAGTAATTCTTTACCAGGATTGTTTCTGAAACAAGATAATTGTGAAGGTAGGTTTGTTAATATTACTATTAAGAGATATGTTTTATTATTGTTAATAATAAAATTCTTATTAAAAGTTAATACTAAGTCCTAATATTTTGATTTATCCTACTGTTGGCTTTTGTTTTCTATACTGTGTGAAACTAGAGAAGATATGATGCTGGTTCGGGCTAACCATTACCTGTAAGCTATGCAAATCCAAATGTGGGCAAAAATTTAAACAGTTATTTCCAGACGACCAACCTATAGTTGCAAGGTAATAATAGAAGTTACTCTGTACTCAGATCTTTCAAACTCTGTCCTCTGTACCAGAAAAGGAAAAGAAAAAGGGAAAGAAAATGAAAGCTTATAATGGCCAAAATCCAGAACACCGACAACACCAAATGTTGGCAATGATGTGAAGCAACAGGAAATCTCATTCATTGCTGGCAGTAATGCAAAATGGGATAACCACTCTGGAAGACAGTTTGATGGTGTGTTTGTTTGTTTTTGAAACACTGAAAGCACTCTTACCAAACAATCCAGCAATTGTGTTCCTTGGTATTTGCTCAAAGGGATTGAAAACATGTCTCACAAAAACCTTCAGACAGATATTTATAGCAGCTTTATTCATAACTGCCAGAACTTGGAAGCAACCAAGATGTCCTTCAGTCAGCCAATGGCTAAATGAATTTTGTGGTATCTCCAGACAATGGAATATTATTCAACTCTAAAGAGAAATTAATAATTAAGGCATGAGGAGAAATGGAGGGAACTTAAATGCATATTAATGGAATTAATGGAAATGGAGACTTAAAATGCTACATACCATATGATTCCAACTATATGATATTTGGGGAAAAGTAAAACTATGAAGACAGTAAATAGATCAGTAGTCATGAGGGGTTAGGGGAGTGGGATAAGTAAGTGGAACATGAAGGATTTTCAGAGCAGTTAAAATACTCTGTATGATACTATAATGATGAATACATGCTGTTATACATTTGTCTAAACCCACAGGTATACAAGACCAAGAGTGAACCCTAATGTAACGTATGGACTTTGGGTGATAAGGATGTGTCATTGTAGATTCATCAGTTGTAATTAAAATACTACTTTGGTGTGAGATGTTGATAATGGAGGAGGCTATGCATGTGTGGAGGTGGGAGGTATGTGGGAAATCTCTATCTTCTGCTCAATTTTGCTCTAAAAAATAAAGTCTATTAAAAGTAAATAAACAAGGGCTATGTGTATTGGGTGCTGCTGCACAGGTTCTCTAGGTTTTCTAACAACTACGATTTTTCTCTAACTCTTGTTGGGTACCATGCTTTTAGGTTTTTATGGTAATCCTCCTTGGCTGCCCAGAGCCTGTGCAGAATCCTCATGCCACTCAGAGAATTTATATATTATATATTGTTGCTACTTCTGCTAAGGTTGCCAGGAGCAACAGGACACAGGCTTCACCCATCTTTGGGGGTCATGGGATAGGAACATGAGAAGTTCTAAAATCTCTGTATCCTTGGCTGAATTAAGAGCCATGGGGTCCTACATTGTTTCAACAATTATCTAAGCAATGATAGGCACCACTCTAAGTGTTAAGGAAATAACTGATCAAAGGGGCCAAAGTCTCTGATCTTAAGAGGTTACCTTCAGGCTGGGATGAGACAAGGAGAACATTTTTAAGTCAGATAATACGATGATACATAATGGTGCATGATATAAAACTAGTGAACAAAGTTTCTATTTGGTTATCTATATAGTTATATGGATAGTGAGCTTGGTGGTGAGGAAAGTAGAAGACTGAAAGAGGAGAAAATCTTGGAGCTGAGATAAAAATGATCAGGAACCAGACATGCAAAGCATATGACAGAAGAGTATTTCAGGAAAAATAAAAACAGTGCCAATCGAGGATCGGAAGAGAGGCTTGATGAAGTTGTCCTAGTATGCCAAGGGGTTTGAGGTTCTAAGTACAGTTAGAAATTATTGAAAGACTTTAAAGAGGGATTTACATGATCTGATTTAAGGTTGTGAAATGATCACTATGATTACTCTGACTGCTGCATGGAGACAGACTATAAAGGGACAGGAAAGGAACAAAGAAAACACACACACACACAAATAAGGGGCTATCACATATTACAGCAGTGCAGGGGAGAAATGAAGGTACCTTGAATCAGCAGTGGATGGATAGAAATGGCTAAGCTTGACAGGTATTTTGAAGGCAGTCAATCCGACTTCTTGATAGGCTGATAGATTTGATGGGGACAGGTGGCAAGTGAAGGAAAGGTGAGAATCCAAAATGACACCAAGGCTGACTTGAATATTTGCATCAGCACTTTCGCCTAAATGGCCTTAGGCTGCTGTTCATACCTGTTTCTTCCAATCTCAACAACACATTTTGGGGAGACAATTCTCCATGTATCTTTCACATTTCTGTACATTTTGTGGGCACTGACTACATTTATTCTGGAATATCTTTTCAAAAGTATTTGTACAGCAAAATCCTTTGAAAAAAGACAATGTGCCACTCAGGAACAAAAGACAGATTTGTTTACAATGTGGTATAATAAAGATAATGTCACCCACAGAGGCAAAAGTCAGACAGGTTTACATCCAATTATTTAAAAAAAAAAAAAAAAAAAGGTTCCCAAGCTCATGGCTCCTCTCTTGTAATGCAACCAGTGTGGCTTAGTCATGTTACCTGCCAATCAGGGCCCAGAGAAGCAGGGTAAATGCTGTACCCTGCATAAACTTATTGCTTTGAGTAATGAACAGTGCTTTGTCTCTGACCCAATAGCCCCATATCTACTTGATTGATAGAGTCCATGAAACTGTGGCAGGCTCACTTGCAAGAAGAGTAAAACCTCAGATGATCCCTAGTTAGTTCTTGGTATTTATCATCAGGGAAGTCTGAAGGAGACACTCTCTTTTCATGACTATGTCAGATCACAGCATTTTTCTAATGAGCTTTTCCTTATTGCTACCAGCTTTTCAGAAGCTTCAGTTACTAAGGAATAGCAACCCATCTTGCTCACCAGACATGTTGAAAGCTCTAAGGAAGTCACAATAAATGTCATCTTTATTTTTAAAAGTCTCATATCTAGATTAATGAGTATGTGTGATAAGGATAGCTTACAGGATTGGAGGTTTGAGTCAAGAAGACAATTTAAAATATTCTTTTTAAGCCAAAAAAGATTTATCTATAGAATTGCCTACATGATGAATTACATCTTTTATTTTTCCTTCCATAATTATAGAGAAGGGAATGTTTCCTAATTAGATGCAAAACATGTGCCTCTGGATATAACAAGGAATCTTGATGATCTAAAGAGATGGGATGTAACATTTGATAAATGAAGGTGCACATTAAAGAAGTGGAAAGCAATAATCATTTGAGGAGGTGAGGGAGGTGGGAGGAGCTTAAAGGGAGACAAATCTAGAAAAGATGGGAGACAATGAGAGATTGAGATAGAAACCGAGGTCAGTTTTGTAGAGCAGAGTCCACTATAAATTGGAGACAGTTACCCACTGGAACCACCTTGTTGGAGTAATTGAAGGGACTTTCCAGGAGTTCTTGAGAGGAAGCATTAAGTACTTAAGTGTGCTTAAATTGAGTGCTTTGCTACTTAAGATATTTACTCTGTATGTTGGCACAGATTCCTTACAAGGACTATGGGAGTGTGCCCAGCCAATCAGGAACACGAGTGAGAATCTAGATCAAGGGGAGAAATGGAATGTGAGGAGGACTTCTTAAATTGGATATGGAATAACAATTTTCAGTGAAACATTTTCTGGATTCCTTCTTCTATTGAATGACCAAGGTCGTTGGTTGGTTCACTTTCAAAATGGTTGGGACTAACGTGGAAATAGATGCGAAGATGAGGAAAATGAACATATCTGAGGGAAAAGGGACATTTTATATATATATATATATATAATCACCCACAGCTGGCATTCCTTTTTAGTGAAGCATCATCTATAACCTCTTCCATTGGATTCTAACTTCCTGGCCCTTTAAAAATATCCTCTGTGCTCTAATCATCTTCACATCCGAATTTTTAAAACAAGATACATATATAGTGAGATTCCATCTTAACAAACTTCCAACTACAGCTTCCCACAAATATTATCTGCTGGTAGTATTTAAGGAGACACATTTCTATTTCAAGTTCAAGCATGTCAAGAATATTAGGAAAGCCACTATCAGAGGCAAACCAGAGCAAGATATATAGCAAAGCTTTTATAGATGTATATTCCATGAAATTTTAACAAAGTTCACTTTGAGAGTTTTTTTTAACCTTCCTGAATTAAGAATGACTCATTTTTGTGGCTGAACAAATTACAAAAAGTAGGCCATACATTCTGATAAGCTTCTTGGGAAGAGTTGATAAATTTTCCCTTAATGGTCACATTAAGTGAAATTTTTTCATTGCTATATTTCATTTCATAAATTGCAGTAAGTACATGTCTTAATTTGTCCCAACCTACTTATCTTCAGTTCTTCTATCTCAGTCATAACCTGTATGTGGTAAGTGGAATTTTAAAGTGGTTTTCATGACCTTTAGGCTCCGGTGTTACTTTCATGATTTTGTTACCTGTAAGACAAAAAGAGATTATCCCAGTGGCCTTAATCTAACCACACAAGTTTTTTAAAGGCAGAGATTTCTCTGACTGGGGCACTAGAAGAACTCAGAGAAATTCGAGGCACAAAGACCATTGCAAGTATCAGAAAGGAAGAAATGATCCTCTGCCCTTCTAGGTTCTTCTGGCTGGCTTAAAAATTCAATTGACATGAAATAGATCAACAGGAAAAAAAGCAAACAAAACTCTTTAATAGCATGTATACAGGGGAGAAACCCAGGAAAACTTAGTAATCTAACAAAAGAGCCAAAACCCTCACCTTAAATACCATCTTCACCTAAATACAAAAGTGGGTGTTGAGGGTAGTGGTTTGGGACTCCAAAGGGGAGGAAGGCAATTCGATTGGAGAGGGAAAGCAAATGTTTGCTTGGACCAGGCAGAGACAACAGGACACAGAGTGGATTCTGATCTCTAGGCCCTGCTAGGTCTCCCCCCACAACACCTAGCCCATGTTCTTTGCAGAATCTCTAGTGATAGCTCTATTCTGGGAACACGCTCTTTATCTAAATTCTTTTAGGCAGTTAAGGAGATAATAAGGAAAGCTTCCTAAGTCTTCTGTTTCTTAAAAAAAAAAAAAATCAGCTTAAATTAATCCTCATGTCAAAGAGACACATTTTGGAGTGGCAAATTTTGCTCCCCTACAGCAGCCAGATGGAGGGGACCATGTTGGGGGATGAGTTAGAGTCCTCTAGAAGGTGACAGCAGCCCCCAGCCACAGGACTAACAAGGGAAACGGAGCCCTCAGTCCTATAACTGCAAGAAACTAATTCTACCAATAATCAGAATGATCTTGGAAACAGAATTTTTTCTCCACAGCCTCCAGTTCAGAGTTCAGCCTGCCTAATTTCTTGATTCTGATCTCATGAGACTCTAAACAAAGGACCCATCTGAGTCCTTAGGTCAGCCTAGACTTCTGATCTACAAAACACTGATAACAGTCAATGTGTGTAGGTTTAAGATACTAAGTTTATGGTAATTTGTTACACAAAAATATAAAATTAATATAGAGCCAGAAACCTAAATTAGGAAGTTATGATAATCCCTGCCAATACTATAGACAATATTGACAAAGTAGTCTTCTGATATTTATTTTAAAAGATTTTTTTAAGTGGAATTTCTAGGCAAGGTTTGAGGCTCATATTATTTATTCTGTTCTTGCACAGTTTATCTCACATTTTTCTGTTAGCTGTCAATGTTTTTCTTTTTTCTTCTCTTCATTGAACTGCTATTTGATAGTGAGTATCTTAGGAAACAAACAAACCTCAGTGAATGAAGAAGATAGAATTTCCAGCAATATTGTTATATTTGGCACAAAACATTTACCTCACCTTTATTCTTGGTATTCTCAGGCTCTGTGACTTGCTAGAAAAGTTCATTAAGATCAAGTCTGTTTGATACCCTGACAACAAATCAGGTGGCAGTTCCAACTGCATAGAGCAGCAGTAAGGCAGTGTTGCATCCTGGAAAAGCCAGTGACTTCCTCAGCGGGTCTGCCTGGCTTCCAGTCCTGGTTCTGCCAGTTATTTACTGTGTGACCTTGAGCAAGTGATAGTGTGTTTCTTTTCTTCAAAATCAAGAGAGATAGAGTATCTATCTAATAAAAGGTGTTATAAAGATAAAAAATATTTTAGATACTTCCTGGAATATAGTGAATGCTCACTAAATTTTATAATGTTTAAAGGAGAGCTACGCAAGGCTAATGGCAGCTCGGAAGCAACATATTTGATTCTTGACAACTTCTACCAATGTGTTAACCAGTATTTCTTTTATCTTCCCTCTTTTTGTGGATACCTTCCACCATTTTCCAAGTTAGCCAAACTCAAAGCTTCAGAGTCATCTGAAGCAAAACTTTTAAAGTTGAATATCTTCTGCTTGACCTCTGATTGGTCCTATATGTTTCTATTACAGCAGTTTATAAGAGAGATGCTTGTACAAAATTTGGAGGGGGGAAGCAAAGGAGCAGCCGGATTTAGCTCCTGTATGCTGTCACTGGCCTGCTGACTCACACCATTGGCGTGAGGAGCAGCTGGGGATGCAACTGCTCCATCCTCCCCTGGATCCTACTTTGGCTTCTCCAACTCTTGGCCCACGCGTGCGTGTTTAGCTTCATGAGCCTCAGCTCCCACAGGAGACCCATTCCACCTAGGGCAGAGGCAAAAAGGGCTGACACACGTTTCAGTCCCCTCTGGTGGGGTCCAGCTTGTACCTGTGATTATTACCTTGTTCTCACTCTCTCCCTCCTTACCTCCAGCTTCCCATCACCGTGTGGGCTTCAACCTCCAGCATCAGACTCAAAGACAGCAGCCTTGCAGAGACTAGCTAGCTCCCATGATTGTTAGTCCTGCTGCAGAAAGGGGGAGAATTAAAGTCACCAGCATGAGACTGAATGAAAAGAAATATCAAATTAGCACCAAGAAAGCAAAAGGATGCATCTTGACTAACATATGGGAAGGCAGTTTAACTCCTGCAGGAATTTCAGAAGTGGGTGAGAAAAGGAAAGGAAGGAGATAGGATGGCACTTTGTTCTGGACAGGGTAGGCCAAGAGGCTGAGTAGGTCAGGAGAGGAATATCTCTGTCACACATATTTCAGAGTTTTGCACAATGGCTACTTTAATAGAAATGAATAATTTTAGCCTGTATGAAAACTAATAGTTAGCAACAGCCTCACGATCGGCATTCACATATGCATTGACACTCTTTGTGCACCCTCAGAAGCAAGGTCAAGAGGGACAAGGCTAATGAGGCAGATTCTAAGATGCTTCAGGGATGATACTTGCCTTCCTATCAACCAAAAGGAAGGAGTGAAAATGGGGTTCAAGTTTCAGCAAAACCTTAGTTAATCAGTTGGTACTGTGGACCTTCTACTTCTCAGATGTTTCTCCTTATCATTCACAGGACTGTTTAAACCTTCTTTCCCTTCTACTTAGAAAATTCAAAGGTGAAGTTGGACTTCTGCAGTTAAGGGCGTGAAGAATGAGCTGGCAGCTAAGTAACTCAGAGATCCCCGGTTAAGTAGTAGACATCAAACAGGCCAGACCAGGGGCTTGATTGTAGGAGTGAAGGGGAGGAGGTTCAAAGTTGAAAGGGAAGATTCTCAGTGTCTTGGAAATGACCCATGGTTGTGGTAGAGAGAAGAGAGGAATAGCAGGTTGTGTTCAGGATAATGAAGTTTCTGCCTGAAGGTGGCACAAATCACTTTAGTCCAAATGTCTTTAGCCAGAGCAAGTCCACATGGCTGCTCTTGAGTCAGAAGTGCAGCAAAAGTCTTCCCAGGAAAAGTGGGGGCTGCAAAGAGGAAAGCAGACTACTTGGTAAATAATACTGAGTTCTCCAAAATCTTACAAAAGTTAGAATAAAACAAATCTACTGTTTTGAGATCATACTGGTAATCAATCAGTCTGGTTATTTGAAGTAAGAAGAGTGTGACAGGCAAACTCTAGAATGGGTTCATTTTAACTGGCATCATAAAAGGCCTAGGAGATAACTCCACTTCAAGATTACCAAGGCAAGGTTCTCAGATTGAAGCCCTGAAACTGGTGGAAAGGTGGGGAATTAACAAAGTCATTGCTAAACAGCTTGAATCAAGATCTCAGTGTAACACCTGCCTATGTTTGTTGTCTTGTAAGGTACAAATGAAAACCAAACATACACTTGGCCTATGGGCCACCAGTTTGCAAAATCCTAGTCTATCAATAACTACCCAGATAATATCCTGGTAATTGACTGACTCTTGCAAATAAAATGTGCAAGTAACTGTTTACCAATGTACGTAAAAAGATGGTACAAAGTTCCATGGATCTTCCACTATCAAATTGTTATGTAACCTTAAGTAAATAACTGAAGCATTCTTTATTTCTGCTTTCAGCTTAATGACACAATAGTGTTACTGCAGTCATGGGGACGTGATTGTGTGAATATATGTCATTTTTTAGATAGCTCTTTAAGTTGGGTAGTTATTATTTTACAATGAGGTCACAACTAGTAAATCATACTGTTATGCTACTATTAGGATGATATATAGAGTACCTGCTAGCTGTTTATGACCCTAAGGGTAGAGGAGAAACTGAACAGCTAGCATTTAACATGATAAGAGTCATCATTCAGCATTGTCCTGGTAATTCCTATATGCTCATAGCATTTGATAAAGCTTTAGACATACCCCCTACTCTCCAGTATGTTTCCTTGAAAGGCTACCAGCAGGGTTTGTGAGAGCAAGATTCTTTTATACATATACATAACATCTTTTTTTGAGATATAATTCATATATCCTAAAATTCATCCTTTTAGACTGTACCATTTAGTCTGTTTTTAGTACATTCAGAGTTGTGCAACCATCACCACTATCTAATTCCAGAACATTTCCATTCACCACCGACAGGTGATAATGATCAAGAAACAAATGTGGACATTAACAACAAAAGGAATCAATATCTAGAATCTAAATGAATCCAGAGACGCATTGAATGCAACAGGCAGAGGGGTCTGCCATCTATTTCAGGAAATGATTAAAAGTCTCCCAAGTGCCTAAGTAATCTTGGGAATTGTAGCTTCTTGCTATTTAATATAACTTGCTGTGAAGTCTACTGACTACATCAAACGTGAAATAACATTAAATAGCAGAAACCCCATTTATAGCCCTTTGGTCCAATAGTTAGAGGTTATGGTGACAATGCCTGTGGACTCTGATTTGTTATCTGTTGAATTTAAGATATGTTTAAAAGATGCCAGCACATCCAGTTGAAAAGTCAAATTTCATACCTAGAGAGACTTTTTTTTATGAATTGGGGCTTATTTTGCATTACATTATGGTGAGTATACATCTCTGATGTCTCAGAGATATATATATTTTCTTGGATAAGCAACTCACCTGAGAACAGTGTTTACTAAAGACTGACAGGTCACCATAAATCTCTGCTTGTCCATTATGGGTAGGTGGTTGCCTTAACTGAAGGAAAGGAAACAGCTTTATGTGCAAACATCTGTCAAGTGGATTAAATGAGAATCTCTGAGAGCAGACAAAGCAGCCCAGGGCACAGGGAAACTGAGAAGCGCTGCCCTCTCTAAACCTGGAGGACCTTCCCTCTCTTTTCCACCTTCCTCTCTCTTATCTTGAAAAATCAAACCTGAAATGTTTCCCTTTCTTCACGCACATATCACAATATCCCTCCTCATTACTTAGCCACATGGATCACTCTCCCCAAAGTTTACCCGATGACATAACAAGTGTCACTGTTTAGAACTGTGCTTGACCTCCCTACCCTTCTGTATTAATAAGACATGACGCCCAATCCATTCTTGCATAAGCCTCAGACTGTTGTTATTCTTGACTCCTCTCATTCACATTTTATACCCATTCTGAGGACATCCTGCTGGTTCACCTTTACAAGAGAATCCAACCACCTCTTACCACTTCCACTGCTACCAGTCAGGTCTAAACTTGTTATCATTTCTTGCCTCCAAGTGTTTCATATTCACATACAACCTCAACCTTTGTCTATCCTGCAAACAGCAACAGAGTGATTCTATTGCACTGAAAGTTCCCAGATTATCAGTCTGTGTAACCATAGGGTCGCTCAAAATTTCTCTTGGATCTTTGCATCTCACTCAGGGAAAAAGCCAAAATAGCCTCACGATGGCCCATTAGATCTTACCTGATCTGCTCCTCCAACTACTTATCTAGTCATTTCCACTCCTACTCTCTCCCCTTTGGTCTCTCAACTCCAGCTTCATGGGCTTTCTTGCTGTTTCTTGAATTCACAGCATGTTTTTGCCTCCAGGTATTTGCACAACTGAGTCTCTCTTCCCAGGATAGTTTCCTCTAAGATATTCACATGACTCATACCCTTACTTCTTTCGGATTTTCACTACAATGATTCCTTTTTCATAAGGTCATCTATAGCTCTTTTCCCCAAAACAACACTCCCTATGCCTTTATGTGGTCACGTTCCATAGAGTTGGGATCACACACATGCACACAATTTGTTCTGATGCAGAGACTGATGATGCCACACAAGGACAGGACAGGCTTATTATTCACATAATGAAGCTCTCTGGGGAAAGCAGGATCATGTTGCCAAGCAAGTCAAAAGTGGCGGGAGAGAGCAGGGAAAGGAGACTGGTTTGGTTTTCATCAATGGTGATTAGAGGGTGAGGCTCCATGAACAGGGGCTGCATGATAGATGTTCCTGCCAATAGAAGGAACATCCAGGTTTTCTCATCAGCTTGGTCAGATGTGGGACATAAGATGAGAGGGTTGCGATGGGTTTGAATGCTGTGAGCGGTAGTAATTAGCACACACTCCATGCCCTAACAGATCCTAAGCCAGTAAATATTCCAGAGTGTACAATAGCATTTTAGTTGATTCTTTTTATTTATTCTCACTTTACATCACAACATATTTTTTTAAAGTATCCATAACTTGTAAATAAGGTAAAGGAAAGCCAGCATCATGAAGTATTTTAAGATTCACCCAAGGACAATTTAATTTCTAAGGGAATGTTTGTGTGACCTACTATCTTCTGTTGCTTACAAAGTCCTAGATATATGAAGTTAGTTATGAAATTGTAGCTTTTTGTCAGTAAAGATGCAAATGTTATCTCTAAACAGAAAATAAAACTCCTAAGGTTATGTTTTTATTGTCTTTTGGGATATTAATCTATAAATTATAGAAATTAGAATGTCCTATAGAATAACAATATTATTTTAACACTCCTTTTCCTTTTTAAATGCCCATACATACCCCGTTCCTCAAATATTATTTGAACCAGCTTTGAACAGCCCTGCAATTCCCTCATTTATGAATAAAATAATTTTGGATGCAAGTTCATTATCTACTTCTATAAGAGTCACGTTGACTTTTTAAATTTTGAAAATTTAACTTTGACTCATCATCTGAACAACAAAAAATAACTTTAGAGGAAAAAAAAAACTAATATCTTAGCCACCAGCCACTGTAGGTAATGTGAAACTAGCTTTTGCAAAGAGAGGGTGCTTAAGATTCCAAGGCAGTCATAAAGTCTCAGAATGCCATCCACAAGTTCTAGAATTTAAATGCAATAGTCCACGGCTGGGTGGTATCTAATGTAAGATGTTGAGCATTTCCATCATTTCTATAACCACAAAAACATATTTTCTGATGAATTCTTGTATTTGACAAATAATATCATTTAGCTGCCTTTGCTAGAGAGGTTTGACTTTCAAATCATAATGCCAGTATTTTATAACAATAGATACCTCTTACGCCTCTTTTCCTTCTGAAAGAATTTTAGCCTCACAAATATATCCCATATATCACTCCAGGCCATGGCAGAGTCAGACAGGTAATAGTGGTAGGCAATAAACTGAAGAAGGTAATAATCTGAGGTAGGTAATGCCATGGAGCTGGTGAAAACTGTGTCACACCTGAGTCACCTCTGCTATATGTATCATTAGATCTTCCCTTTGATGGGACCAGCCCCACACAAACTCGGGATCTCAGTCCATCTCCATCAAAACCAGCCTTTGAAAGAACAAACAGGACCTCATCTGAGTCTCATACTGATTTAAGTCAGTATTTTGTCAGATTCTCCGGGCCATTTTAAAGCCTTGTTTAACATGTTGAAATGAAATGCTTGTTTTTCTCACTTAATGCATGTGGGGGTAACTAAGTCATCAGTGAAAGTTTTGGAAGTCCAGGCAATTACAACGCTGACAATCACCCACTCTGTCTATGCACCCTATTTCTCATCTCTACTCCCACCCCAACCTACTCTTCCCCCGAGAAGGTGATTTTCAGACTTAAGGTGAGGTCTTGTACCTAATTCCATATTCATAAAAACCTCATTATAGTCCTTCACACTTGACTGTTAATAAACCCATATGTGCTCCCTCCCCCTGAGGCTGCCAAATAATCATTCCCTTGTCAACTTCTTTCTAAAATAAGTCCTACGTATGATTGCAGGATTGTTGGGATATCAAGTCCACATGAGTTGGGATGGATTTTGGAACTGGGACCTTCCCTGACTTTCTGCTTCCCACTTGGCCTACAATGATTTTTAAACTAATCTTTATGGCTCTCTCTAGATATCTTATTCAGTAGCCACCATTTCATTTAACCATTAATTAGATATGAGAGGATAGGCATGAAACAGATGTCTTGTTTTCTATTTTTCACTTATTCTTTTTTATGGCAAATTCCTCCAGTTTTGAAAAAAAAATGTTAGGTAAGGGAAAATGTTCTGGGATGTAAAATTATAAGGAATCAACTGATGTGTAAAAATCAAAATAATAACTAATGACTCTAAGGTTGTTCGACAAAACATTATCATTCTCGTCTACTTAATGGTGAATTTTTGGCTTTATTTAACTTCACACAGTTTAGGAGTAACTTCTCTCCTCTTCATTTTAGGAATCAGGAATCTAGATGTGTTGACATGAAGGATGCTTTGATGTTTTTCAAATAGCCTCTCTCAGGGAATAATTGTCAAATAAAGGACATTACAGTCACAATAGCATGGATTACTGTATTCTGACTTCCTCGCTTAATTCAGTAAGATAAAAAGTACACAAAATAACTGCAGTTTTATTTAACAGTTGTACAAACTCTAAACTTCAGAGGTGAATATATGACTTATCCATGAAAAATTCAGTGTGTGAAATGATAGCATCATTATTTTAAAAATAAATAAAAGAATTTAGTTTATTTTATTTAAAATAATTTCCTTTATGGATTTAAAATAGTCTTAGTTTTGCAGTGCCCTAGCTCAGATAAAGACAGATTTACATGTCTTCATGACATTTTTAGATTTATCTTTGTCATGGATTTCCTTGGCCAACATCTCTTCTAGAGCTCTTTTGCCTATTTAAAAAATGTTTTATTATTGTACTAATTTGATTTCCTTAATGAAGGACAAAGTCCGCCATCTACCCAATTAGAAAGTATCTTTTCTTTTTGTGGAGAGTACTCAAAAAATAAAGTGGATTTTTCATTGGCTTCTCCCATAGCGTGACATCCCAAACATCCCAGAGCAAAATGCTAGCTATTTAAGCAATTCTGTCATGTTTGAAAAATGAGCCTTTGCCTTAGTAACTTAAAGAAAGGGAGAATTTGTCACCTACCAGTATTCTTTTATCATGGTGTTTCTGCATCATTTATCTTGTTGCTTGTCAACTTCTTTATATATATATATAGAATCCTTATCATCACCAAATGACAATTATGGTTTTAATTGAGCGTAGAGGTGTTGAAAGTCTGTTGCAATAAACGAGCTGAACTTTTCACAGATCTTATGAAAGATTCATATTAGATACAGTTTGCACAGGCAAAAAGTATGCATGTGACTTTTGCACATTAAATGTGGTCGGAAGCAAGTTATGTTAATAAGGGATAGTAATTTTTCTACTTACCTATTCCAAATCAAGCATGTATTGAGAACTAAGCTAATAAAAAGACTAATGATCAATGAGGAACTAGAGTATTAAACTGACTTTTGGTTAATGAACAATATCTGTCAATGAAGGACTAATCTAGACCCATGAGAGAGCTGAAGCCTTGAGAGCATAAAGATCCAAAACCTAGCTCCACCAGCTCTTGATGTATGGTCCTGGGCATGTTGCATTATTAGGCAATAATTTTCTGTCCCTTGAACCAAATGCTAAGTGGGATTCCTGCCTAGTTACCACCACATAATATTCATATGAATATGTGTGAGTGGGACCTCCAAGGAGGGGCTCATGATGGTCTATTCTGGGCAAATGCAGAACTGGATAGCTCGAAAGTCCTTACAAATAAAGCAAAGGCCCCCGAGGCTGGTTCTTCTCACTTGAATTTGTCCTCCACCGCCCAACCCCTCACACAAACACCTACAACCTCCACCCTCATAGTACCCTGAGTCATTTATTCCTGGTACGTATTACAATTTGGAAATGTTTATGTGGGATTATTTGATAAATGTCTGCTCTCCACAAGGCTATAAGCCACTGAAAGACGTGGATCCCATCTGTCTTTTTGTTTATTATCCTATCTTATACCTACCAGAGGGCTGGACACATTTTAAGAATTCAGTAAATGCTTCTTAGAGTGAGAAAGAAACTGAATAAGTTACTGAGTAAAAATCAATGGCTTTTACTCAGACTTTAAGATATGAAGATACTTAATGCTCATCAATATTCAGTGCTGTCATAAATCACAACTCTAACCCATTTCTCATCTTACATCTCAGCATTTATTATTTGCTTTCTCTTTCTGTCTAAAAGTAGATATTTGACAAAGACCTGCCTTAATCTTCTTTTTACTCTCTATCTACACAGCTCTTTTCTGTGATATCATTCATGTCTAGAGCATCAACTATCTCCACTTGCTGATGACTTATGAATATTTATCTGCAATTGGACCTCCAAGCTAAACTGAGTTTTGATTTATTCATTTGTACTGAGATGCATTTGGACTGAATTATGCCTATGACCTCTTTCTCCTCTAAAACAATACCTCAAATTCAGCAAGTCTGCTGTGGACTCCTTCCTAAAACTATTTTTACTTAATTCCCTTTTGCTCTCAATAGCATTTCTGTTCTCCATTCCCTGCCACAATTAGATCTGAGGCTCTCCTTTGATCTTCTTTCTATTACTGCAGCAGTCTCCTAATTTTTCTTCTTACTTTCAGTCTGCACACTCTCTAAACTAACTTTCAATGATTACCTGTTTTATCTTTAAAAAAAAAAAAAAAGAAAGACGTTTTTGAATATATAACTTCCTTGCTCAAAATATTTTATCTGCTCTAAGTTTGTCACCAACTTTACAAACACCACAGCAGAGTATTCCAAATCAGCCAAATGTAGTCTCAATCTGTCTTTCTGGTCTTACCTTCTACCTCTTTTATGTATATATCATATATTTTAGCTAATTTGTTGGGTACACACTTGTTGAGCATAAGCTCTCTTCTCTACTGTAATGGTTTTCTCATAATCTTCCCTCTTTCTAGAAGTCCATTCTCTTTCCATTTGTTAATGTAGCTCTATGGTTTAATTATATGCTTGAATTCAACCTCCTCTCTGAAACTTTAGTTGGTAAATCCTTTCAGTCAATCAAGATTCATCTCTGCTTCTTCCAGAAAATTATGTTTAATTCTCAAATACTTATTTCTTGTAGGTATGATATATCCATGTTAAAACCTAACATCTTACACTAAATTGTGTGCTTCTGTGAGTAGGAATTTCATATTTGAATAATCTTGAAATCCCTGGCTCAGTGCCAGTCATATAGTAGATAGTCAATAAACAGTGAATAACAAAATAAATAACTGATAAATAAATGTAATTATGTAGGAAGAGGAGGTTCTGATCCTTATAAAAATTATTTTTGTATGTACTGAACAATCCCAAATTTCCTTTCTAATTAATTAAGTAATCTTGGGGAAGTCAAAATGAATTAAATTAATTAATATTTAAAATCCAGTCCATCGTGAAATTTCTTTGAACACCTGTCAATAGCTTTCAGTGAATACTAACAACTCATAAACATTATCAGAGACAAAGCTAGTAAATTCTAAAGGGACCATGCTCAGTTCTCTTTAATTAATAAGTAAAATAAGAAAAAATAATCCAAATTATTTCTTCTTGTTGGGTAACTTTTATATGCTTCCAGACCAAGGGACTTTCTAAGTGAGTAGGTAACACTCACCTCGCACATTGAAACGTGTTAGCTGTCTAGAAAATCATACCACAGCTATCTGCAGGACTGATCTGTCTAAGAATGACTGATCACTTGGCTCTCTTCAAGGTAGATGATTGACTTTACAGGAAATCATGATCTTAGAGCTGTCGGCCAAATCTTTTCTACCTTGATTTGGTCTCTTCTGACAGTCCCCGATGAATCAGTACTACATAGCTGCCCTGATATACAAATTACAATGCTATATTTCTCCTGGCTTACCAGTCTCCCAGAGGATGGCTAAGTTCCCAACCCAAATCCTTATGATTTTACATCATCAAACCACAACCATAGTAAACTCAATGTAAAATTACCTAGCAAAATATGACCTATAATTACATGTACATATATTTTAATGTAATGCATCTTTTTAAAACTCTCAGAGTTTCTAAGTACAGCACTAACATGTGGACTTACCTAGATGTCAACATCTTTCCCCAAGCTTGCAAACTGAAGGGATGGCTAGAAACATAGATACTTTGTGGAAAGTATAACATTATCTTTTCTTTACCTACATTGCTTTCAACCTAGGCATTCTATATATCTAGTCGGACTCCCAGAATTTGGTCTATTTTCAGATAGATAGAACTTTCTTGAACTTTGCTATCTTTGATTCAGCAAAATAGTTCAACATCTTAAAAGTACTTAAGTTGCAAAGTATAAAATTAACCTAAATGTTAAGCAATTATCAATAACTCCACTTGCTGCTAATGTAAAATAAGTCCAAAATTAAAGAATGTGTCAATCTTTTTAAAGATTAAAGACTCTATAGAAGTATACACATGCTTCCATGATTATACTACAAAAACTCAAGATGTGATGGTTTCTGGAGAATGTGGTTTTGCTTCCAGAAAATTTTGAAAGGGAAAAAAAGCAGGGGTATGGTTTATGAAAAACCATAATTCTTAATAAAATATTATCTGCAACTTGAATATATGGCTAAAATGATGTGCCTTCAATATTTTACTGATGCAGTTTCTAACAAGCCCAAGATTTCTACTTATCTAGTGTACCACTGTTTGACTTATTTATTACTACTGATCAGGCCAAGAGTGAGGCTTGCAGAAGATTAATAAGTTATAAAACATTTTGGCTGCTAGAGATGCAAATTATTGTCATCTGTTAGAAAAGATAACAATAAAGGTTATAATTTTATTGCTCTGCAGGACATTGATCATTTTTTTATCTTATCTAGCAATCTTATTCCAGCATTATTTATTCTACAACTATCTGTACGTCATTTTTTTTTTCTAAATTGGCTTTACCATCCTGCTGGTTTCTTCACTAATAAATTAAATAACAATCTGATACATACTTTTTATATATTTGAATGCAAATCATATTGCTAGCTTTTGAAATTTATACCTTAACATAATTACTATAAAAAGTTATCTAAAATTTAGGCTGTTCCAATGAGGCAAACAGACTTGGGCCATTGAGTCCACTCAGTCAATCATTCCTTGCATGCACTCCTGTCCATTCATTAGCCTGCTATGGAAAATAATTATAGGGGTCTACAATGGCTCCCCTCAACTAGGTATGCTTTTGTGAAACCAGATTGTATTATCTTCATAGCTAAATTGTTTCCTTCTCCAAAATTAGAGCCATTGGTATGAGAATCAGTGACTTTTATGTGACATGAATAGGAAACATGAATATTCCATCCAAAAGACGCACTGTTATCAGGTGACAGGAAGAACCATGACTGGATGGTAGTTCATGAGATGAGCCCCACAGTGCCTGGAATCCTCCGAGCCAGGCACTGAAGCTCTGGAGAGACAAATGTGAGATTCTGCACTGATTTTAAAGCTAATATGTTAAAGTGACATTTTAATTTTATGAAGCTATGCATAGTCTTAGTGAACTAGTTAAAATAATTAGAACCACATTAGTGATGCTATTAATGACTAATCACAACCCACACTTACTGAATAAATGAAAACTGATTGGAAAAATTTATAAATGTGAGTGAATGCAGTTTTTTATGAGAAGCCTTTTTTAATCTTTGTTTTAGTTTTGTAGCTGTTTTCTGTTTTTTAACCCATCCACTTTCTTTCCTTTTCCATCTTGATTGATGTATAATTGACATATAAAATTGTGAGATATTTTCATGGTGATTTGATACGTGTGTATATTGTGAATGGATTCCCACCACTCAGTTAATTAACGCATCCATCACCTCACATATTTATCTTTTGTGTGTGTGTGTGAGGGAACATTTAAGTTCTATGCTCTTAACAAATTTCCATTATATAATACATTGTCATCAACTGTAGTCAGCATGTTTTACAATAGATCCTCAACTTCACTCATCTGATAGCTGAAAGTTTGTAGCTTTTTACCAACCTCTCCCTATTTCCCCCAGCCTAGAGACCCTGGCCATTACTTTTCCACACCCTGTCTCTATGAGCTTGACTCTTTTTTTTTTTTCCTTTTGTTCCACACATGTGATACTGAGCAGTATTTGTTGTTCTCTGAGGCTTATTTGACTTAATATAATACCCTCAAGTTCCATCCTTGTTGTCAAAAATGGGAGGATTTCTTTATTTCTTTCTTATACAATAATTCTCCATTGTGTGTATTTGTGGATAGATAGATAAATAGATAGATAGATAGATAGATAGATAGATAGATAGCACATTTTCTTATCCATTCATCTGTTGAAGGACAATTAGTTTGCTTCCATATTTTGGCTATTATAAATAATGCTTCAATGAACTTTGGAGTGTATACAGCATTTCAAATTAGTGGGGGCTTTTTTAGGCAAATATGCAGAAGTGGGATTGCTGGATTATATAGCAGTTCTATTTTTAATTATTTGAGGACCCACCATACTGTTTTCCATAGTGATCATACCAATTTACATTCTTGCCAACAGTGCACAGGGTTCCCTTTTACCTACATCCTCACCAACACTTGTTATTTGTTGTCTTTTTGATGACAGCCTTTCTAACAGGTGTGAGGTAATACCTCATTGTAGTTTTGATTTACATTCTCTGATGATCAGTGTTGTTGAACATCTTTCTATGTACCTGTTGTTCATTTATATGTCTTCTTTGGAAAAATGTCCATCAGCTCCTCTGCCCATTTTTCAATCAGATTGCTTGGAATTCTTTGCTTTTGAGTTGTATGAGTTATTCATATATTTGGGATAGTAATCCCTTATCAGATATGTGACTTGCAGATAATTTCTCCCATTCTGTAGGTTGCCTTTCCATTCTGTTGATGGTTTACTTTGCCATGCAGAAGATTTTTAGTTTAATATCATTCCACATATTTATTCTTACTTTTGTTGTCTCCTCTTTTGGTGTCAAATCCAAAAAGTCTTTGCCGAGACCTATGTCAAGGAGCTTATCCCCACTATGTTTTCTTCTAGGAGTTTTATGGTTTCAGGTGTTCTGTTCAAGTCTTTAATTAATTTTGTGTTGACTTTTTATGTGGTGCAAGATAGGGATCCAGTTTCATTCTTTTGCATGTGGCAGTCCAGTTTCCCCAACAGCATTTATTCCCATTGTATATTCTTGGCTGCAATAAGCTTTTTTTAAATGTAGGGGTTTTTTTTTAATAACAAATGTATTGTAGCCTCAAAGTTAATAACCTTTATTATTAATTATTATTGTTAATCATCTTTGTAACCATTAAAATCTTTTCCTGTTATAAAGAAACCTCCTTGTCTTGCTTGGTAAATAGTCTTAGAAAAAGAACTTGAATTTATGAGGACAAGATATGCAACAAGTAGATATATACATTTGATTTAAATTTATGACAAGATAAAAATATTGGAGAATTATTGTATCTGTTTGATGTAATAAGATAAGTAACAAAGCAGTGTGTCAGCAACCTCCTATTTCTTTAAGATTATTTACTAACAAATATTAGGCTAGCTGACAAAAATGACAGACTCTGTTTCCACTAAATTTCTATACAAGGCAAAATTTAGAATGTTGGCATACAATTTTTTTATTCTCAGCTAAAATACATAATATATTTTCTATAAATTCTTGAAAATTGTATTTCTTTATTGACCATATATCAGATACAAACAGAATACCAAGCTTATATATAGATTTATATTTTTGCATGTTTAAATAGAATATCATTTCTTCATGTGAAGAAGTCCACACTCTTCCTTGCCTGCACCAGAAAAATCTGTGCTCTGATTCTTCTGTCTCTTTCCCAAATCTGCCTATTTCTTTTGTGTATAAGGCCTCTACCAACTTCAAAAGAATGTAGATGAATCATTCAGGGAAGTAGAGAAGAATGAGAATCAAGTCCAGGGGCACTAAAGAATTTACTAGAATAGCAAGTTGATCGAGGAGCGGAAGAGTCAAAACATCATTTCTTAGCAAAAAATTTAAGGAAATGAGGACATGTGCATTAGTAGGCACCGTCAAATCTCATTTAGAAAGAATTAATTTGTTTCTTACAGTCAGGTAAAGACTAAAGGAAAGTTCACCTTTGAAATGTGCTCAGGAAAATCTACTCAGCTAGCAAAAGGATAGAATAAACAAGACTGGAAGAAACTCAAGAGAAAAATGTCTTTCAAACACATCAGTAACTTTCACCTCTTTATCCAATAAATGTTCTGTACCAGTAAGTGGAGCATCATACCAGTGACCAGCCTTGCTTAACTGCTGCTTTGATGTGTATATCATGAATCAACCAGCATTATTTATTTATAATAAATTGAGCAAGACCTCAACAAGGCAACAATTTGTTGCTATGTAATCTTGACCCCTTACCTAAATAGTACACAATTAAATTTAAAAATGGTGGAATCTAAATATAAATTCTTTTTAATAGAGGTCCCAATAACAATACAAAAATTTTTGTAAGACCCTTAACAAATACTTTCTTATTATCACCTAAAGAATACATCTGATTGTAAAAACATTTTTTAAAAATTATAAATATAACAAGACAGGCAAAACTCATCTGAAACCATACAACCCTGTGATTTTAGTAATAATCCTATCATAAATATGTCTTTGCATATACAAGTAAATAATCTGCAATTCTGAAATAAAAAATATTAAAAACAGAATTTTTATACAAACCATTTGTGACAAATCCTGATAAGTCCTACCATGAACTAGTATATGCTCATCGTTCTTTTCATTAATATAATATTTATACATTTCACAGCAAAAATATTTATGTATTTCATGGTGGCACGTTGCTTCAAGCACTTCTTCAAGTGTGAAATAACATGATGTTCCCTTTCTAAAATCTGAAACCTACAGAATTTTGAAACACATCTGGTCCCACTGATTTCAGATAAGGGATCATGGAGTGATATACAATCAGATATGTAATTTTACATAATTGGGTTGTTATTATACCTGATTCCTTTTACATTTTTATTCTTCTGAGATATCAACACTTATCCTAGCTATTTGTGGAAAATCTTCTCTAATATAGATAAATTTAAAATTTTTAGAATGTTATTAAAATACTTCTCTCTCTCCAGGCTATATTTAAATCTAGTTGTTGGAATTATTTTTGTCATTAATATACAATGCACAAAGAAAAAATAACTACGAGACATTTCCTCTATTAGAAAAGTATTTTAAATGTATGCCTGGTAAATGTGGACCTTAATTAAATTGAGAAAATCTTGTAGCAATCCAGCCATTCTTTAGATGAAGATCCAAGATTTCATAAAATACTTGATTATCTTTTCTTTAAAAGAAGTAACTCAGGATAAAAATGGGTAGGATTTGCAATAATGATGACATAAAGAGGTCTGGCAATTCAACCATCAGGTAATAAAACTTGAACAATGTTCAAAGTGGCAATTTGAAATCAATAGAAAATGACCAAAGTGAAAAGAAACTTGAAAAGAATTTATTCCAGAAAGACACCTATTTCATTAAGTAAGAGTTGCGGGCCTATGACTTGTTAGCCTGGAAGCACTCCCCCATTTCACCCAGCTGTGACAGCAGAAAACTGCAGTCGTACTTTGACGTGATAGATGATAAAGCTCAGGGCATCAGGGCAGATGAATAGAATATTAAAAGAAAATATCCTGTAAGCCAGAAAACCTCAGAAGAGCTGAAGTCCAAAGTCTGAGTACAAACCCCCCCTACGTCAACTCCCCAGCCTCCCCACTCCACCCTCACCCCAGCCCTGCCTCCTCCCTGGGTGAATGTTAAACTACTATGTGTTTGTGCAGGAAGCTTAGAATGCCAGCAGTAAAGCAGACAGAAAGCAGAGAATGGTCAGTTTAAAGACAGACCTGCTCCTGGTTAAATTTGCAAATTTTTTCCAGTATCCAGCACAGTGCCTGGCACGATAGTTCCTCAATAAATATCTAATGAAAGAGACCATTATGAATATACCTAGAGAACATGGATTCTCCAGGAAGCACATAAGGGGACTTGTACCAAAACAAATCTATAAATAACTATATATATACTGTATATATAACTAAATATTAACTATATATAAACTATATATTAACTGTATATATAACTAAATATTAACTATATATGTAACTATATATATATATCTGAATCATTTTGCTGTACACCTGAAATGAACACAATATTATAAATCAGCTATATTTCAATTTTTTAATATAAAAAAGTAAATGTAACTGACAATAACTTTGCAAGAAACAAGTAACATGTACTTGAAACAATAACATAACCACCAAACCCAGGATATAGAATTTCTTTGGATCCACGATATTAATACAATGCAGTGCCCCATCCCAGCCTTTTTAATGTACTCCAGTAACTTGCTAAGGAACTGGGTCATTTGTTCTCAGGATATTTCAAATTGTGAATTTGTCTGTTTTTCCCTTATGGTATCCTTATGGTATATTTTCACTTGTTCCTCAGTTCAGATAGTTTCCATGAAAGAGAAGTGAGTTCTGAAAGGTTGATTAGATTCTAGTGTCATCATTTTTTAACATAGCAGTTGCTATATATCTCATATTACATCATATCAAGAGGAATATAATGTCTAGTTATGCTACTAAAATGAAGATAAATTGGTAGCTTCATATGGGCAAACCTGACCCCCTCATTAGAAAATTACCCATTAACATTTCACAAGTGGTTAATCCATCCATGATCAAGGCTAAAGCCAAAACAGGGATTTTTTTATTTTGAGTATTTCTTTCACATTTATTAGATGAAATTGTTCTGTAAAGAAGTACTTTTCCTAATCAGAGTACTGAGCCTCTCTTACATATAATTCTAATAGGGAAGTCAGGGAAATTGCTTGAGTCTTTCTCTCTACAACTGTAATTGCCAAATTTCTAAAGAGTAAAGGGTTGGTTTCCTTGCCTCTCACTTTATTTGTTGTTTCACTCTTTTCTGTGCCTGTAACTCTCTTACTAATCTGACATGCTTGTCCCATCTTTTGTTCTATAACCAGATACATTCAGTGATTACCTCCAGAATTTACGCTAAAGTTTCTGCAGCTGTTTTGTGAATATTTGGCTGAAACCCATTCTAGTAGAGCCCTTGAGATAATCTCAGATGAAATTCTGAGTTCTTAATGCTCGTTTTCCTGTGATGTTGTTATACTCAAAATTGTGGCTAAATATAAAATCTTTGGTTCATATTTTCTTCCTT
This sequence comes from Camelus bactrianus, assembly GCF_048773025.1. NCBI lineage: Eukaryota > Metazoa > Chordata > Mammalia > Artiodactyla > Camelidae > Camelus > Camelus bactrianus. The sequence goes on from NC_133541.1 coordinate 11,219,538, forward strand.
TGCATAGCTTTAAAAATGTTGTGCCCTTAGGTTCCAGCAGAACATTTTGCTTTTGATATTTTATTTATGTTACTTGATTTTTTTTTTTTGCCAAAAGATTTTTTTTAATCTATAATGTTCAACATTTTTCAGTGTTGATCAATCCAGGACAATATAATAATTTACTAGATGTATCTTGTGAATATGTAGTTGTTCTATGCCACTAAATTCTGGTGTGGGTTGTTGAAAAGGAGTAGATATTAGAAACACGGTTTTGTACCTGGAATGGGGTGCTCTTAGTAAAATAACTCAACTGAAAAAATTTTTTTTTCACTTTTCAGTTAGCATTTGGGGGAAATGTAAAAGATCTAGGACAGCCTTTCATTCCATGGAAATGTTCTCAAAGAAATAAATGGCCTTAGACCAGTGTTTCTCAACCTCATTACTACTGACATTTTGGGATGGGTAATTATTGGTTGGTGGGGACTGGGTGCATTGTGAGATATCTAACAGAATCTTTTATTTCTACCTATTAGACGCCAGTAGCACCTCCCCATTTGTGAAAACCAAAAATTTCTCCAGATATTGCCAAATGTACTCCTCTCCTCCTCCACTGAGGACCACTGGACTCAGGGAATCAGGACCTTGAAGATACTTCATTAAGATTTCAGAAAAAAAGGAAAAGCAATGCCTCACATGCCAACTCAGTAAATTGTTTTAAAAATCAAATAATCATAAGGGTATGTCTATTGGCCCTTCTAGAATAGACGATACTGCTTCCAAGGCTCTTTAAGGTTATTGTCCTATGGCATCTTCACAAAGAACTCAAGACTGAGAAGGATGTATGTCGATATTCCTTGATATGGTTTTTGTCTAATGGAGTGGATTATAGATACATTTCAGAACTATAGTGTTTTAAAATAATTGTACCAACTTGGATTGAAAGTGATGAAAATGTAATGTAATGAAATGAAAAGCAAATAAAATGAAAACAAGATCCTTGGATCTGCCAATTTCTTCTGGTGGCAAGCAGACCAGGGAGACCACTCAGTTTCAAACATGAACATGGATGGAATAATCTAGACAAAGCCACAGAATTACAGGGCAGAACCAAGAGTCTAGACCACAGAGTTAAGAATCACAGGAAATATTTACTAGGGAGCAGGATTGAACCACAATTGAGTAACAGGTAACATGTCCAGCTGGATTGCAGAAATGCAATAGAACAGCAGCTTCTATGTGTCCTGGTTCACTGAAGCACTCTCCCTTGGAACCCAGAGCCACCAGGTACAATGTTTGACTTGTAGTCCTCAGGGTCTCCATGCTGGAGAGACAATGTGTAGGTCTTCCATCAAAAGTGCCAACTAAGGCAAACTTTTGCCATCCTTGCCAAAAACAATGCCACTGTGGACCCAGCGGACCAGCCCACTGACTAACTGAATGATGCATTATAAAATTTGCTGATGCCAAGTGATATGGAAAATTAGCACCACCCAAATTTGTGACTCAAAAAAATCATGACATACAACGAAGCCATTGTGTCTTGTGGCCCAAGCTCTGAGGGTGATTTGGTTAGCAGCTAAAAATAATCAGAACACAATGGTGTTCTGTCACCTATTTATGTAGAAGATGTTCTTTGTAGGATTTTACATTTAGGTATATATTCCCTTGTTGGTCTGTGTGGTTTTCAAGAGGAGCTTTAAGAAAAACAAAATTTATGCTGCTGCTGCTGCTGTTTTCTTGCTATAACCTACATTCTTCATTTTCCTTAAAAACTATTAATTATTCTGATTGGGATAAAGATGGCATACTGTCCAAATTTGCTGATGATTCAAAGTTCCATAAAAAGAGTTAATGTACATAGAACTTTTATGCAGAAATAATCTCATAGAATAAAATGGTGGAATTAATTTAATGCAAAAAAATCTAGAAGAAAGAGAAAAAAACTTTAGAAAATCATTGGTAACTTAGAGGACACCATTTTAAGAGATGTTAGAATGCAGAAGCTACATCTCAGTGGGAATCAAAGTTCCCTGCAAAGTTTAATTCTTTGACTTTAGTGATTAGCAGTTATTTATTTAACAAATGTATTGAATGCTTTATAATAGTAGAAAATATGTGCCAGGCACTGTATTAAGTGTTTTTATGTGGTATGTCATACATATTTATGATTAAACTTCTTGAGGTGTAGACATTAGGAGCTCTATTTAAAATAAAGGTAATAAAGCTAAGGCTCAGGAAAGTAAAGGAACTCGCTGGTAGTTGTACATCTGGGAAACATTTGAGCAGGGATTAAAGTAAAGTCAAGGTCCATTGGTCTCCAGAGTACATACTCTTCCTATTATTCTGGTGACTAAGATGCGGTCCATGCTCTGTATAATGTTGCAGTGTTTTCTAGGAACAGATAATAAAACCAACAATTACATTGCAGTGTGATGGGTGCTAGGGTAGACTTGAGGCTTAAGCTGTGGGAGCATAAATGGTCCCATCAGACTCTGTGTCTCTCAGGAAATAGCCTCAGAGGAGAGAGGTGAGACTCGACCAAAGAAATCTGGCTGCAGGGCAGGTGGGGAGAGAAGAAACAGAGCATAGGAGTTCCAGGCAATGAGCTGCAACATGCAAACCCATCAATGCCTGAAAATTTTTCGTTTAGGAAAGTTTTAATTACAGTAGCTTCCAAAACAGATTGAGAGAGAAAGAGAGAGGAAGAGAGAGAGAGAGACAGAGAGAGTGTGTGCGTGTGCGTGTGCATGTGTGTGAGACAGGGCTGGAGAGGAGAAAGAAATCAATAAACCCAGGGGAACAGTGAGCATTGGCGTACACAAGGCTTGTATACTAGGAAAGGGTCTGAACTTTCTCCAGAAATCTATGGAGAGCCAAAAATGAATTCAGCCAGTGGCCACAGAGAATGGGATGAGTATCTGAGTGCCGGTATTCCCAGAAAAACTTATCTTAGTCTCAAGCCAACTTCTGAACTCATCACTGTGGCCAACGCAGTGGGCTTGAGAAGTGTGTCTTCCTGGAGCTGGAGCTGCAGGCAGATCCTTCAGGAGCCCCCTGCTTACCAGGGGAAATGGGCTGGTGGGTCAAGAGGGAATTGCTGGGAAAGCAACAAATTACAACATTCAAACATATCTTCACGTGGCTGGATTCTGGGTTTTCATTTTAAACCTTTAAAAGCCTTCATGTGAACAAGAATATTAACAACACTTCCTTCTTAAAATTATCAAGACATCCTTTCATCCTCTCATAAAAATGAAATATTACAATTTCCGGGAAAGATGCAATTCTACTAACAAAGACTATCAAAAGAGGAAAGATATATTTACCATCTTAATTGTGAACAAAATAGAAAAACCAATAGGTTCACACAGACATATACTTATTTATGTGCATATGTAGTTTAGTATATATGGAATACTCACTAAATAAAAATATTAATAAACATATCTAGTGTGTTACAAGAAAATTTATAACATTGAAGCTAAAGATTCACAGCAAAGTGTACTAAAGGGCTAATATATACATTTTATTAACCTACAATTATATTAAGGAATAAACCAATTGAATTAGAAATGTCATTTACTAAGCTTGTTTGGAATACAAGTTTACTGGGCAGCTGAGCAAGAACATTTAGGACTTGCCAGAGGAAACAAGCAAACAAACAGAAAACACCAGTACTTCCCATAGGGCTTACTGTTAGCTGCAGGACACAGCAATTACACAGGCGGATTACACGTTTCCCTTAGCTGGGGAACTAAAGTGAATGTGATGAGTTGTTTTCATATAACAATAAAGAAGGAAGCCTGAGGAACAGTATTAATCAAGGATAGTCTGGCCTAGAGATGGAGAAGAGAAAGATAAAACCTTAAACACGATAAGGGGCAAAAGGATCTTTAGCAAAACAACTGGATGAGACTGGGACATTCTGGCAAGAAACTCTTTCCCCTGAAGAAGATCACCTCAAAAGATTAAAAAATTGCTTGGAGCACACACAAATATGAAGTCTTCTGAGAATCAAAATATCACTCTTACACCTCCTCACAAGAAAAGAAATATACCTCTTCAATTGAATAGTGATCAAATCCAATTGTTTCTTAATGTTTAAAGCAATAATCAATCAAATATATGGATATGTATGGATAAAAGTAACTAAATTCTAATGATATTGTGCAGACTCATTCAACTCAAATTGCACTTATAGGAAAGCTGTCAATCAGATAAGTTTATATATTATGCAGCATGCAATATGAGACAGGGGAAAAAAGATAAATTTCAAATCCAAATGCTCTAGAGTAAAAGTTCCAAATCTGCCTCAGAGTAGCTGTGTGAGCTTGCTTGTATTACATAATTCCTCTAACCCAGGTTCCTCGTCTATACAATGAATAAAGTAGCCCTTACGTTATACAGTTGTCATGAGTATTTAATTAGCTAATATTTTGCAGGATCTCTTATCCTACTAATATGAGTTTAGTGGAGAAGCTTATTAGTTGTGGTATAAACACACTGATTTTATATTTCCTCCCAGCTGTGTTATGTTACCTTCTACCTCCTTGCCTTTGGAAAAAGCAAGCTCCATTAATATAATTTCAATTAGTCACTTCAGCGTCTTTCAGTGATGTTCAGTTCCTCTCTCTTCATCACATCCCCTCTCCCCACCCATCTGTTCCCAGGTGGCTGAGATTCTAATAGCTCAGAGAAGTGGGCTATTTCTCTCATACACACTCCATCCCTCTGGGGATGGTATTTGATCCCAAAGAAGAAGCGAACTGGTTGTCTATGGTGAATTCACTTTGTCATACGTGCTGATCCAGTTAGATGTCAGGGAGGAATTCAGTGTGAAAGTCTGGTTCCACTGTGAGGGCTACAGTAGACTCAGCTAATGATAGACTCATCCAAACTGAGTATCTAGGTATTGCTCACTCCATGTAAGATTTACTTATGTTTTCTAGCCGGTATTCCCAGTTGGAATGTACCACTTCACATTTCTCTGATGCACTGGCCAGTTTGCCCAAAGCTGTGTTGCTGTCATTAAACTAAAATCCCCAATCTCATGTTTGATGGCTAATTTTAGGTGTCAACTTGGCCAGACTATGATACCCAGGTTTTTGTCAACACTTGCTATGAAAGTATTTTTTAGATGTAATTAAATCAGTAGACTTTGAGCAAAGCAGATTACTCTCCATAATGTGGGTGGGTCCATTCAATCCATTGAGGGCCTTAAGAGGAAAAAAACTGAAGTTTGCCCCCAATAGAAGATTTTTTTTTCCTCAAGACTGAAAAATAAAAAACCCTGCTGGGGAGGAATGCTAAGATGGTGGAGTAGGAGGCACAGCTCACCCCTCCCAGGAATACACCAGGAATTACACCTACAGACACATCCATTCACACAGAACACCTACTGAAATCTGACAGAATATCTCTTACATCAAAATACAAGAAGAGTCTTCACAAAAACCAGTAGGGGGGAAGGGGGTGAGAAAGGATAAATTGCGAGTTCAAGATTTGCACATACTAACTACTGTATATATAAAATAGATTAAAAAAATTTCTTCTGTATAGCACAGGGACCTATATTCAATATCTTATAGTAACCTACAATGAAAAAGAATATAAAAACACATATATGTTTGTATATGTATGACTAAAACATTATGCCGTACGCCAGAAATTGACACATTGTAACTGACTATATTTCAATAATAATTTTAAAAAAGAATGCTTGCTACATTAAAGGAAGAAAATTCAGTTTAGACTAGAAGTTCCCAAAGGGTAAAAATAATTTTTCAAGTGTACAACTTTTCACTCTGCACCATAAAAAACCATTATATGAAATGCTAAAAATGAAACTTTCAAAATGCACATTTCTTCTATTACTGAAAGAAAACAGCTGAAATGTTAATCATTAAAAATTTCCGGTAATACAACATGGGCCCTTTCTAGTACAGTATTGAACCAAGGAAGAAGGATCTTTTGCAAGAGGAAGTAAAGAATTCAGTATTTATTCTGCAACACAATTTCACACCTATAATTTTAGGAAGTCATCATTTTCTTAACATAAAACTGGTACTTCAGACTTCCAGTTTCCAGTCCACGTGTAAGGAGCTTATAAGTTGCCACTCCATCCTCACAACCAGTAAAAGCTGAACAAACTGAAAAATCACCAAATTTTCTTAAATCTGTCAGAGAAGTGAGGTCACAGAGCAAACCACTGCTCACAGAAGTGAAGAGACAGACAAGTGGATTAAGAGAAACACAACTTACCAGAGCAGAACCCTCTGCAAGAACCAGTGCTCAGGTGGGAAGCCTCAGCTGTAATGAACGAATCCTGGAGGCTCAGCATGGGCAAGTATGACCCTGGGGGACTCCGTCGTAGTGAACCTCCATGCTTTCATGAGTTTTATCTCCAGGAGCTCAGACCGGGTTCTCACAGTGAGTATCAGAGAAAAATCTGCTCGTGCTTCTAGAGGAGACAAGGGTAAAGGCACCGTTTTGAAAAAGACCAGAGCACTCTCTTCTTAAGGAGCTTGACCTCAGGAGAAACTTGTTAACCAGAGCCTAACCTGCTGGGCTTTTATCAGAGTATAACTGACCTGGAGGGAAGGGAAAGAGCCACTCCTGCCCTCTGTCGCTAACCTGTCCCATCTAAAAATTGAGACATACATGAGAAGTTCACAGCCTAGGAACAAGGCTCATGAAAAGCTGAGACCAATCACAGGACGATAAATGCTTCCACTTCCCCTACACCTCACCACTACATTACTCAAGGCCTATTCACTCTTGTTCCCTTTACCTAATACCTTGTGTCCATCTTTCAGTGAAAAATTACAAGGCACAGTGAAAGGCAAAAACAAAGTTTGAAGAGGCTGAGCAAGCATCAGAGCCAGAGCTAGACACAGCACCAAGGCTGGAATTTTTTAAAGCTTTGATTAATGTGTTAAGGGATTTAATGGGAAAGTATACAATATGCAAGAACTGTTGGATAATGTAAACAGAGAGATGTAAATTCTAAGAAAGAATGCAAGAGAAATACTGGAGATCAAGACCACTGTCACAGAAATGAAGAATGCATTCGAGGGGTTCACAGTAGACTGAACAAGGCTGAGAAAAGAGTCTCTGAGCTTGAGGATGTCACAATAGAAACTTCTACAACTTAAAAGCAAAGAGAAAGAAGACAGAGAAAAACAGAACAGGATATCTAAGAACTATGGGACAACTATACATGTATCAGGTACATAACAGGAACAGCAGAATGAAAAGGAAGAGCAAAAGGAACAGAAACAATATTTGAGCAATAATGATGGAGAAATTTCCCCAAAATTAATGTCAGACACTAAACTACAGATGAAATGGAGAAAATTGATGAATGAATAGACAGATAGATCAACTGGAACAGAATAGACAGCCTAGAGATGACCCACATAAATACAGTCTGCTGATCTTTTGTAAAGGAACAAAGGCAAAGATAGGTTTTTCAACAAATGGTGCTGAAACAACAGGACATCCACAAGCTAAAAAATAAATAAATAAATCTAGACAAAGACTACATGCTGCACAAAAGTTAAATCAAAATGAATCATAGACCTAAATATAAAATGTGAAACAATAAACTTCCCAGAATATAACATAGGAAAAAACCTAGATGGCCTTGGATATGATGATGACTTTTTAGATATATCATCAAGGTATGATCTATGAAAGAAATAATTGACAAGCTGGATTTCATTAAAATTAAAGACTTCTGCTCTGCAAAAGACAATGTCAAAGGAAGGAGAAGCAAGCCACAGATTGGGATAAAATATTTGCAAAAGACACATCTGATAAAGGACTGTTATCCAGAATATACAAATTCTTAAACCTCAGCAATAAGAAAACAAACAAATGATTTAAAAAATGGATCAAAGTACTTGATACCTCACCAAAGAACATATATAGATGGCAAATAGGCATATGAAGAGATACTGAACATCCCAAGTCATTAGGGAATTACAAATTAAAAGAATTAGTTATTATTTCACACCTATCAGAATGGCCAAAATCTGGAACGCTGACAATACCAAATACTGATGAGGATGTGGAATTACAAGAACTCTCATTCATTGCTGGTGACAATGCAACATGGCCACCTACTTTGGAAGACAGTTTGACAGTTTCTTACAATGCTAAGCATAGACTTGCTATGCAATCCAGCAATTACACTCCTTAGCATATATCTAAATTAATTTAAACTAATGTCCACACAAAAATCTGCACATAGATGTTTATAGCAGCTTTATTCATAACTGTCAAAACTTGGAAGGAACCAAGATGTGCTTCAGCAGGTGGATGAGTAAACTGTGGTACATCTACACAGTGGAATATTATTCAGCATTAAAAAGGAATGAGCTATCGAGCCATGGAAAAACATGGAGGAACCATTTAAATGAAAGAGGCCAATCTGAAAAAGATTCCAGCTATATGACATTCTAGAAAGGGCAGAATAGTGGAGATAGTGAAAGGACCAGTGGTTTCTAGAGGTTAGTAGGAAGGAAGGAATAGGTGGAGCACAGAGGATTTTTAGGCCAGTGAAACTGTTCTGTACAACACTGCAATGATGGATACATGTCATTATACATTAGTCAAAACCCATAAAATGTACACCAAGGGTGAATCCTGATGTAAACTATGGACAATGGGTCAGTTGTAGGTTCATCAGTTGAACAAATGGACCACTTTGGTGCAGGATGTCAATATTAGGGAGTTTGTACATGTAGGGGCAGAGGGTACAGAAACTCTCTGTACTTTGTGCTCAAGTTGATATAAACCTAAAACTGCTCTAAAAATGAAGTTCATTAATTTATTTTTTTAAAAAAAGAACCCTGCTGGAGTTTCCATCATTTTACTATGAGGAATTCGAACTAAAAACTGAAACATTGACATTTACCTGAGTTTCCAGCCTGCTGGCCTGCTGTACAGATTTCATACTTGTCAGCCCCTACAATCATGTGAGCCAATTCCTTAAACTCGCTTTCTTTCTGTTTCTTGCTGTGTGTGTGTGTATATATATATATATACACATACATAGATAAATATATTTACAGATATACAGGTACATTTATATGTATATATAATATTTATATACATATATGTATATTTATACATTTACTCATAAATATATATACATTTATATGCATGAATGTGTATATATATATATATGCATATATATACAAACACACATTTATATATGCATTTTCCTCTCAGAAAGCAGGAATTCAAGTGTAGAAGGGTGGTACTGTCCATCTCTGCCTGGTAGTGCTTCACCATGACCCACCATACATTTTTTCTGAAACCTCCCCAGCACAGCCTCTCTTGTAGAACAGGCCAAGTCAACCCGTCATTGATTTCAAAAACCAGGCCTGGAAGTAACATGCTTCTTTCCTCTTTTCATAATTACTAGAAAATATTACAAGCCATTCTCCTGATGCCTTTCTTCCATTGGAGAGTGGAAGGGAAGTAAGAGTTTTCTTCTCAAGCAATCAGAGCTGTGCCTGGAACATTGTAGGTGCTCACTGAATATAAGCTGTAAGGATTCACAGGCACTGTACTCTTCCAAAAAATGAGAGGTGGAGGCAAGGGAGAAGAGGGAAAGAGTGTGAAGATGGAATGATGGTGGCTCAGCTGGCTCTCTCAACTGACACGTCTGTAAGCTTCTTGGAAAAGAAATTGGCACAATCACTTGCAGTACTCAGAACTCAAAATGTGGGATTGTTAGCATCTTTTCTCATCATCCAGGGTCCAAATGGTGAATTCCCAATAAAGAGAATTCCACTCAGTCCCTAACAATATCAGTTTACACTATTCTCTTACCTAAAAACCAGTTTATAGGACCAGATTATGCACTTGACCATCAAACACTAACATAATATCTTTTAATAGAAAGATTATTTGGGTTGAATTCTAAAGCTCTGGTTTCTAATTCTGTCCATCGCCTTGGATAAATTGCAGGCTACAAGTCTTAGCTTTATTTTATAAAAGAAAAAGAAGTACCTTGCAATGTTGTTGTGAGAATCAAGCAGATACCATATCTCCAAGGGCTTTCAAAGTACCATACAAGTGGTACCCAAAGCGCTACTCCCTTCCCCTCCATCACACTGAAGGAAAGATTAACTGTTTTGTATTGATCAAAATTTGTGTCTTTGACAATTTTCACAATTCCAGTATAGATTCAAAGGTATTCATGCTTCTTCCAATCCTGTACAATGACATCATTCTTCAGCCAGACTCAGGATGAGTAAGATCAATATTTTGACAAATAGGATCCCCATTCAAAATGCTATGAGGCAGGGTTGAATTATAGCCTGCATCCCCTTTTCCCACGTGTACATTTAAGTAACAGGCGATGTATTCCATGAGCTGAGTGGATGATTAATTGTCATTACTTATAAGGAGACAAGAATTGTCTTTACTGAGGGTACTATTTAAGCACCATTAAAAAAAAAACAGGTGTTATCTAAAGAAGCAATTAAACCTTTTAGCTAAATGTTGCCAGAAAGGACAACTTAGCATCAATTACTTAAACAATGTTTTCACTCTTTTAAATACATCTTTCAAATTTTAAAAGGGCAGTATTTTGGTTTCACAATGAGTCAATTTACTGTGATTAATTCATAGTATGTCAGGAGAACTGCACTAAGTTCCGTTCAAAATTAGTAATTCTTTGAGGGACATTTTGAGATTTATTGTCATGGAGGCTCTTGCTTGCTAACATGTTCTTTTGAACATTTAATGCCAAAATTAATGTTTCAAGTGCAGTATGATTCAGAAACATCTGCCTAACCCATGTTTTAAAACAAAGTAAAATTACCTTTTTGAGTAAAAGAAATATAGGTCCTATTTGCTGGTAATCTTTGGACCTATGTCCCTATAAAAGAAATATGGTGGTGCTTTCAGACAAGAGTATTAATTAGGCTTCTTAATATTCAAAATCAATTACCAATTCTGTATCTCACACACCAGATAAATAAAGCATATAGTGATTTTTCTCTTTGGTGAAAATTACAGAGTATTAAAAGTTCAATTGCCCAAGAAAACTCAAATATGAGTTGTCTCAATATAGGACTTCACCTTTCTTGAGATATATTAAAACATACAGTAAGGGATATGGTAATCTACCCTTCTATGCTAAGTTATATCACTATATTAAAATATGACAAATATATTTCTTCTATGGGTCTAATATTTCCCCTTTGTGCCCAGCACATTAGTAAACTTTCAGCCACTTTTTGTCATGTCAAAATCTCCTCCTGATGGCAGCTTACTTACCCAAAACGTCCTGCTATCCCAATTGAAGGAGAACAACACTAACTCTTCCAGAGCTCAGGAATCCAGGTTTATGGTAGACGGGTCTTTCTACATCGCAAAGCAAGAATACAAAGGGGTTAGCCCATCCACAACATGTTAGGGAGAACAGAAAGTTAAACTCCGGGAAATAAACACAAGCATTGAAACTACATGGACACTGAAGAATTTAGAGTTGAACTGAGTTGGCTTGCAAACAAGACCAGGCTGGGAATAAAATGAGGAGGATACAGGTGAGTAATGAAGGCCTATTCCCAGCTCCTGTTAGAGTTCCTGGTACATGATGAGGGCTCAGTAAATATTTGATGAGTGAAGGAGGGAATGAAAGTATAAGTGAATGAGTGGAAGTTCAACTGGCTAAAAATGTGATGGTTATTCCCATCTAGAGCTTTATTCACCTGGTCACATCGTATAAACACACAATCAGAAAAAATAAAAGCAACAACACTGGGTAACCACCTACTGCGTTTGGAATCATTCCTTTTGAGTCTTTTTGTGACAGAACACCCTGTTTTTCAGCCTCTGTTTTTAGGTTCTCTTTTAGGCTTTGTTAGCCAGAGTCCTGGCCAATGCTGCCAGATTCTCAAACCCAGCTTGTTTAGCTTCAGTCTGTGTCCCTGAAAATCAGTGTCCTATTGCATTTGTGTAACACCAAAACATGGCAACTTCCTTTCTGGGAAATCCTGACCCTGCTTTCCTCCTAACTTTTACCTGAGCATCTTTTCCTTTATCTTTAATGTCTCCTCCTACTTCAATTTCCAGAAAGTTCTCCCCCTTGTAAACCTTGGTTTATAAGGAACTGCTGGCAGATAAGTTTCAAGAGTACGAAAGAGCCACTCCAGCCCCTTATGCTCATCCGACCACTGACTTCTTGCTTTCCCCAGCTACTGGAAAAGGTAGCTCTCCTCCCAAGTTCAGCTGCTGCTGTAAAATCCACCTGCTGCACTTCCAATACCTGTTGGTTATTTTGTGATTTTTCTGTTCCCATGATCATCATGTGCTACCTCGTCTTCCTCACATATGCATGCCAACACCATACAGGACTTGGGGCTGCCACTAATCTGTCCCTACTCATTTGTATCTTTGGGGTTCATAGTGTTATGTTGTATAGAATATGATACTTTTCAAAGATGGCTGCAACAGTATCTATCTGTCTAAATGCTCACGTTACAACATAGCATTGACACCATTCCTCCTGAGAGGCAGGGTCTATGTCCTCTCTCCTTGAAGCAGGACTGGCTTTTCTAACTGAATTTTTAAGTAGAAGATGGCAGAAATGTCACTACTGTCTTCTGAAGCTAGGCCATGAAGGACCGTAAGGTTTCTGCCTTGCTGGATGCAATACTCTTGAAGCCTTTAGCAGGAACATAAGTACATCGTCTGACTTCCCAGAGAATATCATGCTCTGAGGAAACCCAATCTAACCCACTTAAAGAGACTACATGAAATGACCCTGACACCACATGAAGAGAGCAACTTGCCTGCCGCGTCCTTAGCTGCTTCAGCACCTCACTGGTCCAGATCTAGCCATCATCTGACTGCAACCTCATGAGAGACCCCAAGCCAGAACTACCCAACTGAGAGGTTTCCAAATTTCTGGTCTACAGACATAACCAGGGATAATAAAATATGGCTATTAAGCCACTTCGTTTTGGGGCAATTTGTTATGCAGCAAGTGATAACTAAAACACCTTGTCACCTAGTTTTGTTGTAAATATTGGCCATGGGCTTTTGAACGTGCTATGTTTTATTAGTTTTACATGGAGACTTGAAAAGATTGTAAAACTGTGCTACCACAGCTACTCTCTTCCCAGAATCCCCGTCAGAGAATTTTTAAGAAGTTGTTAAGGGTGACGTTAATGTCCAGCCTGATTTGAGAACCACTTGCTTAACATAACCTGGCTTGAATACCCAACTCTCCATTTGTGCAGTCAGATTGGTATCTGGGCTTTTCTCTTGGTTTATGTGACCTGATTGCTCTACGATGCACCATGAAGTGAGAGAAATTGAGCTGATCAGCAGTAGAGTAGACTTACACACCTCCTTGCAGTGCTTCTGCAAATTTACCTGCTGAGAATTTGATTGGTACTCAGCATAATTTCTGTGGGCCGTGATTGGCCTCTCCTAGTCAATTTTCTTCCCATTGTTTTGTAGCTGATGGATATCTCAAGTGAATTAATGGGGGTGAAATCCATAAATGATAATATAAATGTTTTCTCTTCTATATACATATTTACAGTGGCGAGTTTCTTGTGTATTTAAAACTATTACACTATTTATAAGTCACATTGATATGATAAATGAGTTATCTTGTGCAGAATGTTTCTAAGTCCAAAAAAATTGACAATAGTTATGGGAAATTGTCATATCTTGCAATTCAACTAAGTGGGATAATTTGTATTTTTTCCCTAAGTATTCACTTCTTTTCTCATCATGAACAGAGTATACTTTATCATGTTATTTATGTTTAGTCTGATCCTACAACTATTATGGCCAATGGAATGTTCCTAGACATGGCATCAGCAGAGGCCTCACAGAGCTCTGGTTTTACCTTCCATTCCCATGAGCCCCCCAAGCAGATCTTGCACCAGGTGATCATTGCCCCTTCAACCTGGACCCCACAACAAACACCTGCATAGCAAGCGTGACTCAACCCACTGCTTGGATCCAAGCCCAGCCAACCCACATCTTGAAGCTGAGCCACCCATCCTAGATTAGCCAAACTGCAGTTCCTCTGCAGAGCTGTCAGCATAATAATGAATGTTTGTTTGGGGGACCGCTGAGTCTTTGCATAATTTGTTAATTAATGTTGTTATGGGAGCATTTGACCAAAATACCAGGTATAGTCAGATCATAGTTAATTGGATATAGACCAAACCAGCAAACTACAGCCCACAGGCCAAACCCACTCTGAGGCTAGTTTTTATAAATAGCTTTATTTTTGTATTGTCTATGGCTGCTTTTATGCCTCAGTGGCAGAGTATATTAATTATGACAGACAGTACACAAAACTTAAAATATTTACTGTCTGGGTCTTTACAGAAAATGTTGGTCAACTAAAAATAGAAGAATCATTCATACATGGAGTGATTAGAACTAAGCTCACCTATTCAGAAAATACAGGTGCTGGAAGAGAACCCAGTAGGGGTTTAGGGGAAGTTTATTGTGGCAAAGAACAGCTCTGATAGGTTTACCTTTGGTCCCAGTTCATTTCTCCCTGCATCTACTTTCTTTGCTTGCTGACTTTGCAGTTCTTCCCACTAAAGGTAGAGAGAATACTCCTTTGCCCCTTAGCTTTGGCCATGTGACTTGCTTTTGCCAATAAAATGAACACTGGGTGACTGGTACCGAAAGTGTCCATGCTAAGCCTAGAGTGTAAGAGTCTTGTTATCTTTCTTCTGGCCCTCTTGCTTGGCCCTCATCTTACCCAGCTAGCCTGCTGAGCCAAGGGAGAAGGTAAGAGACACATGTAAGCAAAGCTTCCCCAGCTAAGGTAAGGCTGCGCCTTAGATCAAATGAGCACCCATTGCATCAGATGTGTGTGAGGCAAACAAATAGATACAGCTACATGCTACTGAGCTTTTATTGTGCTTTATTGTAGCATCATTACAGCCACAATTAATTGATTGTACTAGGCAAAATTTTAAGATGGCTTCTAAGATTTTGCACACCCTGGTATACACACACTGCATAATTCCAGACTCTGAATATGACTCATTTTATTTCTGCAGTTAGATTATATTATATGGTACAGTTGTCATTAAGAAAGTAGGTTATGTGCATAGTACTAACCTAAGCATGTGAGTCCTTTAAGTCTGGATCTAGGAGTCGGTGTTTGGAAACACAAGAAGGATCTGATGTGTTGTTACCGGCTTGAAGATGGAGGGAGCCAAGTGGCAAGAAAGGCAGGTGGTCTCTAGAAGCTGAAAGTGGTCCCCTGACTGACAGCCAACAAGGAAACAGGGACTTCAGCCTTGGAACCACAAGGAACTGGATTCTGCCAACAACTTGAAGGAGCTTAGAAGCAAATTTTTCACCAGAGCCTTAACATCAGGACTTAGCAAAGATAACACCTTGATTTCAACTTTTGTAATATCCTGAATCCATAGTAAATACCCATCTGTTTTTAAATTATTTTAATAACACCATTAGTAGCTTGTCATCCAATTCAGTCATCAGTGTTGAAGCAGACAAACAGACAACGAAGTAATGATTAACTCTAGAATGTCCAACAAATGTTTGATGAACAACTTAATTAATTACTGCATCTGGGAGCTTGAAAGTAGTTCTGAGCCTTCAAAAGGCGATAATGTCTGCCTCTGGGAAGCAAAAGGGATGAAGTGCCTAGAATCTAGCCTGTGGTTATAGGAAATGAGAGTGTTACTTGATGATATAATTGGAGTCCATACTCTGGAGAATTATAACTGCAAACTTCAACATAACTGTATCTCTCATATAATACATCTCAGTTAATTTTATTCAACAGTAAGAATACTGGATTACAATGGAAATATTTATTTCCAAGATTCTATTTATAAGACAGAGCTATAGGTTAAATTTTATCTCCCCTCACCTCAAATTTCATGTTAAAGTCCTAACCCCCAAGACCTCAAATGTAACTATATTTGAAGACAGGATTTTTAAGAGGTCATTAAGTTAAAAATGAGGTCATTAGCACGGCACTAATCCAGTATGACAGGTGTCCTTCAAAGAGGAGGAGATCAGGACACATACGCACACTGAAGGAAGACCATGCCACCACAGGAGAAGATGGCCATCTACAAGCCGAAGAGAGAGGACTTGGAAGGAATCAACCCAGTTGGCTCCATGGTCTCAGACTTCTAGCCTCCTGAACTGTGAGGAAATAAACTTCTCTTATTTAAACTGCCTGTTTAAGCCACCTGGTCCATGATGCTCTGTTAAGGCTGCCGGAGCAAACTACACAGACTCAATTCAAGTGTATGTTAGTCTAATTTGGAGAATTTTCACCTGATTAAAAAAATACAGCTTTCCATTCTAATGGTAATGCCTCATGGATCCTTTCCAAGAACTCAACTTTAGAATGCTGAAATCTCTCATATTTCAACTTGAATCTGCCTGCATGGTAAAACTCTGCCTCCAGAAAGTTTCAGGCTCTTATGTTTAGAGCCAGACAGCACCCCTCGGCTGCATGTGGCCTGGTGTAAGAGATCTCGGACTGCGTCAAATATACTGAACAATGCTTCAGTCATTTAAATATACGCATGAATGTATTACATGAATATCAAAAATGGAGCTTCCTTGTCATGCCGTAAACTAATGGTTTTCATCATTTTCACATAACAGCCTCACACAAAGAAATCTGTTTTCCAATCTAAGTGTCATATGATTAGCATATAGCACTTGTAATCAGTTCTTTTTGCGTTCCTTTACTGAACTATATTTGCCATCTGCAGGCTCACTAAAAAGTCATCAGTCCTTTCAGCCAGGCTACATTGCACTTTGGTCTTGACATCACTTTGAAACACTGACGATACAAATATTCTGTTTTGAATGCTATTGAATAAATCATTATGCGGGGGTCCAGGCATTTGCCAGGTTTGAGGTACTTTGCCGAAATTCTCGATAACTGGAAATATATGACTTTGTGTCCAACTCAATCAGATTCTTTGGTCCATGAGTCAGTGATTATTGATATGCTGATGAGCAAGGTTGAGAAGAAATATGTTAGACTGGAAGCAGACTCTTCCATTTAAGTCTCTCAACAATAGTGAGGTACATGAGGAAGGTCAGGAAGCTGAAGCCCAGGAAATAATGAGACCAAGTAAAAAGCTGAGACAAGAACACAAGGATGTTCAATGGCAAAGTTCACATCTTTGTTTTTCTGTGCCTTGAGTTCATGTCTATAAAACTGGTAATGTAAAGATGTTGGACCGAGGTCTTATCCAATCTAATGTTGGAAGATTTCAGCATTCAGAGAATAGGAGAGGGTCAAAATAAAAAATACACATACTGTTGAGGTTATGATCCAATACCTGGATCTCCGTGATAGCATATTTGTAAAACCCAGGCCCTGTAAGATCAGGCAGACCTATGCTCAAGTCCTGAATCTGTTACTCTGTTATTAACTGAGTTTGAACAAGTTTCCAGTATCTCTCAGTTGCAATTTCCTCATCTATAAAATGGGGATGATTGGCCAAGATTATGGTCTTTATTAGCCTAATATTTCAGACCGTGGAAATTGGGAAAATCTGTAACTAAAAAGTAATCAGGAAAACCTATATCATGGGATTAATTTGTAAAAAAAAAAAAAAAACTCCTTGCTGTGTCCTATCCCTTGGTTGATGATGTTTGTTGCCTCCATTTTCTGGATTATTCTGCAAATAGGATCTAAAATATCATTGACCATAAAGAAACCCTAATCTAGCAAATATTGAGAAATCTCAGAAGAAAATATCTGTATAAATTTGGAGTTGGCATGATTAAGAAAGACAAAGTATAAAATATCAAATATATGTCAGTAAATTAGCCATCTTTGATGGATTATAGCTAGTGCAAAAAAATGAGATATTTACTTAATGATTTGCTTTAAAGTGTTAACAAACTATCTTGAAATCTTGAAAAATGGGGATGATAATAGTCCATGCTTCATGGTATTTTTTAAATATTAAATTAGATAATTCGCTTAAGTCCTTGTAAATATAATGTGTGTGATAATATTAAATGTTATTGTATTATTACTTTTCTTATGCCCCTCTGTTAATAATATTGATGAGGGATGGCATGCAGACAGAATTAAATATTGTTTAGGCACCATTTTATAAGGAATTTTGTTTACCCTTGGTTTTAGTTTACTGGTTCAAAAGACAATGATTTTACCCAGCTCAGGTCTCCTCATAAACAATACACAGGGCAACCTACTATTCTATTGTAGGGCTTATAAAGACAGAGAGATATTAGTCAAAAATGAACTCATTCTATGGAATTCAATATACATAATGATCTAACCATCCAATGCAATTAAATATCGAGAGATACAGGTAGACATATGTACATGGTCACAGGAACTATAGTTAATGGGCACATGATGGTGCAGAGTGGTTCTGAAGCTAATCAGAAATTCATGCCAATTACTTTATTAGAAAGCCCTTGATCACGAAAGGAGAGGGTAAAATCTCCGTTCTTCAGATATTGGTTTCTGCATCATCCTCTGATTTCATGACTGCAGCCAACACTAAAACATCTATGTGAGTCACCTTACTTAATGCAGAATTAGTCACTTCCAAAATGAGAAATTGCACACCAATGGCAAAGAATCCGAGGTCCCCTGGTCTTATCCTGCTCACACATGTTCAGATTCACTTCTCTGGCTCTAGACAGTTCTCTGCTTTCTCTTTCATATGTCTCATATATTCAGGGAAGCACTGGTATCAGGGAAGGCGGGTGTCACTCTCCAACACTGGGCACTCATGCTGTGGATTTGTTGTTAACAAAACCTACTATAAAAACACCTAGAAAAAATATCTACTATGTTTTTCTTGTTGCCTTTAGACAGGAGAAAGGATAACTTTGAACCCAGGAAATATTAGCACATTATTCATATAACCTTTGCTTCCTGGCGCTCCATCTCTTTCAAAGTCACCCTCCCTCAGTAGCTGCAGGAACTCAGTTTAAAGATTATCCATTGGCTGTCAAAGCAGGAATTTTACTGTTACTTTTTCTATGGCCAGTTACATATCAATTGTTCTGTATCTCTCTGTGTCAATCTTTTGTTTACGCTTGCTTTTCTTTAAATAAAATTTTTGTTCTAAAGTTTAATGGTAAGATCCAAGGTGCCACTTTCCATTTAGTGCCTTCAAAGAACTAAGGCAGTGATGGCTGAGCTGTGCTGTCCTGCCATAACAGGACTACAACAGTGAGTATCCATAACCGTCTTTTCAGCCTGACCCAACCTGAACACAGTTACCTGAAATAGTCTGCAAGCTTGCTTGATTTACAGCAAATTATACCCATAGCTTCCCTTCAATGTACCCATCTAGACCACTGCAAGGCACCCACTCATTTATACTGAGGTGTATTAAACACTGCCAATGTCTCTAGATTAGGGTGCATTAAAAAAAATAGTAGAAACTTTAAACAAAGGTAGCTAGAAGCCAGTTGGAATGATGTTCTGTAGTTCTTTTATTCTCTGCTCAAAACAGTGTAAGCAAATTTACATATTATCACACTGATTTTATTTCTTGTAATAGTTTTCCATTGCTGCTCTAATAAATTATTACAAACTTTTGGTTTAAAACAACACAAATTTGTTCTCGTTTTTATTTTTTTACAGTTCTGGAGATGAAAAGTCTGAAATGAGTCTCACTGGGCTAAAATCAAGGTGTTGACAGGGTTCATCCTTTCTGGAAGCTCTGGAGGAATCTGTTTCCTTGCCTTTCGTATCTCGTAAAGATTACCCGCATCCCTTGGCTCACGACCCTTCTCCAGTTTCAAAGCCAGTAACATTGGGCTTTCTAGTCCCTCTCAGGCCTCTGCCTCTAGTTATTTTCTGCCTATCTCTTCCCCTTTTAAGGGCCTTTGTGTTCACATGGGACTAACCCAAATAATCCAGGACAATCTCACAATCTTCCTATTTTAAAGTCAGCTGATTAGCGGACAATCTTATCTGCAACCTTAACTCCCCTTTGCCTTGTAATCTAGCAATTGCATAGGTTCTGGGGATCAGGATGTGAGCATCTTTGGGAGCCATTATTCTGCCTACCGTACCTTTTTATGTGTGTGA
This sequence comes from Camelus bactrianus, assembly GCF_048773025.1. Taxonomy (NCBI): domain Eukaryota; kingdom Metazoa; phylum Chordata; class Mammalia; order Artiodactyla; family Camelidae; genus Camelus; species Camelus bactrianus. Next base: position 11,239,615 of record NC_133541.1, read on the forward strand.
TTAATTATTTCAAAAGTTTAAGTAGTTTTGACACCCAGTTCTAAGGAGAAGCAGACCCAAAGAGTTTTATCTAAAATGAACAAACTATTTCAAAAAATCAGTGCAGGGAGGCCTGGCTCCCTTTATCATTGCCTTTGGATAGAAATGATCTATGGAGATGAAGTCAAGACATAATTTCATTTCCCCAATGACAGTGGATCCAACAAGCCAAATGCTCACTCCCCATAGCAATATGAAGTATCAAACTATCATAATTATCTGAAAATGTTTTCTCAAAGGAACTTTGCAAAGTTATAATTATTGTAACTTTTTATTAATCTAATTGCACTAATGTGACATTCTTTTTTCTTAAGAAAGTAACAGTAAGTTTTAGTGTGACTTGCTTGAGAATAATAGCTTGTCAAATCTTATTTCTATCTTTTTTCAAGAAAAAAAAAATTTTAAACACTTTAATGAGAATTGAGTTTTCAGGGAATAAGTAAGACTCGACTCTATAAGGTAGACTTTGAGTGAGGCTCTCCCAACACATAAAAAAAAAAAAAAAAAAGAACTTTTAAAATACCCTAAAATTAGTACAGTCCATCTGAATGATAGTACATATCATCACATAAAACCTATTGGCAGAGACTCAGGTTTTTTAAAAAATCATAAGTTACATAACATTTAAAAAGCTTTACTTACTGGGAAACTTTAATTTTGAAGATAAACAGGAAATTGCAAATCATATTAAAATACCAAGGATTGCAAGTCTAATTCAGACCATAAGCACGTGAAATTCAAATGTGGCACTGCTCATCACTCTTTGTGCGTTCTATATAAAGTGTTGTCACAGAAGCTTCTTGGTCTGAGGAGAAATTCAGAAGATTTGAAACTAAACAAACACTTGCTTACTTACCAACTTCCACCCTGAAGGAGTACAGTCTGGCTAATGAATTTGTCCTCAGCAGTTTGACATTCAACAAGATCCTAAAAGTCAAAATAGTGGTCTTGCTCTCATTAATACCTTGTTCCTCAATTGGAAGCACACACAGGAAATATTGTCCTGATATCTACTGGAATTTTTTTACATTAAAGTAAAACCTACAGAAGGATAGGTGGCATATCTAGAAAAAAATGTTTGTACCATCTTCCTACCCATAATGCATGGAGTGATAGGACCCTCTCACTTCCCCCTCAGCACCTACTTCATCCATGCCTGATATCTGCCCAAAACAAACATGTGTCTTTGAGCAAGTATTGTCCTCTAGAGAGTGCCCTTTTTAAAATGAAATATTCCTGAGATTAATGATACGATCACAAGATAAATTATAATAATGATAATAAATTCATAATAATAACAATTAAAATATGCTGAGTGGTTACCATTTAACTGGCACCGTGTTAACACACAAACCACGCCATCAGGGCTTCCCTATTTTTCCTGTGAAGCAGGTTCCATTAAGGCTCTTGGTTACAAACAAAAGAAATCAATCTGATTGGTGTAAGTAAGAAAGTAATGTTCATAGAAACCACCCCAGGGAGAGTACAACTAAAATTGCTTGGTAAAACTTTTTTTTTAAAAAAGCATATTTTAAAAGTATTAATGAGCTGGTTGGAAGTAACACAGGACAAATTCATAGGTACCCGATCATTAAGAGTTACAGTTTGTGACCAGATTTCTGGTGATCTATAGTGACATAAAGATTGTCTGTGAAGGGACCCAGGAAAGAAAAGAAATGAAAAAAGGAGAAAAAAAGAAAGAGAAAAGAGACAGAGAGAGAGAGGAAGAAAGCAAGGAAGCAAGGAAGGAAGGGGAGAAAAAGGTATAAGAATTAGAAAAGAAATATAACACTTACTGGCCACTGATATAAGTGTCTTCATAGAAAACCCAAATCAATCTACAGATTAATTTGTCTTTAGAAAAATTATTAGAATAAATAAGATTTTAATGAGGATCTATAAAATGACATACTATCTTTGCAACAAATGGTGCTGGAAAAACTGGATATACATAAGCAAAAGAATGAAGTTGGGCTTTTACCTTCCATTATATACAAAAATTAACTAAACATGGATTGAAAGACCTCAATTTAGAAGCTATAAATATAAAACTTTTAGAAGAAAACATTGAGGGAAAATCCTCATAACTTTAGATTTGCTGCAATTTCTTGGCTATGCCACTGAAAGCACAGGCAACAAAAGAAACACTAGATAAACTGGACTACATCAGATTAAAACCTTGTGTATCAAGGAACATGATCAACAGTGAAAAAGCAACTCATGGAATGGGAGAAAATGTTTGCAAATCATACATCTAAGAGATTAATATCCATAATGTATGAACGACTCCTAAAATCGAACAACAAAAAACAAATAACTTGATTAAACAATGTGCAAAGGACTTAAATAGACATTTCTTTAAAGATACACAAATGGTCATTAAACACAAGAAAAGATGCTTAGCATTATTATTTACTAGAGAAATATAAACTGAAACCATAATGAGATATGACTTCACACCCACTAGGAGGACTTCGGTAAAAAAAACTGGTGAAGATGTGGAGAAACTGGAACCCTTACATACTGCTGTGGGAGACAGTTTGGTGGTTCCTCAGTAAGCTAAAAATAGAACAACTATAGGACCCAGAAACTTCCACTCTTAGCTGTATATCCAAAAGAATTGAAACAAGAGACTAAAACAGATATTTATATACCAATGTTCATAGCAACATTACTCAGGGTAGTGAAAAGGTAGAAATGCCCAAAGTGTCTGCCATTAGGTGAATTGATAAACAAAATGTGAGTAGAGAAAAAAGTATACATATCTCCCACATTTAATTTAATTATTTAATTACATATTTAATTTAAAATATGATAAATTTAATCATACATATAAGAATTATATATAAGAATATTATTCAATCATTAAAAGGAAGGACATTTTGATATGTGCTACAAAATGGATGGACCTTGAAAATGTTATGCTAAGTGAAATTCGCCACACACAGAAGGACAAATGTATGACTCCACTTACATACTCATATGGGGTACATAAAATAGGCAAATTCATAGCATCATAAAGTTAAATAAAATTAAAGGAGCTGCAGGGAAAGGAAAATGGAAAGTGATTGTTTAATGGGTGCAAAATTTAGTTTTTGTCCTGGATGATGTAAAATTTCGGGTATAAACGGGGTAATACTTACACAACACTTTGAATATACTTAATGCCACTGAGTTATACAGTTACAAATGGTTAAAATAATAAATTCTATGTTATGCATATTTTCCCACGTAAAATGCCATAGAATATCAATAAAAAATTGCATCATACACCCCCAAAGACCTATGAGAAAATTAAAATATCATTTTCACTAGCAACAACAACAAAAAATAAAATATATGGAATTAAATTTTAAAAAGTATATGCATAAACATTTTCTAGGAAATTATAAGACATCATTGGAAAACATTAAGAAAATAAACAAATGAAATTCATAATATATCCATAGATAAGAAAATCCAATTATTATAAATATATTAATTCTATCTAAATTTCTTACAGATTCAATAAAATCCCAATCCGAACCACAAAATGGCTTCTCATAGAACTTGGTAAGCTAATTTTAAATCTGTTTGGAAAAGCAAAGGTCCAATTAACAGTCAACACAGTCCTGGAAAAAAAAAAAAAACCACAAATAGCCTCTACTGATATTAAGAATAGTTAAAATAACCTGTTGTTAATAAAACAATGTAGTATTGATACAGAAAAAGACAAACAGATTGATAGAAGAGAATTAAGAGTTCAGAAATGAGACAACTGGTCATCTACAAGGAAAAAAAAATTAAAAGATACCTCTAGCTTACAGTACGTATACATAAACACATTACAAATGGATTGTGGACTTAAATGTGTAAGAAAAATCTTAAAAGAAAAAAATAAAGGTAAATAACTTCATGACTTTGGAGTAATGGAAGATTTCTTAAACAGTGTATTTTTAAAAGTTAACCCATTTAGGGTAAGATTGATGATTTTGACTACTTTAATTTTAAGATTTCTGTTCATCCTGAGACATCAGACATAGAGCAAAGGATAACCTACAAATGGGAAAATTTTCACATACAAAGGCAAAGAACTGGTTTCCAAAATATATTAAGAGTTTGTCCAAATCTATCAAAGACAGAGCTCCCAATACAAAAATGCAGAAAGACACACAAAGGCAATTCACACACATACACAGAAAAACATCAAATGTCTAGAAGTCATATAATAAGATGCACAATGTCAGTAATAAAGTATCATGACACAGGAATATTACAGACCACCCCAGAAAGCTCCTTGTCCATTGTTGTCCCCAGAGAGGAGAACCTGGCATGTCATCAGAACTGACTGCACAGCTTTTTCATTCCATTCTACATAAACATGATAATCAATGTATGTCCTTCGGTTATGGAGTGAAGATGGCACTGCAAATCACATGAGTAAAGCCTCATAAAGTGGATTTATTACATTTAATTAGACACAGAAATAATAAATGGGCCCTTCCAATGAGCGTCAATTTACCAACATCTTTCCACTTAGACTCTGCAATAACTAACCTCATTCAGTCACATAAAATGACACCTGCTAAAACCAAAGCCCATTCTTATTTATGACAACTTCAGAAAGAAAAACTGCACAATATCAGTTATAGAAACAAGGGAATAAATTCCATTTGAAGCTGAAGTCACTGGAAATATTTTCAGAATAAATGAGGAAATCATTATTTTTAAAATATTTTCTTAAAAAAGTAATATAACAACCAGTTAAAACAAGTGCATTTATTTTAGAGTCTCATTAAAATTTAATTTATTAAAAAATTAAAACTCTAGGGAAATAATTTTATATATAGTATACATATATTGCAAACTGAAATATACATATAGGTACTATATAAGATTTTGTGTCATGCTGAGAAGATTCTAGAAGACTTCATTTAGGTTAAATTAAGGTCAGTTAAAATAATACACTTTCTGTAAATTATAAAAAAAAAATTATAGCAAAACATAAGATCACATTCACCCTCTGAGTTCTCACTCCCTCACTACTCAGTGTATAAATGTGCAGATCTCATTAAATATAAGTTTGACCTTAAAACTGAAATGCAGGGTGGCTCTGTCTTTTTGGATATAAAGCTTATGGGTCTTCCTCATGAGTACATCTGATTTTCACCGATTTGTTGAAGAGACAATGGAGAACACTCACCCTATGCGTGTATCTAATTACCATCAGCAGCCCTCAAGGTGTGTGGCTGAAGGAAATCACAGAACAGATGCAGAAAACATAATCACCTTGATTTGTTGCAGTAAGAATTCTAGCTCGGCCGTGCTACTATCGTGAAACATGCTTAGTTGAGTCCCCTTTTGGCCCTTACAAAGTAAAGATGCTTGCTACCTACTACAGGTCAGTATTTATTCAAAAGCATAAGCCCAGCTTCCTGAAAGCTGGTAAAGATTTTAGCCAATGTCTCATTCATCTGTTTCCAGAAAAACTACCAGGTAAGTCCTAGGTGGGTGAGTGAATCTAGGTGAGAATGGATGGGTGAAGTTTGGAAATTTCATTCTCTCTTAGCAGAGGAGACCTGACTGTGTCATATAATTTTGAAAAGGCACCATTACGAATAGTATCTTTGATACTCTTGTGAAATACATGCCGAAAGGGGAAGCAGTTACAAGAGGGTAAGGCAAAAAGACAAAGGGGGTTAATAGGCATGGTCAGAACAGCAAGTATGGGAGGCAGCTGAGAGGCAGACAAGAACTCCAGCCACAGAACCTCAGGCTGAGGTACCACTTCCCTCCAGCGTGTTCTGATCTTCAGTGAGGTGTGTCACAAGCATGTGTTACCCACATGAGTCTTGGACAATGACATGTTTACATTCACAGCAGACTCCTAAGACTCCCTTTAACCTCTTCAATAGAAAGCTCATTTGGTAACACCGTCGTAAAGAGAAGGAGAAAAATGAGGGTTCTGAGAATTGCCACTAGGGGATTCCCCCTTTGAAGTGCATCCGTCATGGGCACTCCATGGAGAAAAGTGTCGAGAAGTGCTATTGTGGAGAACATACGCCCCGGCTGGGGCCCCCGAAGACTTCTTACTTTTTCTGTTGCATAGCCCCACAGGATGAAGTCATGTAGAAGTCTACACACATTAACTGGCCTTGTCAACCTCTGCACAAACATATGTTTCATCCAGATAATCAGATGCACCTCCCAATAATCTACCAAAATGTGCTTTATATTCAGTTTCGTGTATGGGGAGAGCATTGTGGGAAGACAGAATTCAGGTGGCTGAGGAGAGAGAAGTATAGAGTAAAAATGGGGGGAAATGCAGGGGACCTTCAGGTGAAGCAAAGTCAGGCTGAACAGCCTGAAATGGATGAAAAGAAAGACAGTACATGAGCCTGTTAGTGTACAGCTCTCTTTAAGGCTCCATGGTATGCTATGAAGCCACATGCTGCAAGAAAATTCAGTGGAGGCAAAACTGAAGATGTCTCTCCATATAACTTGCAGAGGTGGGGCAGAATCAGAAGCCAGGAAAGAAAGAACCAAAAGTCTGCCCCATCCAGGGATTGCACATCCTTGGAGAAGCAAAATCCCATTACAGTTACATGGAGAATGTGAATATTTAGAAATATCTTTGTAAAAGCCTGTGTAAATGAGGTGGGAGATTATAGTTAAGGCAATTTTTTTTTTTTTTTTTTTTTTTTTTTTTTTTAGTGAAAGGAGAGTGGCAGGGCAGGGAAAGAAAGTAAAGTGCAATTTAAAAGGGGAGGATTACAGGGGAAGGATGCAAACCAGGCTTTGAGAATCTCAGGACTAGCCTATTGTCTCACGGAGCTGCTAATGGCTTGGTAGGTTACCTGGCATATCCATTGTAAAGGAGACAACTGGAGGGAGCAGTAATTAATCACAATAAATTATAATTGAATGCTACAGTTTAAGGCACGGGGGCACTTGGGACGTGTTCAAGCACAGAGCATCCTTCCCGTTCTAAAGTCCTGGGCAGACAATTACCAGCCCACTTTATACTTTCTGTCATCTTCTTTGCTTTGAATGGTTTTTGTTTTTTCGTTCTCACCACAGATCCGTTTTCTCCCTGTTCTTTCTGATTCCTCTTTCCCTTGCCTTTCCTATCAATCTCTCTATCAGATCTTAAGTTTTAGCAGCTATTTCCTTAGATAAATTTTCTACATCAATTTTTGGAGTGAGATCGCAGAGAGAAGAGAACCTCTGATAACACCAGAATGACTCACTGCTCAGTCCTGAGCTGCCTTATTTGGAGAGTGGCCACTTTTACTATCATTGAAAGATCACCAGAAAAAGTAACATTTTGTGATAATCGCAACAAAAGAAACAGCTTCTAACATAAATACACAATGGAAAGAATTCCTAATAAATAGAGGGGGAAGATACAATTGAAGAGATCTTGATATTATTACAAATAATAAGCAAATTGAAAATGGATGTTGGGCGTAAGTCATGTCATTCTTAAGTATTATTGCAGTTGTCCTATTAAAAGATTGGAAGGTGTATGCATAGTGTATTTTAACTATTTGAAATTCAGTGAGCTCATGCTTTAGAAATAGTTCACCCTCCTTTTCAATTTATTCTTTGTTTCTAAAGAAATTGGAGTATTGAAATAAGGCCAAAAAAGTTGACATTTTGATTCCAAAAGGAATAGCATTCTGGTGCTGACTCACGATGAAAAGCTATACACATCTAGCAGACATGGAGTTCGACAAAAAGAGGAGCCAAAGGAGAAGGAGCTCATATTGGTGGATCAGAAAGGCTCTTAGATGTAAATACTGAATCCCCTCTCGTTAACGTAAGCAGGAAGAAATTTACTAAACAATATAGGTAGAACACAGATTTTCTAAGAGGGTCAAGAACCACACTTGGAGGCTTATACAGCTAGCTTAAATGCCCAAGACACACTGGTAGACTGGTTGCTGCCATCAGCATCATGGCACTTGAACCAGCATCACTGATGCTGGGCGGGAGGTTCCTCTGGCAGGACCTCTTCAATTGCTGCCTTGAAAAGATAGACATTTCCACCACATGGTTCTTCCTTTTTAGCTCACACTCTGCTGAAATAAAATTTTGGTTAGATGCCTCTGAATGATGAATCTGAGATCATGTGCTAAGCCCCAGCTGTGAAGGAAGTGGGAAAGTGAGTTCCTAGCTCTTGTCTTGAGGACATGCAACTTATAAGTTGGAAAATTCTCACATAGGAGAAACATTCAAGTAGTGCTATGTATCTAAAAATGTATGCTAAAAGTCCACTGAAGTAAAGGAGGTTTAAACGAATACCTTAAGACCCTCTAAATGCTGAGACAAAAATATTAAAATGTGATCAAATATCTGTATGTGTCATTGCTTTCTAGTTGGTTTCTCTGGTGGTGCCTCGACAATGTGTGCAAAATTTCCGGCGTTCAGTGATAACCAAAACGGTTATCTCAGAGTTCCAGCTTGTCCAGCTTGTCTTTTAAAACTGTAGCTAGGCTTACAGACCCTCTGAATGAGTTACTTCGTTTGATACATGCGTGGAGACTAAATAAATTAGCAAAGACATTCCAAATAATCAGTTGCAAAGATAGAGCTGGAAAAATGCAATTATGCATCCGCAACATGACATTCACACTTACTTTTCCCATGTGCTGGTCGAATGAGTCCGACTACTGAATTCTATTTCCATCTTCATCAGCTCTATAACCCCTATAATCCCCTAGTACTTGGATGAACATCCTGCTCAAACTTACTTCTTGCTGGACCGTTTGCCCTTTGCACAACCAGTACTTTCTCCAACCAAGTTTGGTTTGTGAAGCCCAAATTGTCCACACACTTGTGAGCTTGTGAACCTTGGTGTATGCTGTTTCCACTCTCTAGAAGTTCCTTCCAGATTTTCTGATTGAAAATGACCTACTAATTCTTGGAAGGTAAATCAAGTATAACCCTAAGTCTACTCCAACACACCAGATCCATGCAGAACCATGGTTTACTAAATGTGTGTGTATTACATTATATCTCTATTATTTATTTATACATATGGCCCCTTCAACAATGTTTCAGCAGCATTGCCTCACTCATCTCTGAATCCTGAGTAATTTCAGTTTGCCTTATCCATAGGGCCCCATTAAATGTTTGATGACTGAATGAGTCAATCCATAAGTCCATGTTATATGTGAGACACCTTCAAAATAAGACTCTGGGTACACAAGCACATTAACATTAAATATATTAAGTATATTAAATATTTTGTAAATGTGATTTTTGGAAGCATGTTATTTTTACTGACTCATATGGCAAAGGATGTTAGAACAGGTTTTCAGGATACCTAATTTTCAGGGATTCTTAAATTTGAGGCTCACTATTAAACATTGACAATAGCATTGGTTGAGAAATTAAAATATAGTTGATTATGTAAATTCAAGTTCTCTTAAGACTGCCTTTCAGTTCATTTTTTTAAATAAAACTGGTACCTATACAAAAATCTTATCATGAAAATCCAGATAGGCATTTTACACTGAAGTTCTGTATTCATATCATGAATGAGAGAAAAAAATGATTTAGAGGTGCGAGGCTTGGATAAATCTTAATTGGAGAATTTATGGAGCCATCTTTTCCATTCTGATTTGATTCAATAGTCATATTGTGAAATAAAAGAGATTGAATTTCCCAGGGCCAAATATGATTATAAAGAAAACTACTTATACGTTCTGAATGTAAGGTTCTCAAAAAGTGGTTAAATAATAAATATTATTTTGTAAGACAATAGTACATCAACTGTTGGGCATTAAAATTTGATGTATGAAAGTTTCTAAAACATCCTTGTCCTGAAGCCCTGTATTCCTGTGGGGAATTTCTGTCATCACCGTCTGCACTCTGCAGACTTTAGAGGATAACAAGTAAAAATTTTCACAGTGCAGCCCATTCCTATTAGATAGAAATCTTTGAAAGCTTGGCAGGATTTCACCTTGATTCCTTTAACTCAAAAGCTGATGTAAGAGATTTCAATGGAGCTAGATTAAATTAAATTAATGACTGCATTCATCACACCAAAGGGCTTTTTTCAATTAAACAGAATTCAAGACTGTCTGGATTTTTTTTAATGTAACCTTATTCCATCTTTCTAAGTAAGGTTGGTGTTTTGCAAGACTTGTTAAACTTTACCTCCTTTCTGATACGAGAAGGGAGGCGATAGGTAAAGGATAACATGCAAATCTGAACCAGAGTTATTTGATTATTCTAAAATATTACATTGTGATTCAGCATTGAATCCTGAGTTTACTATCTGAGCTGAAAGGCACAAAAACAGAACAGTAAGGTGTACATTTGATGAAAATGAAGCTGATCATTAAAGGAATGACCGCAATTCCACATTTTCTTTTTTTAATTTTATTTTTCCAGTTTTATTGAGAAATAATTAAAGTATAAAATTGTATAAGCTTAAAGTGCACAACACAGTGATTTCATATATGTATATAGTACAGAATGATTACAATAAATTTGGTTAACATCCATCGAATCACATAGTTTATTTTTTTCTTATGATGAAAACTTAAGATTTATTCTCTTAGCAATTTTCAAATATATGAGACAGTGTTATTAGCTATAGTCATCATGTTATACACTGCATCCACAGAACTTATTTATATTGTGGAAGTTTGTATCTTATGACCACCTTCACCCACTTCACCTACCCTCTCCATCCCTTGCTTCTGGCAATCACAAATCTCATCTCGGTTTCTATGAGGTTGTTTTTTGTTTTTTGTTTTTTGTTTTTTGTTTTTTTGATTCCACATATAAGTAAAATCATGCAGTATTTTTCTTTCTCTGTCTGACTTATTTAGCTTAGCATAATGCCCTCAAGATCCATACACAATGTCTCAAATGGCAGGATTTCTTTATTTTATATGGCTGAATAGTATTGCATTAAATAAATAAATACATTTTTTTTTATATATCACAAATTCTTTACCCATTCTTCCGTCATTAAACACTTAGGCTGTTTCCATGGCTTGGTTATTGTAAATAATGCTGCAGTGAACCTAGAGGTAAAAGATCTTTTCAGGATAGTGATTTTTTCATTGGGATATACGCACATACATATTTTCGCACACACACACAAAAAAAAGAGTTTTATGGACCCTCAAGGAGGACAGAATCCACAGGAGGAAAAAGCCTTGTTTTTGTACATGAGGGCTGCCCAACACACACCAAACAGTGCAGCTGATGGCAAGATAAATGGCAGGCCATAGCCCTAGAAAATAGCAAAAGATATTTCAAAGTAACGAGAGGCTGGTGTAACCAGTTAATTAATCACGTATTTTAAAACTTCTTACAAAAAGCATAAAATAAAAAGTCTTAATGAGAAGGTATGGTTGTGTCATAGTTTAATAGGAAGTGTTTTTTTTTTTTTCTTTCCTAAGTGGAAATAAAACAAACTCACCCTTATAATTGACAGCAGCTCTGATTGAATGAAATTTCAGTGACAGCCAACAGCCAAGGAGATATTTGAAGACTAACAGCCCTTTTTTCTATTACACTTGGAGGATGAGGAGTGTTCCAGGGCAGTATTCAGCATGGTGGATTCGCCACAATGTCTCAAATTCAGCATATTGGATTCTCCAAAAAGGCTTCCTCTCCCTACGTCTCCAGCTCAGCCCTCTCTCGTTTCTTGCTGGCCCTTGGAGCATCAACTGGGAGTCTGTTCTGTGCATTCAATAATCTCCTTCCCCTGCTCTCCAGGTCACAGGCTACACCCAGCTGTGCTCAAGGCTACTAAACACTGACTTTCAAATGTAAAACTGCCACCTCTGTTCAAATCTCATGATTCTCCAGGTACTTCATATGAAAAAAGAATAAATATTTTTGAATGCATGCAAGATATTTTCATCCAAAAAGATTAATTTTCAAATGATGGTCTAAATTTTGAAAATTCACCTCATTTTAGACAGTTTATGGAGCCTCTTTGGTTTCCTCTATCCCTAGAATCCATGATTAATTACATGAAAGCTACTTAGAGCATGGGGATTTTCATCTTTCATGTAGTTTCATAGCATCAACAGAAAAGTTGCAATTTGTGGGCACTGATTGCCAAGAATTATGCCTATCTGCTGAAAGAAGCAGTGTTGCTGTTTCTAATTTTTCCTTATCTTGTTTCCAGGCTTGTCTTACAAAGTACACACAGATGTTGAAATTACTGGGCTGGGAGAAGTGAGAGGTGGAAAATCCTACACACTCTGTGTGCACCCTGCTTGAGGATGGAGGGAGAGAATTTGCTTAGCAATCAACTGCTCGGCTGTAAACAAGCTTTAACGCTATCACGGCATCAGACTGGAAATCACATGTTTACTTTAATAACTAGACCTGCTGCCTCAACCTGAATATTTTCTGCACCAGAACTTAATCCCCATTTAATTCACTCAATTTAATCATTCTGCATTTACTTCTGACACAAAGTGCCGAAAAAGAGGAAGTGCAACAATCTCTCCAATACACATTTCACACATGGAAACATAACGGAGGGAAGAGGACACTAGAAACCCTTTTCCTCATGTTGATCTAAGCATCATAACCCTGAAGGGGTGAATTTCATGTTGAATGAAAGTCAAAGGACGCAGTCACCCAAATGATGAAACAGACTGCTGACGCTGACTTTTATGCCAATGAAATTAAATACTAGATCAAGTAAATACACATTTACTTTATCCGTCTCCCTATTTGAATAGCCTCTGCTCTCTGTCGATGCTTTTCATCCCCCACTTTGAAGAAAGTATCTCCAGAAATGGGCACTTAAAAAATTCTAAAAATAAATCAAACTCCAAGAAGAGGAAGGAGATAACACTGCAGGAAAATGGGGAAAAGAATAACATTTTATAAAATCTTTTTTAAACATTTCTGTTATCTCCCCAGATTTTCTGTCTCAGCAGCATCACTTTCTCTGCTCCTTGGTACTAGGCATGGTTTTTCTCCCCAGAAGCATCACACCATCCTTCTCATTTGTGCAAATTACTGAGAATATTAACTGTATTACTATACGGATATGGACAAGGATCCCAAATGCTTTTGTAGCTACAATATTTGCTAATGTTAACACTATATTAATATTTGTTAATATTAATATAAGTAATAAATAATATAAATAATAAATACCATAATAACATAAATAACTACATAACAAAAATAGCATAAAACGTAAGCATTTTAAGATAACCCTTAAAAAAGACTGTGAGAGGTAAAGAACTTTTGCCTCATTCTAGCCCTATTACTTACTGGTGTATGATTTCAAGCAATCTGTTGAATTTCTCTGAGGATCTCTCTTCATCTTTCAAATCAGGATAATCATACATACTTCATGGAGTTGTAGGGAGAATTAAATTATTGTAAAGTACTCAACAAACTATCTAGCACATAGGTCAATAAACTATATATTGTTAAAATACTTTCATTCTTTATTTAGTTTTTCTCGTAAAATGTCTTTTCAGCTAAGATGTCTTGAGAAGCTCATCCTAGACCCACCTCTTAGATGTGTCTATGAAATGCGTAAGTGTTAAGTCTTTTATTTACGAACATCCACTAGCTCCTCTGGCAGAATCAGACCACAAGATAGGAAAAGGAGGGAGGAAGAGAGAAGAAAGATCAGTCCATCGTAAAATCCTGGAGGAGAGTGGCTTTCGGCCCCTTCCCAGATTCTGATGAACTACCGCAGGGTCCAAAATCTAGGAAATGGAAGGAGTCTGTTCTGATTGGGACATAACTTAGCTCTTCCTGTGTCAGGATCTCAGAAGGGGGCAGATATTTGAAAAGCTCTTCAGACAATTCTGATGTGTTGTCATCCTTGAGAACCCCTGACTCACATGAAGAGATGAACACACGCAGAATTATTGTAGCTCATAATGACGATGCTGCAATGGCGGATAAGCAGAACACAGCAAAGAGAAGGGACTCCACTGAGAGCGTCCATGAGAGCTTCATAGAGGAGATGACATTATGGCTGAGTTGGGTGTGACCAGCCCAAAAAGATACACCCAAGGGAGAAGCTCAGACTGAACACATTTACCATTAAACAAACAAACAAACGAACAGTCTAGCTGGAAATGAGACCTCAGTGTTTAGAATATCATTACTGCTTTGTTTTTTGCATTGATATAAGTTTCAAAGATATTAAGAAGACATTAAAAATGTATTGGCCTCAGGCAAGATATAAACTCCTTTCCCAGACACCTGGCAAAAAGAAAGATCATTCTCACTTATAGCTCTTCACAGAATACTTTTGTGTGAATTTTAATGGTTTCTTTGTTGACTATTGCAAAAAAATGAATATTCTTGAATGCAATTATGTGAAGATATTATGGTCCTCCAGAAAACCATAAATTTACTTAAAAACCAAATTCAGAAATCCTTCATCAGGATGCAAATAGGCATACATAAGGACTTCTAATTCTTGTAAACAATTTGTTCCCTAATAAATTCCATTCTGGAAGGAGAATGATAACACTGGAGCACACACTTCCCAAAATACATTTTGGCTGGGGCAATACTTTCCTGTTGTTTGCAGTGTATTTCAACAAGCAAAGAAGTGTTGAAAGGACTTAGTAGTAAGTGCTTTCTTGGCTTTATAGATCTATATTACATCTAAATCTAAATCTATATCTATGTCTGTATCTATACCTATATACAGTGTGGGCTGTTTTCAAATTTAGGCTAAATAATATGTAAAAAAACCCAAATCACTCATCCAAATTGTCTATTTTTTCAGAAATAATATGTATTTATGGTATAAGTGCAGACTGTTTTATTGACAAAAACTACACAATTCATCAAATGTTACAACATCCCCTGCCTATTTTAATTGTTAATATTACCAACTTTATAATCAAATATTTAAGCCTTTAGAATATGCCAAGTGTACACCTAGACATGATATTAACACCATTGTCGAGAGGGACAATGTGAGAGCAGAAACAGAAATATGAAGAAAAGGCAAACTTGCAGAAAGATACACCTCAAAACTTTACTTTCTGTGAATGGCTGTAATCAAAAAGATAGACAGTAGCCAGAGCTGGTGAGGATGTGGAGGAACTGGAACTCTTCTACAGTGCTGGTGGGAATATAAAATGGTGCAGCTGCTTTGAAAACTGTTTGAGAGTTTCTCAAAATGTTAAACAGAGTATTATCATGTAACAATGGTTTTCCTCCTAAGTATATACCATGGGTTGAATTGTGTCCCCTCAAAATTCATATGTTGATGTCCTAACTCCCAGGACTTCAAACTGTAATCACATTTGGAGACAAGGTCTTTCAAAAGGATATTAAGTTAAAATGAGGTCTTTATTGCAGGCTTGAATCCAACATGACCGGTGTCTTTATAAGAATAGGAAGTTAGGACACAGATAACACACAGAGGAATAAACATGTGAGGACACAGTTAAGAAGGTAGCTATCTGCAAGCCACGAGAGAGATCTCAAAAAGGACTGAACCTGCCCACACCTTGATCTTGAACTTCTAGCCTCCAGAACTAGAAGAAAATAAATAAATTTCTAGTGTTTAAGCCACCCAGTCCATGGTATTTTACTATGACAGCCCTAGAAATCTAATATCGTATACACTCAGGATGAATTAAAGGAATGTCCAGACAAAAATGTGTTCATAAACATTCAAAGCAGCATTATTCATAACAGTCAAAATGCAGAAACAACCCAAGTATCCATCAACTGATGAATGGACACAAAGTATTTTATATCAGTACAATGGAATATTACTCAGGTATAAAAATGAATTAAATACTGATATATGCTAAAATATGAGAAAATTGTGTTAAATTAAAAATAGCCAGATATCAAACAGAAGATGACAAAGTATATTACCCCATTTATATGACGTCTCCAGAATAGACAAATCCAGAGAAACAGGAAGTAGATTAGTGGTTACTAGGAGCTAGAAAGAGAGGAATGGGGAGCAAATGCTAATGGGTATGAGGTTTATTTTGGGGGGGTTATTAAAATGTTCTAAAATTAGGTAGCAGTGATACTGCACAAATTTGTGATATATTAAAACCACTGAAGTAACATGTGCATTTTAAGAAGAGTAAACTTTAGGTTTATGAATTATATCTCAATAAAGCTACAAATTAAAAAAAAAGAGAAAAGAAGAATAGTCGTGGCTTCTTAATATTTTATCCAGAAAGAGGGTGATTGCTCCTAAGAGCTAAAGGAAAAGAAATAAATAGCCCACTCTAACATTTGAAGGTGAAATGCAAAATTACAATAGACTAATGAGATTATGACTTTTTATTTTATTAATTTAAAATAGTATGTTAAAAATTTTCCTCTTTTTGTTTGAGCAAAGTAACAAAAGTAAATGTGAATTGCTAAATGTACGAAAATGTGCTAAATTACTAAGAGAAAATAAACAGAAACAACTTCACTTCCTGTGAATGTGAGATTCTGACACTAAATAATAAAAGAAATTGAAGGAAGTGAGGGAATTGATATTTGGGGTCAAAGAAAAAGCTGCAAAATCTAAATGAGATTATAAGTCAATTATTACCACGAGAGATGAGGAGATGCTTGACCGGCATTGTCCTAACAGGAAAGCACAAGCCAGGTGTTTGCTGTCCCCAAACTGGGGACCTCTGCAACAGCCGTTGCTCTGGAGTCACTTATGAGGACTTGGCGTGGCTACTAGACATCACCACCTTGCCCTCAAGGTACCTAGACAAAATAAAGGCCTGTGGACTCCTTGAGGGACAATTAGAAGAAACCCAGCCGCTTCTGTGGTGATCGCACTACCTTGAGTCATTCCTGAGGACCCCAGCTCCCACCACGCTCTGCCTCTGTCCCGGCTTCCCTGGATGGGAAGGTCGTATCAAGTCTCTCAGGGTGTCTTCTCCAAGTCTGGCTGCTCTGAATTCCTCCCTTCAAGGCCACGCGTGCATGTTACTTTCCTTGCCATTTAGACACTTCTCTTCTAAATGATGGCCACCTCCTGGGGTCACTGCTGCCGTCCCTGCCTCAGCCTCCTTCAGGCTGAGCCACTCTGAGCAGGCATGCAGCATTGCCCTGACTGGGCTGGCGCAGTGCCACCCTCTTTTCAGTTTGGGGGTCTTACTCTAGTCCAGAGCATCAGCTACATTGGTATCTCCAGCCCATCGTCACCTCTGACCCACTTCCAAAACTCCCCCTTCTTAGAACAATCAGCTTGCCCTGCCTGTACAGATGTCTCCCTACTTGGCCCACACTTCGGAAGAGACGATCATTCCCTGCTTCTTTCTAGACTTCTGCTTCTTCCCTTCCCCACTTTCTTTCACGTCTCAAAAGCATTTCTTCATACCTCAACGAGTGACAATGCATTTAAAAACAAAAAGAAATCTGAAAATGTTTCATGAATCAAAAAGGGTCATTTTTTTAACCTTCCTATTAAAACAAGTACTTCACTTTCCTTTTGCCAAAGGCTAGTGGAAATTAAATGTATACATCAGGCATTAATGCAAGGTAATTATAACATACCCTAAGTTTTTAAGAAGTTCACAGGATACCTTTTATTTTCTTCTTGGTGTAGCATATGGTTAAATTGTATCTGTCTTCTTTTTTGCTGTTATTGATTTCTATTATAAGATGCCAAAAGGTGTTTATGTGATAAGTTGCCCTATAAATGGCTTTGTACTCAGACAATGAAATGAGAAATGTTCATCTGTAACAATAGTCCAGATGCCTTCTTGAAGATGTTGCATTAAATGCTGTCAAAATACTTTGGTTCAGGAGAAAATCAAAAACAAAAACAAAAACAATGAACTAGCTTCCCTGTAATTGACATACCTTGTCTTACAAAACCAGTGTTGTACAAACTTGAAAACTACATGAAAAAAATACAATTGCCAGAGGAGGTGGGGGGAAAAAAACCTAAGAGGTAATCCCAATGTTGAAATATTTAAACTGTTATTTAAGTTCTGATTAATCATTTCGTACCCAGCTTTTGAGATTAAACTCAGTGTTAGTACTGTGTAATTTACAGCCACCGATGAACTGCCATTCCTAATGCCCACATACGTTCATGGCCAGATTTAAATTATTTTTCACTTGGTCATTTGCCAGATCTCTTCTTGGAGTATTTCAGAATTAAATGGATTGTTTTAAGGGGCAAGTACACGGAAAAGATTGAGAGGATTCTAGATCCAGAGCATGCCATCACTTTTAAGAAATCCTTCCTCCCACAGAAGCAATGACCTCACCATGAAAAGCAGAATAGAGAAACTGGTTTGTCATAAAAAGTCTACTTCTATCTGCGAAAATAACCGAAAGCAGTGAACCATAGAGTTATTTGGCTATTATTTCACTTAAAAGTATGTGAAAATCTATTCTTGTTTCCTTTTTTCATGGTTCAGCACATTGAAAGAAGCCTATCCCTTGCTTCTGAGGCATAATGATGGAACATACTGTCCAAAAAAATGTCAGAAACATTCTAATCCTTGCTTCTTTTCTAAAATTGAGAACCTCTCTTGTACCATATACAGCTAGGTTTTGAACTGACATAGAAAATTAAAAGACTGCAGATCTCTTCCTAATGCAGCAAGGAAGGAACAAAGGGAGATGAGAGTTAATAAAGGCTTGGAGTCACCTCATAAAAGGGCAGTTGGCCCTCCTTTCCACGATGCATACCAATCCCCAGAGGATTCCAGGGAATGTCTGTAATGCCAGTTGTGAGAGATGGAATATTAATAAAAAACTAACACAGAGAGTGCTTCATGTACCTTGACTAGTGCATTACAAATTTAATACATACAATGTATAGAAGAGAAAAACGTACATGAATGCTGATGGAGTCAGTGGCCAATGTGTGAGAACTTTTTTTTTTTTTTTTTTTGCTCTTTGGCCATTTCTTTTTATTTCTTATTTTATTTACAGTTTGTGTTTAATGCAAATCAATTCCATAACATGTGAAGTTACTATGAATCAAAGCATAAACTCACAAACACAATATACAATCCAAAATAGATGTACAGCTTTCAGGGGATGTTCATTCACACACACTGTGGCTTGAGATCTGTTGGAGGTGGTTGTTTCAGTGCAGGTTTCTAAAGTTGGGAAATAAATGACTTTGGTCTCCAAGACTCCTATGGCCATATTAGATATTGGAACATCTAAGCATCAGTGTGCGACCATGCAAACAAATGACTTTAGGGAGTGTCTGTTTTTAAAAAGGTTTCTGTGCATCCAGGCAGTTGTAAGAAGATTTACTTTCCAAAATCAAGCCCACTTTAGGCTGAGAACCAGGTTCTAACTCCCTAAAAATATTGACTAATAA
Organism: Camelus bactrianus; assembly: GCF_048773025.1. Lineage (NCBI taxonomy): Eukaryota > Metazoa > Chordata > Mammalia > Artiodactyla > Camelidae > Camelus > Camelus bactrianus. The sequence goes on from NC_133541.1 coordinate 11,258,936, forward strand.
CAGAAAGTGTTCCAAATGTGGCTACTCTGACTTAGTTTGTTTTTTTAAAGCATTTATAGAAACGGGTATAAAAGTTTTTCTGAATTTAATGTGAGCAAGCTTCCAGTTGTTACTTCCCAAATACTTGATTTACAGTTTGGCTCCTTCACCTATTTGCCTTTTTAATTTCAAGATTAGTCAATTTTACCTTCAAAACAGATAATTCTTAAAACCCATAAAAAGTATTCAACAGATGCAGAAATAAAAAGCATTTTGAAATTAGTTGAGGTCAATGTACTTCTCCTCTTTGTTATCAGTGTAGCTAAAAGAATCTCGTGCTCTTATTGAATGAGAATAGTTGATAAGAATATAAGCAACATGTAATCATTATGCTTCTGGGGTAGATTCCAACTCATCATTGCCCTGGCACATGTCAATTACTGTATCAAAAGTCAAACTCAATGTCAAATCCAAAGCCCCAGAGGAAAGAGTTCAGTTCCCAAGAGAACAGTGATAGTTTAACATAAAACTTTATCTAGAGTACATCGGCACTGAATTAGTGCTGCTGAAACTGAGGATTTACAGTAACACCTTCCAATGTACATATAAATAGAATCACGAAAGCCTTCTGTATTACCTAATTGTCTTATGGCCTTGTAAATTTAAAGAACCAAATGAAAACTGAATCTCTGTTCCACATCCCAACCTTTATCTGTAAGTAAGATAAAATCCATTCTCATTTGCAAAGTAGAGTTTTATATGTCCATGCTTCTTGAACCATATTTAAGGAAATCATCTCTTAACTAATCTTGGATGTTGTCTCTCCATCTTGTACAGAAAACTCCAGCAGATTTAACATTGGCATTCATCGTCTAGTTAAACCTTTCACATGCTCTTCAAACCCATCAAATTTGGGATCCTCAACATTTTCTGTCAATAAAATGAGGTGTGGAATGAGCAGATTCATTCGAGGAAGACCTGTTTTATTCCTTGTCACACTGGATGTCTAGATGCCATCTGAATTGAGCTTAGAAGATGGGGAAGTAGAGATGTTTCTTGGCCTGAGTCTCTTAACAATAGAGATGTACAAGGGAGCCCGAGATCGCGAAGAGACTGGCTGTTGACTGCAGAGCGCCGTCACTTGACCTTGGTGGTGGCACTGGCTGGATTTGGTGCAGCCGAGGTAGTCGGGGAGGAGCTACTTGAAAGTGGTGCACCAGTTGCTTGATTTGAATAAATCTGCATAAGCAAGAGCAGTGGCAGGAGCAGCAGCTGCAGTCCGAGCCCGGCCACCACCACTCTGCCTGTGTTTGCTCCCTCAGTGCACGGCAGGTCCCACAGGATGCCAGGTGTGTGGACGGCTCCTGCCTCTCTGGGGGCACTGGCAGGATCCAGTGTGTGAGAGCATATTAAACTTACAAACAGACACACCCACACAGACCAGCTTAGGGACCGTGACAATGAAATTTATTATAAATTTCATAAGTCCAGATCAGAGTCCCTCAAAAGATTGAGTGATAATGGAAACTGATGAGTGATAAATGACAAAGAGGTAGGAAATATTTGGTATGGCTGGAAGGCCTGAGCTTCAAAGGGTCAGCATGCAAACAAGCCTTGAACTACAAAGATAGTTTTTTGAAACCTGAAAGTATAATACATAGTTTTGCAGATAAAAACAATAGGAGAAAAAGGCAAAAAGACAGAGAAAGGGCAAGTTTGCTTTCTCTGCTTGAGCTGACCCATCCATCTTCTCCCGCCCTTAGACGTTGGGGTTCCAGGCTCTCAAGCTTTCAGACTCAGATCAGGACTTAACACCATCAGCCCCCATGATTCTCAAGCCTCCAGACTAAGACTGAATTAAACCACAGGTTTTCCTAGCTCTCCAGCTGGCAGACTGCAAATCATGGCACTTTTTTGCCTACATAACCTGTTATATACAGAATAACATGAAACCTGTTCCTACAGTAAATCTATACGTATGCACATGTTACATATATATATAGATCCGGACCTCTGGTTCAAGGTCTCCCACAAGGCTGCAATTAAATGGTCACCAGGGACTGGAGTCAGCTCCAGGCTTGCCTTGGGGAGGATTCTCCTCCAGCCACACTCACATGGCTGTTGGCAGGGCTTAGGTCCTCACTAGCTATTGACCGAAGACGTCGGTTTCTGCCGTGTGGGGTTGTCCACAGGACTTCTTGCAACATGGCAGCTTGCTTCTTCCAGGGCGAGGGTCCTGGGAGAGAGGGGCGGAGGGAGAAAGGACACCCAAGTCAGAAGCCACGTTTCTTTGTAACCTTATCTTGGAAATTGCTTTCCATCATTTCTTCATTAGAATCGTGTCTGTAGGACTACCCTTAGGAGAAGGGGAATACAGGAGGTCATAAATACCAGGAATTGGGGATCCCTAAGGTCCATCTTAGAACCTACTCACCAATCACCTTTTGCTTCCCTCTTCTTTGCTCTCTTCTCTCCACTTCTTTTTCTTCCTTCATCTGAAACCAAGCAGGACCCTGTGGGACCTTCCTGGGGAGAGACCCTCCAGTGTCCCCTGCCTCTTGTTTGCAGAAAATCTTTAGCCTCCTAGGCCTTCCTCAAGTTCCAAAGAGCAAATTTAATCTAAGAAAGAAATACATAAACAAACAAACCAAAAAAAAAAAAAAAAAAAAAAAATATATATATATATATATATATATATATATATATATCAGTCAAGCCAGACAAAATAATTACAGTTTAACCATGAGACAAAGTCAAGGACATTTAGTTCCTCCTCAAGGTTTATAGATATCTTGAGCCATATCCTTGAGTTGTTTTGCAGATATTAACCCCACCCCCACACCCAGGTGGAAGAAGTTAACTGCATGCTGACCACCAGCAGGTAGACCCCAGGCGGTAGGACCCAGAGGTTGATAATTGAAATTCCCAAAACACTACCCTGTTATCTCACCACCAATAAATCAGAAGGATGTCCACAAACTGATTGTCACTTTGCCTTTAAACACCCCTTTCTGTAAGCCATCAGGGAGTTTGGACCTTTTGAACATGAGCTGCCCGTTCTCCCTGCTTGGCCCTGCAATAAACGCTGTACTTTCTCCTGTGTCAACCAGAGTCAGTAGATTGGCTTTGCTGTACATCAGGCATAGGAACCTCTTTGGTTTGATAACATATCAGGAATTCAAAAGTTAGCCCACTGACCCACACCTAAAACTGAATAAGAGTGGGTAGAAATTTGGCCAAAGTCCACTCTCTTAGGATGACTCTCCTCAAACCACTGGCTTTTTATTCTAATATCTCAATATTTTCCTGCATCCTTGGTGACAGGAGAGCATATAGTGGACCCTTCCTTACCTCTTTATCAACTACTCTGTAACACAACAAGTCCTCTGTGTGCCTACCCTAAAACCACAACCCTAGGAAAAAAGAAATGGAGAGAGAGAGGAGAGAGAGAGAGAGGCATCAATAGAGCTAGAGCTAGAAAGGGGTAATGAGTGAAGCCTTTCCTTTCAGCTGCTCAACCAAAGACTTTTTCACTGTTTTTACAGACCATTAAAAATAATTACCTGCTTTAACACATGTCTCAGAAAGAGAAGGGACATATTTGTGCTGCTTCATTTGTGTGCTTTAGTATCCAATTTCCCATTCAAGTCACCACTCCCCAGTGGATCTCTGAGAATCTTCCATGTCACTAAAACTTATATTAAATTAGTGCATGTCCAATTTTTGTGACCAGCTGCCTGTTCTCAGCTCCTCAGGGTGTCATTGCACCGCCCTGCCCCAAGCACTGATAGACTAGAAGAGGGACATCCACATGGCCAAGAGCAATTTATACTCTTGGCAACATAACAGCTAATTTGTCTTCATGATCTAGCAACTACCACTCTGGCCACCCTTGTCCTGTCTGCTCGAGGCCAGTACTGGATTTTGGTAAGCATACATTTTTTATAAATGGTTTGCAATAAAGAGCTGACTGTTGAAACTAAAATACAGTACTATTTTGAAGGTAAAATATGGTGCTTAACCTTTGGGAAGCCAACAAAACAGAGTGACACATGTTACCACATATTCAGAGATTTTTTTGAAAATATGCTCATGATACATTTCCAAATTTGCTAATAAATAGTTGCTGTTTATGATACAAAAACTTCTCTTGGTATTTGCATGCACTAATAAATAAATGACATGTTCATCTTAATATTATAGCTGATGTTTGTGAGATAGGAAGTTTATTAACTATTGAAGCATTTTAGCTGATGAGTGGCATGAAATGTCATGTATCCAAATACATCATGAAGAAGGAAAGGATTGTGATTAGAATGATTCTCCCCAATTAATTCTGACCAAATATTTTCCAGCGCTGATCTCGCCTCTCTAGTCTTTTTGGCCCTTTACTAGTGAGCAGAAATGGAGGGAAATGAGGAAAGGCAAGGAAAGTAGTGTGGAGCAAAAAAGATGAAAGAATAAAAGGGTAATATGTAAAGTAGCATTTTTTCCCCCAGAGAGTAATTAAAACCTCTGGGGAGGAAATATGATTAAAATCCAAAGAGTTGCATTTTACTTCACGTCTTCCTCAAATCTCAGTGCGGAATAATTGCACTTGGGTGTTTACTGGGGATATCAAAAACATGATTATAATTGGCTTACTTCTATCTTGTGACTATTATGTATCATACGATAGACGGCCTGGTCCTGTTTCCATGGACTGTTATAAATATTCAGCACACTTCTAGGAGATACTCATATTTTGTACAGTAGGTATTTTATTCTAACTTCTCCCCTGGATTTAGCTTTTTTTCTATTTCTATTTTCATTTGGAGGGTGGGAGAAGGCTTGTATCTGAGAACTTTTTTGAGCATTTTTAGATTCGCAGCAAAATTGAGAGGAAGGTACAAAGATTTCCCATTTACCCCTTGTCACCACACATGAATAACCTCCCCCCATGTCAACAACCACCACCAGAGTGGTACTTTTGTAATGATTAATAAACCTACACTGGCACATCACAATCATCCAAAGTCCATAGTTTACACTGGGGTTCACTCTTGGTGTGGTACGTCTATGGGTTTAGGCAAATGTGTAATGACGTGTATCCATCACTGTGGCATCATACAAAGTATTTTCACGGCCCTAAATTCTTTTGTGCTCTGCCTATTCATGCCTTCCTTTCCCCCAATCCCTGGTGACCACTGATACTTTCACTGTCTCCATAGTTTTACCTTTGCCAGAACATTATATGGTACGTAGCCTTTTCAGATTGGCTTCTTTCACTTAGTAATATGCATACATTTAAGTTTCCTCTATGTCTCTTCATGGCTTGATAGCTCATTTCTTTTTAGCGCTGAATAATATTCCATTGTCAAGATGTACCACAGTTTAGTCACCTACGGAAGGACATCTTTGATGACTCCAAATTTGGGCAATTATGAATAAAGATGCTATGAATATCTGTGTGCAGGTTTTTGTGTGGACATACATTTTCAGCTTCTTTGGGGAAAATATCAAAAAGCATGATTGCTGGATTATAGGGTAAGAGTATGTTTAGTTTTATAAGAAACTGCAGAACTGTCTTTCAGTGTTGCTGTACCATTTCGCATTCCCACCAGCAGTGAATGAGAGTTCCTATTTCTCCACTTCCTTGTCAGCATTTGGTGTTGTCAGTGTTCTGGATTTTGGCCATTGTAATAGATATATAGTGGTATCTCATTGTTATTTTAATTTGCATTTCCCTGATGTCCAATGATGTTGAGCATCTTTTCATGTGTTTATCTGTCATCTGAATATCTTCTTTCGTGAGGTGTCCATCAGAGGCTTGAGGCAATTTTTTAACTGGGTTGTTTGTGTTCTTGTTGTTGAATTTTAATTCTATGTATATTTTGAACAATGGCCCTTTATCAAATGCATCTTTTGCAAATATTTTCTGTGTGTCGCTTGTCTTCTTATTCTCTTGGTAAGTCTCTTACAGGGCAGAAGTTTTTCATTTTAGTGAAGACAGCTTATCAATTATTTCTTTCCAAGTTGATGCCTTTGGTAGTCTATCTAAAAAGTCGTTGCTATACCCAAAGTCATTCAGGCTTTCTCCTATCTATTGTCTAAGATTTTTATAGTTTTCTGTTTTATGTTTAGGTCTATGATCCACTTTAATATGATTTTTGATGGGTGTGTGAGGCCTGTGTCTAGATTTTTTTCATTTTGCATGTGGATATCTACTTGTCCTAGCACAATTTGTTGAAAAGTCTGTTTTTATTTTTGCTCCATTGTATTGCCTTTTCTTCTTTGTCGAAGATCAGTTGACTTTATTTGTAAGGGTCTATTCTGGGGACTGTTCTGTTTCATGTTTTTCTATTTTTCTACACTTTTTACAATACCACACTGTAATGATTACAGTAGCTTTATAGTGCATCTTGACTTTGAGTAACATCAGTCCTCCAGTTTTGGTCTTCTCCATTGATATTGCATTGATTGCTGTTACTCTGTGAAGAGGAGATTAGGACAGAGACGTGAATACAGGCCGTGTGAGGACCTCAGAAGAAGACTGCCATCTGAAAGCCAAGGAGAGAGACCTCAAGAGAAGCCAACCCTGATGACACCATAATCTCAGACTGACAGCCGCCATAATTGTGAGAAAATACGTTTCCATTGCATAAGGCACCTGGTTAAGCCACAAATTCTGTAATACGTGGTTGTTATTACAACACCAGCAAATTAATACATCCCTTTCAGATCAATGCACAAATCTGGAGCTCAGATTGGGAGTGATAATCTCCCTCTTAGGTAATTCTTTGAGGCTGCGGCCATAGACATGCCCCTGGGGAACAGCTATGAGGGATCCTATACTTTCTTCTCTCCTTGTAAGTTACCATAACTAAACTTTACTGTTACCAGCATCGTGTGTTTGGCGGGCATGGATAATCATGCATCTTGTGCAACAAGATAGACGCTCAATAGACCTTAATTGAATGAATAGACACATTAAAAAGGTAGTGCAAGAAACTGGAAATTGGATTAGGACATTCTGGTATGTCAAAATTGATCAAGACAATGAATAGGACACTTGTCATCCCTCCCAAAAGCAACACTTTAGTTACTTGATTTGCTCTATCCTGAAAAAAGACATTTTTGATTTATACATTTAATGAGACCTGCACTGATGCAGAAGAGCAATCTCTCTGCATCAATTTAAAGAACCTGTTTCACAGGATAAAACTGAGGGAACTTGAATGCCGCACTTATTAGAAATCATAGATAATCCTAATAGATAATATAATGGTACTATAATAAATTAGGGCTCTTCAGAAAAGCACAAATCAGATAAAATGCCTCCCATAGGATTACTCAGTGAACAAGGGGAAGTACTGAATCAAAAATATATAATGAAGTAAATGATATAAACTATAAAAGAACATGTATTATCCATGCTTAATCTGGGACAAGGATATATATTGTAAAGCAGAATAATGAACTATTATTAGTTATGAAATTAAATAGAAATAATAATGAGATGTTATAGAAAAATATGAGAGAGAACAAAGTCATTGGGATCCCTCAGGAATACACTCTGCAATGGAGATCTGCGTGAAGAAATTTTATTAAGTTCGGTTCTTGGGAGTAACGTCTGAGAAGGAGTGAAGGAAATAAAGATATGCAGTGAGATAAATCAAATTGAGATTAAGCTACAATAAAAGCCTTAACTGATCTTGGGGGTGCTATGGAAATAGGATGGTCCTTCGAGTTGTTTCCCACTGACAGAAGGAGTGGAATTTTCATCTTCTCACAATCACCGGATATAAACTTCCCCTGGGGATGTGTCATAACCTTAGAAGAGGCAGCTCCTTTGAGGGTAAGTTCTCAAGAGGGACTCAGATTTGAATCTTTATCAAGTATCACTCTAAGAAAACAGGAGAAATGAGTGCCTTGGTTCTGGGTGGGGGGCGGATCTGGGCGGTGCACCACGTCACTCAGCATGGTCCATCCCTTGCTCTACTAATTGCTGTTTGCTTCATAAACATGTTGACCTCATCAAGGAGTGTCTCCTCCAAGATTCAAATTTGTCCCTTTCCCTAGAGAAAATTACAAGAGAGAGGAGAGTGGAGTGCTAGTCACAGGGCTGCAGGGAATCCTTACCATCTTTCTCTTCTGTTATCTTCTCTAGACTTCTTCTTATCTTCACTAGCAATAATCCTGTTCTACATAGCTTAGTGGGTAAATTGACCCATATCTCATTACTGAGAGGTTTGGAGCTACTGGTCATTATGCCTTTTTCATGTCAGGAGTGCTTCTCCATTGGGAAGGGGCTCTCAAAGCCATCTGGGTGTTAAATATATTCTTTCTGCTCTTATTACTTTATAGCAACCCTACCTACTTTTGATACTCAGTCACTACCTCCTACAGAATGCTCATTCCTTCCCTTGCTTGCTAGTCTTTTGGCACAAGAGGCTCAAAGGAATGAGAGGTAGTCACTGCACTCTGTTTTGTCAATAGAAGGGATTACCACCACCACCCCACGCCCAGGAGGAACAGCTTTTATTCTACAAAGTGTAAAGGTGTGGGGCTGAGATACACAAACTCCTCAAGAGGGCCACTGGGAATAAGGGCCAATCCAATTTCCATCTTTGGCTCTCATACTATTTATTCTGCCTTTCAGGGACATAGTACCATAAAACTGTCACAAATTCAGGGTATGTACTATATTCTGAAAGGAGGATGACACTCAATGATCACAGAATGTCTGCATTTTCAAACATCTGTTCCAGACTCTGCTTCTGAATAATGTGATATTTAATAGAACCAGTGGAGGTACCCTCTATCACCCTTGGTCCAATGTAATACTAAATAAGATCCAAATAAATAACCTGTGCATGCATATCAAATCATCTGTAAGCCCTCAGGGAGTGGTGCTAGCTCAGGCCCTGTGGGCAGGAAAGATAATACATATGTGAAATATATGTTGGTTCCATTCAATCCATCACACCCACCTGTTTGCTTGCAAGGTCAGTGCAGGAGTGCCAGCCTTTACAGGCAGAGATGGGCCACTTCTACAGGTCCGGAACAGTCAAGAAAAACTAGGGATTCAAGGTTGTCAGGTGCATCAACACAGATGTCTGTTATCTCAGATCTCAGTGTCCCATATTTATCTGATTTGTTATTCTTGGTATAGCAGACTTCATGAGGTGGAAATTTTAACATTCTCTAGAGCCCAGGTACCCTTATCATTAAGTTCTGGGACTGATCCTTAGCTTTTTCTGCCCTTGGTTTCCAGAAGGTGAGATTTTTATGTTTCCAAGGGGGCTATGTGAATTTCACACTGAAGCCCAAATGGATAATTAATTACCTTAAGTGTTTAATTTTTTCTCTGATACACCAATAGCACTCAGCAGGAGCCATTCTTTTCCATAGTTCTATTATTATTAATTATCCTAAACATTTCAAGTTCCTGTCCCAAAAAACACTACATTCCTTTTGACTGCACTCCATCCCAATTCAATGCTGTTGAAAGTTTTACCATTTCACCACTATATACAACAGTTACAAAAGAGGCCTCAGCCTGTCCCATGGAAAGCTCTGCAGCTGAGATGGCCCTTAAGAGATGTCTCAATTAAAGAAAGAGGGCCAGGACAGGAACTGTTCACATCACTGAGCCATTCCACGTGGACTTCCCTGTGGGATTGCACATAAACTCCATGAGGACATTCCTCTCAGCTGCAAGCAGTCCTGACTAGGGGCTGAGCTGTGAGCTACTGGCAAGAAACACTCTTAGGGTGGGGGAAATGAGTGCCTTGGAATCTGGAACCTACAGTGCACCACTGCATGCCCTGTACGACGTTATTGGTAAATATGCATGAGACTAAAATCCACAACGAGGCTAAATCAATTTAGAACTGCAACAGAATGAGTAATCTGTGGGAAAATGTGTCCCACAAGCAGTTTGGAACAATAACAGTGGTAATACTAACCTAAAAACAATAGATAATAAGTTTCTGTAAAGTCTTACAAGATGTTGAAGCAGACTATCTCACACTTTAAAGAATGTCCTATTGGAATGTCCTATTGTCCTATTATGTGGTGATAAAAAGAAATTCAACAGTTCCATATATGAAATTACGAGGTAAAGGAGTCCTTTTAAAAAGTCTTTATTTTATAATTAAACCCTACTCATTCATCTCAATTCCCCTAGAATATATTTTTTGAAAAGGGTGGGTTAATTCTCTCTTTGTACCTCTGCCCAAAGGGTCATTAATTTTTCTAAGGTGGTAGTCAAAGGAAAGTATTACTAAAGAAAATTACTCATATCAGAATGTAAAAGTATTAAAAATAACCTGTGCATATGTAAAGTATATAACAGGAAATGACATTCATACAAACAATAGACGTCCACTAGATTGTGAGTTCTTGGAGAGCAGGGATCATGTCTTATTCATTGATATATACCAAATACCTGCCACAACACATTGCAAAGAAAAATGCTTGATAAAAATTTTATGACTGAGGGAGCCGATTAAGAAATTGATGAATATAAAATCTGTGCTTACGCTCAAAATTCACATCAAGTGTCTAGCAAGTGATTTGTCTGAGGTTGACTGAGACATGTTTTGAATAAAGTTGTGAACATAAAAAGTATCCTCACATCCTTTAATCACAGGAATTACATAGTTTACTAAAGGAAATTTAAAGTTCTTTTCCTAAAAATTGGTACATAGTAGCCCTGTGTTAGCCAATACTATTCAAGCAGCATGAACTGGTTGAGGATGAATTACATGACAAGTTGCTGCTCGGTGCTAGGATGCAGGATAAATAATACACAATTCCTTCCTCGAAGGAATCTATAGTTTTCAACTGATGGCAGCATTCATGTGAAATCTAGTTATGATCAGGCAAAATAACATAAGAATGAAGTAGAAGTATGTGGTTGAGTTTGACAATTCCCTACTCAGCTACCATTTTTCCCTCCTTGAGTAACAGAATCAATTTTTAGCTGGATACATAACCCTCGAGAGTAATTGTTCCCCAGACTCCTTTGTTCATGCAGGAGCCATGTATTACAGGCTGAATGTTTGTGTCCACTGTAAAGTTCATACTTTGAAGTCCTAACCCCCCATATGATGGTATCAGGAAGTGGGGCCTGAAGGAGGTGATTAGGTCATGAGAGTTGAGTACTCCTTAGTTCCCTTATAAGAGACCCCAGAGAGCTCTCTCACTCCTTAGACCCTGTGAAGACACAGTGAGAAGATGGCTGTCTGTGAACCAGCAAAAGAGTTCTTGCCAGACGCCAAATCTGCCAGCTCCTTTGTCTTGAACTTCTCAGCCTCCAGAACTCTGAGGAATAAATGTCTTTTGTTCAACAATCTCAGGTTATGGTATTTTTGTGATAGCAGCCAAGCTAAGACACCATGTGACCGATCTCTGATAGATGGAGTATAACCAAGGTTTCTGAGAGAAGTCCAGGAAAGTCTCTTTAAAAAGAGCCAAATCCTTAGAATAGGGACGTAATGACCAGAGTTCCAGAAGCCATCTTGTACCATGAGGGAACGTTGAAGAAGGAAGCCTCATGCTGAGTCTCTGATGGTTAAAGCAACCACACTATCAGTGTGGAAAGAAAGAAACTTCTCTCATTCTTAAGCCACTTTATCTTGTTTAGATTTGTTTGTATACTCTATTAAGTAAAGGCAAACATAAATCTAGTGGATACTAGAGAAATGAAAAAGCAGTAACTTATTCTTATAGGAGAATTGGGAGTTTTAGGGAGGAGGTATCTTTTGAGCTAGACCTGAGAGAATGAGAAAGAAGTTGTCCTTCTGTAAGTCCTGAACTCAGCTTTTATCACTGGCATGAAAAATATTAGCGATGTATATGAAAATATTTGTGCACAATCAATTCCAATGGAATAGTCAGGAATAAGTTATATTTATTGAAGTTCAGTTGTTCCAGGCTTCCTACTTAGTTATGTCTATATTCAAAAGTATCCTTTGAATCTCTGAAATGAAAGCCATAATTTATTTGCCTATGAAAGGCAAAATTATTCAACTCAGATCACAATTTTAAAAGCATGCTTTAAAAAAACACACAACAGCCACTTACGCTTTCAAAACAATTAATTTTGAAAGCAGAAATGTATAAATGCGTGTGTTTTCACGTATACAGAAAATGACCTACTTAGATACCATTAAATATAGAGCACATTATTTTGGTTTCATATTAAATATAAAAAGATATCGCACAGAGCCTCCTGCAGATACCAGTGCAAAACCAACAGAAAAGTTTATGAAAAACCTGTTCACTCCATTGACAGTTATTTGTAGACTACAGCAATTTTTGCAAAGTAGGTTACTGCCTTCCTTGATGAATATATAAGTTGACATGCATTCCTGGAAAGAGTGGATATGGGGTTTGAGAGAAGGGGGAAGGAGAATACTGAGGAGCTATTGCAAATTATAAAATATCTAACATAAATGTGTTCTTGGAGAGAGCCCTGAGGTGAATATTTTAGTAAAGCAAATAATGTTTCTGTAATTTTTTAAAATTGTTTCTATCAAAAACTATGAACAGAGTCTGAGGGCTACCTTACTTGCATGCTAACAAGTTGCAAGGTAACCAGCTTCCTTGAGACTGCTGGAAGAATAGAGACTCCTGGGTCAGAGATAAAGGGCAGTCATGGCACTGCAAGCAACCTGAGCTTCGTGCTCACGTACACTTCTCCTGTCCCCTGAATCCCATCGAGGCAATGCAGAAAGGCACAGGAGAATGCTGCACACGCAATAGGTTGGTGACCCAGAACGTGAATATTTTATAAAGAACTGCAAGGAAGCTTTCCCGACCTTGGCCAAACAGGAACATACTGGAAAGTAAGCAAATCTGCTCTTTGCTGTGGAGAGAGACGGTACCTCCATTTTCCAAGGCTATACAGACGTCTTTAAGAAGATAGGCAGCACTTCTGATTACAAGAGTGCAGAAGCATGAGAAACCCCGGGAAAGTTGTCTCTCAGAGAAGTACATTCCTCTTTGAGCAACAAACCAAAAGCCAATACTGTGGGAGATGAGTCAGGCTGGCAAGTATAAGGAATTGAAAGGGGGCCAGGAGATCTGTATCTGCAGCCAGCGAAGGAGGAAGAGGAAGCACAGAATAAGACAAAGTTAGAGAAAGAAGCAAGAAGTGGATTATATTGGGACTTTTAATCCATGCATAGAAAGTGGGTTTTATTCTGAAGACAAAGGGAATCATTGAATATTTTCAAGCAAGGGAAGATCACGCTCTGCAATGTAATTTATATTTTTTAAATATTACATCTTAAAATATTACAGGTATTGGTCAAAGGGTCAAAGTTCCAGTTATTCAAGATGAATAAGTCCTAGTGATCTGCTATACAGCATAGGGCCCATAGTTAACAATACTGTATAATATATTTTAAACATTGCTAAGAGAGAAGATCTTATGTTAAGTGTTCTTGTTACAAAATAATAATAAAAAAAAAATACAAAGGGTGGAAGGAAACTTTTGGAAGTAATGGGGAAAAAAAATCTCATTGGCCCTGGTTTTAGGAATGTTCATATGGAAGGAGCAAGAAAAAGAGTAGCCACAGGTAGATCACTTATGAGGAAACAAAATGATGGAGACAAGGACTAGCGTGGCGGTGGGGGAGATGGAAAGATGGGAACGAAGTCTGTGTCTGTTCTGAAGATAGAAATGATAGAACTTAGTGATGAACTGGGTGTGAAGCACTGACTAAGAGGAATGAAGCAATAATCGTGCTTAGTTTATTGCCTTGATTAAGTGTTGCAGACGATAATGACTTTGACTTGAGTGAGTGAAAGAACAAGGATCGTGGAAGGGATGGTGGGAACTAAGAGCTCTGTTTTGGAAATGTTAAGTTGGAAATTCCCATTATGCTTTTAAGGGAAGATTTTTAGATGGACAGTTGGATACATAAGACAGATCAAGGGCTGGATTTGGGCAGAAGATACGTACATATTTGGAAGTCATAAGTAATATGGCATGTAAAGACACAAGAATAAATGAGGACACTATATACAGAAAAGAATAGAGTGGAATGCTGTGGCAAAGAGATTGACATGATCAGATAAGACAGGATAGCAAGACAAAAGAGCAAGAGAAGGGGCCTCAAATTAGGTAAATCGATATTCAAGTTAGTGTGGTGTCATAGGAGCAGAGAAGAGAATATTTCAAAAAGCCATGTCAAAAGCTTCTGAAAAGTCAAGTAACACAAAGACAGAGAAGTGTCCACTAGATTTAGCAGCATGGAGTTTTTTGATGATCTGACCAAGAATGGTTTCACTGGAAGCCAAAGATACATTAAAAGTGGATTTAAGTTTTACCACCACCAGAAATGATAACAACATTATAGAATAACCATATTATTTGCATTAAATTAGCTAATACTCCAGGGGCAATCATATTGCAATATAAATGTATCAAGTCAATGTTATATGTCAATTCTATCTCAATTTTAAAAAGTGAGAATTTTGATAAAGTTTAAAAATGAGCATGCATTCAAAGGTATTTTCTTTCAGTACATTATAGAATACTGCTTACTGTAACATAGTCCCATCTGCTTTATCACTAAACTGAGAGATCTTGGAGGACAGACGCAGTGACTTGCACCTTGGTATCAAGGATATGCAATGTGCATTTAATAAAGATTTAGAACAAACTGGCGTAGATTGAGGAGGAAACAATAATAGGTGAGGACTGAAGAATGGTAAGCATAGTTAACTCCTTTCCAGAGATCTGTTCTGGCACACAACAGAGATGTAGGGCTAGAGGAGTCTATGAGGTCAAAAAATCTGTTTTTAATGGGAGATGGTAGAGCATATTTCATATTAATGGGAAAGAACCAGAAAAGACTGTGATGCTGGGGCCCAGTGTGGAGGTCAGTCTTTGGAAAGGCAAAGAGGGCAAGTGGAGAAATTTATGTTCCTGCAGCTCAAAGGTAATTGTTCCACAAAATAGGAGGGTAAATGTAAAATCTATGCATAGGAGAAATTATATATGAAGCTCTGGCAGAAACGGAAAGAGGTTCTACTCTAATGTAACTTCTGTTTTCTCAATGAAGTATTGTTCCTCACATTTTTTCTTAATGAAGTGTCTTATTTTCTCAGTGAAAAGTGGAGGTCAGGAGTTGAACATGTGGATGAGGGAGGCATAGGGACCGGAGAGGGTAGGTAGACTGAAAAAAAGAAAAGAGAGTGAGGGAAAATGAACCTCCTAGCGAGAATAACTCTTTTGGGAGGTTATGATTTTGTTTGTTCCTACAGAATGAACATGGGTCTAAGAAGGTTGTGACTAGAGAGCAGGAAGAGAGCTCAGGTCAAACTGAGGAGGAATTAGAAGGGCTTGATAATATACGTCTTGTTCACAAGCCTGCTTGTGTTAGGTGCCTAATGTGTATTCTTTTAATTCCCAAAAATCATGAGGAAATTATGATTTTCCCATTTTACAGTTGGAAAAAAACAAGGCTCAAAGGTGTAACGCAGCTTTCTTAAGGTTAACCACAACCAATAAATAAGCAGAATTTAGATTCAAGATTAAGTCTGACTCAAAAGCTCACATTCTCCTCCCAGCAGTGGGGAGCCATCAGAGACCTTAATTTGAAAAAGGTATGCAAAGAGATCTCTGTTTCAGGAAGACAATTTTTAGAAAAGTGGATAAATTGAAGGGACAGAGACAAGAGGGAACAACCAAGCAGCTTGGAGGGTATTGCAATTGGTCGGCTATGCGCTGAGGGTGCTCTCCCCAGCATCTACCTATTCACTCCCTCTCTGCCACATCAATTTGCTTCTATTCTGCTATGGATGGTTGTTAAAAAAAAAAAAAAAAAGGAGACGTTAATGCCATCTCTCTTGCTTCTCTCTTCACCTTCTCCCCCCAGCTTCAGAGCAAGTGGGGGTGGGGCAGTGAAGAGGGGAAAGATAGGAGGCGAGGACTTACAAAGTGCAAAGGCACGCTCAGTCACGCTCAGTCACACTGTCTCAGGACGTTTCAGGAATAGCTTAGCATGAGTAACCTGAAGTGAGTCTAGGTGCTAGAAGAGAGATGCGGTGCCCCAGGACACTGGCAAGACAACTCTGCTCTAAAGCCATCCTCCTCATGGGCTTGTTTTGCTTGGAAAACACATTCCCTTTTCACTTTGTGTGTGTGTGTATGAGGACTATGAAAAACTGAAGAGAACAGTATTTGAAGACAAATGACCCAATATTAATTTAAAACCAAGGGCCTTATGTGGACACATTCTCAATGTTCTCCCTATGTTTGTAAAAAGCAGAAACGTTCTCCTAACAGGTGCACTTGCCATGTGAATGTCACCGTGGGCACACAAGGTGTTCTATCTGCAGCTGGGTCATTGAAACAAAGTGCAGAATAATGAAAACATACGACTGTTCAGATGCATTTGGAGAAAATCTTTTGCGCAATGGTAATTGATGCTCACTGAGGACAGGGGAACACAAGGAAAGTACTGTGATTCACTCCGTATTTCTGTTGCCACCCGCATAGCTACTCCACAGTCAGAATATAAATAAGATGTGAATTTGTCTTTGGGGCAGTATATAATTTCATGTATTTTTTTTCTGCTTTGGGTTTCCTTTTATTCCTTTTTTCACACAACAGCTTTCATTGATTTTTTTAATGTGCCATGTAGTATACATTTATTTCTTTCTTTTCCCTCATGGTGTGGGGGAAAATCCCTGAACAGATGTTGTGTTAAAATTGCCAAACTCATTTTGCTTTCGATGTGCCATGTTCAAAGCTACTTTTCGGAGAACACATTGGAGAAAGGTACTCCTTGTTGTGTACTGCACGTTTAATAGCAGGAAGACAGTTGGAAATGCACTGTAACACAGCTCCTGAAAACGGCAGTGTCCTTGAGCATTCCAAGACAGGCGGAAGGAAGAACCCACCAAAGGCTTCTTAGGAAGAGACACAAAGTTTGCATTTACAAGTTTGTTAACTATTAAGAACAAGGTTACATATTTTTAAAAGATATCCATAGTAATGAAATGCTTAGGGCAGGAAGGAATTTAACCACTCAAAGATGCAATTTGAAAAGCATTAAAAATTAGAATCAAGTGGAAGGGGAAAATTCCAAAAATAAACAGCAAACCATTAGTAGCAAAATTTCCCCTAAAACCAGTTGGCAGTGAAATTTCACAAGTTAGGTCCTCATCCTCTTAAACACAAAGACGCAAATTCATAAACGCACATATACCTCACATTTTCCTCTTAGCCAAGCTGACCAGGGTGATATTGGACGCTCAAAGTTGTGATAAGAACTTACTGAAGGTAAGCATTATTCTACCAGCTGGTACAGTGGTTTATATTCTGTGTCGTGGAAAGTAGGAGATTGAAATGGAGCCTTATTGAAACATAGCCTACCCTTAAAAGGAGGCATAGCCAGCCTGGCCATTTTTAACTGGGAAGATGCTGACATGATGGGCAGAAAGGTGAGACTTAGGGCCAGATTCAGGGTGTCTGCAGGTTTTATAAGGAAACTTATTATCCACGTGAACAAAAGACATTGGAATAAAAGGAGATGATTATGGAATGCTTTTGAGAGAGAACTGATGGTATTCCAAAAGTGATGAAATGGTATAAATGTGCACTGCGTTCATTTGCTAAGTCTCCATAACGCAGTACTGGATGGCTTAAACAATAGAAATCTGTTTCCTCACAGCCCGCTAGTCTCAAGTACAAAGTTGAGGTGTCAGCAAGGTTGGTTTCATTTTGAGGTCTCTCTCCTTGGCTTGTAGATGGTCACCTTTTCCCTGTGTCTTCACATGATCTACCTCCTGTGCTATATCTGTGTCCTAATCTCCTCTTCCTATAAGAACGTTAATCATATCGTGCTAAGACTCACCCCAAGAATCTCATTAACGTTACTTACCTCTTTAAAGACATCATCTCATCAGTCACTTTCTAAGGTTCTAGGGGTTAGAGCTTCAACACAGGAATTTTGAGACACAATTCAGCCTATAACATGCACCAAATGAATTGACCTAACACTAAACACATGTTAGTGTCCAGAACTGAGCTACGCATGGTTCTTGTCTCCAAGGAGCATACAAAAAGTGTGACATGTAATGCCTATAAATCCCATTATAAAGCAATTAAAACATCCTTCAGTCTAGAGCACTAGAATGTAAATGCTAAAGGAATACAAATGATTGAATAACCAAGTTAATGAAATCAAAGAAGACACAAAGAGCATGTGACATTTGATCTGTGACTTGAACAAATGAGCAACAACTCAGTAGAAACAGAAGAATTATGAAGACAACTTCAGAGGGGTCTATGGCAGCCTGGCAGAGACACAGACATTTCAGAGGGACTTCATCAAGGCTTAAGACATCTTCAAGTACAAGCAATGAATTAGTACAAAGGTTGTTTAAAATGCAACCTGTACGAGCTATGACACACTCCAGAAAACCAAGGGAAATATTATGTATAAAATTCAACTTTAAGGTTGGGTCTGCATGAATTGTTCTGTCAAGCTATTGCTCCCAAACGTGGGGTCTTAAAACAGTATTCAATATATGACTCCAGGAATTCCTGATCTCCCAGGAATTTGGGACAGAGATGTATTTAAAACAGAATTAAGATAAAATTAACCCTGTCGCACATGTATGTGGAGGTGGTTTTATGTACACAATAGACTTATCACATTTAGATGTGGTTTAGGAAGTCTTGAGACATTTCTGTTCACATGCGTTGTAGAAAACTTAAGATCTGACTGCCTCATTAGCAGGTAAGATAATCCTTTTAGTAAGAATGGTGAATACAACCATGTGATGTGACTATGTAAATTTTGTAAAATCATCAACTACGGACACACTCATCTTTCTGGGTTAATCCATAACGACTCAGTTGACTTCTCTGCCCAAGGTCAATCACACAGTCCTCGGAAAGCTACTGATGCAGCTTAAATGGAATTCGGAGTTGCTAAACAGAATAGGCTCCATGTTGAATTGTGATTTACATCTGATTCCTGCCTTAACTGTGCTTGTTCATTCACACATTCTAGCTCAATCTCTCAAATGCCAGTCTTTATTTGTAGCACACCTTGTGTCATAACACCCTGAAAACCAACAACAGAAAACACCTGGTTACTAATTGTAGACAAGGAGCTACCTAATGATCTGTGTATTCTGAGACAATTCCTCCTTATGTGCTATTCCTGTGTCTATTCAATTGATAGACAGTAAAAAACTAGAAAGGTCCTCTCACCAGGGCTCTGTGAGGTGACAAGTAATAGGTTTAGGATAATTGAAACCATCCTGTCCACGAAGATTCAAGCACAACAAACCACTAAGGATATATAGTAGATTCTCATATTAGTTTCCAGGTTCTCTTTTTTAAAAAAAAAAAAAGAGTACTGTGGCTAGAGAAAAAAGTCCTGAGGCTGAGTGTCTTCTGTTTTCCTGGTCCCAAGCCATCTAAGTGGGATGCGAGCTTCTTGCTTCAGGACCATTTCCTGAAGCCTTAGATTTTGAAAATGCACTTGCTTAAGATACACACTTTTGATTATTGGGTGTTTATAAGCTGACTTCTTCAGAACAACTTGCTTTCCCTTCATAAACTCAGCAAACTAACACAAGTGACAGTGTGATACTGTGTGCTGTTTCTCTCACCCAGCCTGCTGGATCTGGGTCTCCTAGACCTGGCAACAAAGATAAGCTAAGAGTAAGACAGAGTTGTGGCAACGAGGGGTGAAGGATGACTGTTGCTGAAAACCTTCTTTAAGATTCTGTCATTGTCTATATGCCCCATTAAACATGTCACAGGAAGGATCATACCACGACTTTAGTGTTTAAATGTCTTGCCCAAGGGAAGGGTCTATCCAAGCACTAAGGCTTAGTATAGATTATATTCAGTGAGCATAGACTGATTTTCTTTAAATTTTGTTATGTTAGGATGCCTTTCATAAACAGAGGCGTTCCAGATTGTTTTTGTGTTAGTAGAAAATCCCACCATCACCTAGTGAGTCTCTGATTGTTTTGTCCTATAACACAGGACATTTTAAAATGCTAACAATGTTAACAGATATTTTAAATGTGATATAAATATTGTACACACATCTATATGAACACAGATAATTATTATGTTTTTAAACAGTAATGACAGTTGTTTTATTGATCAGAAAATTAATGCTATCTTGCTAATTAACCAAATTCCAGAAACATGTGGCTTTAATTTTTTTTTAATTCACAATGTTACTGCAAATAGAGATTAGTGCCATTTAACTATTAAGTAGTCAAATCAACTATTTGAGAACATGGAATAACAAATGTAATAACATCCATAATACCTATGTAAATGGTTTTTTGATTTGTGCTATTATCAATTTTTGGCACCCATTATTCTAAAACTGCATTTTCACTTAAAAGAAGAAAAATGTGCAAATGTGTAAGCTGAATTAAAGAATGATGTGATGGGAGAGTTTCTTGTTGCTAGGGAACCAGATCCTTTTATGCCTATTTAAATGGCCCTTTCCTTGGTAAAGACTGGATTTGTGTCATTTAGTAAAAAGTAGAAGTTGAAATTAGAATAAATAAATATATATGTACCAAATAAACAGTGCAAAGTTGTACTTACAAACTATGAGCCTTTATATATTCAGTCAGCACATTGATTAAGTTATCTTTAAATTATCATTCAAAAATAAAGATAACACTAGTGGGCATAGTAGATAATGCTAGTGGACAAAGATCACAATACTGAGACAAAGCATTACTATGTTTTATTTTATACCAAAAATGTGTGAAATTTGTTTTTTCAGTTGGCAAGTATTTCTGAGTACCTATTGTGTATAGGCACAGAACCGTGTGAAATTCATGATTAAAACTGCATTTTACAGGATCTTCTAACATCAGCTACTGACTATCAAATAAACAGCATAGAAGAATCCAGGGCCATAAAGTCATCGTGAGCGTCCCCCCTAAAGCACAGTGAGCTACTGCCATCCCCATTTTACAGGCAGGAATGCAGACGGTCAGAGGGTCTAAATACCCTAACCAAGGGTCCTTCTAAGTATTTTGTGGGTGGCAGATATTTTTCCAACTAGACTGTGTAACTTTTGTTACACAGAATATGTATGAAGAATATGTATGAAGAATGACTTACACTGAAAAGAAAAAAAACAATAAAAGACGTCACAATAATATTCAACAATTTGTTGCTGTTATAATTATGACTTATAAGCTTTGACTGTATCTTATCCGATGATTGGATCCCAGATTCTGTTTTGTCCGTTCAAGACTGAATCTAGTCCTTATCTGTTGCTTCCTCTCTTCCCTTAGCTCCCTTCACATGTCCTATCCACTTTGTCTAGCCCATCCTATTCAATCTGAATTCATAACTAATACTTATCATCATTTGCTATGTTTTTATTCTTCATCATTCTATTTATTAAAATAAATTGGAAGTAGAGTTTCACATTACCTAGGTCTGCTGTCCAAGGTTGCAAGCAGTAAGAAATACCCTTCTAGGGCTCTCTCCCTTTTTGCCTAATTTTTTTTTTTAATTATTGAAAAATAGTCAGTTTACAATGTTTTGTCAGTTTCTGGGTACAGCACAATAGTTCAGTCATACTTTCTCAGGGTGATCCGTCTCCCACCATAAAATGTTCCCCAAGCCAGACAAGGACTTCATTTGCATTCTTCACCTGAGATAAACGTTTACATTGATAATTTGGGTTTTCTTGTGAAGAAAAAGCTTCACATAATTTGAGTATTACTATTTTTGTTAAACTCTATTCAAATGAATTTTTACAATTATCAAATTAGATTTGGAGGAAGAAAAAGTAATGATCCATTTAGAACAGAGATGTTTGGACCTGTTTGAATGACTTAAGTTTTGGTTCAAACGGGCCCAAGGTTCTTGCATGTTAGATCTCTAGAGCTTATTTACTAATTATCACTACAATGGCAATCACATTACAATATATAAATGTATCCAATTAACTCACTCCTTAAATTTGCACAATGTTATATGTCAAATATATGTCAATTAAAAACAATAATTTTTTAAAGTTCTTTGTGGGACAAATTATTTCTATCTGAGAAAAAAAGAAAATAATGGGAAAAAGAAAAGAAAGGAAAGTTATAGGAAAGAAAACCAGACATAGATCATTCATACAGGGAAAAAATTGGCTTGATGTGGTGGAATTATTTTTCCCTTTTTTGTTGTGTGACTTGGCAAGAATAGAAGGAGTTGTGAACAAGGGACTTGAAGGAAAAAAAGAGAAACCTTTGTAAGAATAACTTAGAAATAATAATCAGGGAATTTTCATGTGTTTTCTACATGAGTGGAAGGATTTGGTACACTAAAATATCATTCCGATATACAGAAGGATTTGACCAGAAATATAAAAAGTCAAGGTGAGCTGATGCCTTCAAACTGGGGAGGAAAATGAAGAAAATTAAATTATATGAAGCAGCAGTTAATTAAAATATAATTTTCAATACTGGCACATTTTAAACATGTTTGCCTTTCTGTATGATTTTTGTAACTGCTTCATTTTTCTTATAACTGCAGTATTCTAATACTATGCTCCTTTCTTAAAGAATTATAAAACATTTGTCCAAGTAATAATTAAGCAGTTAATTATTATATTTCAGTTAGCTGCCATGGGAGTGTAGTTGCTGTACCAGAATATGGTAAAAAAAAAATGTCTTGTCCAACCTATGACAGCAAACCTTAATTACGGAGCAATCAGAGTGGCAGAAACTGCCTCAAGGGTACAAATTATTCAAATACAAGACGAGGAAGAAAAAACAAACATTACGCAGATGAGGTTCTGTTCCAAAGCTGAAAATGTAGATGGTATAGAAAAACCAGTGTGCAGTACATAAAGGCAGCAGAAGTACTGGGCATTTCTGGTCCCTAATGACATCCTGTTGCTGCACGTGGAGCATCCAACCTCTCAGAGATAAGGTGTCAAGGTCAAGTTATGACAGATGTATTTCTACAGCTATTAACACCTAGTAAATGTTCAATGAGATTTGAATTACTTGTGGGAGATACTTTCTCATGGGATGAAATGCTATTGGTTATGAACCAACAATTACTTTACACCTAAATTACAATTAGTAGTAATAACAATCCAAGTATAATTTTTCTTAATTTACAGAAGTAGAAAACTTCCCTAGGTTGTTGTATAACTAAGGAAGTAGCCATGTTCCTAGAGATGAAGATCAAGTGTTCACTCTTTCCCCAAGGGACTGATATGGTGAAGTCTGGTAAACTCCTTCAGGTCCCATATTAAGCAACACCTCGCTGTAATTTCATCTTGTGGTATCACTGCTAAGCATTAATTAGAATACTCTATATTTTCAAGAACCTCCCATCCATCCACCCAGTACTCTACATCCCCCTGATCCCTTGATCCGTGTTTCTACTGGAATATCTGCACCTTTAGTAGAGCATTTCAGTTCTGGGAGCTCATTTAACTTCTCTGGGAAATAGTATGGTTACTAGTGGAGGGTATAATTCTGGGTCTGAGGAAGTGCGCCAAGCTGTCTGCCATTGTTCCTTCAACATTCAACATTCAACATTCCTTACATTCTGAAGCATGTAAATGTTTTAGAATGTTTAGTCTCAACTGAGATTAATTTCTGGTGTAGTAACCTGAAACACTGACGAAACAGTTATTGCTTTCGAGACTCATAAGAATGTATTGTTTTTTCCGTTAGTCTGAAAAATAAGTTACTTTGGACAGAAAAACTTTGCCATTTGGTGGGATTCTTGAGTTGTTAGCAGCATCCTCAGCAATTCATTAGTGTCTTCAAGAAAAGTGTCAGGGAGGAAGAAATTTCTCTCTGCCCTTTTGGGTTATTCTGGCTGGTCTAAGAATTAAATTGAAATGAGACAGATTAACAGGAGAAAATCAAACAAAACTTTAATAACATGTATATAGGGGAAGACAGAGTAACTCACCAAAAGGGTCAAAAACCTCATGGTAAATATAATCTTCACCTAAAAAAAAAACAAAAAAAGATGTTGAGGGTAGTGGTTTGGGACTTCAATGGGAAGGAAGGCAATTCACATGGAAATGAAAATGTTTACCAAATGTTTGGTAAACAAATGTCTTTGAGCCATGCAGAGACAGTGGGGCACAGAGTTTAGCCCTTCTGAGTTTCCCCCAACACACCTAGCTCATATTCTTTGCAGACATCTCTGGTGATAGCTGTATTCTGGAAATAGGCCCTTCTCTAACTAAATTCTTTTATACAGTTAAGGGAAAGGTCAAAGTTTCTTCCTGAGTCCTTTGGGTCTTGATTGTTTTCAGCTTGAAGTAATCTGCATGCTAAAGGGATGTTTTGGGGTGGCAAATTTTGTTCCCCTACAAAAATAAATGCTATTTCGCTCCTGAAATTTTACCAGTAATTTTACTACTAGTGGAAAGAGAAGAAGTCTAGTCATACAGACTGGTGTACTATCCCTTCTTTTTTTAATTTCCTACCTGATCAACATTAAGAAAGTTGCCTAACATCTCTAAAACTCAGATTCAGCTTCTGTAAGATGATTGCCTCACAGGATTACATGATGGAAGATATATGAGTCTAGTACAGGACTGCCATATCCTTTTTATACATACATCTATAGTTAATAGTTAATGTATTATTGAATCTTGTTGGCTGACCTTATTATTTCAAATAGATGGAAAATTCATAGAGAATAATCAATGTCTTAAAACTCTTTACTATCTCGTGGGACATTAGGATACTGCTGAGTAAAATGTAGGCACTGATAAACTCCCAGTAATTAGGAGGTCCAAACAGAATTCAGCATAATAACTCAGAGTCTCCCTGATCACTCATGCATACCACTTACTTCTACTACATCCCTCCTGTGGACTTTGGAAGTGACTCAAAGATGTTACTAGGCTATTCATATGGCAGAGAATTTATAAGGGAAACTTGGAAAGGGGAAATTTGGAGAGTTGCCATGATCAACAGTCTAGACTAACACTGTCAGTTCCTAGAAGAATAATCAAAAGAAAGCAGGTGTTTAAAGGCTTCCAAGAGCTTAAGAAGGGTGGTGGAAGGGCACCCCCAGATTAGTTTTCAAGTATCGTATTAATGTGTAACCTCAACCCTGATACAAGAGGCTCTGGGAGCACAAAACGACAGTCTTTTCCTTCAGAAACTGGTTTTTTTTTTTTTCCCCTTATAAATCATATCCCCCAACTATCCTTATATAAGCTGGCAATATTAATCCCACTCTGAAAGTCAATATTAATGGTACAGTATTTCAAAACAAATGAAGAATCTGAGTTACACTGAGGTTACTTTTCTTCTTCAAGTTCACTGAAATGTTGAGACTAGAACCCAAATGGTTTTAGCTTTCTAAGTCAAATTTCTCTTCATCAGTTTGAATATAAGCTATTAGTTTGGATGACATTAGTACCAGAAAAACAATTGCAAGATTTACAAATATTCTTAAAAATCTGAATATATACATACATATACACCCACAAATAGACACCTATATATACATACATACATACACATGTACACACACATACATATACATGTAGGTACACAAATGCACAAATATATGATTGGAGGGAATCAATTGTGCGTTTCCATAGTAAATATAATAACCAGATACAGGAAAGTAATAGACACTCTAAATCATATGGTGTCAGTATTCATTAGTGTTAAGAAAATACTCCTATCCTAATGAGTTATTTTATAGCAAATATACTCCTCTGGTTTAATTTTTGCATATTTGCTTCAAAATATAAGTTT
This sequence comes from Camelus bactrianus, assembly GCF_048773025.1. Lineage (NCBI taxonomy): Eukaryota > Metazoa > Chordata > Mammalia > Artiodactyla > Camelidae > Camelus > Camelus bactrianus. The sequence continues at coordinate 11,284,670 of NC_133541.1, forward strand.
AAAAAAGAAAAAATTATCAAGTAGCATACAAAACTTTTTTCATACTAAAACACAAAAGAGTAAACATGTGTTTTAAATTTATCAGCTGTTTTTCAAAAATGTTTTATTTTATTTCAGAATCAATCCAATTTATAGCAAACCATCCTTAGAAAAATTTATGAATACAACAAATTTTACTTTATATATAGGTCATTGTTATTTGATATATTTAAAATCACCTTTTAACCATGCTTTTTTAAATGGAAAAAACTCATAAAGTGTATTAATCATAAGTCAACTGTAAATTGTCATTTCCCTTTGCATGTCACAATCCCAACATTCCTCAGGAGTATCTGACACAAATAGAAGGAGAAGCTTATCTCTCCTCTGCAGCTGAGTGACCACCACCTGCCCACAGCACCACCATGTCTTTAAGGGACTCAAGTTCATGTATGTATATAATCACCAAGTCTCCTGGCTTAATGCATTCCTGAAATTGGTGTAAGCCACGATTTATTGTGACCATGAAAAGCTAGTTAACTTCTCTGAAAAATTTCCAGAGGAGTTTTGGGGAAGGAAGTAAAGGGCAAAGCGGATTACTTATTCCCCAAACTTCCCTCAAACTCTTCAAAATTCATTGTTCCTAATTGAGGATGGAGCCAATGTCTTCAGAAAACCATTTGCTCTCTGATTCAGGGAACATCAAGAGAAACTTTCTGTTAACAGATGCTCTGCTGTTATAAATTCATTACAAAGATAGCTAAAACCCTGAAAAAAAAAATTGTAGGAAAACTGCTAGCTTCTAAGAAGACACATGAAGCCGAAAGAAGCTCTTCATTTGACTGGAAAAATTCCAAACACCAAGAGACATTCATTCTGATGAGCTGTCATGAGGTGTTACGAGGCAGAGAGATGTGTGCGCTGCCAAAATTTGCCCTTCCTCCGTACTTCTCACTCTTTCTCCAGCTTGTGCTGATGGAAATAGGAGTTCTCTCTTTTAGGACAGTTGTTTTTCACCTTGCTTTGGTTTAAAAAAAATACTCACCCCTGGGGAAAAAACAGCGTATCTCACAAACCATAACTCGGTTATAGAAATCTCAAACTTCTGCTCTATACTTTTTGCATAAAATTTACTTCTGCATTCTCCTTTTATGCCTTGAACCATGAATTTTACAGCTGCCCTTTTCTCATTTCCTACGTAAGAAATCAGACTATGTATTAAGATCCCAATGGAACTGAACTACATTCTTTGTGATTAAGTCCCGGAATTGCCTTGAATTTTGCCCATATCATTCTCACTCTTGGCTCTTTGAGCCACTCAGCAACATTTGTTAAGCACTTAAGATGTGTAAAGGAGTCAGGGGAGAGCTTGCACCTAGAGAAAGGCCAGTTCTGCAGACCACCATTGAACTAAATCCAAGAGCATGAAGGGCATCCTTGTGCAGAGCTCCAATGGGAGATCAGAATTCTTCCTGCTTCTGTCAAATTTCCTCTGCATCCCTCCCTCCCTCCACCTTCACAACATCTCCATCACTCTGTACCTTGGATCAACTGGATTGATCTAATTATGTGCTTTATCCCTCTTTACCTCAATCACCACAGAAGACCCAGGTCTCCAAGGTCATTCTTCACCCCTCAAAGGTCAACCCATATCTGGCTTCATAAGCTGCCGTTTCCATCTCCCACCCTCCGTCTTCTGAATTCTTTTCATTCATTGTGCCCTGAGACACTCAATCAATTACCAGCCCTCTCCCTTAACCTCAGCATCTTCCCCCAAATGTCCTCTTCACATTCTTAATCTGACTGAGCCCCGGCCCCCCTGAGGGCACTGATTCCCTTCTAGCCTCTGAGCAGTAGCTGTTTACCTCCCACTCTTTGTGTACTATGGGGTCTGGAGCTGCAGTGAGTGTCCCTTTTGTTCCTCATCATTTCCAGAACTTTATCTGTCCTTTGTCCATCAAAACTCCCTGCATTAGGTCATTTCATCAGATGTTTTACCTTCCTGTTGTAGTCATCTCCCATGCTCATAGGGCTCCACCTCCCTTTCTTGCTAGAGGAGTTCAGCTTCTGGCTACTGTCACTCTTTCCAATGCTACTCTATCATAATTAAAACCTACATTGATCATCCATCCATTCTCTCAATTCCTTGGATTCCACTCCTCTAAAGTTATTCTCTTTAACTCCACCTTGTCCATTTATTCCCATGACCATATCTTAATGAACTAAATAAATGTTTTTGACCACCACCACCACCACTCTGCCCTCTGCCCCCTACTGAATTCATATGCTAAAGCCTTAACCTCTAAAGTGATGGTATTGTAATTAAGCAGGACCCTGTAGAGCCTTCCTGGGGCAGACCTCCCCCATCCACCCCACCTGCCATGTTCTCTGCCTGCCTGTTTGTAGAAGAACTTTGGACTCCTAGGCCTTCTCCAAGTTCCAAAGAATAAATTTAATCAGAGAAATGTGAAAATTCAGAAATAAAAGAGAATAGTCAAGCAAGACAAAATAACAGCTTAGTCATTAAACAAAGTCAAGGACTTTTAATTCCTCCTCAAGGGCTATGGATAATATTTTGAGCCATATCCTTTGAACTTTTTTGCAGATACTGAAACCCCAACACCACATGGAAGAAGTTACCTATGTGCTGACCACCAGCACGTAGACCCCAGACCATTGGAATGAGAAGGTTGATGATATGACTTCTGGTTACCTTACCACCAACCAATCAAAAGAATGCCCATGAGCTGATCATACATCCTGCAACCCTCTCCACATCCTGACTTTAAAACATTTCTCTGAAAGTCATTGGGGAGTTTGGGTCTTCTGAGCACTGGCTGCCTGGACTCCTTACTTGGTGTCTGCAATAAATGCTGCACTTTCCTTCACCACAGCCCAGTGTCAGGCTTTACCGTGTGCAGGGGAGTGGACCCAAGTTTGGTTCAGTAACACTATTGGAGTTGGGGCCTTTGAAAAATAATTAGGTTTAGATGAATTCATGAGAGTAGGGCTTCATGATGAGATTAGTGTCCTTAGAAGAAGAAGAAAGATCAGAGCTCTCCCTCTCTCTCCACCATGTGAGGACACAGCAAGAAGGCAGGCTGTTTGCAAGCCAGGAAGAGAGATCTCAGCAGGAACAGACTTCAGGCACCCTCATCTTGGACTTTCCAGGCTACAGAACTATGAGAAGTAAATGTTTATTGTTTAAGCCACCTAGTCTGTGTTTTTTCTTATGGAAGCTCAAGCTGATTAAGACATCTAAGAATTCTTCAAACTCACCAGGACCTATAATCTATTGATTCGATTTCCTTTTTACTTTGCTCACCCATGATCTCCTCTCTTCATTCCTTATGCTGCTTAAGTCCCATGTTCAATTATCATAGGCACTTGCCTGCATGGACCTTCATCTCCCTCACTCATCCCTTGCTTCTTGTGTCATCAGTTTCCTTCATCCCACTCTTTCTTGAAAAATTCATATCATGTTTTTGCCTCCACAACTCCATAGAAACTGTGCCTCTTGAGGTCACCATCATTGCCATTTTGCTAAATCTAATGGTCAGTTCTGGGTCCTTATCTTCCATGGCCTATCAGCAGAATTTGACAGAACTGATCATGACTTTCTTTTTGAAACATTGTCTTCTCTTGGCTTCCAGGACATCTGATTTTCTTTATTGTCCTCAAATCTGTCTCAGTCTCTTTTGCTGTCTTTTAAGACCCAAGTTTCAGAGGAGGATTTCCCCAGGACATATCTGTTGGACCTCTTCTACATCCACTTCCCGGTTGATCTCAGCCACCCTCATAGCTTCAAGTATCATCTATACATTGATGGTTTCTTACCTTGTATCTCCAGCTCCAACTTCTTCCCAGAAACCCAAACCCACATCTCCAGTTATCTACTTGATATCTTTCATGACATATTTAGTAAATGCTTCAAACTTAACATGCTCAAAACTAAGCTGCTAATATTTTGCTGAAACCAAATCCTCCTGCAGCTTTCCCCATATCAGTTAATAGCAGCTCCATTCTTGCAGTACATGAGCCAAAATCAAGTAGTTTTATTTGTCAGGATTTTTTTCTTTACACTACGTGTCCAATATGTCCAAAACTCCTGTTTGCTCTACCTCCAGCATACATCCATAGTGTGATCATTTCTCACTAACTTCTCTATCCACTTAGTACAAGTCACCATAATTTCCAGCCTGGTTTATTCTGGTAGCTTCCTATTTAATCTCACGTCTTCCACCCTTTCCTCTGTATAGTCTGTTTCCAACACAGTATAAGAGCAATCTTATTAAACTATGGCAGGCCAGGTCCTCCATTTACTCTAAACCCTCAAATGTCTTCACATCTCACTCAGAGAAAACAATAAAATTCTTATCACCTACAGGCTTATACGCTTTCTGACTCCACATCACCTCTCTCATCGATTCTCCTACTCTTCCTTCTCTCACTCCTCACTCCTCTATGAAGGACTCGATGTTCTGCAGCCATACTTGAGATGGTACAGTCTCATCTCAAAAAGTTTGTGTTTGCTCTTCTGCCTGCCTGAAAGCCTTTTATTCTAGAAATCTAGATACCTGCCTGGATGTCTCCCTCACCTCCTTTATTCAAAGGCATCCCTCAGGGATGTCTTTTCTGGTCATCCTATATAAGTTTCAGTGCTGTCCCACGTTCTTTTTTTGTGCCACCCGAGATTCAGGCATTTGCCTTGCTTTCAGCTGGAGCAACACTAGCAATGGTGATGCTACTCCCATGGTCAGTAATCCAGGTCACTGCCATTACTGTAGATTGAGGGACAAGCTGTAGCAGTAACTCCCAGGCCTTCTTGTTGTGCATAATTGCTACCTCAACATCTTACCTTTTCCATTCTTCACACACCTCTCACCACCTACCTTGCAACCTCTGTACAGCCACTAAAGCTAGAGACACCACGGGAGCTGGTCAGTATGCTGCAGGCACAAGCTGAAGCCATCAGATACCCTCCGCTCCTCTTCTTCTCCCTGACATGCTGCTCAGAGACACGTTTGCTTCACATATGCCCTCTGAAAAGGCCCTGGGAGCTGGGAAAGCAAACGACTGCTCAGCCACAAGCAGTAGCAAGTTCAGCGAACACATTTTCTTATATTTACTCTCTTAGAATGGTCCATGTTATTTCCCAAAAGCATCATTCTCGGTGCATCACTCTCCCAGTTTAAAAACCTGTCCTTAGTTCCCCTTCTTCTGTAGAATAAACCACCAGGTTCTTAAGGCAGAATTAAAGTTTGGTAACAATCTCCAGTCTTTCTCTTGTTTGTCTGGTGTTGCAGCCAAAATAAACCAATCACCATCCCTAGACTACATCCAGAAGTTTTCTACTTACATGTCTTGGCTCAGAAGTTCACCTCCTCCAGGTGGTGACCCTCATTTCCTCCTATCAAAATGATTTCTGTATTTTCATGATCTGGATTAAAAGTCACATCCTTCACTTCCACCCCAAATAAATGATTCACATTTCCCTGTGTAACAACTTATAATGCTATTCTGGTATTGTTATTTATGAATTAATTTATATCTTTTTTCTTAAAGTCTATACTCCTTGGGGGCAAAGACAGTATTTTCTATCTCTGCCTCCCTTGTAGTAACTAATTAAATGACATGAACATATTACATTTGCTTTAAAAAAAAAAGCTAACTCTAATCAAATATCAGGGCAGGCTATCCAGCAATAGCCAAAGAGTCCAGCGGGTTTTAGACTGTGTGGGGCCCAGGAATGCCACAGAGAATTAGAAAAGAGCAAGAGAACTGGGGTCATGTTGATTGAATTCTGTGTCTACCATTTAACACCTGTGCAGTTCGGGGCAAGGTTTTGTTTTTTTTTTGTTTTTTTGGTTTTTTTTTAATGAATCTCTGGCCCCTCCTACTGCATGTCATGCACATATACATAGATAGCACATATAGTTAATTGTATCTACCACATATGATTGTGTTGACAGTTATGTGCCTTTCAAAATGCCTGGCCCAGACCTCAGACCTCATGTCCTGATTCTGTTCTAAGCACCAAAGACCCAGGTCTCTCTGTGTCACCTCTGAGGATGCAGTTTAGGGTCACAGGGTCACAAAGGCAGTGACACAGAGAGGCTCTTTCCCCCATTGGGCATGGAATGAGCCACGTTGGCTGGTGAGGCTCCAGGCAGTGTCTTTTCCCCAGACCCACAAGCCCTTCATCTCAAAGACTTGCCACTGACAGCAGAGGGCGGCTTGAGCGTGAGAAGCCTTTCTTACCTCTCCCTGTTCAGTTCTGTAGAAATGCACGTCCTGAGAGACGTGCAGCCATAAAAAGAGGATGTGCTCTTTTAAGTAATCAGCTGAGCAGAGCATGTGGAAAATAAACTCAGAAAAGAGGAGGGGGCCTTCACCATGTTTTCTGTATTTATTTCTCTCAAAATGGCTAAACGCTTTCATAGAATTGTGCAGAGTTTTGAGGTGACAAAGAGGAAACATTGATGCTAGTACAGAGTACGAAGTAGGATGAAAAGCAGAAGGAGTTATTTCCTTGTCTGTAAGAAGAATAACACAAGAACTGCTTTTGCTTTCGATAATGATGTTAACATGCCGATATAAATGCATCTTGTCTTCAAGCTTGAGATCTCATGTCATGGTAATGGAGGTTTAGGTGATGTTTATAATTATACAAAATTGCATGGTTGAGAGTGGGAAAGAGCTGAGGCAGACCTCACTGACAACACAGATGAGGAGGAAACACAGAAACACTGTGTTAGGAATCAATACAATCCCTTGTGAAATAGAGCATCTCACACACAAGGATGCATGGACCCAACTCACTGATGGCATTAGCTACTAATGCCATGGTAAAGAATTGTGTCATTTTGTTTTGAATAAAAAAATCACTCTGTCACTCAACTTCAAAGAAGTCATTTTAAGCAAAAAGAATACCATGTGTTTGTGTTTTAAAAATCCATTTGAATATCGGTATATATGTAAATGTTTAGAAAACTTTCTTGTAGGATCTCCAACAAGCTGTGAATAAGATTTACCCCTGGGGATGGCAGTGGAATTGGGTGGAAATAGGCTTTTAAGTTTTATTTGTCATGCCTCCTTATTACTCTGATGTTTAATTTGAACATATTACTTGTGTAATTTTTTAAATGTAAACAGCAAGAAAACCAGGCTCCTAGTCTCTGAGGATGATGAATAAGGACCTTGCATGTCCATCTGAGCTAGAGAGTTAAATGAGCCAGGAGGCCACCCAGAGGCTAGGGGACAGGAAACAGATGTGTATTAAAGTAACTCAGGCAACCCTAAAATTCACTTTTCATAGCAAGGATCTTACCAAAAGCAATTAACAGTACATGTGCCAAGTTACTTCCCTTTATAAGGAATGTGGCTGACCTATGTGATTATGCTTTGTGTACTCAGAACTTCCTGAAGCTATTGCCCAAGGATAATGTTTGAGCAGACAAAGACGCTTCAGCTTTTTTTATATTAAATTTATACACAGATATTTATGTACACACATATGTACTTGCATATATATATATACATATAAATATATATATATGTATATATATATATATATATATATATATACACACACAGTTGTCTGCGGGAGATTGGTTTAGGACCCACCAACGATGCCAAAATCCACTGACATTACAAGTCTCATAGTTGGCCCTCTATAGTCGTCTTCCGCATCCATGGATTCAACCAATCACAGGTCACTTAGTACCATAGTACATATCTAGTGAAAAAGTCCACAGATAAGTGGACCCACACAGTTCAAAACCCACGCATAGACAGATAGATAGATGTCTGCATATGGAGGTATAAGGTATATTTATACCTAAGACTTGCTCAGCCATCGACTCTATCACACATAATTTACTCCCTGTTTATCTTGTAACCCCAGCATTTAGAACAGTTCCTGGGATGTATTACATGGTCCATAAATTTGTTTCATTGACCTGTAATCTTTACAAGTTCCATTTTAGGATTTAACAGATCCAAAGAGAAAAAAAAAATCTCTTAATGAGATAAGGACAAAAATTTAGAAAGCTGACCCTGACATCTAAGAAAGAATCACTTTCTTTTTCAAAGGAACAAAGTCATGAGCAAGAAGGGTAAAAGCAAGCCCTGAATGTGCCTTAAACATTCTTCTAATCTATCAATTTCTGGTTCAATAGAAACTAGCAAGCAGGAATACAGTTTTTGCCCCTTAAAGGTAATCCAGATTGATTCCTGAGGAAACCGAGAGACAGAAGCCATACGTGGGAACCCTCACACAGTGTGCGGTGAGTCCCAGACCAGGCGCCACGGAAGGACAGCAGCACCAGTGACCCCTCCACTGACCGGCAGAAAGGGATGCCCAGTAGGCGTGCAGGTATGGTCAGCACTAAAGGGAATGGCTACAAAGGCGAAGTGTTCACTCATCCAGATTTTTGCACGTTTAGTATGTTCCAAGTGGGATGCATTAAAAATCCAAGAAGGCAAAAATCTCTGTCATTAGGGTCTAGTGAACGGAGACAGGCAATAAAATGTACACACAATCAATAGCTTAATTATATAGTGAATTAGTAGGTGTTAATTGTCATGGAAAATAGAGCTGGGCAAGTGGAACCGGAAGCGTATGGGGTGGGGGGATGTTGCAAACATCAATAGTGCGGTCAAGTCAATGTCATTGTCAACTAAAATAAAATCACACAACGAGAGCGCTGTGGGCTAAGTTTTATTTGGGGGAAAAATGAGGACTATAGCCCAGATAGCTCTGAGAAACTGTTTCAAAGGGGCAGGGGGAAAACTCAGTATTATATATGATTTCAGTGAGGAGGGTACATGCAGTCCAACACATGTTTAGGTAGAGGCTTGCTGCTAGTCGCCAGGAACAGGTGTCACTGTTAACGATTTTAGTGCTATTCTAGATATAAGGAGACGCAAGAAATGGGCTCGTAAAATTTTCTCCTGAAAATATCTAACTATCTGAAGGTCTGTTTAGCCAGTTTTCCCAGAGCACCGAGCACCTCCTTCCTGACCTCCGTCCTGAACTCCTTCCCGGGTGTGTTGGAGGTCAGTGGCTGCAGCAGCGCATGATTTAATCCAGGTAGAGGTAGATGGCCAGTGCCGACGTGATCCAGTCCTTGTAGAGGCAGACGGCACGTGCTAGTTTTTAGTTAGCATCCTGAAGATGGCAGCCCTGTGAACAAGCACAGAAAAGAGTAACAGACCCGGGGAGGAACTCAATGTTGAGGGGGAATGATTAACTAAAAGAGATGAGCATTTAGACCTAGACATACAGCTGTAGCCGGAGAAACTGGAAAACCAACTGAAAAAATAGTTGAAGATGAAACTGGAGAGCACTGTAATAGAGAAGACTGGAACTGGAACCCTCTAGAGAAAGAATGTCCTAGGTCACAGGTGATGAAGGGAGTGGCAAGATGGTTCCTTATTTCCCTTATTCAGCCTCCCAGGACAGAGGACAAAGCACTGTAGTGGACCCCAGAACACTCATTTTGGTTTATACTCCTATTAATATTAATCGAACACTTACAAAATTATTGCCATACTAACTTATATTCTAAGAAGCCCGGGTACGTCTGCACAGCATGATATTTAAAAGAGGAAGAAAATTTATACTGCTGAAGGCCAATCCTTCTAAAAGAAGTGCCAGCTTCTGGGAGGAAGGTCAGTGGGTCTCAGGGCTCTGGGCTTCTGTGGGCTTTCTATGTCTCTCATAGCTAGCTGGAGTAAACTTGTCTCTTCCCTGCCTGGGTTGGTGTTCTCCAACATTTTTCCAGCAGTGTGCAAAGGTTTCTTCTGTATCTGTCATTGTGAAGCTCAAATGACACTACAGTTACTGTTTACGACTGTCAGCATGGCTATTATGGAGAAGGATAGAAGATGGTGTCTAAGGGAACCCAGAATCTACATCTTGTTAACGAGGCTCCTTAAGGCTAACTGCACAATCATAACAGTCGACAGAGCAAGTCAATTTTCTGAGTATCCAATTTCAGGGTCCAAAACACGGAGATGCAAATAGGAACTGGCCCATCAGACAGCTGCCGTACATGTTAGGTATTTTGGGAGGTGCTGAATGTGGAAAGTTAGACACAGATCCATGCTTGATTTGTCACATTGCAATAAGAGAGTTAAGAGTGAGCAGGTGCTCACAAGTACAGAACACTACAGAAGACGTGTGTGCAGAGCCTTTTCAATCGGAGATGAAGAGCGCTATAATGTGATGGAGGACAGGATGGAGAAAAATGGTACAGAAGGTGGTCTTGACAAGACTTGGCAAAAGGTAGTTCACTAGACAAATAGAGGGGAACATTTCAGATGTGTGTGTGTGTGAGTGTGTGTGTGTGTGTGAGTGTGTGTGTGTGGAAAAGGGAGGGGGTGGGGTGGGGGGAGACTGTAAGCACAGAGGCCGGAAAATGCATGACTAGAGAAAAGATAAAAGGTTTTGTAAAACTATTTTCCATGTCTAGCCCCATGTCAAAAATGTTATATAAGGAGCTTTGAATAGATAGGTGTTTGAATTTTATTTTTAAATTATTAAAATATTTTGATGCACGTTCAAAGACATTCTAGGTAAGAGTTAATAACATGATTCTGCAAAGTGAGTAAACTTGCAGAATTTGGAACGACGTTTAGCACTGAAGTTTTATATCTCACAGAGCCCCAGCTAGTGAGAGAATGAACTCTGCTCCAATCCGCCTTGTCTCCCACTTAGCCTGGCTGATAAAAGGCAAGGTATCAATCAGGAAAGAGCATAACTACCTAGTGCTTTAGGGAGAGATACGGACACCTAGCAAGAACATGAAACCATTATGGAATCATTTGAGTTTGGATGAGCATAGGTCAAAACCATAACTTTTCGAAAAATGTCATTGGCATAGAAATCAGACTCTAGACTGAAGGGATACAATTCCCTAAAAGGTTTCCAACTTTCTTCTCTTTAAGACTGAGATATTAAGTATTCCTTAAAAGCTATGCTATTTAGATGCACAAAATCAAAACACTCAATACAAAACAATTTCAGCTGCAGAGCACACATGCCCAACAAATGCTCTAGTCCCTTCTCTGTAACTGGTGTCAGCGTTAACCAGTTAATCAAGGAAGGTGACCTCCAGCATCACTGACTCATCCCTCTTAGTCCTACAGCCTTCCCACCTCCAATAGAAGTCTCTCCTCCTTTCCATTCCTTTTCAGGGGCTCATCTCCAGGTAAACCAAGAGAGCAACTGATGTGGAAGACAGAACAGCAAGGTGATTAAAAGCTGACGCTCCTGGATTCTGTAAATGGGGATCTGAATCTTGGTCTGCTACCCACCCACCAGCCATGTGACCTTGAAAAGTAACAACGTGTAGACACATTTCTGATTGCCATAACTGTGAGGGTGCTAACAGCATCTATGCGCAGAGGCCAGCAACGCTGCTAAACATTCTACAGTGCACAGGCCATCCCCTTGCAGTACAGAATCACCTGCCCCCAAGTGTCAGTTGTGCTGAGGTTGAGAAACGCTAATCTGAGTCACTATCAGCTATTATCTGGATGATTTCAGTACTTCCTCCTGAGCAGGTCTCTGCCTGCCTCTCCAGCCAGAGTCATCTTTACAAAATGTTAGTTGGTCCAGGGCATATCACTCTCAACCCTTCAAGGCTCTTCATCACATTTAGAATAAAATTCAAAACTCTTGCCTCCCCGCCCCAAGGCCTACATGAGCTGGCCCCTGAGTCCTGCTCTGACGCCTTTCCACCTCCCTTCCCTTGCTTCAGCTCCACATTCAGGGGCCCTGATCAGAGATGCCGTCCTGGACCACCCTACCTAAAATTGCACCCCTCCCCTCATCACCCATCACAGTCATCCTGCTGTATCCTTCTTTACAGAGCACATCACATCATCATATATTACAAATATATTTTGTTTGCCGTTTGTCTCCCACACTGGGCAGCAGGAGATTTTCGTCTGCTTTTACCCCATTATATTCCCTGCACGTCAAGCAATGCTGCTACATAGCTCATACTCCATAAATGTTTGCTAAATCAATGAGTGAATTCTGCTTGCAACAGGTTTATGAACATCTATGTAGCTGACCTGGGTTATTTTAAAGGATGGCAAGGAAGGTATAGTGGACTGGTAGAATCTAAGTTTCCATCTGTGGGCTCCTAGGCCATTTACTAGATGGCATTAAGCTATTGGTTTATATTATTTCTTTCCACCATTAAATTACATGTGTCCTAAGGAGAGGCATGGAAACTTTTTAACTTTCCATTTCCCAGAAAACCTAGTTCTATGCCTAAATCATAGCAGTTGGCTAATAATAGTTTGTTGAAAATAAAAAAGAAAACATTGTCAGATATCTTATGCCAAAATGTGCATAATGAAATTAATGTAATAGCTGTGAGTTAAGGAAAATGGCTACTTAGAAATCTCTGTTTTAAATAATATCTTGACATGATACTAATAGGTTAATTATCTTACTGTACAACATTCATTATGGATACTCAGGGTTTTTTTAATTCTATGTTTTATAGTATCTGCATTCCACTGTTGCAGATGTGAATAGTTTTGTATCAGCCGCATATAGCAGTGTTTCTTTCTGGGAAAAGGAGGAAAAAAAAAAAAACCCTTACCACAAAAAGGGAGACTATGTTTCTTTCCTGTAGTTTTAAGTCTTTAGCAATTCTTCCTTTGAAACATCTTCTAATATATAAAGTTTTCTGAGAAACTTTGAGGAAATGGAGCAACATATTATTCACAACTGCAAACAATTTTATATTTTCTATGAGCTTTTATATTCTCGGTGGTGGATTTGAGGTGATTTCTTAATCAGAAATATGTTTGAAATGCAAATTGCCACCTGACTTTCAGTGTTATGAGCATCCAATATTGCCCCACTTCTCATCCACTATCTCCCTAAGGCTTCCCCCAGTCATCTTTGCCCGTTCTACATCTTTGTATCTCTATAAACTTTTACTTCAATTCTAGAATATGTAGAATGTCAAAGCAAAAATTGCAGGGGATACAAGTAGGCAGGCAAGGAAGACTTTATTCAGTCTACTGCAATGGAGGATAGAACCTAAAGGAAGTGACTCCACTGGGGGAAAAAAAGACAGGAGGGTCTTTAAGCACTAAGGTGAACTGATGGAAAAGGCTGGAGGGCGGTAGGGGTGAGGCTGATCAAGCGGATGCACTGAACACATTGAGTCATTCCCACGTTTGTGAATGGCTTTCTCTGCAACTATACCATTCGCTTGCTAGTTGATACCCATCCAAGTCAGGCCCCCACCTCCCACAGGGACAGGAGATAGGGCCAGAGAGATGTTATGTTACTTGATTTTTAACTTTCAAAGAGATGGTTCCTCAGGTCCTTGAGAAAGGCATTTCCTGGGTTGTAAAACTGGCCGGTGAGAGACTAGGATACGATTTACATCCATTTCAAGGGGCAGAGAAAGAATTTACAACTGCTAGTTTTCTAAGGAAAATGCTCTAAGAAAAGGAGCATCCGGGGCCTATAGTCAGAAAGAAATCTGCCTTAAGTTTAGCCACGCTGAGGAGAACACTGAGTCTGTCCTGGTCAGGATGGCATCATTACAACAGCCGCAGATGCATACATTTCAGGCACTAGAGATGCTGACTGCGAGATCCTATTAATGAGTTCCTGTTCTCATTTCCATAAAATCATCCACTGTGATTTGGATGAATTTGTGTGTGTGTATGTCTTTATAAAAGTATCATTTGGGATTTTGAAAGAGTTGTTTTTCTTGCTAGCAAGGCACTGAGCACTTGTGCCGCAGGTGGGCCTTTTGGGAGGTCATTGGGTCATGAGGCTAGAGCCCACAGGATGGCTTGCTGGCCTTGTAAGAGGAGGCCGGGGGCTAGCTCGCTCACTCTCATCCACATGAGGACACAGTTAGATGATACAATGATCAGAGGGTGAAACCTAATTAATTAGAGGGCAGTCTTCAACTGCAAGAGAACCCAGTCAAGCACCCTAATCTGGCCCTTCCAGCCTCCAGAACTGTGGGAAATAAATGTCTGCTGTTTAAAGCACCCAGTCTGGTATTTTGTTACAGTGTCCCTCACTAAGTCACTGCTACACGCTCCGATGATGCCCGATTTATAGTCACCTTTTCTTCAATACTATCATCAATATTGCCATCAATATTATCAAGAGTGTTATCAGTAAGTGGGCTCCGGTAGGACTAGCAGACCTCGTTTTGTGAAGGAAAAACAGGGCTAGTCTAACAAGATAACTCACAGGTCTAAGAATGTGAAGGAGAGGCTGGGCTGGGCTAACAAGTCTAAGTATTGGAATACTGATCTGAGTTCTGCTGGACTAACTTGTAAATCTAAGTTAATTAGTGTTGGTTTGCTGTTTCTGTGTTTTTGCTAGCCAGCTGAATTTTCAAAGATACATACCTGGCTTTGGAATGTTGGTTTGCTGCCTCCCCGCCTCCACTTTTGTGATGATAATGCTGCTAAAGCTGTTCCATGCCTATTGGCCGAATACCCCAAGCTTGTACTTTACCCTATAAAACCTCATGTGCACATCTTGAAGGTGCTCAGAGCTTCGGAGCAGAAGCCCCTCTGAGCCCGCCGGCGTAATACATCTGAGTACTCCAACCCTCCGAGTGGTGCTTGTTTCTTGACTGTCCTGTCGTTTCCGTAACATTTCAGCAATAATCTAACGCGGAAATCTCAAGGACAGCAGCAAACCTTCCACTGAGTCTCCTTTCCTCTGCTGCGCCAGGCCTGTGTCTGAGCATGTTAATTGTAAAAACCTCAGTGGAATTTAGAGGGCTCTCCCTGGAGCATAACAGGTCCTGCATCTCATAAGACTACATTCAATTAGGTTTTTAAAATTGAAAAGTCACTGCCAATTCTGTAATTTAAGTAACTGAGTGCCCGAGGAAAGAAGGGACACTGAGCTGGGAAGGGAATGCAGACCTTCAGGCTGGTCCCTCATTTTGGCTGAGCCGATTCTCAAGGGTGGAGATAGTGGTGGTGTGTGCCCTCCTGCTTCTCCAGAGAAGCCAGCAAGATTGCGATCCCTCGGTTTGAGACTACGGCCTCTTGGGTGCACAGGGCACAGAATGAAGCCCGCAGAGACTTCGACTGCTGACCTCATTCTCTACCTGCTCATCAGGAAAAGTAATACGCTCTGTTCCTCCAAATTAATCTTCTAAGTCATTAAAAAGAAAATAAATCTCATGCAAGCGGATCTTCAATGTAATGACAAAATTAACTGGGTAAGAATGAAGGACAGAGGTTCCCAAGATCATAAGAAAGAAATAAAAGTCCATATAACAGAGGCAGATATATATATATATACATACACACACACACACACATATCTTTTCTTATAACCCCTGCTCATAATCAGTGGCAGTCAGAGAGAGCACTTCCACCCATTAGCTAATTAATTCTCACTACATCCTTCTCAGAGATGACCACCTTCCCCAACTCCTTATGCCTTGCCCATGTGGAAATTCAAAACATACTCTTAAAATGGTAAGAGCTGGAAATTGAATTAGAGATTTATGTTTCCACCTGCTCATTGAAAATTCGGATTTTCATTTTAAGACATCTCCTGAAAATGAACTTTCCCAAAGTTTACTTTTCCAAAATGGTCAAAATTGACACCAACTGTGATGACCTCAAGCCACCAGGAAATATCTGTATTCTTCCTCTTCTTGAAAATAGTAATAAACCAGCTGCTTGCCAGTGCAATGTATATTGAGTATATAAGTCTTCTATTTCCTTGGTAGTCCTCTTCCCCAATAAGAACAGCATAGCATTTAAACATTAATTATGCCATCACCTTACATGAAGCAAAGCTGTGAGCAGCAAAGTCAGAACAGGTATACATTTTAGGTATGGCTTTGAGGGTCAAGATTTCACCTCATCTAAAAATTATTACTTTCAGATAATATTTACTACTGTCATAAAATGCTAGCTTTCTGTTAAGCATATTGGGTTATGCAAATCATGTAAAGATATCAAACTCCTCTGGAGCTACCAAATTTATTTTCTATTCTGTTATAAACTTTATGTTAATTTATATATAATTTTAAAAATTGAAATACAATCACATGATTCAAAAATAAAAATTTTTAAATATATATATTAAAAATGTCACTCTGACTTTTGTCCCAAATTCACCGAATTCCTACCACCATCTTGTATCACAACAGATAATTGCTATTAGTAGCCCCTTTGTATCATACCAAAGTTTTTTTGCATATCCACTATTGATTTTAATTTAATAAATGCTTCTCTGCTTAATAAGCTAGTGTAAAACAGAGAATAAAGCAATATTTCAAGAGAAGCAAAAAAACTAATTTGATGACAAAGTATTTTTTTATTAAAGAAGATAAGCTTTTTCCACACCATTTTTTTTCTTAATGCAGCTGAAGTGTTACAGTTCTGATTTCCCAGTACACTATTTTTAGCTAGTGGTTCAATCAAGAAACATGCCCATTTGTCAGGCAAAGTAGAGTCTGGCAAATAATTATGAGTCAGACCTGAGAGATGATCTATTTTCTGGATAACAAGCATGAACAGAAAAGAAACATGCAATGTTATTCTGTATTCTAGCATCAGTGTTTCACAGGGATCCTAATTAATTAGAGGATGAGACTTTATCAGACCTGAAAAGTCCTTTGAGATTTCATCTCAAAATAGAATTCTAACTTTCTCTTTTACACTAGTAACTGAGATTGCAACTGCAGAGGAGGTTAAGAAATTACCGGCAACTATCAGCAAAAATGATACAGGAAGCAGAATTGCCATAAAAAGAAAGCAGGACAATTTTATCCTTCACTGTCAATAAATTTTTATTGGGCATTGATTTGATAGCCTATATTTGTTCCAATTCCACTCTTCAAATATTGCTCCTGACTTCCAAAGAGTTACAATCTAGATAAATGTAGGAAAAACTAAAATCAATACAGAACATTAACAACTTGTCAAAATTAAAATATGTGTCATAGGGACATTGTTTTCTCAGTTAGTGATTGTAATAGTCAGCTATTGCTAGAATAACTCTGTGTAACAAAGCATTCTCAAATTTAGTGACTTGCAGTTTTCTTCCCTATATTTCTGCAGGCTGGTTAGGGTGGCTCCATTTAGGCTGTCAGTGAGCTGAGCTGGGCTCCAGACTCCAGGTGAACCCAGGGCATGTTCTTCTTATGGTGAATGGCAGAGCACACACACACAAAAAAAAGATAAAATATCATCAGCATGTTGAAGCCTCAGCTTAGAAGTCATGTGGCCAACGCCAGTATTAATGGGGCAGGAAAGTGTGTTGTGCCCACAGTGCGAGGGTACTGAAACTTTCATGCAAAAGATGTGGGTAAATAATTTATAACAAGATAATGAAAAATTGATGGGCAATGTTGTAACCTACTACAGTAGTAAAGAAAACAAGCTTTTTGTTTTTCTTCAATCAGACAAAGGACACCTTGGAACTATGTTTTTTTTCATCTCCCTAATTCTTTTCACTTGTGGTGACTTTCTAGTGCCACTTAGTTTGCATAAGTTTCTAAATATTATATTATAGGCTAGCAACTTCTATGTCTTAAGAGGAGTCCAAAAGGGTATCTAGCTGTAGTTTGTCCCCTGAACACTTAAAACACAGATATGCAAAACAGAACCCAAAGGAAACACTCATGTTCATCACAGAATTATTACAATAACCAAGAGGTGAAAGCATTCCAAAGGTCCATTGATAGACAAATGGAAAAAGAAAATGTGGCATATAAAGACAATGGAATATTACTTAGCCTTTAAAAAGAAGGAAATTCTATCAAATGCTACTACATGGGTGTACCTTGAAGGCATTGTGCTAAGAGAAATAAGTCAGCCACAAAATGACAAATACTGTATGATTCCACTTATATGGGGCAATGGAATTAAAATGAGATTTGGAAATTTTAGCCATTATATATAAAAAATGATTAAAAAGACAAGTTTCTTCTACATAGCTCAGGGAACTGTATTCAATATCTTGTAATAATCTTTAAGGAAAAAGACTATGAAAATGAGTATGTGTATGTATATGCATGACTGGGACGTTATGCTGTACACCAGAAAATGACACATTGTAACTGACTGTACTGCAATTGAATGAATGAATGAATGAATAATTTTTTTAAATTGTGGTCGCTAGGGGCTGGAGGGAAAGGAAAACGGGGAGTTGTTCAGTGGGTATAGAGGTTCAGTTCTACATGATGGAAGAGTTCTAGAGATCTGTTGCACAACAGTGTGAATATACTTAACACTAGTGAAATGTACACTTTAAAATAGTTAGGGTGACAAATTTTATTTTGTGTATGTGTGTGTGTGTTTTGTACCACAATTTTTAAAAAATGTTAAGATTACAATGGAGAAAAACTTCATTACAGCAGCATATCCTTGAATAACTATTTGCTGTGATTAAATGTCATACCAAATAGAATAAAAAAAAGTTCTTATTGAGCAGAAAATAAAAGCGAGCCCCAAAAAGCAGTTGATGGAGCAGAGCTTTGCACCCACCTCGGGCCCAGGGAGGCACCTGCTGACAGCTCAGGTGTGAGGAGGACAAAGGGGACGGGGTCCAGTCAGAGGTTAACGACCACTGTGCTTACTGTTATGTCAATCAAGCCCTCCTGCACTTTTATTTGCTGTATTGCTTTTTTCCTCTCCCCAGACCCTGGGCCTAAAAGCAGACGTGATGGATGCCCTTGTCATATTGTGAGCTGATAACTGTCACACTTCCCCTCCTGTTCCCACTATAATTTCCTTCAGGAGGTTTGGCTTACTACCGGCTGAGTTTGGAGAGAGCCATTCTTGTCAAACTTAGGAGAAAAGAGAGAGAAGAAATATGGATTTGTGACTCCAGTTTAAATGAAGAGGTGGCAATTTCCCTGGAAATATTAAATTAGAGGTTGTGATTTAGGCTTCCGAGTCTTAGTCTACTTACTCAGCTTTCTCTTTAAAGCAGGACTTGGAAGAAGAAACATGATCTCAATATTTACCAAAAAAAATTCAGGGGAAATCATTCCAGAGCTCCTGTGAGAATTAACGAGAAATGGCAAAGAAGTACATTTTATTTCACAGAATGCCACATATCTCAAGTGCCCAAGGAGCTACTGGATGTGAAGGGAATTACTATTAATTGTGAGCATGACCTTCCTAGGGACACTAGGTGAGCTTAGGAAAGAAGCATCCGTAAGGCATGTTTGGCCAATCACAAAGCAGCTGGGAACATCACGGAGGGCATAATTGACGGGACCAAAGGTAATACAAGTCTTGGAGGCAGATCAATCGATCTCGTTGAAAAATGCAGGGCAGCTCTGACAGCCAGCATTAAACTGACAAAATAGGGAAGACAAAGGTGAGTTTGATGCCGTCCTAAAGATATTTTGAAAACTAATCGAATAATGTTCAACATCAACAAGTTCTACCGATTTGATGTTTCGATGCTACTGAGACGTGTCTGTGAAACGTTAACAAATGCAGAAGCGATGTAGATGGTCACTGCAAATTCGACAGCATCAGAGGAGCCCTGCTTTAAAACCTCAACATATCCTGTTGCCTCGGAGGAAAAATCAGCTTCCAGGTATCTAAGGCAAAAGATGCTGATGCTTTAGAAGGGGTCATTTCAAGTTGAAGGGGTAATTTCAGATGGTTCGGAGTGCTTGTCCAGGTAAGCTCCAGTGGGCACCATCTCCAACCTTTTGGAAAAACAAAATTAAGCTGTAGACCTCACCCAGAAAAAAAAATCCCATGAGATAAACTTTCTCTTTTTTTTTTTCCCCAAAATGTGTTCTGTTTCCCAGAATTGTACAGATTTTAACTCAGTGTGAACACAAAGCATTAATATCAAAGTTGGGTTCTCAAGAGGGAGAGAAAACTTTGTTTCAGTTTCTCATTGGCCCTGGTATATTGTTACACAATTCAAAGTTAAAGGCACTATCTAAAATCCAGGTCACAATTTTATTATAACCACTTTTTGAAAGTTCACAGAAGGCTACGGTCATAAATGGCATTATTATTAGAATAATGTGAAAGGTTACACACCACACAGAATAAGACAGGGCCCGACGATTGTTTACCCCTTTTTTTGAATTTCCCAGGGCTCAGAGCTGTCCCTCAGAGCCTAGAACCACAATACCTCACAGGCAAATCAAGCTGAACAGACATAAAAGAAAATTCAGACGGGCAGAAAGCTCAGCACCTCAGCCGCAGAAATCCTACAGAAGTTAAACAGTCCCTCAGTTTAAACAACAACAACAAAAAAGAGCCCAGTCCTCAGCATCATCCCTGGGAACACACGTCTAAATCTGCGATATATTCTGAGCCAAAAAATTAAAGGACCAGCAAGAGCTCTCTTTTCGGAACACATGAGGTCATTTAAGACCACAGAAAAGGGCATCTTAGAGTCACCTGACTGTAGGCGTTTATCACATCAGGAGGAGGAGGGACGCGTGTGTGGGAGCCTGGAACGTGTGCACACTCAGGCGCGGGCTGTGCATTTGCAAGGATTCTTAACACATTGTAACAACTGTAGAAAGTCACACAAGTTTGATTTCTTGTTTTATCACTTTTTAAAAACAGATATACTGTGTCTGGAATTCAGGGTGAAATAAAGCTTTCTGTGGCAGAACCAAAGTAAGTGAACGATGCCGGGGGCATCATTGTGGTGCTGAGGGGTTGGACTTCGTAAGTCATCATATGTCATCATTTTACCCTTTTTATGTGGTACTTGCAGTAAGGCATTTTAAACAACCAAAAGGCTTAAAGTATAAATCTAAAGATTTTAAGAGTAATCACGGAATTACACAAAAGTGTAAAGTTGTTATCAAAGCATAAGAAGGTGCTAGATCCTTGCAAATAAGATTCTCCCCTCTCAAGGTCTTTGTACAGGCTGCCCCTCTCTCTGGTTATTTGTCCCCAGTGTCTGCATGCTCCCTCTTCCAGCTTTATTTGGATCTCAGGTCATATGCCACCTCCTCAGAGAACTCACTGATGACTCTCTAACAGAGATCACATAGCTTTCCTGTGATGGTTACTTTAATGAGCAGCTTGGCTAGGCTATAGTGTCTAGTTGTTGGATCAACAACCAGTCTAGATGTTGCTGTATGAAGGCATTTTGTAGATGTGATTAATGTCTACAGTCAGTTGACTTTAAATAAAGATTATTCTTGATAATGTGGGTGGGCCTCATCCAATCAGTTGAAGGCCTTAAGGGCAAAAGCTGAGGTTTCCCAGAGAAGAAAGAATTCTGCCTCAAAACTATAACATAAAAACCCTGCCTGAGTTTCTAGCCTGCCTAGTTGCCCTACAAACTTTGGATTTAAGTCTGACATCAACTCCTGCCTGAGTTTCCAGGCTGCCGCATGGAGTTCAGATTTGCCAGCCCTCACAGTTCTACAGATGTATCAGCCAGTTCCCTAAGATAAATCCCTCATATGAATATGCAGGTATATTATCTCCTTTCCAACTCCATTACTATTCTTCATAGCGATTAGTGCTAGTTAAGATATATAAGCATTTATTTTTCACTAGTAGCTAGAACGGTGTCTGAGATCTAGCAGGCACTCAACACACATTTACAGGATACATCAATGGTATGCTTGGTTTTGCCAGTCACTTCTCCAAATGCTTTCAATAGAATAACTCATTTACTACTCCTACCTTGTTATGTTGATGGTTGAGGTGCTGTTTTGCTCTTGTTTTACAGCTATTGAAACTGGCATGTAGAGAGATAATGGTACTTCCCCCAAAATCATGCAGCTGACACAAAGTGGAGCTGGTCATTGAAACCATACAGCTGAGCCCCAGAGTCCAGACTTTCAAATTCCACATTCTAAAAATCCTCTGGGACTTTTCAGCTTCACGAGAATATGATTTGGTGGGAGAAAATTCTCTTTTAGAAGGCATAACAATTAATGATATATAATAATAAAATTAAAATACTCTATACATCTGTGATCTTCTGACTCCATGTGATGTGGGGAGGTGGGGGATTTACAAATCACTCCATTAGACCAGAAACAGGGGTTTTTTAATTTAAAGAAGAAAAAGGAAAAGAAAGGGAACACTGAGAATCATCAGATGTTCCATAGGCTTTAGTTAAAAATAGATTTCAAAAAAATCCAAGTAGAGCAAATTGGTCCGTTGCAAGGACTCTAAAAAGAAACACAGCTGAAAGACCATGGAAAACATTTGAAAATGAAACCACATATATATCATCACAAACATCTTGGTGAAAAAGAAACCAAAAAGGAGACAAGAGTGGAGGCAGAAGCGGAGAGATGGCCTCTAGCGAGCTCCAGAATATGAAGCATGGTGCAAATACCGGCCACAACTAGAACACTCTCCCCCAGCCACACCTTCCACACCTTCCACTGGGTCCGTTAGCCCAGAGCCTGATTCTGAGTCTCCCAGCCTGGCTAAAAGTCTACCAAGAGTTTCTGGGACTCTATCCCCACCTAGAGGTTTGATGGTAAATCAAGTTGCATAACAGGAAAATGCCCAGAGCATCAAAACAGCAATTGCAGCTGTAATCATCAATGTCCAAGTCCCTGGTAAGATAGCCGTTAAGTGATTTGTAAAAGCACTCAGCAAAGGAAGGGGGAATGCTTTGGGATCCAGAGGCGTTAAAGAATAATACACCAGCCTTATCGCTCTCTCTTGAAATATCAGGTCTTGATTTCAGGAAGAGTTTTGACAAAAACTGCATAGTTTCGTGAGCAATATAAAGAATTATGGGCTTGATTACGGTTAGTCAGCCTGATAGCTGGTTCAGCATGGCCTATGAACCCTGCATATTGTGTATGCGGACAAGCTGGCACTGGGTCTCAGTGGCGCTGGAGTGGTGCGCCATCGGCACTGAAGGGCTGCTGTGGGGTTGCCTATACCTGACCAGGAAGCAGCGTCCTTCTCCACCATTAACGGCTAGCTGCTCACTAGCTCTTTCCTCCCCTCCCTCTGCTCCTGGGCTTCTATCTAATTTCTTGGACCCCTGGTAGAAAGGAAGAGAGGGAGTTAGCCTTTGCAGGAGAGGTGAAGTTGCACATCGGGGCACAACTTTTCAGGTGATGTCCAGCTGCGGAGACCTAGGGTGTCAGGGCTGTCTCTCTTGGCTGATGTAATGTTTGATGGTGGAGACTTTACCCCAAGACCCTTAACCAGCACTGCCTATGAAAGCTTCTAACCTCGAGGATCTATACAGGTGACTTGGTGTGGCCAGCTCCTCACCCCTAGCAGAGGTCCACCCCAAGGCCTTGGGATGGGATCCTTCGGTCTTTCAGAAAGTTCGATGAGGGCTGCCTGGAGATTCAGACCTGCCCCAGCTAATCTGTTGCCATGGAAACCTAGGATTCCCTGTCTTGTCAATCCAGTACTCACAGAAAATAGGTAGGCGATGGGGTCCGGTGACGGCTGTGGCCCTCTCCTAAGCAGTTCTGACACTTCGCTATCTCCTTGGTAAGAGATTTCCCTGATGTCACTGGACCCTGTCTACAGGTACAGGAACAGCCACCAGGTGAAGCTGGACCTCAGGCCCTACATTCAGAAACACCATAGTCTTTAGAGGAAATATGTCCAGTGATCTCCTCTCAATGGAGAGAGAGAAGGGTGACTCCCCATACTCAAACACTCTGAACTCTCTCCAAAACGTTCTCTTCCTAAAGACTCCTCCCCCCTCTTTCCAAATCTCTTCCATTTGTTTTTATTTCTATTACATGGTGGTAAGAACAGTAAGCACGAGATCTACCTTCTTGAATTTGTAACTATGGGAACAATATTGTACAGCAGTTTTCTGGAAATTATTCATCCTGCAAAATCGAAACTTCGTACCCATTGATCAGCAACTGCTCTCTCCGTCTCCTCCCAGCCCCTGGCAACCGGCACTCTCCCCTCCTTGGAGTGGAGGAAGACACAGGGAGGCCACCAGCTTGCTCAGCAGTGTTGGTTCAGGTTGGCAAAGTCCTTTTGGATCCCGGACATTCAAGTCAGAACAAGAATAGTCAGGAACATGTTTAATGTCTTAAGTTATTGCTACAAAAAAAAAAAAGCCTTTATAGTACCATGTTATACAACTTAATATTAGTCAGCCGTGTGACATGGTTGGTCATTAGTTTCATGCTACAAAAAATACTAAAGTGCTCATAAACATCCAGGCTCTTCCACTTCCTGACCTGCATACAGCAATGTGTTGTGTACGCCAAAATGTCTTTCCCTATAAGAAAAGCTCAAGAAAGCAGAGACTAGTTCTGGATTGGGTGCTATCAGGAAGGCGAGGGGGGAGCGATTCGGTGATCGGGTCTTGGTCATTTTCACCCAAGAGGAGAGGGAGAGGAGTAGAGTGGGCTCCAGCCCACTGCTCTTAAAATCATACAGAACAACCCCAAATCCTGTAATAAGCTTCTTCCACCTCCCTTTTACCTAGATGCCCCATGGTTCCTGGGATGTGCACTTTCCCACATTGTAACAAGCTAAGAAGCCTAACCTTGTTTGGCTTCCTGTTGACTGAAGAGGATGGAAAGGAAGACACTGCAGTAGTGACATACTGATTGGAGAGAGTCTTTAGTCTTCTCAAACATCAGTGTGTGTGTTAATCACCTGGGGATCTGATTTAACTGCAGATACGGACTCTACAGGACAGGGGCGGAGCCTGAGATTCTGAGCCTCTAATAAGCTCCAGTGATGCCCGTCCTGACAGCGAGGCGCACACTTTGAGTAGCAATGCTCTGGTCCACTGCCTTCCCCCCAGAAATAGACTCCCACTTAAATCAACTGAAAATCTGCAAGAAATACTGAACCTTGGTACTACTCCCAGGAATGATTCCAATACAAAGCAAATTTTGAGAAACACTGTGTACTGCTTTATGGTAGAGAGTGGAAGGCATTGAAGAGTTAAATTAACAATTTCAAGGGAAACTGTACAGATAAGCCAGGTTATGTCAAGACAGAGAGAAAAAACAAAGAGAGAAAACATGCAGAGCTGGGAAATAGTTTGCATTCTTGGGACCACGAAAGCAAGTGAGGTGAGTGAAGAATAGTGGGCTACTAGCTAAGTAACGTTATAAGTTTAGGGCTAGTTTAGAGTTTGTTTACTCCATTCTATGTTACCCTGATAACAGTGGTCTTACATTATGATAATGATATTATAATAAGGAATTCACATGTAAATTAAATAAACAGTAATTAGGAACAGAGTTCTAATACTCTGGTCAGCTCAACCGTGGAGAGAGGTCAGGGAGGACAATGGAGGTTTTGAGCCACAGAAAAGAATGAAGACATAAAGGGGAAGAAGATAAATTATGTATGAAAGTGATCAGGAGTCTGTTCTTGGAAAGCTTCTGGGTTCTGCTGACCTATAGCTTCCCCACTTCCTCAGGTAAAATCAATATGTGTAATAAATTATGCAGTTGCACGTCTCAACTTTCTACTCTCCAGCTATCACTCCTGGAAAGCAGAAGTCACGTGCCTCCCCTCTGGTGCCCAGCAGAGGTCTGCTTGTTGACTTACTGCCTCAGTATTTACCCTCACCCAGGGCATTGACTAGAGCAGAGATCTGAATCAGAAATCAAGGGAACTATCAAAAAATTCAGTGATGACCCCCCCCCTCCCATGTACCCTGGGATGGCCACACCCGCTCAGCAGCTGTAGGAAATTTCACCACCATCAGAGTCTGTGAAGGGCGACCCATGCCTGAGCCCCAAGGTGAATTTATCCCTCTTTAAGGAGCCTGTATTTTGAATCGGACCATTCCAAACATACACTCCAACTGCAGTGAAGGTCTGTCCTCTGCTGAACTAGATGAATGAACAGATACAGACACATGGGGAAACATTTGTATGCTTTATTTATTTATTATTTATCTTTATGTTTAATATCAGATTCTGACATATATAGATTCGCCTCACCTCCTTCCATGTCCCTTCCCTGGGACCCTACCCAGTCTCAAACCTGTGCCTTATTCTAACTCAGAACAACAGGAACAGGACAATCTCCTTCAAAGGTGCTCACTTGCTCTCACTGTAGAGCTGAATTCATAATTTACGACCTCAGCTTTTTAAGGGAAATAAAAGGTGACATATTTACTCTGAAATAAAAGGTGACATATTTACTCTTTAACATGGTTCTGTTCTCCAATTCTCATTTTCTCTACTGATTATGTGTATAATCCCAGCAATAACTCCCATAGCACAAAGAGCTCTGATCACGGCTGCCAAGATCAAAGCTTACTTGCCTTGATGGATTCTGCAGGGACTAGTCAGGATGACAAAGCCAGCCTCGTAGGGAGGCACAGATTGTGACTGCCTCAGGACTCAAGTTGCAGAGCGCTCAGATCTCTCAGTGCCTTCTGGTTGATCCCTTAAATGTCATTCTTGAATGACTGTCCCTCATTCACATGAAAGCTCACAAGAGGGCTGTATCCCTTACTGTGAATTAAACATCTGAGTGCGTGTTTTAATTTTTGACTCTGGAAAGGGAGAAAGATAAGCAGGTAACGGTGGGTGGGAGACACGGAAGTATGACTTCTTCTCTCACAAACAGCCCAACTCAGGATGCTCCCTTGTGCTCTGTGCACCTCTCATTGGCTCTCCCCCTGGGGAACCCCCTCCATTTCTAGCCAGATAAGAAGCAAGCAGAAGGGCCAACAAAGACCCCAGGCTCCCTAGGAGGGATGGGGCCCAAGAGGCTTGGCAGAAAGAGATCACAACTGTGATAGATGCTGCCCATCTTCCCAGTCGTCCCAAAGGACGCTCATGCAGAGCCCGTTGACTTGTTCTTCCTTCCTCTCATCAGTCTCCACTGCTTGTAATTAATAGAAAGAGCAGGAACCTTAGCAGCACAGTCAGAAGTGAAAGTCTCACCGGCATCTCACTCCTCAGCCCCTCACGGCTCCTCCTCCACCTTCCTTACTGCACCTTGCTCACTTCCGCAAGCCCATCCCAAAGAGAACCACTGAAAACAGCGACAGTTGTAAAGCAATGTTTTATGTGTTGTTCCAGATAAAGATCACTCTCAGAGTAAGGAAAGCATTTCCAAGCATAGAAATAAAGAAAGAGAGCATAAAGTAATAGATTGATGGCCTTGATCACATAAAAATTTTAAATGTGTGTGCAACGAAAGCTGCCAAAAGCAAGCTCTGAAAAGCACACACCGGAAGGAAATTTGTACACCGTAAATAACAGACAATGGGTCATTATTCCTAACACAAAATCTGCTCTTCCATAGGAAAAAAGAGGTGAATATGCCGGTAGGAAAACTGGCAAAATGTGAAAAGCTGATGACCAAAAGACAAAATACACATCTACAATGAAAATATTTTTGAGTTCAACTGACGTGCAAAACAAAAATAGGGACTTTAAACACCAGTGCCATTTTAGCCCATCATAGAAGCAATTATTTTTATGATAATATCCAGTATTAATGAGGTTATGAAAAATCAGATATTTATATGCCACTGGTGAAAATGTGACCTGCCACATTTTTTAATAGGAAATATACCAATACTCATCGAAAATCTTAAAAATGTATACAATGTTTGCATTCCTAATCCTATTTCCGGAAATACATTGTGAGGAAATAATCAAAGATATAAACAATTATTTATTAGTAAATATGATGAAGTATCCATAACAAGGAATATTTGTCATCCATTAAAATTTATGTTTTAAAAGAATATTTGATGACATGAATAAATAATCACATTAAAAAGAATGAGTTAAAAGTTATAAACAGTGTGGACCATAAACTTATCTGTGTATGTTTATTTGGGGTGTGTGTGTGTGTGTGTCTTCCCTAGAAAGCTAGACAGATGCCAGTGGTGATCAGGAGTAGTGACCATTCATGACTAAAGTTTCTCATGGGGTTTTTTTTTTTCCTGTATTCTCCCAATCTATCATGACTATGTATTTCTTTTATAAATATAATAAGAAAAATAAGTACTTTTTAAAATTATATATGTGTTTATAATTGATCAAAATGTCATTCTTCATTGCATTCTGCGTCAGATTATTTGGTCCACTTTTTATTGCATTCATTTCAAAATGCCTATTAAAGATGCTACAGCCCTGGAGGAAGAGAATAATTCTTCTTAATGAACCCAGGATACGTTATGTCTACTGCCCATGGCCAAACCAGCAGATAAGCCTTGAAATAATGTTTGGAGCAATTAGCCTCCAGAAAATGAATGCTCAACATCCAAATTAAGGCCAATAAATGACCATTATGAAGACCTCAAGTATCTTTGAAACATTGTCTATTTAAAATCGAACTATAACTATGAAAATTTTAATGTATGGCAAAAAGTTTCTTTTTAATTGCAATACTTAGAAAGCACATTGAATTCTGTAGGAAAAAATATAATCAAATTATGATATGTTTGTGTTTCCTCCTCTGAATCTACAGTTCCTTGCCTATAATTATCACATTTAAAGCGGTTTAGAGACTCAACCCTCAATGCGGTGAGGAAGCAGACTGTGAGGTGATGGAATTGTGTATACATGCCAGCTCCAAACTGCAAATGGTCAGGCTCAAGTATAGCATTTTTAATATCCTGATCCAACTGAAAAATAGATGTTATGAAATAATTCTGCATCTGGCAATAGCATATTTTCCACATGGAATTCTCCATCAGATGTCGTGTAAGATGGCATTTCCCAATTGGTCTAATTTAGTCTAGGTTTCCTCTCACCCTTTGTTCTTTTGAGAAATGGCAGTCCCTTTGCAGTTTGTCTTTGATGGTGAGCTGCATCTTTTCCAGCAGCAGTGCATGGTTCTCCAAAATGTGTTAATCCTGGTGAGATTTACCTTTATCTCCTAGAGCCATCACTAAGTCATCATCCTCCTTCTGGCGTTTATCATTTTAATGAGGAGTCTTGGAGAGCAGCTAGTCAAAACAGACTTCCAGTTAGCACTTTTAAAATAGCTAATGCCAATCCACTGATCCTTCAATATTTAAAGGAATCTTACTGGGAAGAATTTCTTGAGCCATTTTTAAAACTGCTGTAAAGGCTCAATTTCTCGCATTGACAAAAACAGAGTTGATTTAATCTAGTCACAACCTCTTTGGGATTCAATTTCTCTCTCTGGAAAATAAGACAGTGGTGTGTGTGTGTATGTGTGTGTGTGTGTGTGTATTGTGTGCTGTATGTGTGTTGTGCATTCATTATATCAAACACAGCCTAGGAGGATACATATGCCAACATGTTAGCAGTGATCCTCTTTGGGCAATGAGATGACGGGTGATTTTTTAAAATATCCTTTTCACAAATATATGATACATTTAAGAAACTAAATAGTAACAAGTTCTAGCTTTGCACAACCTACTCTAAATCATAGACCCTTTAAATTATAACTATTCAATGAATTTATAAAAATATATTAGTTTGTCTAGAAGGTTCTAAAGATCCATGATTTGGTAAAATAATAGGCTATATACACTTTTTATTATCCAAGAACAGTATTACAATTGGGGTTATAAATTAGTCCCTACACATGCAGTTAAGGGTTCTGAATATTGAATAAAAAAATAAAATCCTATGTAAGTGGGCTAACCTTTAAAAAGAAAACAAATCATTATACATATTGTCCAGAAAGAACAACAAAAATATCTTTCTTTTCTTTTTTCTTTAATGTCTCTAAGTTTACAGAAAATCATCTCAAAGTAAAATCTGCATAAAGAAAGAATGTTTTTGGTATTATTTAGATTCAAGGGGATTTGGCAAATTCTATGCCTCTTTCTTGACAAGTTATGAACCAGCTTAAAATTAAGACAAAGCAGTAAGAGAGACAGACAAGCAAAATATTACCAGTATTGCTGATACAGCTAATATGATGTAAAATAGTCTATGTCTGGTGTAAGCGAATTCCTAATGCTGAATCCCAGAGCTGGGCTGACTCACATCTGAGCCATCACAGGACTCCTGGATTCCAGGCCTGAGCCCCAGTGACAGGCCTTCCCTATTAAGCTGATGACAGCAGTGATGGAGAACACTGGATCTCAGTGGATAGGCCAATTTCCTAGAGAAAAAAGAGATGAAGTGGCCAAGGTACATGCAATCTCCTCTTCATACTAAATTTTCTACTAAGGTACATTTAGGGAGAGGAATGGGGTGGGTGAAGAAGTCATGAGTATTACACAGGAAATAATACAGCAGGGATTCAAAAGGGTCTCCTGCCAATCAAAGCAGGGATCTTTGTTCAGTATTCTGACACCACTGATGATTAAAATATTCCACATCCAGGAATTTTCCACCTACCTGCAGCTTACTCACTTAACGTACGGTTGGGAGATTATTCTAAAATGTGTTTCACCCTTTCCCACTTTATTAAATGGAGGTTAGCAACGGTGATGGTAAGTTCTTCTGTTCTGAATCCGAACCCCCTTTGACATCTGCCATCGCTCCCAGGTTCCTGGGTACTTCAGCCAAGTGGCTGTCCTGGCAGCACAGGAAGGCTTACCTGGACCGGCCAATGTTCAAACTTCAAAGTCGTCCTCACCTCGAGCCCAGAGATGTTTGTAGAACCAGGTCTCCCAGAGCCTATTCTCGGGGCCAGTCTTGGGTAACTTCAGTTTTCTAGCTTCTACTTCCTTTGCAGAAGACAAACCCAGCCCTAAACTGGGCCCCTTCCTAATGTCACCAATTGAAAGAAGAGAAAAAGATAAGAGAACATAGTTCCCCTCCCCCAAATAAAAAGAGTCCTCAATAAAGTTGCTTCTTATCAGGCTCTTAGATTCGTATCATTTCACTCCTCCAGCGAGGATGCTCATAGCCGTGGACTCAGAAACAGAGAAGGAGAAACTTCTCTTCCCTGGATGGTAGACTTTTTCTTTTTCCTCCTCATTTTTAGTTCTACAATGTCTCCATTTTCGCCCTTGTTACCTACCAGGAGCCCTGCCTTCTGTGAGAGTAGGAGAAATAACAGAGGGTATAGAATCGCAGCCTTGCTTTTCCAAGGCTACTGTTAAAAGCATCCATTCCTGTGACAGGTTATTTATGCTTTATGACTTAAACAGTGAGGCCTCGTGATAATACCGGGCAAATACACAAATCCAGACGAAGGTGGAATCAAATTCTTGCTCGACAGCTTAACGATGTGACCCAGATCGAATTAATTCAGTTCTTCACGGATGTTCTGTCCTCTTTTACAAAACAAAAGCACCATCCTGATGATTAGATGACGTGGCTTCGAGCATACAATAGAGCACTTGGCGTGGTACCTCTCTCCCCTCTCTGCTACTTTCAATGGTTGTTGAAATAAGCAGGCTGTCTGCCTCTACACATAACAACCTCAGCAACACCAAATTTTTTTGTTCCTGCCTCCTCTTTTGTTGCCAGGTGTCATTTCTTGCCGGTGCTGTGTGTCCCTTCAGCTTCTAACCAGCGCCTCCGCTGGACATGGCTTTTGCTGACTGATGGCTGAGTGCCTCAGCCCTCCTCTCTTGAAGTAGAGGCATGGGCTTTGTGACAGGTTATCGCTTTGTAGTGAATGTGTGTCAAATCCATGCTGCCCACTGCCTTTGAGCATCTTTCCTGTGTTTCATTAAGCCTCCTCACTGGGCAGTGACTAAGGCACTTTCTCAAATACAAACCAGCTCTTCTGTCATTCTGTTTTGCGATGAAGATCCAAGATTCGCTAAACCAAACATATACTTTGCCTGCTGCTCCCTGTTGGGTTTTGCCAAAGGAAGCTCTAGAGGGAAACTGCAAAGCTTGAGGATGGAAAAAGAGCATTGTCCCATCCTGTGTGACGTCTGCTCCAGTTAGCCTCACTCAAGCAACCTTCTTCACCACGGCAACAGACCCTGATTCTGGTGCTGCCCTTGGTTCTAGTCTGCAGTTTTTCCAATGCCTGCACAACTGGCCTCATTGCTCTGCCTCGGAGACACAGTAAACACCAATCAGCCAGCATCCCCTCCAGGAACCTGGGTCCTCACCCAAAGGGACCCATCCTCTACGCATCTAAGTTTCAATAACTCCAACCTCTTCCTTTGGTTCCCAAACCCTAGAGGTGGTCCCCTTTCCTGCAACTGCTACTCTGTAATACATTCCTGGGATTTTTTTTCCCTCGATAATTCCTTATATCTAGTTAGCCACTCTTTGTGCTAAAATATCTGTTAAAATTACTGATGTGATTGCTCAGTTCTAGCAGGACCCTGACAGATAAATCCATATCACAAGTTCTGCCTCTCCCAAGGGAGGGCCCAGAACTCACTTGTTCAGGGCTCATGACAGCTAGAACACAGACCTGCATTCATCCTATCTGCTGGCACTCATGTCACCAGTTGACTGTACCCTGTAATATTCAGAAGAGAGCAATCAGGGATATCAGTTATAATCCTTTGGATTAGAAATAAGATACATAGAAAAAAGTCTGATGCCCTTTATTTTTTTAACAGATTTATTGAAGTAGAATTGAAATACAAAAACCTGCGCATTTAGTGTATATAATTAACGGCAACCTTTAGTGTTCAACAAATGCAGATACTACTCCTGAAATACTGTGAGTATATTAAACTTGATGTAAGATCTTTG
This sequence comes from Camelus bactrianus, assembly GCF_048773025.1. Taxonomy (NCBI): domain Eukaryota; kingdom Metazoa; phylum Chordata; class Mammalia; order Artiodactyla; family Camelidae; genus Camelus; species Camelus bactrianus. Next base: position 11,317,186 of record NC_133541.1, read on the forward strand.
AGGGTAAGACCCACGTTCTGAACCTGCTCTGTATCTCAAGCATGATTGCTGTAGTCTGCTCAGGCTGCTGAGACATAATTCCACAGACTGGGTGGCTTAAACAATGCACGTTTATTTTCTCACAGTTCTAGAGGCCGGAAGTCCAAGGTCAAGGTGTGGGCAGGATTGGTTTCAAATGAGATCTCGCTCCTTAGCTTGCAGGTGGCATCTGCTCATTCTGTCTTCACATGGCCTTTCCTCTGTGCGCACATGGAAAGAGACAAATCTCTGGTTTCTCATTCTCTTCTTATAAGGACACCAGTCCTGCTGAACTAGGGCCCCATTCCTATGACCTCATTTAACATTAATTACCTCCTTAAACACCCCATCACCAAATACAACCACATTGGTAGTTGGTGCTTCCATGTATGAATTTGGGAAGTTAATTCAGTTCATGGCATTGATTGTACATGAATTGAGGGGGGACGAGGGTGTTGTCTAAAATCTGTGGGGATTCTATCTGTAAATTAACAGATATGGAGTGATTAGGAAAATTCTTATTTTCAAATTTCTTATTTTCAAAATTCTACTAATTTCAGTATATTAGACCTTCTACCTTCTTCCCCACGCCATACCAAATAATTTTCTTCCCTTAGAGATTAGTTTGGGATCCGTATCACCAACACATGATTTGACATCACTTTTCTGGAAGGATGATGGCTTTCCAAAGATTGACTATGAAGTATTTTCCATATCCTTTTAGCAGGTCAGAAGTAAAATTTAATGGCTTCATGTAATTTACAGTCCTCCTACCATGTGCTCAAAATGAATAGCCTGGGTTGACTCGTCTGGCTGTGAATACTTGTCCTGAATAGTTCCTGAAATTACTGAAAAGTACCACTGTCTATTGTGGGAAATGCATTCTTATGATTACAGCCCTACTTCAGGTGCCATTATGTGGTGTTTGTCAATGTGAGGTGTCTCCTTAATTAATTCTTTTTGAGCTTTCAGATATGTACCAAGGGATGCCATCAGTAGGAAGAAGGAAAACAATTTATCCAATGTAAAATGGGGATAATTCCCACCCCTGCCGGTTTCATGAAGCTTAAAATGAAAACGTAGACACACTGAAAGCTCTGGCACATTTAAATTGAAGATAAATCTTAGGGTGTATATTTTGCAACTGAAAAGTATGATGAAATTGTATTTCTGGCAAAGCAGGAGAAAGAATGATGGCCTAATTTTATTAATTGTGTTTTTCTTAAAGATAAGGCTCTTTTTTGCCATCATTGCAAAGTTGCCATGACAATTCAAGAAAATCAAATCTCCCCAGGACTGAATGATTTATTAAGATGAGGGCAAAGAGTAAAGGTAGTGGGCACATTGGAATCACAGCCCCTGGGCATTACCATGAAAGAGATACGTTTTGCCCCTTAAGGATGCGACTGCCTATTGTGTTACCAATAGAAAGTTCTGCTTGCTATAAAGGTCACCAATTTTACAGCTATTGCCTTGGCTGGGACAAGTGCAATGCAATGATCAGATTACAAACTTATGAGTCAGTTTAACAACTTATTGGCTTAAAATTAGTTTAAAAAGTGCAGGTACTAAATAGTAATTCAGGTAAGAGGGAAGCAATGCAAAAAAAACCTCATTTAGTCTTTTAGCTGGCTCGGCACCCTGGCCTCTTTCAGCCCCAGCACACCCAGAGGTCCACGCCTGGCACAAGTAGTTACCTACTATTCATCACTGGGGTTTCAGTTAAGATATATTTTTCTCTGGAAAAAGTGTTCTGGCAACCACAATCTAGGAGAGGAATGGGGCCCCGCAGTCCCCTGTTTGGTTCGCACCGTTATGGGTCTTCCAACTTGTCTGAATCACCCTCTGGACTGTAAGCTTTATGAAAAAAAGGAACGTGTGTCTTTTCCTTCATTTATTCATTCGTTATTCAGAGAGCTGGTAGATATTCATTAAGCATGTGTTTTGTGCCACAAGCTGTTCTAGAAACAGGGATACCACAGTGAAAAAACTGAAAGTCCCTGACCTTACTAAACTTGCATTCTAATTGGAAAGGCAAAAATAAATAAACAAACACATATGCCATACAAGCTCTTAAGCAATTTACGAAGTAAGATGAGAGAAAATAATGAGGACATTATTTCATTCAAGGTGAGTGGTCAGAAAAGCCCTCACTGAGGAAGCAGGAGAGAGACGCGTGTGGTTACCTGGAGGAAGAGCTTTCCAGGCAGATGGAAAACCAGGTACAATGACGCCCAGACAGGAGCAGGCTCCACAGGCTGAAGGCGTGGCAAGAAGGCCAGTGTGATGTGAGAACAAGAAACAAGGAGAAGAATGGTAGAAGGAAGGCAGAGGGGAGCTCAGGGAACAGACCACATGGAGCCCTGAGGACATGACGAAGATATTGAATTTTATTCCGGGGGTGATGATAAGACCTTGTATATTTTTTCCTGGCTAAAGATAGGTGAAGTGTGGGAAAAGGAGACCCCTCAAGAAGTTATTACAGGAGTCCAAGCAAGAAGGGATAATGGCCTGGAATAGAATGATAGGAGCAAGACCCATGAGAAGCAGCCAGATTTGGGATATATTTTAAAGGTAGAGCCAATGGCATTGCTGATAAACTGACAGAGGAATATAAGGGAAAGTAGGAATTAAAAATGGCTCCAAGGTTTTGAGTTTGAGTAACTAGATGGACAAAGATGCCATTTTCTGAGATGAGGAACCCTGGGGAGGGATCAGGTTCAGAGAAGGAGAAGAGCATCAGTTCTATCTTGAAAATGTTAGGTCTGAGAGTCCTATTAATATCCAGGTAGAGTTAGGAAATGGGCGATTGAACGTCCATGATTGGCCCTGGGGAAATGCATGTATGAACCAGGAGAAGTTAGAGGGCACTAAAAGCCACTGGTTTGAGATTACCTAGATCAGGATCTACAAACACCAGTTTGTGGTCAAATCAGGACACCTCCCTGTTTTGATAAAAACACGCTATTGGAACACAGCCACATTCATATGTTCCTGTATTGTCTATGGGTACTTTTTTGCTATAATGGCAGAGTTGAATTGTTGTGACAGAGACAGTGTGGCCTGCAAAAGCCTGAAATATTTACTGTCCAGGCATTTATAGAAAGAAACTGTCAACTTCTGATCTAGAGATAAGTAGAGATGAAGACAGGAGGTCTGAGGACCTGACGGTGGGATCTTCCAGCATCTAAGAAGTCAGTGAGAACAGGAGGATATAGGAAAAAAAAAAAGAAAAGAAAAGAAAACAGAAGGACCAGTGGTGAGAAAGTAGGAGATTTTTTTTCAGTTACATCCTTCACACCTAGGACAGAGCCTGCCTGGGGAAGATGTCAAAGAATATTGATGGATGTCAGACTAATGGATAAATAAGGTGATGGTATTAATTTTTTAAATGTTTAAAAATGTTTTGCCTTCCAGTCTGCCAGCACTTCAATATGATTCCATGATAAAAGATTCTGAGGCTACCAAGAAGTTTTCAGAGGAAAAATAATATTTTTAAACTCATCTATGGGTAAGATAAAAACAGCAGGCTCCCGAGTCAACTTTTAGTCTTCTATATTTCCTTCCTGATCCTAAAAATAGGTTCTGTATATTTTTATTGCAGGATCCAAAACAGAGAAGAGATTGACCAAAATGAAAGGGCTCAAACTAGCACTGCTCTCCACATTCTATCACTGGAGAAGATGGGCATTTCAAAAGCCAATTTGTGTAGTGTAATTTATTCCAGCTGCCCCACGGAAATAAGTAATACTCTTCGGCCCTCTCATATTGAAAGATTTTTTTTTAAAGCTGGACAAGCATTTCTCACATCTTTCAGCTGCATTAGATATCTAAGAGAAAAATCTGTCACCCTGGGAAGCTATGCACTCTGCTTCCCAGGATCAAGCTTATCACCAAATGTTCTGTGCAGCAGGTGACCTCTCTCCCTGCCTTCAGCTGATAGCCTTTCTGAAAAGTGAGGCTTTATGAGAGTAAGGGTCAATAGGAAGGGGGATCCCAGTTGGGTACCCCTTCAATCTTTTGTGAGCAATCTCGGTGTAATATCCTTCCAAACTTTCTACAAGATGTAAGGAAATATATTCAATGTCAACAGTAATAATCATCAAGCTGCACTGAGCAGCCTCCTTGCTAAACTGTCTCAGGAAATCCTCCCAATAGCCTTTGGAAAAAAGGTTATTTTCTTTTTATAAAGAAGGTAATTTAGACTCAGACACACATAATAAACTTGTTCACTACAACCCAACTTGTATCACAAAGAGCTAGACTTTTACTCTGAAGTTCTGTATTTGGTGTGTTGTTGTTGTTTTTACATCACCCCATGCTTCCACAAGGCCCACTCCTGAGCTATAAATGAGCTGAAAAGAAAACAGACAAGGTTTCCAAGGAATGAATTAAACCATGTAAGTATCCTCTCAACACATAGGTCCCATTACCTTCTGACTTGTGCTAAAAAATAAACTAAGATGTGTTAAAATGTTCAAGCTTCTTTGAGCATGCATAGATTCAAATAAGGCAATGCCAAACCAAATGTTGTTGAGTGCTCCACCAACAGGAGCAAAGGAAGGTCTTACTGAGATATGAAAGCAAAGCAAGGAAGTTATTTGATTGGCTGTAGCTTAAGTAGTTGCTTTATTGAGGGAAGTCTATTGGCTGCTTGTGATTGGTTGTTCTTAAGTTTCATTTTTCCTGAATTCAAGTGCACTGACTCTGGCTTAGGTTTTGCACTGGCACCTGCTTCTGTAGCCTACCAAGGCTTTAGAGCTGCCTGCATCGAATGGCCTCCTTGTTTAATTACTCTAGCACTTGCTTGGGTAGAGATAAAGCCACCCCAAGTTATAAGATCCAATGCCAATAAATGTACTGGTAATTAACTTAAGCAGTTTTTGAGACCCAGACAAACCATCAATTCAGTTTGATTGGATAAGATCAAATAACAGTGCCTGATTTAAAAATCACGCATGGTTACATTGATAAGCATTTATTTCCACTGAAAGTCATGCCAAGTAAATATTATCAACCAAAAAAAACTTCAGGGTACATTTCCTCAATCTTTACTAATTATTCTGTTTACTAAGTGAAAACCAAAATTCTTATCCAGAACAAGCACTTTCTAAAAAATATCTTGTACTTTGCAGCATTTTTCATGTACAGTAGCAGATGTCTCACCTGATAGTCATTGGCAAAACTTTTTATCTTTAATCTTCAGGTTTAAATCCTGCCATGCTGTTTTTTAATCATCATTTAACTTCTGTTCTTACTGTTTCATTTATCCTACAGTGCAGAGTGGAGCTGTGAGATTTTGCAAACAATATTCCCTTGTGTGTATTCATTTTAAAAAAAGGAAAAAAATACTTCCTTATGTTTTTCCAACTTCTAAACTAATCCAAGGTACCTGCTTGCTCCCCAGCCTCAAGAAATACAATTTTGTACATCTGTCTCTTAACACAATAGATTTTCTTCAATATTCCTCATGTATTTATCAGTTTCCAGTCAACAGTGGTTAAAAGAAAAGAAACATGGACTCTCTCCTCTCTTCTCTATTCTATTAGATTTTGTTAAATTCATTATAATTCTACAAGACTTCATCAGGAATCTATAATGTGCTTTGCATAGGGATAGGCAAGTTGGTGGGTAAGAAATATGTACACTTTTTATCTATACATACACATATATTTATATACAGACATACAGATATGTTTTGCTGTAGACAATGTTTTTGTCCTTGCAAAAATTACATGTTGAAATCTGATCCCCAATGCGATGGTATTAGGAGGTGGGGCATTTGGGAGGTGATTAGGTCATCAGGAAGAAGCCCTCAAGAACGCAATTAGTGCCCTTATATAAAAGACTCCACAGACCACCCTTGCCCCTTCTGCCATCGGAGGACACAGAGAAAAGCAGCCACTTGTAAGCCAGGAAGCAGGTCCCTACCAGACACCAAATCTGCCAGTGCCTTGATCTTAGATTTAACCAGACTCCAGAACTCTGAGAGATAAACATTTATTGTATTTTTCTTACAGCAACCCAAATGAACTAAGATAGAAAATTCTTTATATATAAAATAATAGATTGCAACAATTTGAAGTTGTAATAGAGATGCTCAGCTACTTCCATAAACTGGGTTTAAAAAAAAAATACTGATTACTTTTCTGGAAAGTCATCTTCTTTAGAGTACTTAGCTGAGACTGGAAGAGGCTATCTACCAATCTCTAGCAGGCAGAATAGTGGCCCTCCCAAAGATGTCCACATCCTAATTCCTGGACTCTGTGGATTCAGATGTGATTAAATTTAGAATTTTAAGATTGAGGACGTTATCCTGGATTATCTGTCACCACAAGAGTTCATATAAGAGGGAAGTAGGAGGCTGAGTCAAGATGTGATGATGACAGTCAAGAGGGAAAAGACAATGTGGCAACAGAAGCAGAAAGAGAAAGATTGGAAGATTCTATGCTACTGGCTTTGAGGATGGAGGTTGGGCCACAAGCCAAGGAATGCTGGTATGCTTTAAACTCTAGAAAAGACACGGATTGGATTCTCCCCTGGAATGTCCAGAAGGAACACAGTCCTGCCAACTATTTTTAGAATTCTAACCTCCAGAGATATTATGGTAATAAATCTGTGTTGTTTCAAGCCACTGAGTTTGTGGTATCTTGTTATACCAGCAGTAGAAACTGAATATGTCTACCAGATTGATTCTGACAATTAATAAAGTGACAAGTGTCATAATCAGATAGTCTTGACAATAAAGACCCATGTGCATAAAAGAAAACAAACTTCCCCTGATGTCCATTGCTGTAAGCTGGTGTCTCATTACTGTTGCTATTATCATGTTATGTGGTGGTCTCATCCTTCTGTGGTTCTGCAGGTGTTGGGTTGGGTCTCCAGTGGCAGAGTATATGAGTTGACTGGACAGGAGAAATCATTCCCAGGTTAAACATGTGAGTTTAGACAGGTCTTCAATGCTGTGAGGGCAGGAAAAAGAATCCAGTATCTCACCCTTGATTTGGACTCTGGGGTGACTAACCAAGGCAACAAGACTAAAGCGAGATTACTCCTGTAAAATCATGCTAGAGGCCAGCAAAGGAAGGACTTGGGAGTATGTGATTTCTCCCAGGACCCCAACCTGGAATACTTTATAAATGCATTTACCTGTCTCTCTTACCTACCAGTAAACTAAAGGGAAAAAATAGCATTTTCTCAGGTAATCTATACATTATTTAAGCAGGAGCTACACAGATATTTATATGAGTGGTCATCGTTCCAAATTAGGACCAGAATTTTAAAGGAAAGTCCAGCCAGACTGCAGGAACAGCGACTCAAGGCCAATCCCAAGGAGAAGGTGACTTTCAGGGATTTAGTCGAGGCCAGGGGAGTAAGTGCTCTTTTCTTTCAGCTCATTTTTCCCTCTGACAACCTTGGTGATGCCAGCTTTGTTCTTACCGAGAAGAGCAGCATTTCATGGTAGCACAACGAGTGCTGTGGGAGAGCAGGAGGTACAATCAGCATGGACTGAAAAATTGTTTAAGGGAATCAGGAAGACATGAACCAAGTCTGAAAAGGCATAAAGATCGGGATAGGTAAAGAGGAGGAGGGAGACTGTTCTGGGCAGAGAGCTGCATGTGAATATAAGAAAGGCAGCGGGATATATCCCCTTGTGTCCCTGGAGGCCAGTAGGCTGATTGGAGTGGGAATTAAGTCAGGACCAGATAGGACTGTAACAGGCAGAGGTTGAGAGAGAAAGACAGCATGGATTAGAATATAGACCGGTCTCAGAGGAAAAGGTTGGCAAAGTAATTCGGTTATGAAGAGTAAGGATTGCTCGGCAAGCCTGGTAGAAGTGAGAATGGAGTAGAAGAAGAGATGAACTTGAGAATTAGTACATAGAAGAAAATCTGCTACAACTCAGAAATAAAATGGATTTAAAAAAAGAAATAAATGGCTGTGCCTTGACCAAATATGAAGAATTTAATAAGGTGGGTATATTCACTTACTAAGGCTGCCATAGCCAAGTGTCACAGACTGGGTGGCTTAAACAACAGAAATTTATTTTGTCACAATCCTGCAGGCTGGCAGTCCACGATCTAGGAGTCAGCAGGGTCTGAGGTCTCTCTCCATGTCTTACAGATGGCCGTCTTCTCCCTGTGTCTTCACAGGGTCTTCCTTCTTTGTCTGTGTCCTAACTTGCTCTTCTTTATAAGAACACCATCTTATTGTATAGCGCCTATCCTAATGATCTTATTTTAACTTAATGACTTCTTTAAAGATCCTACCTCCAAATACAGTCACACACTGAGGTGCCAGGGGTTAGGACCTCAACATACGAATTTGAGGGGACACAACTCAACCCATGACAGCAAGGGTGGACTCGGGAGAGGGAGGGAGAAGACGATAAATTAAGTTTGGAATATGTTGAATTAAGGGAATATCAAGACATTCTCCTTCAATGTCCTGCTGTGATGATTTCTAAGTAACAAATTTATTTTCTGTCCCCGTGTGATGATTTATTTGTTTTAGGAACTGTCAGTGCAACTAAATGTTGGGAATTTTGGAAGTCAGTTTCCTATGGATGTCTCAGCCCAGAGAGGCTCCTAATTCTCTTTACTAGTCTATAATTCATTACACTACTCCGAAATGTCTCACATGGTGTTCCGCAGATCATAAGCCCCACAAAATGTTCTGCAGTAAGAAACTTCCTGTTGCCAAATGACTTGGGGATCCAGCATTCCATGGTAGCCTTCCTGGAGAACCACAACGCACGTTAGAAAAGGTACTCATGTCTTTCAGTAAAGAAACAACAGAATGTGTGTTGCTTGATCTTCATTCCCAATACGATTTGAATTTGTCCATGAAATGCTTTTTTAATACACTGTTTATTAATATCCTACTGAGTAGATTTTTGTGAAAAGCTGTTCTTAGACCTGTTTTGAAACCCATATTCTTGCCTCAATTTCATAAATCAACCCCAAGATTAGGATTTTGAGTGTGACATCAGCTGATCATGAGAAGACCCTCTAACACCTGACAGTAACGTTCTTTGCTGAGAGCACCAATGTCATAGAACCTATGTGGGCAGATTAGGTAACAATGCCAGCTACGCTCTATTACCCCACAACAGGCAGAATAATGGCTTCCCCCAAAATGGCCAAGTCCTAATCTCTAGAACCTGGAATATGTTATATTATATGGCAAGCAAAAACTAAGTTTGCAAATAGTTAAGGTTGCTAACTATCCAACTTTAAGATAAAGAGAGTATCCTTCATTTTCCGAATAATTGTAATCATAATTCCCCTTAAAAAGGTCAGAACTAGAGATATGGCAGCATGAGAAGGACTCCACTGGCCACTGCTGGCTTTGAAGGCCGAAGCAGGCTGTGAGCCACAATGTGCAGGCAGCCCCAAAGAGTTTTAAGAGGCAGGAGAATAAATTCTTCAGTAGGGCTTGAAGACGGAACACATCTTGCCAACACCTTGATTTTAACCCAGTGAGACCCACTTCAGGCTTCTGACCCCCAGACCTGTAAAAGAGTAAATTCATGTTGCTTTAAGCCACTAAATTTTGGTAGTTTGTTATTGAAGCAATAGGAAACTAACACAGAACCTCACCTAATTTAGATGGATCTTACAAATTGTTTGTTTCCAAGGGTAAGTTGTATGCTTGCTAGAGAAGTTGCATTATAGGTAATTATAAGTGCTTAGTCCTCATTTTGCATGCCAGTTATGTTTTAAATATTTATAATCTATTTTTTATTATATGAGAGCAATAGCAAGGTCATCCTAATTACCAGATATACTTTGCAGATCAGAGCATAGGGTATCTGCTACTGGGGAATGGTGTATTTGTTGATTGGAAGTAATTTTCCAGAGCAAATTTGTGCTTAACATTAAGGTGAAAAATACTACACATCAACTGTGTGTGCTTCATTTGATTCAGTCAAACCAGGGCTCAGTCACTCCTGCATTTGTCACTTCCCATGCTGAGCCCAGTAGTAACAATTCATTCAACAAATACTGATTGTCTTGCATGGTTCTAGGTACTGTGATGGAGACAACGTCCCTGTCCCAGTGTAGCTCACAACCCAGTAGATGTAGACAGTCAATGAAAAAGCAGACAAATAGCTACATGATATTTGCCTCTCAAGTGAAGTGTGGTTTATTAGTTTCCTGGGGCTGCCACAGCAAAGTAACACAACTGGATGGCTTTGATGGGTATTTATTTACTTATAGGTCTGGATACAAGTATGAAAGCAAGTGTTGACTGAAAAATAATGCACAACCTAAAAGTTTGGAATTATGTTTTGCTCAGCAGAGTTACTGAGGACTATAGCCTGGAGACAGCTGCTCAGATAGCTCTGAGGGACTGTTTCAAAGAGGTAAGAGATAAGCCAAGATACATAGGTTTTGCTGAGAAAACATGTAGTCAAGCATCAAAAAATTACTGCTAATTACAAAAAAAAATATGAAAATCTCAATTTAATTATTTTGGTGCTTTTCTTTGTATAGGAGATGCAGGAGTCTGGGTTTATTGAATTATTCCTTTGATACGCACCTTAACTATGTAGGGCCAGTATCCTGTTTTTCTCCATCCTGAATGCCCCTCAGGGTGCATCACTGGGGACAACTGCAGTGGCTAATGGTTTTACTGCCACAACATCTTTGGTTACTGAAACAGCAGGTGACATTCTTTTGTCCACACAAGGTATTGGCAGGGTCGGTTCCTTCTGAGAGCTGTGAAAGAGAATCTATTCCATGTCTCTCCCCTAATTTTTGTAAACCTCATGTATCACTTGGCTTGTAGATGTCACTATCTATGTCTTTATATGATATTCCTTCTGCACTTTTGTCTCTATTTCCAAATTTCCCTTTTTCATAAGGACATCAGTCATATTGGATTAGGGTCACACCCAGAGACCTCATTTTTACTTGCTCATCTACAAAGACCGTATTTCTAAATAAGATCAGTTGAAGTACTGGAGGTTAGGATTTCAATATCTTTGTTGGGAGGGTGGATGATGGGAGAAAGGAGACACAATTCAACCAATTAACAGTGAGCAAGGAGGCTCTGAAACCAAGTAACTGGCAGCAGAGGATTTCTTCCTGGGAATGTCTCTAGCCAGCCCTCCCTGGTGTTACACTGGGAGAACCGTGGTTAATGGCACCAGCTCCGGTTGTTTTACCAAGATTATTCTTTTACTTACTCTTTCACACTCTCCCGGGCATTAGGTTCTCTGAAGTTCCTAGAATCTCTTCTTCAAATTACTGTGTGTTCTTCACCTTCCCCAATTTCACCATTAACCTGGATCTGCATAATAACATTTAACCTGACCATCTTCCACTACAAGCAAGTCTTTTGCACTCAGGTCATTCAGATCACAATTGACTTAGGTTTGGCTTAAATTATATTTTCTTGATCATTTGCAAATATTTTTAATCATTTCTGAAAGTGAGGGGACAATAAAACAACAATGCACATATTTCTGTAATGCTTTATAAGAAGCTTTCCCATAGATATTTCATATTGTGTCTCTCAACAACTCTATGAGATGTCAATTAATATCCTCCTCTAATGCTGACGATTAGCCTCAAAGATATGACCACCCATGCCTAAGATCACGAGTTCCTCTGTGGTAGGTGTGGGATTCAAACACAAGTTGGACCGTTTTGCTGCTAAAGCATGGCTTAAGATCATCTGTCACTTGATAATATTTGGAAATGGAAAAGGCGGCCATGATGAAGGGTGAGAAAAACAAGAAAGTTTTCATGAAAATCGTTACTTTCTGGTGCATCACACTCCCTTTCAGGGAATTGAAAAATCACCCCTTCAAGATCTCAGGTTCCTCATGACCATAGAGCTTATAAACTTTTCTTCCCTACAAGAGATACGTCATAATCAATATTTTCCTGTACTGAACAACTCCACGTTTTACCACAAAGATCTAACTTCTAACTTAATTCTACTTAGTTCTCTTTCATTCTCCTCTTACTTGGATTTTTTTTTAAAAAAATGCATATCAAGCAGAGTTTTCAGAAGGCAAATTATCATTCTCACATGCGGGGGCTTCTCTAAATGTGCTTCAAAGAGAGCTCGATGCTGCCAAAATCACTCAAAAGGCTAACCAGTCAGTAGGTGGTTATTAATTGAGGAAGAATATTGCCTGTGTGCTCCAAAAAAAAAGAAGAGAAAAAGAAGAAGAAAAGGCTCACTTCTCATTAGAGCTCTACCCTCTGTTGTCTCCATGGCCTTTGTTGAAACTAGCTAGGTAGTGGGACTGCGCACAGGCTTCAGGCAAAAGGAAGAGAATACTTAGCATGAATAGGTCAAAAACTACACCCCCTCATAATGAAATCTTAGAGAGGAGCACTTAATTCCAATGCCGGAAACTTTGAAAAGGTTAATAGCAGGGAAGACCCATGGCCAGCTGACAGTCAAATTCGCACCTGGAGAGTGTGTGCATTCGTACTGAGTGAGAAGACAGCTTCTCTCTGTCACGCTACAGTGTGAAAGCGAGGAATCAGATCTCTGGCGTGATTCATGCGTCTTCATTTCCTTGCTTGTCGCCCAAGTTGAATGTATCCTTTGGCTTCGTTGGCTTCTCAGTATTCACTTTGATAAAATTACATGACTTCCGCTCTGAAAATCCATTCATTTTTCCCTTTTTTTTTTTGTTGCTCTGCTATGTCATGCTAATAAAGCAGACCAGAACTTCTGACAAAGGGCTTATTAGAAAGTTTTACAAACAAAAACTTACTTGACATCAAAAACATCTGCACTGGAAACATTTCAACATGGCCTCTAGGTTTCCCTTGAAATAGTATGAAAAAGATGAGAGGAAATGTAATCTTGTCAACCAACTCTTTAGGAAGGAAACTTGATCGCGAGTCAAGAGTCATGACTTGCAAAGATCTCCTTACCTAATGTACAAATCACCATGGTATTTAGAACTTGGCTTTTCAAAAAGGAACACTAACAGCTGGTTAAACTCTGGCCTTTAGAGAGCTAAACTCTTAGGGATAGTTTTAAAGAGAATTTGTTCAACCACACTAAGCTATGACTGTCTTACATCTCTATAGCTCTTCACAGATTACAAAGGACCCATGTGATATCCTCTGACTCCCCTCCCCACACTACCCAAAAGGTAAACAAGACCAGGGATACTGCTATCCTCATTTTATGGAGTAGGAAATTGAGGCTGAGAAAGCCAGCCCAATTTGCTTCAGTTTCAGGTAGTAATTGGCACAGCTGGGACTCTGGTTTTTTGCCTCAGCTAAATTATTACCCATGGATTAAAAAATATTCTCTTAGCAAAAGAACTATCACATGCTTCTTACATCATCTCTTTCTTCAGTTACCATTTACAAATTGATGATGCCCACGTCCAGACCTGTGGACAGACCTCCAGACTAGGCTTCTTGCTGTATATCTAAACTTGGATATCCCACAAGCACCTCAAACTTAACACATTCAAAACTAAATGCACCATTAAACAGGCTCCCTCTCACTGTACCACCACTCGCAAAGGAATTGTTGGAGGAACTATCCAACACTAGCCAAATGCAATCCACCCCACAAACCTTTTTCTATGATCGCAACATTTACACTTTGTAGCACTTATACCGTCACATATCTCCCCACATGGCAGTGTGTGTTTACACACACATATGTCCCGCTCAGTATTTTGAAGTCATTGAGGGCAGCGGTCATGTACCTATTAATTGGTGCTCATGCCATATGTGGTTGTTAAAACTAATCTGAAATTCACATAACTTTTAGATTAGAAAGTCTTTTTTAATAAAGTTTTTATTTCAGAATAGTTTTAGATTTAGTACAAAAAGTACAAAAGTAATACAGAGAGTCTTCATACGCCTCACACAGTTTCCCCTATGACCAACATCTTACATTAGTCTGGTGCATTTGTCACAGTTTAGGCACCAAAGCTGATTGCCATTAACTAAATTCCATCCTTTATTCTGATTTCTTTAGTTTACACCTAACGTCCTTTTTTTTGTTCTAGGATCCCACATTACATTCACTCGTCGCATCTCCGTAGACTCCTCTTGGCTGTGAGACTTTCTCTGAATTTCCTTGTTTTTGATGACTTTGACAGTTTTTAGAAAGTATTAGTCAGGTATTTTGCAGAATGTACCTTAATTTGCGTTTGTCTGATGTTTTTCTCATAGCTAGACTATGCTTATGGGTTCTGGGAGGACCGAAGAGGTAAAGCACTATTCTCATCTCACGATATGAAGGGTACATACTACCGACTTGAATAATCAGTGTTGACGCTCACCTTGATCACCTGGCTGAGGTAGTGATTGTCAGATTCTTCCACCATAGAATTATTCCCTTCCTTCTCTTTCTATTCTGTATTCTCTGAAAGGATGACCTTATGATTAGCCGACAAACAAGAGGGGGAGTTACGCTCTACCACCTTGAGGGCAGAATACCTACATGAATTACTTGGAATTCTGAATAGATCTGTCTCTTCTTTCCCATGTATTTATTAATTCAATTACTCATGTCAGTATTAATTCAATTACTCATGGATATTTATTTAAAATTTTGAGTTATAGTCCAATACTTCTTTATTTTCTTGCACAAACTGTTCCAGCCTTGGCCACTGGGAGTTCTTTCAGTTGGAAGAACTCTTTGTTCATAAAAATAAAAATATCATTTGTGGATGTAAGTTGGTTCTTACCCTTTAAGAAAATAACATAGGCCGTGTGATTTAGATGCTTAGGACCTGATTTTAATGAACAAAAACATTTGGCTTTCTGTTCTTTTTTCATATTTTCCTTCTCCTTTTCTTATTTTAACAGTTGTAAAAGTATATAACCCTTACTCATCTTCATATTTTACTTAACTAATTCCCATATCCAGCAGGACACGATAATGAAGGATTTTTATCTCTTTTTTACAGATGAGAAACTAAGACACAGAACTGCCAAATGGCATGCCCCAAGGCTTTGCATGCCACACTAGGGAAATCAAATCACTAATTTATCACGCCCAACCATCCTGCAGAGCTGGCTCACCATTGCCTCCCTCCCTTCTTCAATTATGGTGGGCTTTGCAATCAACGAGGTGGTTATCATGCCCTTTGCGAAGGCTCAAGCTCTTCAGAAAAGGTCAGCCTGTGTGTTATATCTCCTCTGGTATGTTTTGCCTTCTTCTGCATCTAAAGCCCAGTACAGCAGGGAAATTTCTGCTGCTTCTTAGGACCACCTGGGGTTCTCAATTCTCAGCACCCCCAAGAAGTTTCACAAACTCCTTATTCTTGCCCTGATCCCACAAGACCTTTAATTCAACATCCAGTTGCCTGTTAGGTTTAGCTTTCCTTTCAAAACAAACAGGACTCATTTCTGTTCTGAAAAGCTAAGCCCTATTAAGCCACTGTCCAACACTGATGGGAGATGAGATCTTGCATACTCAGTGCTGGATGACACAGGGATTGAAAAGGAGGATGAAGAAGGAAAAATGCACAAATGTGAAAACAAAAGGTGCCTGCAGGTCTATTCAGGGTTTTGTTAATAATTAGCTTTGTGACCTCAGGCCATCCCTTCACTCCTTCTGGAACTCAGTCCCTCCATCTGTAAAATGAAAATGTTATGGAGATCAAAGCCTCTGTAACCTTGCAAATTAAAGCCTTCACAAGAACGACTTCATTTTATGCATATGTTATTGGAATAAAATTCTCACTAACCAGCCCTTTCCATGTGTGGCTACTCTGATATTTTACATTCTATTTCATATCATTTATTTTAATGTAGGTGGTGTAGGACCCAGTAATATTGATGTCCTGACCCATGAATGTATCATGGGCTGCAGTTCAAAAAGTCTTGGGGCTAGATGGTATCTGAGATGCTGCCTGGCACTCACTCACCAAACTTCTAAATCAGAGTTGGAAGAGATAATTATTGTCAGAGCCACCCTCTACATCCCATAATCCTGTCCACTTGCCCTGGATTTTTTTCCTGACTCTGCATGAGCTGTGTGACCTGGAGCAAAGCACTCAACTTTCTGAGCCTCAGTGTTTTGATCTCTGATAAAGGTCCTGTTAGGACCATGTTAGATAACGCAAGTAGCAATGCTTCAACATTTCATACAAAATATATGGTGTTATTTTTGTTATAAAAGACGAGGAAAAAATTCTTCTTGTTCAGGATGAGGTATCTTCTATGAGGAGGGAAGGTGAGCAGTGCAGACTTCCCAGGAGAGGGATCATGGGGAGCCAGTTAAATTCTTGTACACTTTTGGACATAGCTCTCTCTCAGCGATGCCAACTGGCTGTATTTTGAGGACGCTGTAGGTTACATGGAGGCTGAGAGCTAGTCAGACTCTTAGATACTCCCCAAGTGTACACATGAAGTTGCTAGCAAATTGCAATAACAATATTTAATTTTATCATGTAAGTGTCTGTCATACATTATAAAATAGAGAAATGATAATAAAAATAAACAACAGAATCTCCTTCAAATTCCTTTTCACTCCGCCTAGAAATCTCTCTCCAGGAATTCTTCACTCTGTGCAAGTGTGATTTCTTACCTGTCCCGACCTCCACATCCACCCATTCCAGCACATCAATCTCCAGACCCCTCAGCCATCCAGAAGTGCTTTCCAGTATGAGAAAAACCCAGCCCAACCAAGGCAACCAGGCTAATTGTCAGCAGATGTCATCTTTAAATAATGGATTGTTTTTAACTCTCCTGAAACATAACAGATGCAAGGGCAAATACAATGACAATAAGGGAAGGAACTCCTCCTTCCTCTCTTTTCTTAGAGCAACTACTTAAGGAAAATTGTAATTGTAAGTTCTTTATTTCTTTGAAATGTATGTAAGTCTTTTTAAAGGCTAAATAGACTTCTCAACTTTAAGTCCCAGCAATGACTTTCTCAAGTACATGGGAGCCCTCTCTTTGAAATGTGGTCATCTAAGGAGCTAGAGACACACTTGCCAGTCTGGGGCAGGGAAGAGCTGCAGGGAAGGGGGTGGGCATAGCTCCAAAGCCTCTCCTCTGGGTGGGATGTTGACAACCGGGAAAGTGGCGAGAGAAAAATCAACGCGTGCCATGATTAGCATCCTACTATAGGAGCAAAAAATCACGTGTAAGGACGTGAGCTGAATTCTGAGTTAAAGGCCATCGCAGTCCCTTTGAGAACTTTATCCAGTTGCTTATCAGCACATGAGAAGGAGCCTCCCTTCTACTTGGCTCCTTTTGCAGCTTCGTCTTTGCCTGAGAGGGTAGCAGCACATGGTGGGGAATGCTGGTAACTAAGCACTCATTTCAAAAATGTCAGCAGACACAGAGTGGCTACAATATGAATCCAGAGGTAATGCTGGGATCAAATGGAGATTCAAAGTCTGGGAAAAGAACAGCAATGGACAGGGGCCAGGGGCATGGTGGAATAATGGCAAACATCCACGGAATGGCACCTCTGTGAAATATGCCATGCTAGGTGTTATCTGACAGTCACAATAAGCGTGAGACAGAACTGTTAGTAGCCCCATTTTACAAAAGAAGAACTGAAGCTTAGATCCCTTAAGCAACTGATGGGAGTGAAAATTCTAATCCGAGGCCAGGTGATTTCAAAGCACAGACAGTAACCTGTGTAGTGAGGCACTAGGATTCAGAGACATGGGCTCTTTTCTGCTCAGTGTGAACTTGGAAAAGTGGTGAAACATCTCTGGCTGTCAATACGTGCATCAGAAATGAGGTTTGCTAACCAGAGTCCTGCTGCCTTAGAGGATCAAGGAACATGGCAGATGGAAAAGGGCTTGCTTGGAAAGGTCTAAAGTACAGTGCGGGAGCAAAGCGTTGTTATTTACCCCAACAGTTAAGGGGGCAGGAAATCAGAGGAGAGGCCTCCTCACTGAAAATTTTATTAACACACAGAGAAAACAGCAGAGGGAAGGATTTCCTGGACAGCATCCCCTGGCTTCCCTCGTACCGTGGGAAGAGCATATCCAACCCTCGAGCCATGTCAGCTCCATAGCTCCATCTATCAGAAGCAGCTTCCGGAGGATTCTTCACTGTGCAATTCAGACAAAAGACCTGCTAATCTGGGAAGATCAAGGTTGTCACCTTGCAGCAGAGTGTCTTAGAGGGATATTTTACATCTGGTACCTGGCATGTGGCTTCTTTTCAGAAACATAAGAGGACAAGGTGAGGTTCCCAAAGACACCAGTGCAGCATCTTTCAGAGTTGTGAGAGGGTCTGATGAGGCCATGGAGGGAGTGAGGTGGAGCTCGGGCAGGTGGCCCCTAGCTCAGACTTCTGTGGCCTGCCCTGCTGTGTACAGACTAAGCAGCTGCAATAAATGTCTATTTATTCTTATAAACCAGTTAGTGGCTGACTCAAGATTGAAGGGGTTTCTCATCCATGGATGGTCCAGGTGAGGAGGGAGCTCTCCTCCATGGGGATCCAGGCCGGATTGGCAACTCAACATGGTGTTGTACAAGTAGAAGCTTACAATCAGCTCTTTAAAAAATAAATAAAACGAAACAAAATTCCTGATTTGTAGCATATGCCGATTTCCACGGTGTAAACACTCCAGCACAACAAATGTCAAGACACTAACAAGATGCCATCAAATGCAGAGCCGGGAGATGTGCACACTTGGCTCCTGTGCACCTTGCCAGCCAGCCCCAGCCCACTACTGCCCCCATCTCTGGGTTTCAGGAAGCAGCTTCCGTTTCTGCTGCTTCCCAGGCAACGGAAACGGAGTGAGGGAGAGTGACAGTAACTATCTTCCTTATAAAAATGTGATCTTAAGGCTGTTTTCACATCCCACTGGCTAAAACAGGGTCACATTCCTAGCTGCACAGGAAGCTTAGAAACGTCGGCATCTCCAGATGGAGGAGGTGTTGCATGTTCCCACTCAGCTGAAAAAGAAAGAAATATATATTTTCCTCTTTTGCCTTAGCCCTAAATCCCCTGAAATGACAAGTTTCCTTCCCTTCCCATCCCTTACCTACAGTCCAGTGAAATTCTGTGAATGTCTGCCACGTGATGGAGAAACCACATCATCTTACCTCCCCCACCTAAGGAGGGAGGAGTCCCTTAGTGAAAATGAGTCTCATGGGCAGGATTATCAAATTGCTCAAACAAAGAAACATGCATTTAAACATTGGAAGCTTCTACTTAAATTCACTGAGGTAGGGGACTATGGCTGTGATTATGTAATGGAAAGTAACCAGGTGAGCACTCCAAACATACAGTCGAGCAAACAAATATTGCTCCTAATTTGGGCCATTTTTAAGCCAGTGATTTTCCACTTCTCCCTCCCCATGTTCTTCTCTTTGCTACAGTCTAAAGGTGGGTCCTTATGGAGAGTTACGGTTTTGCTTGTAGGTTGAGTTCACACACCACTCGTTTAACAAACTTTTCAAGCATCTGTGATATTTTGGATTCTCACTATGCACTAAGGCTAAAGTGATGAAGGTAAGACCTCCACAGCAGGTATTCATGGTGCCACATGAAGCTGAGGTGTGCAATACTTCATCAAGTCTGCTGAGAAAAGTCACTCAAAAATCAATCGTTAGGCAACATTTATTGAGGATTTTACAGGGAGCATTTTCCAGTGGAGGTTCTATTGGCATTTCGGTATTGTTATGGACTGAACATTTCTGTCCTCCTAAAATCCATATATTAAAGTCCTTATCCCCACATTGATGGCATTAGGAGGTGGAGACATGGGGAGATAACGAGGTCATGGGGGTGGTACCTTTATGAATAGGATTAGTGCCCTTATTAGAAGAGACGTGCAAGCTTGCTCCCTCTCTGCTCTCTACCACATGAGGATTCAGAAAGAAGATGCACGTCTGCAAACCAGGCCGTGGGCTCTCACTGGACACCGGATCCACAGGCACCTTGTTCTTGCACCTCCAGCTTCTGGAACTGTGAGAAGTAAAGGTGTGTTGTTTAAGTCACCTAGTCTACGGTAATTCATTACAGCAGCCTAAACTGACCTGTTTTAGACTGAGCTGATTCTATTTTTGTTGTCTATTTCTGAGTAACAAACTACCACAATCCTAGTGGCTTAAAGCAAGCTATATTTTGTTCCCACAGTTTCTCCGAGTCAGAAAACTGGGCACAACTTAGCTTGGTTCTCCACGAAGCTACTATCAAGGCATTGGTAAGGACTGGGTCCTCTCCTGAGGCGTGACTGGGGAGGGTCCCACTGCTAAGTCTGCATGGTTGCTGGCAACATGCAGTTTCTTGTAGGCTTCCAGGGCGAGGGCCTCTTTCTTGATGGCGGTTGACCATGGGCCACTCCCTGTTTCTTTGACACATGGCCCTCTCCATAGGGCAGCCCACAAGTGGCAGCTAGCATCTTCAAAACGAAAGAGAGAGTTCCTAGCAAGACAGATATTATAATCCTTTATAATATAATCACATAGACCTAATCACATACATCCTGGCACCTTTGTTGTGTTCTACTGGTTGGAAACATGTTACACGTCCCTCCCACACTCAAAGTGTGGGGATTTCATGTGAACCCCAAAAGGAGTCATGGGGACGTCTTAGTCTCTGTCTGCCACTGGGTGGGACAGTTATTCCTGGGGTGTTACTGTCCCCTGCACACAGGATGTTTAACGTCCCTCTCCCCTGCATTCAAAACGCCATAGTGCCCCACCTCAGTCATTTTGACAAACAAAGCTGTCCCATGCATCTCCAAATGCGTGTTACAAGGCAGTAACTCTTCTGACTGAGAAACACTGCGGTCTCTGATGATCAAATTGACCATCAGATTGTCAAATTTCTATTCACCTTGTGTACTAGAGATACCACCAGCGACTAACAAGAAAATAGTCTTAGTATTTTCGCCTCACAAGTAACATATCACAGACAGCATAGCCAATCCGCCGAGCCAGGAGCTACATTACGTAAAGCTTAATTGGAAGGGAGACCTTTAAATAAAACTCACCCTAAAAATATATATTGTTCATTTCATCATGAAAAATGTATTTTCTTATGTACATGAAACAAAAGATAGTGGTTTCAAGGAAGTTTTCATTCATTAAACATCCACAAACCTAGACCCACCATTTTTCTAGTGAAAATCCTCTATAAACTTCAGCTTGATTCTTTGGAAACTAAAATATTCACTTCCTCCTACAGCATGGTGGCACAACTGGTAGAGTACATGTTTAAATTCCCCAGAGGATAGACTTCATTTAATGTCTTTCCAAACTCTCCTCAGAATCACTGATACAAGAAAAGATAATGGTGTCATTTTCCACTCTCATTACACTCCAAGATTTTTCTGACAATGGGTTTAGTTGATACCTTTCAGAGCCCTCCTCAAAGATACAATCAAAAGACGGAGAGTGCATCAAAGAATCTGGGGCATTTTTTGTTGTCCTTCATCCTTCATCATGAGATAAATTAAAAATAGAAAGAGACTCCAAATGAGACCTATTCTTGTTACCTTGCAATTCTTCTGGGACCAGCTTACTAGTTACAAAAGCCACCTTTCTTGGTTGAAATCTAACTTCTGCACATGTTTAAGTTTTTCAAAAAAAAAAGTAGGCGAGACCTCATGACCTTTTCTATCAGATAGCTGCCATATAAATACACTTCATATAAGCTTTGTGAATTTAGAGGAAATTTAGGACCCTCTTCATTTTAGAAACTCATGGAATCTCAAGCCTGCTAATTCAACATTCAACACAAAAGTCTTCTTCCAGAATAAGGATAAAGCCTTCTTCCAGAATAAAACACAAAGACTGAGACAACCCCAGTTTGAAAAGACGGATCTCTTAAGGGCATTTCTCAAACCTTAATGTGCACAAAAATCTTCCACGATCTTATTTAAAATGCAGATTCTGATTCAATAAGTCTGGGGTGGGGCTTGAGATACTGCATTTCTGACAAGCTCCCAGGTGATACTAGTGCCCTTGATCAGGGCTGGGCTTAGGGTGAGGAAAGTGAGGCCCTTGCCTCCAGCACAAAAACTAAGGAGTTTCTCAAAACCTCAGGAGTCAAAATTTTAAAAAACCTTTTAGGGCAATATTTAAACAATCAAAATGAATGCAAAAATATCTATGATCCAAACATATCAAATATTTTAAGAAAGACAGGCAATAATTTGTGCTACAGCTCTACACCATTGCACAGCAGAAACCATTGCTTCCAACCCATGCTACCTGCAGACCCCACCAGGCAAGCTTAGGAAGAATAACAATGGCATGGAACAGACTGGGCATGAAGGGGCTTTATATATATTGTATTTTTTTTTAATTATAGAGACTTCATTAACATTTTCCACTTGGTTTGCATTGTGGTAGGAGAGGCATGGACATCATCGGGGAGCTTTGCAGAAATTCAGACTCTCGGGTCCCTCCCACTCCAGAACTTCAAATCAGAATCTGCATTTTAACGTGATCCACAGATGATTTTACATATGATAAAATCTGAGAAGCCTGGCTTTATAAATTTCTGATCTCTCTCATCAAGATATGAGTTCTCATTTCTCTGTCCCTCATGTGTGGCTTCTCAGTAGTTCTGAACCTCTGTATTTGGGTGGTGTCTGTGTGTCTTAGGTGAAGAAGAAAGCAAATTTCCTGTAGTATCCTTATATGTTTTATATTCCTTATCATGTTTCTTAGCCAACAATGATAAATAGGCTCTAGAAAGAATCCCATTCCCACGTGGAAATAAGAGGAGGAATTAAAAAATAAGCGGGCTTTATGATCACAGGAAATGTTTGACACCTACCCGGTACCAACTGTTCTCCTGTAGAGAGATGGATAACTTTTCAAGAAGAATGTCAGGACTGACTGCATTAACCTTGAAACATCAGTCCCTTTGGGTTGCAAATTTCTGAAATCTCAAAGGTGAGGCTTTTTGGAAGAAAAGGGCAAAGGGGAAAGTGGTGGTGATGGAAGAAATAATCCTGCCTCAGAAGTAAAAATGAGGGTCTCTGAAACTAAAACCTGGGCTGTCTCATGGTCAAAAGTGGCATTTATCTCTACCATTCTCCTAAGCGAAATGCATGCACCTGTCAGGTAGAAATACTAGCATCTACCACTCCCTCCAGGAAAACGTATCTTCCTAGAAAAGTTTAAAATAAAAAGGCATCGACTCCTTTTCACCAGCAGGGAACTGATGTCCTGAAGAACTGAGCAACTGAACAATCACAGATTATAGAGTTATAGTTTTGAAGAATCCTTAGATAGCAATTTGCCTGTGATTATTTACAATCCAGGTATCTCCTGAAATAAAATTTTGGTCTGCCATTTTAGAGAATCAATACTTTTTAAGAGTTCATTGAGAAAAGTGCTATTCAAACAGTGAGATGGAATAACATACTGACTCATCAATCTATAGTCAGAGGACTAGCCACAATGACACCAAGAAGGAATAGGAGCAGAGAAGTGAAACTAGATACAGAAAGGAGCTGGGGGTGGGGTACAGTGTGGGGATGGGGAGTCAGGTGTGAAATCAACGAGGTCTTGAACACACTCTATTTCTCCTGAGAATGAAATAACGAACATTGATGAAAAAAATCTGTGTATTATATAATGTGACCCTAAAGCCACGATTCAGTTGGCACACAATTTTTAGAGACAGTCCCCACCCACCACCACTGCACTTGATGTAAACTGGTTCATATAACTTAACATCAGAAAATAAGGAAGTGTTAGCAGAAAAAGAATCATCTTTCATTTAAATAGTTCTCTAACAAGGAAAGGTTAAATCTCAGAAATTACTGCTGGAAAAAAAAAAAAAAGAAATTACTGCTGAAAAATGCCATTTTTCTTTTGACATTTTAGGTCACTAGCACTGCTGTTTGGTAATTCCACATTTTAGACCTGCAAAATCATTTTTCCCCTCCAGTGTTCTTTCTTTTCATTGCAGTATGTGTGCCACTCAGTTTGCTTTGTCTGATATTTGATTTGACTGTTATCCTACTTCATTTCTGCTCTCTCCGTCCTCCTTTTTGGGTGTTTTTGTTTTGGTTCTTTTGGTGCTTGCTGAAAGAGTTGGATTGATAGCCCAAGAGACCAAAATCCTCCGTTCATTCCAGAGAAAAAGTAAAGAGAAAAGCAATGAGATTGTTAGCTTTGCTGACACCCAGCATGGTCAGTCTTACTGCTGAGCCCCAGCTACCAGAAAGCTCACCCACTGATCGTTCTGTTGTTCTTCCCCAAGTGACTGGTGACCTGTGGGGCAAGGCACAAAAATACTAATTTCTAAGGAAATACCTAATGTCTTGGTATTTAATATGGGTGGTAAGTGAAATCTGCAAAAAGATAGAGAACACATATGTCTCTTAGCTATCCCATTTCTTACCCCCAGACTGCAGTGGACTTGGCATAACTTGGTAACAAGCTTGCAAAATTTGATATGTGTGCTTATGTGCACAGGCAATGCACACAGGCATGTGTGTGGGCATGTATGTATCTGTGGTAAATTCTCAAACTTTTCATGTATTCTATCACCAGGGATCTTGTTAAATTTCAGACTGTAAATGATCTGTGACCTGAAATTCTGCATTTCTAGTAAGTTCTCAGGGTGCTGCTGGTCCAGGGACCTACATTTTGAGTGACAAAGTTTATGTGTATTTGGAAACGACCAAGAAGTACTTGTCACCAATCAAATGCCTCCCTCAGTTATTTCTGGAGTTGGTTTCATGATAGAAATAAGGAAATTACCTTGATACCTAAACCACTATCACTTCTGCATCAGTTCATTTCATCATGGAGACAAACACTGATGGAATAAGGAATCCATAATTCAGGAAGAATCTACATTTATCTAACAAATGCTCTCTCATGTGTAAAGCCCTGGAGCAGTACTAGAACCATAAACTTGTAGAGTAGAGGGTGCTCATACCATGCCCTCATTCTTAAACTTGGGCAGTCTGTTAATTGGTACAAGCCCTCTTGGCTGGTTGGGACCGTGCCCTAGGAGTCTCCAGCTGACATGAATTATTTATTAACCCACCTTTAGCTGGAGTCTAGACCAAATTTTATTTTCCAAACAATTGCCTTTTTGTCTGCTTTCATCATAGTGGTTGACCTCAACATGCTATCATTTTAAGCAGCAAGGAGAAATATGCATAATTTAAAAAAAAAATAGCCAGAAATGCTTCTTGTCCAATCACTAAAGGTTAATTTTTAACTTTGAGAGAACTCAATACCTAGTCTACAAGCCCATTCTCAAGGCAAAATGCTAGGGCATTTGCTTATATAACGAAGACTATTGGTAGAAAATACACATTGAAGAGAGAACATTTTGAATGACACACCTTTTTAGAGTTGGAAGTTGAGAGTTTCTGAATGGAAAATTATCACAGGATGTCACTGTTCCTGGATGCTCCTTGGAATATAAGACTCATCCTCTTTCTTTATGTCTATAAACATCAGAAACATACATATGTCTGCAATGAAAAGACAAAATCAAAAAGTAAGCAAAATTTCATGTCATTTTCCTTTTATTTTACTTTTAATTTTTCCTTATTATTCTTATTTTTTCATTTACCATCATCTTCAGAGCCTGATCAACAAGACACCAACCATCTGCTTAAATCCTCACAATGCTGCACCTCATATTTTTGTCTTTCCTCCACTGGATCTATTCCTCCCCATTTTTTATGGTCTCTGAGTGTAACATTATTATACATTTATGTCCAAAGAACTGACATGACCTTCTCTGCTCTAGAAAAACAAGCATTACATTATTCTGCTTGAGGGTTTCTTCTCAACGAAGCAGACCACACTTTTGCTAAAAATTAAGAGAAATGCCTTCTAATGTGTGCAATAAACTCTGTTAAGAATAAAGCAATGATCACTTCTGATATTCAATAGGTATCATACTTATTTTCAGAAACCTCCAGGTTTGAGATTAGTGGATTACTGAGGTTGTAATACTCTGTATAAGATCATATTATAACTGAAAAGGAGTTACACTCTATAAATTATGCTATCTTAGAAATGGTTATTCATTTAAGCCTCAGATCGCTAAGTCCCTACTTTATCTGCCTACTGCTCTAAAAAAAGTGATATGTCTCAAAAAGTTGCCAAGAGGGATGCCTAGAACTATTTTTCTGAATAATATTCCTCAGAACACCAGTTATGAGAATTATCAATAGATATTGTTCTAAAAATGAAAAACTATAACCAAGTAGCTTTGAAAAGCATGGATCCAAACATATTTAAACACGCTGTTTATTGCAGGGCTTCTCTGAGCTTTGAGAGTTCCATAGCCGAGACTGGCTAGATAGATGCTGACCACTTCTGTTTTCTACTTCTAGACACATAGGATTGCCACATTTCCCAGCTGTCTTATTATTAATGTTGGGGCCACGTGACTGGTTTTATCCAATAGAACATGGTCAGAGTGATATGTACCACTTCCAGGCCATCACATGTCCCACCTCATTCTCTTACTTGCTTCACTGCTTGGGAAGCTGAATACAAAGGGTCCATTAGGGACCCCCAATGAAGCTGCGGGTGGTGGCACCAAAACGAGGGAAGGAACCACATGTTAAATCATACATGGAGGGCCACTTACTACACACATAATCATATTATGACCTGAGTGAAACCTGGCTTATATTAAGCCACTGAGATGTTAGGGGTGCTTGTTACAGCGGATTTGTGATAGCCACACAATTGCCTTTCTGGTTCCATTTTGGCAACAAATTAATATTTCATAAATCTACTTTAATCATTGACTTTCCTCTTCAAATGCTTTTGTGGGCTTTATGTTAACCTTATGAAAGATTTGAGCAACTATATTCAGCATTCACAGCCCGCCTCCATCTGGGTGTGGTCTGACACCCTCCTCCTTGGGTTGAAAGCTCACTCCAGCGGACCCACTGTGAATAAAAGGCCACTTCCATGCTCCCTTCCACGACGAAATCCCGCAACATCACAGTCACGCGTAAAGGTTCACTTTGCAGACTAAATCCAAAGGCAAGGTTCTAGTTCACAGTGCTCTTTCTTTACTGTAAATTGTGCTTCCTGCCTTTCATTTTTATATATTCATATTTTAGAAAACTGCTCAGTCAATCAAAAAAATGCTTATCAGACATCTATTCGGTATCAGGTACCAGACTAGGTCCTGAATATAGAGTAGGAAAACGAAGGCTCTGATCCCTGCTCCCCATGAAGCTAACATTCTAGAAATAAACTACAATTTCTCAGAAGGGGCAATGTCTTACTGCCCTTTTTTAAACGTCTAGTACATAACATAATTCACTGAGGATACTCAACACATGGAAGTGTCATTGCAGTTGTCACCTTGGCAAGACTTTCCTTTAATTATATATTCTCTTGCGTATTTTCTTTGCATTCGTCTGTTTTTTGCCTAAGGAGACTATGGTAGCCACAGTTCAAAAGATATGCCCAGAAAATCCCCGTCCCTCGGTCTTTCAATTAAAACACTAATCTAGGCACTGCTCTTAAGGATCTCTGCAGATGTGAATTAAGGCCCTGAACCAACTGGCCTGGAATAGATAAATCACCCTGGGCTATCCAGCTCTGCTTAACATAATCACACAAGCAGTAGAAGGCAGAAAAGCCAATCTCAGAGATGCAGCAGAAGGGGAAATTAGATATTTGAAGAATGAAATTGCTGGAGACAGGCCACATAAAAGGCAGCAAAAGAATGGTTGTCAGCTTGGAGGAGCAAGTCTGGCCCCTGCCTGACAGCCAGCAAGGAAATAGGGGGCCCTGAGTCCTACGACTACAAGCAACTGAGTTCATCCAACCACCTGAAGGCTCTTGAAAGCAGATTCTTTCCAAGAGCCTCTCGGACCTTGATTTTGCCCTTATGAGTCTCAAAAGAGAGGACCAAGCTGAGCCATCCTGTGCTTGGTATTTTGATCTGCAGAGCAGGGAGGTAATACACTGTGTTGTTTTTAAGTCACTAGTTTGTAGTAACTTGCTATGGCAGTGATTGAAAACTAACACAGATTTATTAATTTATTTATTTATTCTTCAAACCACACAGGTGGAGTGACTGGTGTGAGCAGGGCTATAGGTAGTAGAAATACAAAGCTACAAAGACACGGCCCCGGGACTTTCATTCCCATAGCCGTTGCCCCACCCTCTGCAGTGTCACAAGCTACCTGGCCATTCACCCTCCACTGGCAACCTTGAGGTGTCTCCTCTGTCCCTGTTGGGGTGATGTCAGAGGAGATCTAGTGAGGAGTCAGGATTTTCTCATCAGAATCCTGCAGTAATGAGGCCAGCCCTCCTTGGTGTCCGTGGCGACCACTTGGGGATCCCAAACTCCCAACCCCGGCAGCAGTGATGAGGAACCCCTCTCCACCAAAGGCCAGTGGAGACCAAGTAAGGAACCTGAGCCAAGAGAAAGGTGAGTTTTAAAGAAAAATAAAACAGCGTCCAATCCAGCAGAAAAATCAAGTAAAATTATGGCTTCAAAAAGTGTACTGTATGTTATTTTGAGACTATTCATAGCTTTAAACATTAAGTGATCTGCAGTAGATAGCGGAGGGTGTAGGTGGATGATGGTATAATTGTAATTTATGTTATGTAAGACGTAAATACAGAATATAAAGTGGTTTATCTTCTCTTCTGTTTTTTGTTTTGTTTTGTTTTTAGGAAACTTGGCTATGAAGACAAGGCACAGAATATAGCTAGAAGTAGAGGGAGGGATGTTTGTTATACAAGACGGGAGAAATTTAAATATATTTCCACCATGAAGAGAGAGATTCTTCAGAGAAAAAGGGATGAACAACTGTAGAGCAGGAATGATTGACTGTGGAAGTTCTCCAGGAGACCATGAGGACTCCAATTACTAAGGGATTAGCCTTGGACAGGAAAAGGCTTCCATCCCTTTTGAGATCTCAGAGCAGGGAAGAATGCTGAGCAGAAAGACATATGTTTTTAGTGGCAGGGGATCCAGTCAACAGAGTGCTCTCTCAATGGCTTTGGGATTTTCTCAGTAGGTTAGAGATGCTGTAATTTGCAAATAGTAAAGAGGAAGAAATGTAAGTGTTTTTAGGGTAGTCAAAGACATATACTGAGCCAATATAATTAAGAAGTAATTCTCTGATCAGTAATTATAATAAATTAAAGCAACAATGTCTTAGTTTTTTTTGAGCACTCTCATTATTTTTGAAAAATAATTTCTTCTCGTCCTTTGTAATAAAAAAGAACATTAGTAAAATTGCAATGCTTTGCTAGTGGTTTTAAAAAAGTGAATTATAGCTCTGCCATCTCTGCCAGGTATTTTCAGCCAATTTCTACAATTTATTTGGGAAGAAAACCAAAAAAAAAAGAGCCTATTTTTAACTACACAATCAGAAAAGAAAAATCACTGAATAATAACATCTCTCTACCTCAGTCAGCACTAGGCTGCATCATTACTTATTGGTAATAAATGTCACATTCCCCTTTCTTACCCCCTCTTCCTTTTCTTCTTTGCTGTTACAAACTGTGGATGGGCTTTGCTGTCCTAGAGGAGAGAGGTCTGGCCTTATTCTCAGTAACTGGAGATACACAGCCTGTTCAGCAAGTGTCTGAGAGGCAGAACCAACACGTGGGAGCCCAAAGACAGTGAAGCAGGAAGGGAGCGTGTTACCATCACAACAGCCAGTCTTATCAGTAAGTCCCAGGAGAGAAGTGAATGGAATAAAAATGTGACTGAAGACATGTAAGAGAGCAAAAGCCTGGTTAAAGGACTCTTTGACTAAAACAGAAAAAAAAAAGTGCTGATGCCACCCAATAGCACAGAGGTGTCTTCTGCTGTTGCCCTATGGCCTGGCTGCACCTGAGCACAATTCTAGATACATTTCCAATCCTAATCCATCAGCATGATTAAGTATGCCCAGCAAGTACTAAGGTGTGCCAGACGCAGTGTGATGCTAGGTACAATTGCTCATTCGTTACCATGGATTATAACTGAACACCAAGCCTGAAGCAAAGTCACACATAGAACACCCAGAGGCAGGCTAGAGACAGGAAACTCTTGCATGTTTTTCCATAAAGTAATAGAGCACCTGGTTGTATTATTACCCTTTCCACTTCACCCACCATAAAAGGAGTCATTGGATGATTCTGGAACAGAGCCAGGTGATCCTTGCCCTGGTTCCACCACAGTTTGGTTCAAGGCTACTTCAAGTAACTTGACCTCTTTAAAACTCAGAATTTCCTAAAAGAGAAAATTAAACTGGATCTATGGTTTGCTGAGATCCAGATACATTCAAGAATCAAATGGAAGTGATGGGCCCCACCTTGATCTCAGATACTTCATGAGCCACTTCAATCCAGCTATGGATCCATTGTGGGTTGAATTGCATCTCCTAAGAAGATATGTCTCCAGATACCTGTGAATGGAACCTTATTTGGAAATTGGGTCTTTGCAGATGTAATCATGTTAAGAAGATGTCATACTGAAATGGGAGAGAGAGGGTGGTTTGTCCTAAACCTGATCTGCTGGCATCCTTATAAGAAGAAAAGAAGAGTCACAAATATACCATGTGATGATGGAGACAGAGACTGGAGGGAGGCACCTACAAGAAAAGAATGCCAAGCATTGCTAGAAAATACCAGAATCTGGCAGAGGCAAGGAAGGCTCCTCCCCTAGAGCCTTCAGAGAGGGCATGGCCGTGCTGACACCTTATTGCAGATGTCCAGCCTCCAGAACTGTGTGAATAAATTTCTGTTGCTTTGTGCTGCCCAGTTTATGATATTTTGTTAAGCAGCCTTCAGAACTAATACAGACCTCACACTGAATCCCCAGACAAAGTGACTGTTAGTTCTCTCTGTCTCTCCCACTTGCACACACTTCATCAGCAAATCTTTTGTTAGCTTTACCTGCAGATTGTATCCAGAGTCTAGTTCCCTGATCCAAGCCACCATCAATCACCTCTTGCTTGGATAGTGCAACATGTGTCTACCTTAGTCAGAGCTGGGCTGCACCATTACTTACTGCTAATAAATGTCATGTTCCTCTTTTTTGCCCAGCTCTTCATTTTCTTCCTTCCCTGTTCCAAATCAGTGCAGTTGTGTTTTCCTGCCCTTGGTACTTGCATCTCTTTCTTCTCAACCAGGGGCTAGCAAAATAGGACACATGAGCCCCGCCTCAACCAAAGATTCTAGTTAAGGAGATTTTCCAGGGTAACTCCAAGATCTACTTTGTTTTTATCTGCTATGTGCTATCCAGTGTCAAGTCTCTTGAGAGTTTACATAGAAACTGCTTCCTGGAACCCCTTGTGTTTACAAACAAACTTTGTTTTTAAAATAAAGTTTTATTAGAACATAGCCATGTCTATTCATTTATATATTGTCCATAGCTGCTTTCATGCTACAACCTCAAGGTTGAGCAGTTGCAATGGAGACTATACAGCTCACAATGCCTAAACTATTTACTATCTGGCCCTTTATAGAAAATGTTTGCCCCCGTTCTAGACTATCTGTGACTTTTTCAGCAACCCATTGGAACTAGCTAGATTATCTCCCAACCCTTGGTACGATAAAATCAATAAAATTGATTTAGCTATAAAATCAGCAATAAAACAGTAATCAAGTCTGAAGACACTTCATTTAAAATTTATTCTTTTTTTTTTCACTGTTTCCCAATTAGCTACCTGGTAAAGTTACGTGTAAATCACTGTGATTATTACACATATGTTCTACAAACACTTAGACTTTGCCAGTGGCCACTCTTACAAGTTTCTCCGATGAAAGTATTCCTGATACATGCCATGACAAGAGTTGCCACTGTTGAACTGTCAGCCATAGACTCTCATTCAACGGATTTTCAACAATGATGATAGCCACGCTGTGCACAAAAACAGAATTGCTAATTATGTTCCAGTAGAGACATGTCAGTGGACAATATAGATGTACTTCATGCTGTCATGAAGGGTCCAGTCAACTGGGTAACCCAGAAATCAAACAAATATTAGTATAAACAATACCTACTTGAATTTGTCTTACATGCTAGAAAGGACAGTGAAGGATTTGCAGAGCAACTGGAAGAGGTGAATCAGTCTTAGCTGATAGTGAGGGAGTAGGTCACAGGAGGCTTCTTTGAGGAAATGACATTTAAACTGAGCCCAGTAGGATGCATAGGTGTTAGCTGAGCAAAGACGGAGCATTTGCCATGACCCTGAAGCAAGAGAGAGCTTTGATCAACTGCAGAAAGTCCAGTGTGGCTGGAGAGGAGTGAGCAAGGTGGAAATGATGTCAGACAAGACTGACGAGGACTGCAGGTGCCAGATCAAAGACAGTCCTCCACAGAGTTGGCACACTTTGTCTGTAAGGGCCAGATGGTTGGTATTTTAGGCTTTGTGGACCAAGTAGCGAAATCAAGGATATTATACAGGTACTTTATATCAGGAAAGAGAAGAAATTCTCACATTTTTATGACAAAAATCAAGACACAATAATAGTAATTATGAGGCACAATTTTTTTTTGGTAATGAAAAAGAAGAATGGAATTATTTTGCAAGGATAACATTTTGCTTAGGGCTTCAAACTTCCTATGATTAAAAATGATTAGATTTTCTGTGCTTCATCTCTGAAAATGTCTTTTCACACTTATAAGGTACTACCAAATACTGATACAAATCTATGAGCATATGATCTCACAGGAGTGTGTCTATCACTTGGAATCAGGCATTTATAGAATCCTATTAGATTCTTCTCTTGCTATTTGCCTTTTAGCATACCATTATGTTGCAGATGAATCATTTCCAACTGAAAATTAGGTGGAAGCTTCTCAATTGAACAGTTAAATGGATTTTGAAAAGCAAAGTTTCCTTCGCACATGCATTGAGGTCTGAAAAGCACTACTGGAATTGTAGACAGACTCTGCTGAAAGGTCATTTGTTTTACTATATTAAATGACGCTGGATAGGCTTTCTTATTAAGTCCTACGGGGATAAAAATAGAAGATTCTAGATCACAATTAAATGGTAGCTTTTTTTAATCTCATATGCTATGTAATTTTGTCTATTTTTTTAATTTTTTACCTTATTCCTTTAGTAGAAACCTAACTTTTGGCTCTCCACAATTCAATTTATGTGGTATATTCTTTTTGTTTTGCTTAAGTTTCGTATATACAAAAACTTACATATATATACACCAACCTTGAAGAAAAAATGATCAGGAAACACAGAACCAACAATTCAAGTTGTGAAAGATTTGAGCTGGAAATATGTAACTTCCTAGATCTTCTCTCTCTTGCTATTCTCACAGCATTTCCCACCATAGGTGAGTTCCTAGCACAGATTTTCCTTGACTCAAGATTCTGTTTCAAGAACCTCAGAGGAACTTTGCACCAAATGATTCTAAACACTTAGATGGCAATAAAGACAGCGAACAAGAGTTCATTATAACAGTTTCACAGAACTCAATCCTACAGAGCATAATGAAAAAGAGAAGTTAATGAATTTTTTCAGTCTGCTGAGAAAACATCTCACACACTGGCATGACTGGGTGGAGAGATTTACTGTGATTGTGCTTCTCCCTGTGCCAAAGCGTGATCCCTTCAAAGACAAGCAAAGGAACAAAAAAATAAAACAGCATTGTCAGATGGACCTAAGAGCTGGGTGTTGAAGGAAAGAAGGTACCTTTAATAAATATGTCTGTTTAAGCTTTCTAGCGTCACATAACAAACTACCATAAACTCAGCCGTATGAAGCAATACCTGTTCATTAGCTCACGTTTCTGCAGGAAAATCCAGAGTAGTGTGACTGGGTTCCCTGCTCAAAGCTGAAACTAGTGGGCTGAGTTCTCACCTGGGGGCTCTACGGGAAAATCTGCTTCCAAGCCCATTCTTGTTGGCAGAAGTCAAGGACTACAGATTGAAGGACTGAGGTTCCCACTTCCTTGCTGGCTCTCAGCTGGGGTCTCTCACAGTTCACAGAGGCTGCCACATTCCTCAATATGTGACACCTAGTCCAACCCAATCAGATAATCTTTGATTGTACCACATAACAACCTAATCAAAGGAGAGAAATACATCAGATTCATAATCCTGGGGGGATTGAGAAAGGGTGTGTACATAGCAGGGGGAGAATTTGAAGGGCCATCTTAGAATTCTGCCTATCCCAACAGCCAATAGGATTCCAAGAGAAAAACAAGTTTGATCCACGTACATGTATATATACACCAGAGTACAATTCTTTTTCCCTTTTGACTTTTCACATTTCATTTCTGAATCTCAAAAAGTAATCTTCATCCTAGAAATGGTTTTGCAGTACAAGATTTGTAGCTGAGTGCTATGATGATTCTGTAAATAAAAACGATAAAATATCAGAGGGCAGAAGAGCTTCATGGACGTGAGAGCTCAAATAATAATTTCATTTCTAAAGCAAACATCACTCTTCTGTCAACCAAATTTTTCCTTCTCACCTAAATATTTTCCATACAGTAGCTGAGAACATTTAGCTATAAGCATGCAAGAATGAATATTTAGGAGTGTAATATTTAAAATAGTCAAATGTTTATAAATTCATCTCATCTTAATTTTTTTAGGAGAATAAATATTTTTGGAGTCATAAAAAGTGTCCT
This sequence comes from Camelus bactrianus, assembly GCF_048773025.1. Classification (NCBI taxonomy): domain Eukaryota; kingdom Metazoa; phylum Chordata; class Mammalia; order Artiodactyla; family Camelidae; genus Camelus; species Camelus bactrianus. Next base: position 11,351,699 of record NC_133541.1, read on the forward strand.
ATTATGGGGAATGCCTGTGTATTGTATAAAGAGAATCCATTACTTCCCACTAAGTACAAACAGTTATCAAAGAGAACACTAAAAATAAGTGCTTTTTAAACTATGAGTATCATTAACAAATTTAGACAGACAATACACCTGCAGGTGTAACTTTATTTTCAAGTCTAGATTCAAGGATCAACCAGTATATTAAGGATCATCTTATCCATGTACCATTAAAATTCTTATATCTCCTTCTTAAATTACATGTGTCAGAAGAAATCATAGTTATTTAATTTTACATTTTAATTAGCTCATGTTTGGCTTCAATGTCAAAAATATTTTGTTGATTTATTATTTCAGGACTTAGTCTATACCCAACACATTTTAGGTGTTTAAAGATAGTTTTGTAGCTGAATTGAATTGAAGAGTTTTTTTTTTTAATGGTAATTCAGTATAAGGCCACTAAGAAAACATTGAAACATTATTGTAGGAAATATATCCATATACATTTTTAATCAACAGAATCAATCATCAATCAAAATGCTTCTACATATAAAATACTTTACAGAATCTTTGCTATGATTATTCATTCTCTGGGTAAAAACATCAAGTCAGGATACACAAACATTAAATTCAGAAAGGATGTATTTATAGAAAAAGAGAAAGACTGATTAAAAGCAAAAAAAAACAGTGTATAAATCAATTCAAGATTATGAGGATTGGCTGCAAGGTTGTTTTGCTTTCAGTGTGAATTTTTAAAAATAAGACTTTGTCTCAGTTGCCATGGAAAGTCAGCTTTTCTGTGCTGACATTTGTTTGCAATCTATTTGTTTCTCTGATTAACATGCTGTCTGCTAATATAAGCCTAAAAATTTAACTTTTTTGGACTGAGAAAGAGCGCTATTATTAGACATCTCTAAATTGACTAGGATGAATTATTCTTTTTTTTTTTTCTCCAGGTATAAAACCTATCCCAATCAACTGACTGCCAGTTCTTCAGTTTCTAGTCTGTTCTGGTTATCCATTGCTATGTGAAGTACCATCCCAAAACTTAGCCATTTAAGAAGTTAACACCTTCGTTATGCTTATGCATTCTGTGAGTCAAAACTTCAGACAGCGTTTGGTGGCGATGATTTATCTCTGCTCCATTATGTCTGGGAAGACCCGAACAACAGTGAGTGACTCAGCCAGTTAGGGGGTGGACTCATCTGGAAGCTTCTATGCTTACTAACCTTGTGCCTAGGCTGGAATGACATGAAGGCTAGAGACAGCTGGACTGTCTACACATGGTCTCTCCACGTGGGTTAGGCTTCTTTCATAGTGTGGCAGCCTCAGAGCAGCTGGTTTCCATGGCAGCACAGGACTCAGAGACAGCATTCTAGCAAACGTGGCAAAAGCTATATAACCTTTTACAACCTAACTTCCAAAGTAATATAGCATTACTTCCTCTATACTTTATTGGTCAAAGTAGTCATAAAACCACCCAAGTTCAAGAGGAAGGGGCAAACACCCATATCTCAATGGGATGAATGTCAATTTTTTGCCATGTTTCAAAACCAACATGTTGTTCACCACTATTATTTCCCTATTAATTTGTCATGGCTACAGTTATGAAAATGAGTGCCAAAGAATGACAGAGTTCTATGCTTCTCAACAGTACAGCAAACATACACTTTTTGGAAGTCACCAGAAGGCTGGCTGGCTCTTAAACCCACACAATCTGCTTGATCACTTTGACTGATTAAGTGAGTCACATGAACTGAAAACAGTACACAGTTAAACTGGTTTTTAAACAACTAACATCAAAATAAGTCAGTCAGTATGTGAAAACAGATGAGAGAGTTCCTAGCACATAATAGGGGGGTTACAAACAAATATTACCCAAAAGAAAAAAAAGGGAGCATTCAATAAATATTTGTAGAAATAAGATTTGTATGTCAGTATTGCCTCAGCTGTATTTGAACTTCACAGAATGACCCTGGATCCAATGACAACTAATTACTTTGTGACTTTCATTCTGCCAGTTCTGCATTTCCAGAACCCTTCCATGGCGTGAAACCAATAGAAAGTGAATTAGATTTATGCTAAGATACAGACCCTAGTCTGCTTCCAATTATTATTGGACCATGGTCATTGCCATTAACCTCCCTGCCTCAGTTTTCTCATTTGTAAAATGAAACAGCTGAACCCTGAAAAATCTATGAATTCCTTTCTCATACTAAAAGGTTTCCTAAAGTATTTTGTCTACCTTTTATTGACTGGCTGTTATGTAACCTGATATATGGAAAGCTGGTAAATCAAAGCCTTATTTTGAAATGGGCTCACCAAGAGACATGATGGTAGACAAACATGCTTCTCAAGCTACTCTACTCGAATCAACCCAGTTGGATGGAACTATATTTCAGCCATGTTATGAGTCTAATGGTTTATTTTTGTTCTTTTGGAGTAAAGAAGGAAGGGAGTTGGTAGACTAAACTCGGAAACCACCCACCATTTAATAAGTATCTTTGAGTAAAAGTGGTCCAAGACAAAACTTAGGACACATGAAATGTGCAACCGAATTCCCAATCCCCGGCCATATTTGCATCAAGATCAGAATGTGATTACTATGCCTTTGGATTTTAGTTAAAATTTGAGCAAAACAAAAACACTGAAAATGACCTTCAATCCAAACACTCAGATTTCACAAAATTTAAGACAACCCGTATGGGAGGAATGGCTAACATGGGCCCCTTGCATCATCTTAAACTGCAAACTGGGTAAACCTAAATGCCCATCCTCTCTAGAGGTAGACATTAATGCCCACCTTGCTGTCTTCAAAAGAAAATTTTGGTGTGTATTTCTGGTAGTCCTTAAAACTCCCCCTTATGAAGGCAAATTTTCCCAACACTATGAGAAACCCTAGAAAAAATAATCTAACCATCCAGTAAAAATCAGTCAGTTATTCTAGGCCCTTATTGTGCCTACTTCCTCCTGTGAAATAGTTTTTGGCTCACCATTTATCTTTCATTTATACTTTCACCTCAACATTAATATTAAAGTATAAGATAATTAAAAACATTCTGTTATCCCAATGTAGAATCACCATGTCAATATCTGACCCTTTTCTCTAATAGGAATTTCATGTAACAATTTTAAAATAAAGTTATAGTGATATGAAAACCATAGATGTACACTTAGTGTGTGGGTGATGCCATATTAATGAACAGTGAGGCAGAGACAATTTTCTGTCTATCAGCATTTGAGCTTCCTCTCTTATACTGTGAAGTTGCCATTGCAATGTGCCTACCCATTAGGAACTGTATTTCCCAACTGCAGCCCCACCCCCACTTTGTACCCACATAGCCATGATCATGTATCATATTCCATAGAGAAGTTCCATCTAAGGAATATGAACCCAAGTGCTGTGTGTCACTCTTGGGCAAATTATTTAAGAAATGTTTTTGTCTTCTCTGTCCTTTCTTTCACTCTATGCCAGATGAATTCACAGGACTCCGAGACTGTAGGGAATGCTTGGTCCACAAATGAAATAAATCTGGGTCTCTGAATCACTGCAAGTAGACAAACTGACCAGGAGCACCTACACTGATTTGTTACACAATGAGAAATCAACTTTGTCCCTGAAATCTTAGGGGTTATTTGTTACAGCATTTGGCATTACCCTAACTGATAGATTTTTTTAAATGAACAAAATTGCCTAGTCTCCATTTTCTTACTGGTAATGTAGAGACAATAAAATCCATCTTGAAGTGTTGTTGTGAGACTAAATGAGGTGAATATATATATATATATATATGCAGGCAGCCCAGTTCCTGGCCTACTGTAGGTGCTCAGTAAAGAATAGTTACAATGCTACCTTGTGTCCTTAAGTTTTCACCACTCTTTCTCCCACTTAGTTTAATAATTTAATAATAGTTCAAAAATAATTACAATTAATTATGTAAAAAATAGTGTTTAATTACTATGATCTCTTGCTTTTTTGGGCTTTAGGGGAAAATATTAATTTTATAGCAGATCACCACCCACTCAAACTGCACACACACATACACAAACAACACAAGCATGAAGCCTGCCTTTTCCTGCAGTGGTATTTTCAACTGCCAGAGGTTTGAAATGAAAGCAAGAGTGGAAAGTTTGAGAAAAGAAGCAATAGAATGCTCATACTTACTAACTCTCTTATTATTAGTTCCCCTCTCATTATTGTGGGCTCTCAGATATTTCTGCCTGGGTCTTGACACGAACACACACACATGCAAAAGCACACAAGAAATAAAATTTCACAACACAACCACTGTCTAAAGATTGTTTCCTTTTCCTTGGCCTTGATGGCTATAACTACATCCATCTGCCTCAGTAGCTTCAACCAAGACAACTAATTTTGTGAGAAAAGTGTTAAAATATAAATCCTTAAGCTATTTTGAGAAATAGTATGCCCAAGAAGAGTCCTTCTAAATTTTAAATTTATGCTAATCAAAAATTCATCTTGCAACACATAACCACCATAGTACACAGAATTCATTTTTAAAGCTGCTTTTAGTCAGTCCATTTTGAATTCAGACAATGGCAGCCCATAGAACAACAGTAAAAACAGGCACTGCCTCAGAACTTTCCTCAGTTTACACCAGCCTGGAAGTCATTGTCCCGCACAAAGACGGGCCATCCCCACAGGTCTGACTGGTCTGGAAAATGCGATTGACTAAGTCCCAAGCACGTCTGGTCAGTTAAGCTAAAAAGGGAGGACATTATGTAAATTACACCAAGTGCTGATCCTTATGAAGTATTTTAATTATGTACTATTTTCAACTTGACTATAGTATAAATAAAACAGAGAATAGAAAGAAGGAAAATAAAATTTCCCACTCCAGTGTCATTACTGCTAGCCTGCTGGAATTCTTCCTCACTAGCATAGTTGTCCCTGTTTGTAAAGATGGAGCATATGCAACTTTTTATAGATTTACACCTTAAAGTTGCAATTAGGTGCTCTCCAAAGATAGCCTTAGCAGATGGTTTACAATTATTCTAAGAGTAAGAAATTTACTTTTCAGAGCCACTCTGTGTGCCACCAGCAGAACTGGTATTATAGAACTCTCGCTGTGTGGTTGAGGGTTTTCCTTCTTTTGAAAACCCCCGCAATAGAAATGTTATATCCTCAGGCCTGGCTTCATGCTGGGTGAGGTCAACTTCTCAGGCCTTTCTCCCCTGTGGATTCACCTGAAAAATACACGTTTATATTCTCTCTCCAGACATCTTCAAAATAATTGTGTATGAAAGAAAACTTTCCAGAACAATTCTGCTTGTTTTCATTTTCTACACTGGTAAACAAAAGAAAATGGTGTTCCTAACAATAACAAATGCCCAGAGAAGGAGAAAAATCTTCTCTGTGCAAAAAATCTCAAAGTATGGTAGATAGTATCTTAAAAGCAACAGAAAGTGAACTATGGGGAGTAGAAACTTAGGAACTTTCTGCATCATATAAAAATACGTTTAAAACTTGGGAAATTGAATGAAAACCACTAAAAATTTGCAAAAGAAAAGAGTATTTAAATCGAATATTAAGTGATTGCATTGTACAAGATTACTGCAATAATTACGGGGAATCAGTCAGATACAACGAATTAAAAAATTAAAGAACCCACATGTATTAGTTTCTTGGAGCTGCTGTAACAAGATATCGTGGTTAGTTTTAAGAACAGAAATTTGTCTCATAATTCTGGAGGTTAGAAGTCTGAGATCAACATGCTGGCAGAATTGGTTCCTCCTGATAGCTGTGGGGAAAAGCTATCAAGCCTTTCCCCCAAACTACTGGTAGCTTAATATGTCCTTGGCTTATAGAAGGCATTCGTCCCATCTTCACATCACCTTCTGTCTATGTGTGTCTGTCTCTTTGTCCAAATTCCCCCTTTTCATACGGACACAGTCAGAGTGAAGTAGGACCCACTCTAATGACTTCATCTTAACTTGATTATCTGCAAAGACCCCATTTCCAAATAAGGTCACGTTCATGGGTACTGGGAGCTAGCCATTCTCACTTTGAGAATTAGTTTAAAAAAAAAAATCAGTGAAAAAAAAACAGGAATGATTTGCATATCCATGTCATTTCAGGACTTGTTTTAAAGTATTATATCACAGAACTAGCACAGCATCTATATTGGGTTATGTAATAACCCAAACCACGAGCCCCCAGAGGAGCTCTCGGAACAACAACCTGAGACACTTTATGCTATTTTTACTTGTTAGTTTCATCATCCAGAGGACAAGTTTGTTGATAAGTTATTAACTCAGAAAAGCACATGTATAACCTGTCATAAAAGGTTTCTTCTTTTAGATAGCAAGCTGAATTCAAAAATTTTTTTCGTAGACAAATTGTCAGCAGTTTCTGCATGTAGCTTTTGGAAATTCAAGGTCTATCTGCTGTCTTTATCACAGCAATTATTTTACTAACACAAAGAAGGGAATTGCCGAGTGGTTTTACTTCTACTTATAGATTTTGATGAGCAGCATTATTCCAAAAATGGATTTTGACTTTGGTTTAAGGACACACAATATTGAAATGGGGCAGTCAGTTTCACTGGTGCTCAACAGACGTTAAACAACATCTATTATTACTCCCTTGGTTTATAGACCAGCTGACTCCTCCATTAGAGCTTGAACCAGAATGGAAACACCAGGGTCTGGAAAAAGTCCTAAGATCTTTGTTCTCTTGGACCCTGAGAACACATGTCAGTTGTGAGCAATGAGTTACACTTTGCTTATGTTGCGAGTTCTACCTAAGTTATAGAACTCAATACAGCTCTCCTGGTGTGTGTCACTACAGCTTTGCAAACCCTAGACAAAGCAGTACTTTATGATTTGCTATTGAAAAGATTATTTTTTAAAAGGACCTGTCTGAATAAATGTGCATCCTTCAGAGTTGCAATTATCTCAACTTTTTCATAAGCTGGAGATTGTCAGAGAAAAATCATGAATCATTTCTTCTTGATGTGTTCAGAAATTCTATTATTTGTGTATGTATATGTGTGTTTTGTTATCACTGTTACTACAGAGGTACAGGCACACAGCCATGTGCACATTTACTGCAGACAAGAATTGAAAAGACATGGGATGGGAAGGAAGGGCAAGAGTGCCAGGCAAAATTCTGAGAAGGCAGGCAAGACTCCCAGGACTGGTTGACACACTATACAATCTCCTCTCCTTGAGCCTGAGCAGAATCCATGAAAATGGTGGGCTATCATTTCCATGATCAGGTTGTGGTATAGGAAAAGGTGAAAAAAAATTGCAGGTATAATAAAGGCCCCTAATCTGTTGACCATGAGTTCATCAGAAGGGAGATAGTCCTAGGTGGCCAGACTTACTAAGGTGAGCCCTTAAAAGGGAATGGGCCCTCCCTGAAGTCAGATATTTGAAGCTTAAGAGAGATTTCTCTATCAGCCTTGAAGGAGCAACTGCGATGTTGGAGAGAGGGCTTGTGAGAGGGCCATGTGGGAGGGAAAGGTGGGCATCATTGAGGAGCTGAGACTGAATCCCAACTCACAGGCAACAAGAAGTGGGAGGCCTCAGTCCTACAACTGCAAGAAAATGAATCCTGTCGACAGTGAAGGAGCTTGGAGAAGGACCCAGAGACTCAGATAAGACTGAATTCCCACTGACAACTTGATTGCTGCCTGCGAGACCCTAAACTGAAGACCCAGATAATCTCCATCTGGCCTCCTAATCCCTGGAAGCTGTGAGATAATAAATGTATGTTGTGTGAAGCCCCTAGGATTATGGTTTTTGTTAATGCAACACTGGACAACCAGTATAGGACATCACAGAAGGGAAAGGTCTTAGAGGAAAGGGGAGAGAAAATTTAATCAATGGATGAGGTTCACCTTCCTCTTTTACTCTGCTTTGAAAGTACCCTCTGTATGGCAGACTTAATACAGCCTGGGTCAGGAGGAACATACCTGGGGATCTGGAAGTGTGTTAGCAGCTCACTTCTTTTGTTCCCTTGGAATATTTTACAGTGATGAATGTTGCTGTGGCAACATCACAGGATTGCAAATGATTTCTTCTAATTCATTGAAGTAGTCAAATAAGGCATGCAGTTAGCAATGCTTAGGCTCAGTGAGAGCTCCTGTCACTGGCTGTGATAAATCTGTTTCCATTACTCCACCTGCCACATGAAAACATCACAATAAAAACTTCAAGAGACTGAATAGTTTTTTTATCTACAAAAGAATGCCATTTCCCCCTGGAGAAATACAACTGTCCATATTACAGGTAGCTAACTATAATCATGGAAATTATTCTTCATTAAGCTGTCTTTAAACTCCAGTGAAATTGTCTCAATTCTGTTTAGTTAACTATCAATACAGCAACAAGTAAAAGTCATTCAGGTCTTTAGCTAATTGTTTCCTTTACAAAATGAGCACTTTATTAGAAGACATTTTTAAGCAAAACTAATAAAGTTTGGCCATATCTGAAGGCTTAAAAAAGTTAAATGGAGCCCTCAAACAAATGAAGTGTCATTTTATCAGGCGTCTGATCATAATTAAATAATGGTTCAACCCTTAAAATGTCTCTAACCACCAGACTGGAAAGGAATAATACAGCAAGAAATCTCTAAGAGCCTTCTTGCAAGCAAGTACTACTATGTCACATATAACATTAAACACTGAGGCCTCTGATGTGGGTTTGCTTACCTGTCAATCGTTATCCATCCATTTCCTGTAAACCAAATCCCGATTTTGTTCAGTGCTTTGTGACTGTGCACTTTCTGGGAAAGCTGTATTTCTCCCCATCCCAGCATCTGAATTGCATTCAGTCTAAGTTAGCAATTTTAAATTTTTATCTCTTATCAGCTTCACCTGGAGGGATTTTTAATTCAATTTGCTGGCCCCACCCCCAGAACTTCTAACCCAGTAGGTCTAGGGTGAGGCCTAAGAATGTGCACTGCTAACAAGTCCCCAGGTGATACTGACAGTGCTGGCCAGGGGATGGCTTCCAATGTGAGAACCAAGCCAACCATTTCTCTCTCTAGTGAGTGATTTGCTTCATTGAAGGCCTATGATTCTATTCTGAACACTAAGCCAAGAGGGAAAAAATCTGATGAGAGCTTTGGGAAGATTTTCCAAGATTTTTTTAAAAGTACACTTGAAATTAACATTGTAAATCAACCATACTTCAAAATTTAGAAATAAATGAATAAATAAAAAAGAAAACAAAAACCTGAGATATACCAGCAAACTTCCTCCCTTCCCTGCTTCTGAATTTGTTGATTTTATCTGATGCTAGAATTTGGGTACTTATTTCAGGGGTAGACAGCCTAAAAGAACAAGCCAATGTGACAGGTTGGAAAGTTAGAAAGAACCCGGATCCTGAAACTGGTGAATTACTGAGCTAACCAGACCTGGAACACTCGCCTTCTGACCTTGTTAGTTCACATGGTTGATTAGCTTTAAGCCAATGGTTCAATTTCTTATTACTTGGAGTCTAAATCTCCTTAACAGAACCATCAAAATTGGAGCACTCTATCATTATAGGGTTTAGATTAAATAAATAAGAAAAATATTATTAATAAAGAATTTCTTATTATATGCCCCATGTATTATTTGTGTTCTGGGTCCTACTGCCTTAGATATTTAAACAATCAGTCTTCTATTATGAAAACTGATCAGATTCTAAACAGTGTTTTTGATCTTTTATAAGAGATGGAGGGGAGAGAGTAAGACAGAGTCATTATTAAAATGTAAAACTAAATTTAGAAATATGTTTCAAAATATTAGTATTCCAAACTTAAGTTTAAGCATTTGCATTATTGTCAATAGTGAGCAGGTTAAAATGAGTTAACTGATTAAAATTAAGGAGTTGAATAGTTGGCTTGTAAAAGGGTTTTTGTTGTCATTTCATTTTTCTTTTCTAGGTTAATTCTGTGTTTTATTCATATTTGGGTCAGTTAAAGGCTTCAGGCAACCTACTCTGCAGGAGAATATTTAGCACCTCAGTGTCTTCCTGCCCTACCTGCACCTGCAGATGGGACAGGAGAAATCATTCTTTATGTCAAAATGGGGCAGTTCTCTGGGCCTTCAAGTCAAGGTTTGGGCTGCCATCCTAGTTAAGAATTATTCAGGCTGTGAAACTGACAATAGAATGTTTGGCTTTGTACTCTTCTGACATTATTTTGGGAACTCCAACTCCTCCTCTTGGAGAGACCCATGTAGTGTCATGAGTGAGATCTGCAGGATCCAAGGACATCTTGGCCACTCCCTCTGGTAAAGTCTTTCCCATCCAAGGAACTCCTTTCCAGAACTAACAGCAAACACCACATCTTTTACGAAGGTTTAAATGGGCTTATCTCATCCTCTCTGCCATGGGAGGAGTGCAGGGACCTGATCAGGACCACAACCAGCTCCCTGGCCACCGTTAAAGCCTGATGTAGGGCCAGCGCCAGCACCAGGGCCAGCGCCAGGACTGCAGTCAGTGCAGCCGGCTCGTGGGTTTGGGATCCCCCAACGATGAGTGCATAGAGTCTGGAGATGTGTGGAGTCCAGCGCTCCTGCCTGAGGTCTAGGAACCCCGCTCCACGCTCCTGTCACTTTGTCATTTTGTTTTGCGCCTACTATGATAAAGCCTATAACAGCAATCTTAAGGTTCAGATATTTGCAAATCAAAATCCACTGGGAGATCAGTTTATTACTTTAAATGCCCATCAGAAAGGATCAAACCCCGTCTATGGAAAAGAACCTACAAAGTTCTTCATAAGCCTTCCACTATGAGAGAGACAGTGGAAACTTCACCTTAAGTTCTGTCCCGGGTAATTCAGTTACTGCAATGCTACAAGAACCTCATTACAGAGCAGCAGGAGATTCCCCAGAAGGCCTTGACATACTAATTATTGTCCGTCTTTTTAAAGAAAGAAGCTTAGTCATCTTGTCTAATGTCAAAAATGATGAAAATATACCTGTCTAGAGGCAGAGGGAAGGAGTTGATCTCCTGAGATACATTTAAATCAAGTTCCATCATTTTAAAAAAATAATTTGTACTGAAGTTTTCTTCTAGACAAAGCTCTTTTTGGTCTCTGTATATCATTGCTTCTTTATTCTCTATTAAGTTTATTTTCATAGAAGTCTCTTTGTCACACACAGAAGTACTGTATATAGTTATAAAGTGCAATGGAACTAGAAATAAATGAATAGTCATTTGAAACATGAATCAGTGGCTTTCACACTGGTGCTCTGCAGAAGAGCTTAAGAAGTCCCCCAAAGAATAAAGTATTTTTTACCAACAACGATTATTTGAACTGGCTGAAAAAGCCTACTCAGTAAGCCTACCATATTCATATATCAGGAGTATGGGTAACATTTTCATTGATTTATTTAAGTCTACTGTTAAAAAAAGAAGAAGAAGAGAAAATACAATCACAGCATCAAAACAGTAGACTATTAGTCTATTTGAACACTAAACGTTTTAAAGAGAGTCTTTCCTTTTAACTCATTGCTTCTCTGGACTCTAGAGACTTTAAGTTTTTCAGAATGTGCCCTATTTTCAGGTTTTTTTATTTGTGCTCCTTCTCCCAATGACTTGGAAAGTCTTGATCAGTTATTTTTCTCTAGGGAAGAAAACTCCATGGAAAGTGTATTATTAAATTTAGCTTGTTTCTAAATAAGATGTATTTTTTAATTTTAGAAGCAATAGCCATAGAAAATTAGGAAAAATTGGGAAATAGAAAGGGAAGAAAAACTTCATATTTTCAATACCCAAAGACACACAGCACTAATTCATATTTTCATAAATTCCCTTAAAGTTTTTTCTCTTTGTTTTGATCTCTACATTTTTCAAAATTTGAAAACTTGGATCCATTCTCTGGCAATGGTTTTTCACTGTCCTTACCTCTTTCCTCTGATTGTACCTACCTAATAAATTTTTGTGTTCTTTAATTTTTTACCTTAAACCTATTCTAGTTTCACTCGCTGCTTAATATAATCAATATGCCTGGTTTTATCCCATCTATAAGCTGATAAATCCCAAATAAAAGTCTTCTATTTATACAACTTTCTGATGATTAAACTCCACTCAGATGTCTTTAAACTTAAATATCTAAGTCTGCACTTTCTTCTCTGCTTTCTTAAGATTATTTTGGCTTTGAGCAAGAGAAAACCAGTCAAAATTGTGTAAATAAAAATAACTTGTTGATTCCACGATAGAACTGGCTGGATACAGAAGATCCAGCACTGATACCAAGTCTAACTGATCATGCTCCATCTCTATGCTACTAGTTTCTTTTCATTTATTTTTTTAAATTTTATCTTCAGATTGATAGCCATTTGTGACCACAAGATGACTAGCATCATGTCCCCAATCTACATGCTTACAGGTTCTAATCAAGCAGAAAAAAAGTGAGCAGAACTCTGCAGCTTCTGTTTTCAATCTTTTCCCAGTATCCCCACCAAAGTTCCAAGAGGCCCTCAGATTAGGTCACACACCCAACACTATATCAATCATGTTGGCCAGAAAGATGCATTGGCTGCTCTGTTTGGCCCTGACTCTCACTCTTTGTAGGGTTCCTAGGGACCTCCCAAGGACTGAGAGTTAAGGAAAGAGGTCTAGAACCTCAGATGAAAATCAGAGCTTCTACTAGAATAAAGCAACTGGATGCCAGGCATTTACAAGTACCATTTGACCCTCCTTTAGTTAATGACGCTAATTCATCCAATTCCAAAACTTGACAAACTTGACTGTATCTCCCTCCCATTGTAGCCAAATGGTGGACAACCTTATCACTTTCATTTCTGCAATTTTATTCAAAGCTATTCTCTCCCTGGATTCCCACTACTCCTCCTTCACACCTGGCTGTCTCAGATCCTCACAACTGATTCTTCCTGTCACTGCTCTTATATGCACAGCATTCATTGAACCACCACTGATTTATCTGAAATGTGCTACTTCACCACTTTAATGGTTTCCTCCACTTCCCAGACAAGAGCAGTGCCTCTGCACCTCTCTTCAGTTGTGGCCTTATCTATCCTTGAAGCAAGCTTTTAAATATATTGCTACACTCCCTCTTTCTTATAGACACATTGGCCAATTTTAAATTCCCCAAACACTACATACTCTCTCATTCTTCTGTCCATTCCAATTTATGTTTTCTCCCCTGAAATATCTTTCCTTCACATCTCCTCCCTTACCACCCTTTCCCACCACCAGTTGAGACAATCTAATTTCTACCTGATTCATTTCCTATTGCTCCTGTAAGAAATTACAGCAAACTTAATGGCTTAAAACAACACAAATTTATTATCTTGAAGTTCTGGAGGTCAGAAGTTCAAAATAGGTCTTATAAGGCTCAAATCAAGGGGTCAGCAGAGCTACATTCTTTCTGGAGGCTCCAGAAGAGAATTCATTCCTAGCTTCTGGAGGTTGCCTACATTTCTTGGCTCATGGCCTCCTTTCATTTTCAAATTCAGCAATAACATCACTCTGTCCTTTGATTCCATCATCACATTTCCTTGTGTGATTGTCCTGCCTCCCTCTTCCACTTGTAAGAACCTTGAGATAACACTGGACTCACCCATATAATCCAGGATAACCTCCCCACCTCAATAGCCTTAATTTAAATCTTTTGTATGAAGTCCATTTTGCCATATAACGTAACCTGTTAACAGGTTCCAGGGATTAAGATGTGGACATTTTTGAGAAATCGTTATTTTACTTACCACACCCACATTTTCTTTAAGAAACCAGTTTCAGCATGACCTGCTTTTAGACGTTCTTCTGGCCTTATGTCTATTCTGGGTTTCTCATCTTTATTTGCTTAATACCCTGTAACCTACACTTTGGTACTAAATACCCACTCTGTCTCTCATGCAACTTTATGAGTTTCTCATGCAAATCAACTTTGATTTATTCATTTCTGAGTGATAATGTGTGTCTGGCTCAGCCTAGGAAATTAATGAATGTATTATAGTTCTATAGTCCTCTAGCCATCAGCCTAAAAGCTTGATAGTTTTGATCACAGAATCCCAAGCTAATCTCAATGTATCCCAGACTGACTCATAATTAAACTATTATACATTTTAATGGAATTTGACTAAAACTCACTTTATTTTCTAAATTTCAACCCTACCAATTTTATCTCTGAATTTTAGTATTTTATATAATAACGGGTCATTGCACTTGATCAACTAAGAAAGAGAAACGCTAAATTCTTAAGTAAAGCTTTAAGTTACTTCTTGGTTTCATCTGTTATAACGAAGCTCCAAGTGTTTCCTAAGAAGGAAATTCTAGGAAAAACAACTAAAAACTAAACTGTGGAAACTACGCAGTCAATCATGAATACATGCATTTGACAAGAGTGTGTCTAAACTTCTATTCTCTGTGTCACATTGACAAAATGTTCACTTCTCAGCCAGTCTTGGAGCTCTGTTTTGCCTTATGACAGAGGCACTTTTCAACTCTTGAAGCACACATCCATCTGAAGATACAATAGGAGCCCTGCCAGGATCAATGCGAGGCCTATAGCTGAATAACATATCAGCAGAAATCCAATCACCACCCCTGTGCCCTCCTTTTCATCAGAAGCTCTGAAGTAGTCTCACCCATAAGGCAGAATGTGATCATAGTTTATAGAAGCACACTTGAAGCTCAATGAGCTGATTGTCAAATAACAGGAGACTTGATCCAGATGGTTTTGAGTAAGTAAGAGTTTGCTGCAGGAGTTCATTAAGGAGGGGATCTGCCAAAAATGTGTGAGAAAGCTGTGCGGATGGTCACCGTGATATTTCAGTGGAAACAGTATGTTTTCCTATAGATTGAAAGACTCGACGTGTCTAACAGTGAGCTAGGTCGGCAGACGTCTGCAGTGCCACACTATCACCAAACCAGGATGCAGAGACCACAAAACCGGAAACGGTACGATTGTGGGTAAGGTATTCATTTTTCCAATGAATCTTCTTAGAATTACTCATTGCCACAGCAGAAAAATACCTAAAATTCTTATTTCTTGATTGTGATTATAGAGCCTTGATGCATGATTATCAGTTATTTTTTTATGTTGCCTAATATCTACTTCCACAGAAAACAGTAGATGCAGTTGTCTGGTCCTCATTTGCACCATTCATCAAATTAGCCAAGTATACATCTATCTAATGGTGTGAATATGTCTGTGTTTTGTGTGGGTGTAGTGCTCTGAATTCAGATTCTTGGCAATAAAACAATACATTATCTTATTTACTGGGATACTAATCCATAAGTGCTGCCTCTTTAAACCTTCTGCTTTGTTTCAATAAAATAGTATATGCTAAAAAAGAAAAGATTTTCCTGAATAAGCTATCATTATCAAATTATCTAACACATGCAGATAGCAGTCAATTAGAATGGAACATAACTGCAGGTAAAACTAGCCCCTGTAAATTTGTTTCTTTAAGTTCTTTGGATGCTAACTGCCTACCAACAATATGACCTTCTTATCTCACTTTGGAAACATTTTGTTTTACTGGAGAAGACAACTGAGTTCCTGTTCATACAAGTCACCTGCCAAAGACACACATTCCTTTGATAACTATGTAAGTTTAAAAAGCTAAAGCTCTAAACTGTTCTTAGAAACAATGAACAATACATGTATGCAAATTTTAAAGTGATTTTCTCTCTCAATGAGTTGCTTTTCCTAGAATAAACTTTGTTTACCCTAAAAAATAATAAAAAATAGATTTAAAAAAACACAAATCGGATTGAGATTTTTACTCATGACTGTCATTGTAGGAGACTGTAAATAAGGAAGAATTTTATTTTTTGTCTTTTTTTATTTTATTTTATTTCCCAGAGATGGAGGCTTATTTGGTGTTAGTTTCCTACAAAGCTAAACTAGTCTTACCATATGATCCAGCAATTACATTCTTAGTTACAGCATTTACTTAAATGAGTAGAAAACAAAAATCTGAACATGAATGTTTATAGCAGTTTTATTCATAATCATCAAAAACTGGAGTCAAACAAAATGTCCTTTAATGGGTGAATAGACAAACTCTGGTACATCCATATAATGGAGTATTATTCAGTTCGATGGAATATTATTCAATGATAAAAATAAATGATCTGTGAAGCTATGAACAGATATGGGTGAATATTAAATGCATTTTGTTATGTGAAATAATTCAGTCTGAAAGGTCTATGATTCCAATCATATGATGTTCTGCAAAAAGCAAAATTATAGAGATGGTAAAAGATCAGTGGTTTCCAGGGATTTGAGAGGAGGATGGAAGAATTGAATAGGTGAAGCACAGGAGATTTTTTTACATGGTGAAAAGAGTTTACATAATCCCTTTATGTATTTGTCAAAACGCATAGACTTCAACAGCACCGAGCGGTGAATTTTAAGGATATGCAAATTTTAAAACGTCATTGATGAATATTGTAGTATCAGCATTAAAACTGAGTGTTGACACAGGGGTATGTAAAGGAGGAAACAGTATTTATTGTAGAAGCTGTGTGTGGTAGGCGGCCTCCAACATGGCCCACATGATCCCCACCTCTTGATATTCATGCTTTGTGCAATTGCTTTATTTTGCTTGTTGGCAGGACATAATGACCCACTTCTAATAAGTAAAATACTACAAATGTGATGAGATAGGTCTTCCAAGTTTAGGTTACAAGAACACTGTGGCTTCCATCTTGCTCACTCCTTCAATCACTCTGAGAAAAGCCAGCTAACACATTGTGAGCTGTCCTATGGAAGGACCCCATGACAAGGAACTGATGGCTCCAGACGACATCAAGCAAGGGCCTGATTCACAGGAGGGAACTTGGAAGTGGATCCTCACCCAGCCCAGCCGTGAGGTGACTGCAGCTCCAGCTGACACTTTATGCAGTCATGTGAGAGACCCATAGCACTGAGATGAGCTGCAGCTGGATTTCTGACTCATAGAAAAGGTGAGATAATAAATGTACATTGTTTTAAGCTGCTAAATTTTAAGCTAATTGATTATATAGCAGTAGATAACTAATATATAATGTCAGGTGTTTTAGATACATTTCTTCTCATTTAATCCTCATAATAAACTTATGGAATACACATTATAGTCAATTTTCCTGATAAGGAAATGAAGTCTCAGGAGATTATACAATCTGTCCAAAACTTCATGGTTAGTGAGTAGCAAGAGTTGCATTCAGATCTTTGCTTCTTTAGTAAAATATGAACTAAGTGAACACTGAGGAGAAAGGAGAGTGCTCAGGAACCACCACGCAAAGGCTGTTCTATTCCAGTAGATACTGGGAAAACGTAGGCGATGACAGCCAGTTCACCACACACATAGGACTCATCATCATAAAAGTAACTTCTTTTTTCTTTCTTAAGGGATCTCTCTCTGTCTCTCTAGAGCTGCTCAGCTGGGCTGTCCTTCTCTAGAAAGAAGACTCTGCTGAATCTTGTAACATTTTTGTTCACTCTTAATAGAAATGACTGTGTTGTCCCAGACACAATCTTAATTCAGTGATTAAAATCTTCAGACTAATACATTGATCAACCCTTCAACCTTCATTCAGATGTAATATCCCACCCTCCTCTCTAGATGCAGAAGGGGCTGCCTGGTCCCTGGGGCTAGCATGTGATTGACACGTCTCTCTACCCTGTGGACCTCTGCCCCCACATACTAGCTCATAGTTCTGATCCTGTAGGGTTGGAGAGGGTGGGGGTATAAAAAAATTCTTGATGATTGGAAGAATCCATCCTTGTCTAGTACTGTCATGAGATGGTTCAAGGATTTCTGGACCTAACAGCTACCTAAAGATGACTCTTCTCAGAGCACTTTCTCCAGAGTCTCCTGTGGGCTCTGCCTGTAGCATCTTTGACAGGAGCTGGACCTCACTTTCAGCTGGCTTCTCCCCCTCCCCAGTCAGCCTCTATCCCGGCAATACACTCCCCAACATTTCACTTGAGTCCCCACTCTCATATTTGTTCCCTTGGGCAGAACCCCTTTCAAACTACACCAGGCTGACACTCCTGCTCAGAGGGGAAGTGTCATCTATTCTATGGAAATAAACTTCTTTAGCTTCCTCAGCAGGAGTCAGGCACCATCCTGCTATGTCCTCCAACTGCAGGGGATGTGTAGCAAGGACTCTTCGTGGCCCCGTTGAAGTACTGTTCTTCAGTCTTGAAGATCTCCCCATCCCTGCCATTGAAGGAAGGTGGAACTTACAGTTCATCTCTCTCCAATAATATCCTCAGAATCATCTCGTAACTTCAGTAACTCATCAAAACCTTCCTTATGAGTGAAGAATTTCTGAGTTGTAAAGCTGATTCTCTGATGTTTCCTTTGAAAATCTGCTTATGGTCTAAAAGCCTTGCTGAAGCTTCAATTTTAACATCAAGTTACAGCACAAGCAGAGTTTTGTTTTAGGGGGATTCATCTAGTGTGTACAGATGAGACTGAAGTTTGAAGGCACTGAAGGAGAGAGCTTTGAGAAGCCGCTATTAAATTATCTAAGTCTATAGACAAGTGAGGTCTGAACTAGGGCAGTTGTAGTGGGAGTAAAATTAGGAAGAATGTCTCAAGAGTCATGGTGGAAGTAGATCAATAGGAACCGAATGAATGTGAATACGAAAAAAAAAAAAAAGACTTGAGAACTGGAAGAGAAGTTTGGTCAATTATAGAAATCAGAATTCAGAAGGAGTGTGTTTAAAGGGGAAAGGAGATAATCCAGCATGAGGCTCTTTCGGCACTGTTGCAATATTAGGTAGATATGAGCATCAGGAAATTAGAGAATGAGACTCCGAAGTCAAACTGAGGTCCAGCATCATCTGCAGAAAGGCCATTGTTGAACCCATAGTAGTCATAAGACTAACATTAGAAAGTATTCAACAGGAGGAAGGGTATAGCTCAGTGGTAGAATGCCTGCCTGGCATGCACAAGGTCCTGGGTTCAATTCCCAGTACCTCCATTAAAAATAAATAAGTAAATAAACTTAATTATTCCCATCCCCAAAAAATAATGAGGAAAGAAAGTATTCAACAATAGAAAATGACTGAGAAAAAGGAAGAAATAGACCCCTGCAACTGTCAAGAAAACTCAAGAAAGTGGAAACCCATGAAAAGACTGGACTTTAATAAGATGTAGTCATTAGAATCAAAAGCTGAAGACAAGTTAAGAAAGGAATTACTAAATATAGCTTCAGGAAAATATCCATCACCAGAGATTTTTCCATAGAGTGTTGAAACCAAGCCCAAATTCCAAAGGTTGGAGACTGAATTAACTGTTAAAAAGTGGAGGCAACAAGTATAGAATAATCTTGGATAAAATTGCATCAAAAAAATAAATAAAATAAAATACTTAGGAATAAATCTGACCAAGGAGGTAAAAAACTTACATGCAGAGAACTACAAAACACTGTTTAAGGAAGTTAGGGATGATTTAAAGAAATGGAAAGATACCTATGCTCTTGGATTAGAAGAACTAATATTGTTTAAATGTCCATTCTACCCAAAGCAATCTACAGATTTAATATGATTCCTATCAAATTACCCAGGAGATTTTTCACAGAACTAGAACAAATAATCCTGAAATTTATATAGAATCAAAAAAGATCCAGAATGACCAAAGTAATACTGAAGAAAAAGAACAAGGCTCAAGGCATAACCCTCCCAGACTTTAGACAATACTACAGAGCTACAGTAATGGAAACAGTATGGTAGTGGCAGAAAAACAGACATGTGGATCAGTGGAACAGAACTGAGAACCCAGAAATAAACCCACACACCTACAGTCAATTATTCTTCAACAAATGAGGCAAGAATATACAATGGAAAAAAGACAGTCTATTCAGCAAATGGGGTTGGGAAAGCAGGACAGCCACATGTTTATCAGTGAAGTTAGAATACAACCTCATACCATATACAAAAATAAACTCCAAAAGGCTTAAAGACTTAAACATAAGACAAGACACTATAAAACTCTTAGAGGAAAACATAGGCAAAATATTCTCTGACATAAATCTTAGAATTGTTCTCCCAGGGCAATCTACCTAGGCAATAGAAATAAAAGCAAAGATAAAATAAATAGCACTTAATTAAACTTATAAGCTTTTGCGCAGCAAAGGAGACCATGAGCAAAACAAAAAGACAACCTACAGAATGGGAGAAAATATTTGCAAATGATGTGACTGACAAGGGCTTAATTTCCAGAATATATAAACAGTTCATACAACTTAACTACAAAACAACAAACAACCCAATCCAAAAATGGGCAGAAGACCTAAACAAGCAATTCTCCAATGAAGACATACAAATGGCTGATAAGCACATAAAAAAATGCTCAATATAGCTAATTATCAGAAAAATGTAAATCAAAACTACAATAAGGTATCACCTCACGCCAGTCAGAATGGTCATCATTAAAAAGTCCACTAACAATAAATACTGGAGAGGATGTGGAGAAGAGGGAACCCTCCTACCATTGGTGAGAATGTAGTTTGGTGCAGCCATTATGCAAAATAGTATGGAGACTGCTTTAAAAACTAAAAATAAACTTACCCTATGATCCAGCAATCCCACTCCTGGGCATGTATCTGGAGGAAGCTTTAATTTGAAAAGACACCTGCACCCCAGTGTTCATAGCAGCATTATTTACAATAACCAAGATGTAGAAGCAACCTAAATATCCATTAACAGATGATTGGATAAAGAAGTTGTGAGATAGATAGATATAGATATAGACATACATATACATATACATATACATATACATATACATATACATATACATATATAAAACAATGGAATACTACTCAGCCATAAAAAAGAATGAAATAATGCCATTTGCAACATTATGGATGGACTTAGAGATTATCATACTAAGTGAAGTAAGTCAGACAGACAAAGACAAATATCATATGATATCACTTACATGTGGAATCTTTAAAAATGACACAAATGAACTTATTTATAAAACAGAAATAGACTCACAGTCATAGAAAACAAACTTATGATTACCAAAGGGAAAGGGGTTAGGGAGGAGGGATAAACTAGGAGTTCGGGACTACCAGATACCAACTACTATATATATAAAATAGATAAACAGCTAGGTCTTGTAATATAACACAGGGAACTATATTCCATATCTTATAGTAACCTATAATCAAAAAGAATATAAAAAGGAATATGAGTGTGTACATATATGACTGAAACATTATGCTGTACACCGGAAATTGACACAATATTGTAAACTAAGTGTACTTCAATTTAAAAAAACAAACTAGAATAATCTTGGGGAATTTGTCATTGAACAAGAAGAGGTTCTTTTGAGAAGACAGAAGAATTTAAGGGACATTTTAAAATTTTGACTTTTTATAGGCAAAGGGGAAGAAGCAAAAGGGAAGGGAGCTAACAGGAAATGAGGTCCCCCAAACATGCAGCAGGACAGAAGGACAGGCACAGAGAAATGGGCTGCCCTTAAGACAACAGACAGTCACTTCTAAACTGAAGAACATAAAAGGAAATATAGGGGGAAAGCCTGAGATGCAAAAAGGACAGTTGAGAGAGACTAAATTAGACAGTTTTAAACTTTTGTTAAAGTAGAAAGTGAAATCGTCTTAGGGAATGATGGGGTTGGTTTCTTGCAAAAAAATAGAAAGTTTTGAAGCCATCACTACATGGGATGTTATTTTTAAAACAGAGAAGCAGTAAGATACTAATAAAGGATTGCTCATCCAAATTTGCATTTCAGTCAAAACTAAACTCTGCTTCCTCACCACTCATTGCATTACTAATGTAATTTTTTAAGGTTAAGTAATTGGCATTTGGTTGTGACTTTCTCCAGAAGTGCTTACCAATTCAAGAAGTGCAGAGAATAAGCAATAAGGATTTAATGCACAGCACAGAGAACTATATTTGATATCTTGTAAAAACCTATGATGGAAAATAGTCTGAAATATACCTATATGAAACTGAATCATTTTGCTGTACACCTGAAACTAACACGATATTGTAAATCAACTATACTTCATTTTTTTTAAGTGCAGAGAGAGCAGATAGCGCATTACCCTGGGCAGGCACTTGGCATAGTAGTTGTGGATGTAGGTCAGGGTCGGGAGAGAGCCCAGAGTGAAGACAGAGCAGTCTTTAAGTGCCGACCACTGGTCATGCAAGCGGACAATAAGTATAGAGGTAGAGGGATGCTGGATGGAGGTAGAAAGGCAACAGATAAGAACCAGGAAGAGGAGTCCTGAAAGATGTCAGGGTTCCTCATGTTGGTGGAATACAGACATGAAAAACAAGCTGAGAGTTATCAAACAATAACAAAGACTAAGAAGGCTGAATTTGTAGCTACTACTATGGGGAAGCTTTTGTCCAACCCCTAATTTTTCCATCCAGGTGGTCTGTCCACCATATGTGTTCACTCTGCCTCACCAGAGGTGGTGTGACTTTCCTGTTAGCTGAATCGGGAAGAAAAAGTTGAGAGTGCTTAGATCAGCTTCTCTCTCCTTCCTCTAAGGTGCTAGCTCCCAGAGGAAAAACACCAGCCCTGCTGCTATTTCATGGATGGAGCCAGCTGGCGTCAAGCATCTTCTGCAACTGGGCGAGTAATTGTAACCAGTCCTGGGATTTTAGTCCATTTGACTTTCACACTAAGCTACATCTTCCAGCTTGGCTGTTATTAATCATTTCACCCTCCATCTGCCATCGGGAGAGAGGAGAGAAAAGGGAACTTTTTCTTGAAGCTTCTGAGAGACCATAACAGCTCACTGAAACCTCCTGATGTCTGGAATGCTTCTGGCTTATTTCAGTTATAAGCTGAATCTATAAAAGAAACCTACTTAAAAATCTTTCTTGCTCCTTTCCATGCCTACTTCATGCATGTCATGAGCTTAGTCTGGGAGTCATGACTGTTTAGTTCTCTAAGGAATGGTCATCCATTCCTGACAATACAGAACATCTAACCCAGCCCTGAAGAATAAATTGGATCCAACACCACTAGCTGAGGAAAGCTTGCCAGTGACAGAAAATTATAACTTCAGACTGGTTCTCGAGAAAAAAAAAAATGTGTGAAGAAGAATTAAAATTGGTCACATTTTTTTAACATTTTTTATAGATTTATAATCATTTTACAATGTTGTGTCAAATTCCAGTGTAGAGCACAATTTTTCAGTTATACATGAACATATATATATTCATTGTCACATTTTTTTCTCTATGAGCTACCATAAAAATTGGTCACATTTTTTTAGATCAAAATAAAATATTGAGTCTAGAAGGTTAAAAAAAATAAAAAAGAATGGACCTAAGGTATTTAAATTTGATGTAATAAATTTTAAAAAAATTTCACAATTTAAAGCCCAATTCCCTGTATAGGTACCTATTAAGGCCCTTGCTTTGGATACATGAATTTATAAATATGCAAAGATCACACTTGCCATGGCCCCAGTTCCATGTTAGGAAACAACTTTTACGTGACTGACTTTATTTCTAACTACAAAGGTATAAATTCCAATCCAATGCTTAAATTAAGTTTGTATTATATGTATGAGTCTTTGAAAACCCTGTTTCTGCCAATGAAATTGTTGCCATAGTAACTAATGCACATCCAAAGAGGGAATAAATGTGCACCAATTTTTTTTTCCACTTAAAAGGTAAAAATTAAACTAAATAACAACAGATCATGGCCATTTCATTAAAAGGTTGTTCTCTCACATATGGTGTTACAAATCTCACACATCTTTGAAACAGAGAAATAATACTCTTTCCCACCTCTGTGTGCTCACACTCAAGGACAAAGAATAAACAGTCCTTGAACAGAGCACTGAGAGATTCATGAAGAACTCACTAAGCAAACGTAATATGAAGTAAATGATTGCAATGCATGCTGTATCTTAAATATCTTTTGTTTTGTGACATAACTAATTCAATAATAATAATGATAATAATAGTAATAAACATAGTCACCTCATACATAAGGGAAACACATACACAGAATATTTAGATAATAAAATTATATTAAATTTTATTTAAACTCTAAATTTCAGGGGTTTACAAGAGACCCTGGACCACAAAAAATAATTATATTCAGCATATATCACAGAACATCCATAAATTAATTTTTTTGACCTTAATTTGTTTTGCTGCTGTTTTTATATAAAAAAAATTTACAAAATATTTTTAATTGAGCTTAATAAACCATTTTTTCTCTAGTCATGTTGAATCATTGTGGTATGAAAGGAAAAACGAAGTTTATAAATTTCCACATAATAGATTTTCTATTGTTAAAGTTTACTGACTTGTATAAGATAAAATGAGGGAGCCAGAGAAAATGTTAGAATTTAGATTTTTGTTAATTGAACATGTCCTTCTGTAAGAGCCCACAGTAAACAAATAAATTTGGTGCTAACCCTGAGATTTAATGAAAACATAGAGTCTTTCTAAAGCCCAGTATTAATTCTTTCATTTGATCTCTTCACTGCTATCTATGTTTTATCATTTTCTTTTCTTCCATTTAGAAATAATATCTCCAACAAATATTAGAGGCATTATGCTTTATATTTTCTGTAACCCACCAACTTTAAAATCTGTGGAATAAAGATATATATACTTCCTAGTAATCACTCTTGTTGGCATATGCAACAAGGAAATAAATAATGTGAAAAAACAGAAATAGGAGAAAATAAAATTGCATATCAAAGGGTGTGAAAATATCATCTATCTTTTATTAACAACTCTAGGATAGGAGACAGAGTTCTTTAAACCAAATATTATAGGTACAAATTCAGACACTAAAGCAATGATAAAATAATATAACACAAAGAGAAATTAGATTTAGATACCAAACAGATGGGTGATACACAGCCGTTCCCAGAACAGATGCTATAACAATAATTGTTGAATAGTCTTTGGAAATATTTAGGCAACTGCTTTCCATTTATTGAATGAACTGTATTTAAGATTTAACTCTCATAAATATTGCTACTGCATTCCTGCATGTGCTTATTGGCCAATCTGAAATGCAATGAATTGAACATTTATTTCAAAATATCTGGCTTTTAACAATAAAGACATTCAACCTCATGGACACTGCTGTCATTATCAGATTATGTTCCTAAATGATCACAGTTGGCCATAGCTTTCCTGGGAATGATTCTACCCTAAATGCGGTTGATTTCTATACATAGCATTCATTTGGAGTGATCGATGCCTTCCAATGCCATGTGAAAACCATGTACCTTGGCTCCACTTTGGGGCAACCCAATCCATCAGAATCCAGCCAAGCCCAGAAGACATTTTGGGTTTTGCCATGCATGCTGGAGAACTGACAGCTGATTGAGGACCAAAGCTGCATTTTAATGAGTCTCCTTGGTCTTGAATCCATCACTGCCAGACTGACAAACATCAAAACTCAGCACCCTCCATTAGAAACTATTTAACCTGACGTCTGCCTGGTGTCAAGAAATGCCAGCCTGGAAGTTTGTAATAATGAAAACTTGTTTAGCTAAGCTGTGAGGTCGGGTAACACATCTGCCTCGCCAATGAGAACCTTGAGGATTGAGGCATTATACACTGGCTTTCCATTACTTTTAGCAAGTATAAGTAATTATTAAAATTGTGGTTTTTACTATTGAATGTAAGAGGCCCAAGGATGTATTGTATAACATGGGGAATATAGCCAATATTTTGTAATAACTGTAAATGGTAAGTAAACTTTAAAATTGCAATAAAAATTTTAAAATCATTTAAACTTTTTTAAATTGGGATTTTTTTAGGGTTATCGAGATCTAAACACTGAGTACAGAAACAAAACATAAAAACCTATACATGTAAACTAGTTGTGTGGAAATTGGTATTTCCAGAAACAAACACAAATTCACTCAGAACACAGCACAGGCCTATCCAGGTGGCCTGGATACTAAAGCAAAATTGCCCTTTTACAGTAGAGACAACTATTGTTGGTAATCTAGTGATGGGGTGAGATCACCCACCATCCTAGCTGCATGGTCTCTAGGATGTGTGGAGAGACACACGTACTGGTCACCAACATTGAAGTGCTAATGTGCTTCTGAGTATGGCCCAGCCCTTGCAGGTGGCAGGAGCTGTGATTACTCTGGACAAGGCATTATGTGTAAGAATGAAGTTTGCCACATTCTGGCTTGAGGCACGTAAGGCTGGGTATAGGTTTTCTACACTCTTATCCCCTGCTATAGTAATCCACATTTTGAGATTCCAGTGCCATAAAACGGTGTTGCTTTTGTAAGTCTGGGTCTCTGAGCACCACCAACAGCCAACAGTACATATCAGGAATGTTCTAGAAAATAGTAGTAGGTGATGTCTGACTACAAGCGTTGTGATGAGCACTCAAGGCAATGGTTACATCAAGAGCTCTATGGTGAAAAGAAGATGTAGGGCCTCATCCATTGAACCTTTCTGAAGCAGAACTTCCTGAACGGGTGTATAAGACTTCACAACTGGAACAGAGAATTGCAGCAAGGGGGTGAGGTCACAAAAACAAGAGAGGTGCTCGTTTATCTGAATGGAGACACAATACAAGGACCATCTAAGCTGCTGAAACAAGTCTCTGAAAACTGCCTGTGACTAAGGACAAGCCTTTTACCAAGGCCTGGGAAGGGGAGAAAAGTAAATCCCAGCTCTGAACAAAGAAGCTTATTCTGAGGTAGAAAACTGATTCAAAAATTTCAATGGAAAAGTTTAAACAAGGTGATCATATGATGATCAATTCAATGTTTATTATCAAAATGGTCAAAATTTAAAAAAGAAAAAGAAGCATTCTGTGCTCAAATTGAATTGTACCAATAAAAATGAACACAAATCCTGGTACAGGACGCTCAAGTTCCCCTTAGGATAAGTGGGGTAAAGTAGGGGTCCTGGAGCATGTATTTTTTTTTAGTGGTCAAATAAAATTATGGGGAGCCAATCCTCTCTCATCCTGGGTTGATTCTCATAGACCATGGTGTCCTAAACGGGAAAGAGCTTCAGGCAGCAAGAGTTTGTTCAAAGCCAGATTTGTGCCAAGGATACTTCGTCTACTGGCATTAAAGAAGTCTCTTAGCCCTCCCATCTACAAAGTTTTTCACAGAAATTTAATGTCTTCACTATCAACAATCAATTATATCATTTGGTAACATTTAATAGAATAGTGTTAGTCAGTGAAAATCGGTTCATAAGATTTCTTTCTGTTTCCACACACTTAAAAAAAATCTATTTTCAAAAGCATGTCTGACTGCTTTTTGAAATACAGGAATGTGTGAAGTAAAAGAATGCCTTTACGTATTGGCTTTGGCAAAAACAAACAGAAGCCTCCATTCTGGTGCAAAAATGCATGAATTTTGTTTTAGCCAATGAGCCTAGACATGCCAAGAAAGAAAATCAGAAATAACAAAGTAAATTTAGATTTAGACTTTGTCCAGATACAAATGGGTTTTGCTAAATTTGGAGTCATGAATAGAACTCAGCAAAGCACCCATATCAGTCTTTGAGGTACTAAATCAGCAATTTGACAGATGTGTTTTCTTTACAAATTTGCTCTGTCATGTTATAGATAGAACCATATCTAGTTTTATGAATCAAGCTTCAGATGATTTACAAAAGGAGAAAAGGATTGCCAGCGAGGAAGACACCCTGAGATTTATGAAGAAGAGGTATACATGAAAAGAAATTGGAAATCCATAGGAAACTAAGTCTTGTGACCAGTAGATCAAATATTTTCTGGACATATATTTTGACCGTTATCTTGCCCAAATAACCACCAAATGGTGAACTCATTTTGATCATTGAAGCAAATGTAAGAAGCTGTTAATCAGCTGGTTAAGACAATAATCAACTTATAAATAATCAAGTTTTTGATGTATTATTACATTTAGACAGACTAGATCCATGTAAAAAAAAAATGGTTTGATTTGATCAACTAGTCAAGAAAATATTTAAAGTCATTTAAAGAAGTTCTTGTAGTATGTGTTCTTTTACTGATTTAGTTAAAAAGAGTTAACTTCTTCTACTCTTTATGAATTTATGCAATATTTTATATCTCTGTCTTTCAAGCATAAACATTAAACTGTCACTTTGGTTGTTCAATAACCTGATGGCAAGCATATACACATGGTCATGCACATCTTATACACATGGAACTTTAAAATAACATCCCACTTAAATCAATAGTGTAAAATTTATTGATTTAATTCCATCTTGAGGAGAAGGAAAAATGAACAGTGGTGTTTTCTTACAACTTATCATTGTTCATACAGAGTTTCAAATTTGTTCATGTTATGTTTATATTTCATTATGTTATAATGAAATCCATCTACTTTATGTCAAACTGATAAACAAGTAGGCATGGGAAATTTCAAAGGAACCAGATCATTTTCAAAAAGCCTATAGATGAAAACATCAGAAAATACTTTGTGGTTAAAGAATTCAAGAACACTAAACTCTTCTAAAACCATATAGGTTATTTTTTCTAATTATCACAGTATCAAAATACTTGGGATTTTATTCAAATTTCATATTTTTGAAATATATGGGTGCATATGTGTTGTGCATACAGACCCACACTCAATTATACACCTTCACCTGGCACACTCTGTTGCCACAAGCTTCTTAAGCAAAGTGAAATTAATTTACCAGAAATGTTCTGGAATATCATCAAATTATAAAAAAATATAAGTAATATAAAATAATAATAATATAAAAATAAAATTAACTACCAACTAAAATACTGAGGTATCTGACAGATGCAACCTTCTCACAAAGTTGAATTTCCTCTTCCCTGTAAGTGGGTAGCTTAGTAGCCATTTTCAGGTGGAACATCACTGAGAACACAGATGGGGAAGGACAGCCAGATGGAGTCCCTGAATTGAAGCTGAGAATCACCTTCCCCTTGGGGTTCTCTCACAGATCAGAGCTGCATCTTGGTTCTGAGTACACAAGTGGGGTTTCTCCTTATTTTATATCAGCCTAATCTGAGAAAACTCATACCTTTTCCTTGTTTCTAGCTGAGACAAGGCTGGAGTGCCAAAGGTTTTATTAAGATCAGAGGAGAAAACAAAAGGGAAATTAACAGACGGCCATAAATTCAGGCAATCTGACTTGCCGGGTGAAATAAGAGATCGAGTCCCTTAGGCCTTTCTAAGTATAGGAGGCTGGAGTCTTTGGATATATATTTCAGAGAAGACCCTGATCTGAAACTACAGTAGGTTCAACTGACCATCATAGGCCTCAACAGGATTACCCCATCCTATTCCATGGAAAATTAAAACCTTCCATTTAAAGAATGGTCAAATTTAATTTTTTTAATGAATTCTGCTGTAACAATTTTAATCTACATTCATTCTTTTGCCCTCTGACTTCTTAATCCACAAATTATGTATATGCTCATTTTGATATTTAATTCTAGATTCTACTAAATGATATTATAATTGTTTGATTAATTTTTTCAACAAGAAATGACAACAAGCTTTTTTTTTTTTGACAGGAAGGTAGGATTTATTGGTAGTTATGAGTAAGGAGGGGACAGCACCAAGACTCTCATGAGTGAAGGGCCCACCATTTGTCCAGGGGAGCACCATTAGGGATATATTTGGCCCAACAGCCATCTGGGATGAACTACTTTTCTGCCATCATGTTTTCAAATTCATCTGCATTAAACTTGGTAAATTCCCACTTCTTCAAGATGTGAGTCTTCTGGTGTCCAGGGAACTTGAACTTGGCCCTGTATAGGGCCTCAAGCACATGCTCCTTGTTCTGCAGCTTGGTGCAGATGGACATGATGACTTGGCCAAAGTGGACCCTGGCCACTATGCCCTGGGGCTTTCCAAAGGCACAATGCATACCCATCTGAAGACTAGGTTGGGGACAGTATGCCAGACATGAATGTCCACTGGAAAGAGCTGCCTTCAAGGTCCCTTAGGGCAACCCATACAGGTAACAGGCTGCATACACTACCGAAGAGAAGACAGTTTGCAACCACTGCACACTGGATCCCACTAGGAAAAAAAGCACAGTCAGCTTAATTGACGGCAGAGACAACAAGCTCTTTAAATTGCCTGCACAGTTCTCAGCATATACTAGGCATTTCGTACACAATAAAATTGATTTGTGAGATTTAATTCTCTACAAAATTTTACTTAAAATAATCATTAGCTATATCACATGATTGAGCATAGCTTGGCAAGAGAATATTCTTCCCATGTGTGTTAAAATTATCTTATACAAGAATATTCTACAAGAATATAAGGTAAGGCGAGGATTTTTTCTCACGTCCTTAGGAGGGCACTTAACTAAGTCAACAACTATATTAGGTTTTGTAGTCATTCTTAGGAAATCTGACTTCATGACTTAAAAGTGGCCAACAATTTTTGGCACCTATGCCATGAGAACATATGCTTTTGAACAGCCTGGAGGAAATGTGAAAAGTTTTGGGGAAACTGAGAATCGGAAAGGATGACTTCACTCCTTTACCTCTCACTCGATTGTCTGTTTCTACCTCCAGTTGCTCCCAAGTCTCTAGGAAATTTGGGTCAATCTTTGTGTTCAGTCATTGATTCCATAAGTCATTCATGCTATTTTGTGCCAGGCACTCAGCTGAGACAGGCCCATTCACGAAACTGCTGAGAGACCTACCTTCATGTTATTTTATTCTAGTGGTAGAGACATAAATAAACATGTTGTAAACAAAAAGATAAATGCAAACTGTGATAAGTTCTAGGAAGAAAATACCTGAAACAGACAATAAGATGGGGACCTAGTTAACTAGGGTGATCAGAAATGACTGCCCCGAAATCTGAATGTTAAAAAATAAACAAGCCATGCAATGAGGCTGGCAAGGAATATTCCAGGCAGATATTGGTGCCCTCAAAGCTGGACCTTATCCTTCCGTATCTATTTGTACTAGAAGGAAAATCAAGAATTCTTCAGCACACTATCTCTAATGATAGAACTTCAAAGAGTTGATTGTTCTCTAAAAAGATATTTAAGCACCTTCCAGGCATCACTTAAATGACACCACAAGCCAATTTTGTAGACATTTTCAGTCATATTCATGTGAATATATACAGAAAAGTAGATGCCTCAGTATATTGACAGTTAATCAGGAAAAAAAAAAAAAGTAAGTCTCAATGAACTCTGTATTACAGCCCAAGGCTGTTTGATTACATTTTCAGTGAATGGACCAAATTTTTGTCTAAAATGTCAAATATTTCCTACCCATTCCACAATAGACAGAAATCTTTCTTATACTATTTATTCAACAGTTACTGTGACTAGCTAGCCCCAGGTCCTTCTTAGGGTTTCCCTACTGAGGAATGACCTTAGGCACTCCTGTTCTGTGTCATGGAAGGAGCCTTTCCTTCCACGTCCCAGAGTCAGACACATGATTGAGCCACAGGCAGAAATACACAAAGGCAGAGGGTTGCTTGGGGGACCAATGATGAAGCCTACTCTATATAGCCCTGCCTAAGCAGAGGAAAGCTGGACTTAGCTGAGTTAACCAGAGTTTCCCTCTTGGAAATAAATAAAGAATCAAAAAGTGAGCAGCAAGAGCTAAAGCTGAAAGTAACTGGGCAAGCCAAAGTAATAAAGGGCCTGCAAAGCCAGATGCTATGGGGGGCAGGTGGGGAACGGAAACAGAGAAGATGCTGATGCCAGAATGCGTCAGTAGGAAGATGGTCACGCACAAGGAGCGAAGACCAGCGGAGCACATGAGTCGGTGGGCATTAGTGTGGGCGTCAGTCAGTCCAGCTGCTTAAATCCCTGCAGCAGCCTCAGATTCAGTCCCAGCCTTGGTTAGGGTTAGACACAGGGTTCCCGTACTTAGATTCCTAGAACATCCCTGCTTCCCTTATTGCCACATGGGTCCTCACAATAAACACAGCTTGGTCCTCCCCTGTTCACTGAGTAGGAATGACTAAGACTATCCTTTGACACAAAGAATGCCTAACAGAAATATGCCCCAATTGCCAACCTTTCCCCTTTGGAAACAATGAGACAATGAAAATGTTACTTATGT
Source organism: Camelus bactrianus (assembly GCF_048773025.1). Lineage (NCBI taxonomy): Eukaryota > Metazoa > Chordata > Mammalia > Artiodactyla > Camelidae > Camelus > Camelus bactrianus. The sequence continues at coordinate 11,383,645 of NC_133541.1, forward strand.
AGCTATCATTGCTAAATCTCCAGAGCCTAAAGCAGTGGCTGGCTGGTACCTAGTAAGCGCTCAGTAAATGTTTGTTTCATAAATGAATTGATGACTGATTAAAAGAAATAAGAAATAACAACAGATGTTATTCATTATTTTTTAAAAATGATGTTCCTCTATTCTCAAACCAATGCCTCTATAAAAAAAAAATGAAGTTTTAGAAAAAACACAGAAATATCATTTTATATCACAATTTCTACAATAATGTACCTTCAGAGGCAGAGAAATATTAAGAAATCAGTTCAATATTTTTAGGTCTAAGCTGAGATACAAATAGTGAAAAATGAGCCTCAGAACAAAGTCTAATCTACTCTGTTCCTATCATTGAATGTACAAAAGTTGTCCCCTGCTTTCTCCAACAGTGAAAGGTGGACTACTCTGGGAAGGAAGGATAGAAGGATGAGAGGGAGGCAGGGAGGGAGGAAGGGGGACAGGAAGAGAAGGTGGGAGGGAGAGTGGGAGGAAGGGCAGGAGGGAAGAAGGAAGGACTAAGGATCCTGTATTGTCCTCAAGTCCCTTCCCCTTTACCACTTATCTATCTTTTCACCTCCCTCCTCCCCACCTTTGATTACACATAGCAGAGAAATTATACAATTATCTTTTCAGGGAGGCCTGTCACCCCAGAAGTGGAGACATGTTCCCTGCGCTTCAGAACCCTACTCCTCTCAGACTGCCTCACTCTGTTCCCCATGAGCTCTGACAATTAAGTCAAGGTCGTACACTAACGTAAATGAGAAATAAATTGAAAATTTTGAGTTTAGAGTGTTTAGATTGGAACAGACACTGGTCTTTCTTCCTTTCTTATTTTGTTTCTTAAATCATTTTTCCCTGCACACATAGGGTAAACTGAGAAGGAAAGCTCACCATCTTCCCACTGAAACAACCCTGAGTTTAGAAAACACTCCTTCATGGAGTTGATTAAACCAGGGAAGCAAATATTCATAGCTTAGGTTTTTATGCTTATGAGTTCTATTTTTCAAAGAATTTTTGGATTAGTTCAGCTTAAGGGTGGTGTTTGATGGACAGCGTTAAATGAAACCCACAGATAAGAAGTAGTCCCTAAGTGATCCTTATGTCAAACTTGAGAAAAGAACGGAGCTTTGAGTCCATTTCATCTAAGCAATTTCTAGTAGAAGCTAACAGTATAAAAGCAGGTTGGCAAATTAGCATAAAAACAAAAGCATATTGAGATACAAATTGTCATTTTCTTGGCTTCATTCAGCCCTAGATATCAGAGGTCCTCCTAGAGATGTTGAACATGACAATTCATAGCAGGTAATAAACATAAGTTATCCCTTGAGCTCTCTGTGACTTGTTCTAATTGTTTAATTGTAAAATAAAATCAGTGCTCTCTAACTACATCCAAATAAAATATTTTAGTTATCAACTATAGATGAATTTCTTCTGCAGTATTTTATTCTGAGAAGACAAAGTTATTTGTTAAAAAAAAAAAAGAACCTCTTGTTTTTGTTCCCTACGTGGATGCATAAATCACACAATGTAGCAAAACTATTCTTTAAAGTTGCAAAGGAATAGCAATAAAAAAAAAAAAAGTCCTCCAAATTTATTTTTCCCCCTTTGAGCTTTAAAAAAATGGTCAAACTAATTTTTTTTTCCCAAAACATTGCTCCTGGGCTTAATAGCTTGTACGTAAGTTACATTGCAGCCTTGGAGGGAAATTTGACAACTGAGCTGTACTCAGAAAAACAATGCTATAACGCAGAGCTTAAAGTTGTTAGCTACAACTGTACTGTAGTACACAACAATAACATGAATTATGTGTGCATTTTTTGTAGTCAATTTGGGGAACAAAAGGCATGTCTATATGTGCAAATTATCAATCTTTACAAAGAGCTCCTTCCTTCGGTTCACCTATATGTGCATACATAATGCCAAAGTAAATACTATGCCATGAGTGTAACTCATTAAATACATACCAAAGGGGGGAAAAGGAGAGTGTAGTGCAGACATTGTGCAGCATTTAATGTTTTCCAAATAATGACCTGCTGCTATTGAGCTGATTAAATGATGGTAAGACAATTTTATATGTAAACATAAAACCAAAATGATAAGAACAATAAAAACAAATCTCCCTTAGAAGGGCTCATACCTGGGGTTAGTACTCATATTTCTCATTGACAGCCTAAATTTAGACTTTTGTTTGTTTGTTTATAGTCTGAGAAGAATTTTCCATGCTGATTCCAGAGTCTCGCACAAAGTAGATCAGATAGTGCCCCCCTATGGCAGACAGTAATAGCCGAAGAAGGTTAGCTCCAGGTCACTGCCAATCAGTGCCCCAAGGCAGGGAGGCAGTTATAACCCAGGGATGCCATGAATAACAGAAACATCTAGCAGCACTCTCCAAACATCCCTAAACTAATTCCCAAACAATGGAGGACAGTTTTCTCAGTAATTACTTGCCCCGAATGGAAGAGCAGGGCACAGGGCGTTCCAACCTTGCCCTCAGGGCAGATTGCATGGGATCTGTTGTAGCTTCTCCACACAAACTCCCAGACTTTGGGCAAGTTACTTAAACTCTGCTTGATGAAGTCTTTTCATCTGATTGTGGTTGCAACAAGGTTATGATACGATTTATTTTCCTGTATGGCAGGCTAATTAATCATACAAAGATGCTATAATCTTAAAGCAAAAAAAGCAAAATGTAAAACAGATCCCAAACTCACAAATATGTATATATTCTATGTGTTTCTAAATTTGTTTTAAAACATCTTGTTAAAAAATACAAAAAAAAAAAAAATGCATGCAATCATATCTGGGTGGTGGGAGTCCTAAGCAAGGGAGAGAGATGTCAGGGCTAACAGACTTTTCACGTAGGAAAGAGAAGTGAGCTTCTGGTGGGGGAAGGAAACAATACACACAAAAAGGAGAAGCTGCCAGAGAGAGAAGATGACTTTGGCCAGCTAACTTCCCTGTGCTGGAGGGGTGCCTGGAGGACCAGGAGAAGGAGAGAGGAGCCACAATTAGGAAGTGACTGCAATGTCAGGAGAGAATTGGGTAGATACAGAACCACAGGAGTGTCCAAAATTGGGCTCTATCATTTACTGAATTCTATGAATACATCCTCCATTACATCTCCACCTACTCTTGTGTTTTGTTTTGTTTACTTCCTCCAACAACAATTGTGAAATTATTTATTTTGTATGAAATACAAATGTATGAAATATAAAATAAATTGGTTTTGTTTCTTTTTTATGTATTTGGTTTTGTTTCTTTTTTTATGTATTGAAATATAGTCTCAGGTATACAGCAAAGTGATTCAGACTTTTTTTTATTTTTCAAAGTAAAGAGTCTGGCTCCACTTTGCGATGAATAATTACTCAAAGCTTTCAAGCCTCACATCAGCATTTTCTCTTGTCCACATCTAGGGGAACTGATAGGAAGCCCACGTTTTCCCCTCCTGGGTGCCAGTGGGAAGTTCAGAACATGCAACCCCCGGCTCACTCACAGGAACTCCCTTCCCACAATAAAAATCCAAACTCACTTTTCTTTGCTCTCACAATTCATTTCAGATTTGCCTGGGAGCCTGCCCTGTGTTCCCAGAAAGCTCATTATGTGAGTAATGAATTTTTCAGACTCTCTGGGTGTCTGTGTGGCCTCTAGACATCTCACCAAGTGTGGGTGGGTGGTCAGTCCTGTCCCTCCACAGGGGAACCGCAAGACAGCAAGTATTTATGTGGGACATGTTTCTAGAAGTAGATTTACGACACCAACAAGCAGTATAATGTCCCATTTTTCCACATCCTTACCGACTATGAGTGTTTTTTTTTTAATCTTTTGCATTCTGATGAGCCGAAAGGGAAAATAAAGATAGAATTTAATTACATTAACCTGTAATTCTCTGTTTAATGAAGAGTTTGACACTCTTTCCATCTATTTTCTAGCCATTTGCAATTCTTTTACTATGTATTGTTTGCATTCTGTTCTTATTTTTCTGCATGTGGAAATACTTTATTAAGAATACTGGTCTTTTTATGATTGGACTACTGCATTTTATTGATTCTTATTTTGTGGTTGGCTTTATTCCTTTAATAACTACGTAAGTTTAAAAAGCTAAAGCTCTAATCTTTTCTTGGAAACAATGATCAGTACATATATGTAAACTTAAAAAAATGCAGTATATTGTATATATGTATTTACATGCAATAGAATGTATATGTGCAGTCAAGCTGTAATAATTCTACCTAAAATAACTGAAAAAGGGAAAAAAAGGATATTAGTCTTTATCTGTGGTGTATATTGCAAATATTATCTTATTCTAATTTTAATCTTTTAACTTTGTTTACAGTGTCTTTTTCTGAAGGCAAATTTTTTATTTTTATATAGTTAAATCATTCAACTCTTTTCATTTTATCTTTTTGGTATTCAGTCACATTTAGGAAGGACTTCTACATCTTAAGATTATAAATTTGCTTTTCTATACTTTCTTTTAGAAATTTTATAGTTTTAGCTTTTTACATTTATACATTTAATTCATTTGAAAGTAATAGTTTAATATGCTGTGATGTAGTACTTTATTTTTTCTTAATAAGTGCCTAGTTATTTTAATACCACTTAGTAAATAATCTGAATTTTCTTGCCTGATTTAAAATATCAGTTTTATCATATACAAAATTTCCTTATTCTTAATACACACACACATTTCTGTGCTTTGTTTTGTTTCCTTCATCTATGTGACTATCCATTGCTTAAAAAAATGAATCTATTATTCAAAATTTAATTGTAATCTATTAGGGTATCCTCCCCTCTTCCCCAGGATTTTTTCCCAAATTTCAAAATTTTCTAGACTATTATTTGCAGTAAACTTTAGCATTAGCTTGTCAGATTCTATGCAAATTTCTTTAGTGTTTATTTCCGCCATTGCTTTTTTAGGTTAATTTTTAAAAATATGATATCATATTTAGTCTTTCCATTTAAGATATAGAATAATTATTTATTTACTTTTTTTTACAATTCCTAGAGTTAATCTGACATGTCCTAGATTCTAATAAGTGCATATTTACACATTTACTGTTTCTAAATACAGAATACATATCACTTGCATATGTTTACGGCAGCATTATATATGTATATGTTTGTGGTAACATTTCTTTTTATTTTTTCTAAATGCCATGTTTAAATTGTAGGTAGCATTTTAGAGTCAAGAAAATGTTGTGCCTAACAGAAAAAAATAGCATTTCTTTAATATTTTCGAAATATTATTAGATGTTTTATGTACTTTTTGATACTCTTTTTGGTTTATATCTGACTACCTTCATAAGAGTTGGGTATTATTTTATTGTACAAAATCTACTTTAAAAGTTTGAATTGTATTTCTACTCTATTTAGTAATCAGCAGAGAATCTTGTTATGATCAAACATTGTTTAGCAATCACTTGTTTTATAAACTTGATGTGCATAGATTAGATTTTCTTAAATAAAAAATCTCCTAGACTCCTTTATTAATGTTTCCCATCAACAGTCTGCCCACAAATCAATATTCATGAAACAATTGACTCTTGAATTTTTCGAGCCCTCTATATTGCAATCAGTGGCATTGGTGTTAGGGAACAACCGATTAAGGAAAGCCGATGTTATGACAAGAGCATCCGGGATTTGATGACAGAACCATCCTCGTTATTAAGTCTACATGTCCTCAGGTCAATGAGGCCCAAGTAAATTAGAAGCCAGGATTCCATAATTAGGAGCAGATAAGTCCAGCCAATATCAATATGTGGCAACAAAGTTAATCTCTTTCTAATACAGGCTTAACCTGCTGGTTTTTAAATCAGAAAAAAAATTTTTACATGCCCTTTTAATGCTTCTCTGAACTGATGCCATAGGGGAGGTCTAGGATCTAGGAAGTAACAATAATTCTATTTTGAAGTATCAGGAAGTTTCCTGAGATCTCACAATACAGGACTACAAAGGAATTATGTTAATAGCAATAACCCAGATATTTCAGCCCCTTTAAAACTTTATCTACCTCTAAGAATTTTGGAGCAGATCTCCCACTTAGAGCCATGAGGAATTCTGCTTAGTTACATAAAACTTCCACTGTTTCTGCCATCTGCCTCTGTGGGACTTTTTCTACCTTCTCCCTCCAGGGCTGCTCTAGGTGCCTGGGAGCTCCTGGAAACCAGACTTGTATGCCTGAAGCTAAGCAGGAAGACGATGTTGTTCTCCTGGGATGTAGGAGATGAAACTATCTTCTCCGGGAGCCGGGGTCCCATGTGTGAACTGGAACATGTAGTCTGTCCCTCCCTTCTTCTCCTTTTCTCTAGGACCCAGGCATGAGTTCTGTCTAATAATGTATTGAATATACACATGTGCTAGGGATTGTTCTAAGAAATACAGATGCAAAAATGAATAAGACATAGACTCTGATTTCCAAAAGCTCATAGCCTAGTAAAGTTGACGCCTATTTCAGAAAAGAAATACAATATAGAAATAGACCCAAATTGCCTGATTGCTTTTTGAATGTTTGAAGAAGTCACCTCATTTTTAATAGCCACTGCCTCACATTGTCTTGGATGTGGTGTTACTATTTCATCCATGTCTGTCCTTTGGACCCTTGGGAGGCATTACTAGCTATGGTACAATTCAACCTTCAGACTCAAATCGGGACTTGGGCTTTCTTGATGAAGAAAAAGGAAAGCAAGTCCATCCCACTTGTGCAAAGATCCCCTCTCCGGGCTTGCCCAGCAATCAGGAGTTGCCCAGAGAAGAGAAATAGTAGTTTGACATTTCTAACATTTCTCTCTTCTGATGTATGTTTCCATCCTAAAATAACCCCTTGATTTTTACACATGTGATTTGCCTGGGGTGCAGGTAAATCTTATGAAATTGGAGAACATAATAGAAAGCGAATAATTAAAGAATATAGCTTTTTGTAGTCACTTATTTGATCTCTTTTCATGTAGTAGGGAAAAAAACAGACAGTCTTCTAGTTTCTGTTTCCATAGGTGAGACAAGCAGAGTGGCCTAGGAGTCAACCTCTTTTCAAACCAATTTTAAGTGCTAACTCCAAATCTACTGGTACCATATTCAGAAAATCTTGTCTTTGGGGTTTAGGTTCTTGGCATAGGGTCTTCTCCAGAGTCCCTGGACTCTAATTCCTAATTTACAATGCAGTTTCTGAAGAACAATTGTCAAAGCTTCATGCACATTGGAAGAGAGATTTTTCTACCCGCTGCCAAAGGAAAAGTTAAATACCTTATTGAAATGCATGGAAGAATCCTTTATCATCAGAGGGCAAAAGTTGCTTTCAATACTTTATTTAAACTCACATATGTTATTAGTAACTGACACAGAAAGTAGCTCAAAAACTTTCTAGATGTTTCTTTCACTTTGCAGGGAAAAAATGATGTGTTAATGTTTTCTTTCTTCCACAACAGCATCAGACTATAATTACACCAAGTCTCCTTATGCTATGACTAGGGGGAAAGAATGGGGGTGCTTACATGTTTAAACGAAAATTTTAATCCCTCCAAATTCTGCCACAATTTAAAAAAATCTGTTTATCTCATATTCCAAAGTCCCTCATGACATATGCTACCTATGAATAATATTTTTAAACCCACATATGCTAAATACACTGTTACTGTTCTCACATTATTAGCCAAGTGAAGCTCTGCACTAATTCTGCAGAACAAAATGTTCCCGACACTTGAAGACTCTTGCAAATTTTCATATTTTTGAATTAACTTTTACCCTGAAGCTCACAAAATTAATTTTTAAATTCCTTGAGGAAAGTATAAAACCAAAAGCAGATTTAAACAGCAAAGTTTTGTAACAGCCACTAGGCCTTTTAGCTATAGCTCAAGGTGACTATTTTCATTCAATCTTTTGGTTGACTGCTGCATCAACTTGTATTCCAAGAGATGTTCTGCCTTCTCATTGGGCCCTTTTGCCTTCTGACCCCATCTACATAACATTCAGCAGCTTTTATTTCAATCCATTTAGCCTCCAACATCTAAATAAAACTCTAAAGGAATCATGGGCCAAGCTAAGTAAGGGAAGACACAGAAACAGGAAATCTTCAAATCCCCTTCTTCCTGCCATGCCGTCTTCCAAAGCAGCGCTGCTGTTACCGTCTCGCTCTGCCATATTCGAACAATCTCTCCTCTTGGAGGCACGCTCATTTGTCCATTTCTATCTTTCTAACCCACTGCCCTATTTATCTTATCTTTCGCCTTTTCACTCAATTCCTCTGATTTTCTTCTGTCTTGTGAGATGGAGCTACACCAAAAAATGCAAGAACTGAAGGAGAGAAAATAAAATGTCTGTCCTTGGTCTATTACCTGAAGTTTCATTGTCTTTTTCTTTTCTTGCACATTTGTTCCTTTTTTCTCCAAATATCTTCAGGTTTGTGTTGCTTTTTTTTCTCTTACTCTCTTTCTACTCAACTTATGTCTTTCCCTATCCCCTGAGGGTCACCCTTCATTCGTTGTCTAGCACATTCACCTACCTTGGTAAACTAGGTGTGCTTCAGATGATGGTTAGCCATCTGTCAACTTCAAGGTAAGATGTATTTTAACAATTTTCTCTTGCCTTTGTTCTGAATCAAAGGAATTGTTTTAATTTGGAAAAGTTGAATGATATATGAAATCCTTTGATCTGCAGCATCTCCCATAAATAATGCCATGTAGGTTCTTATGTATGTTACCTATCCCTAGAGCACTGTGAAAGATCCAATGTCCCTTATCCCCTCCAAAAATAGTTATTGTGTGCAAAGGAGATTAAACCTTAGTAACTCAAAACATTCATTCATTGTTCAACAATTACAGTTATGTATGGAACCTTCAATGTGACAGTTGTAGAGCTAGGTATGGGGGATATAAAAATAAAATGTAGTTCCTGTCCTCAGGCACAGTCGAGTGAGGGATGCACACAGCACCATGTGATCAGCGCCATGACTGTGAACCATTGTTTCATGTTATGGCAGTTGGGAGAAAGGTACCTACTCCAGACTGGATGGATGGAGTCCTAGAAGGTTTCCAGGTAGAAGGGACAGCCAGGCTTGGCTGAGTTTTGAAAAGCTAAAATGAAACATCCAGACATGAAAATGGAATTGAAAGGGGGTGTTTCAGAAAGATGTTCTGTATTTACAAACATCCTGAAATCACAAGTTCAGATATTAGAAACTGGGGGTATGGGTGGGAATGAGGGAAAAGATGAGGCTGGAAAAGGAGGAAGGGGCCAGATAATGAAGGGCCTTTCATACCAAGGTAAAGATTCTGATTTTATCTCAAAGACAGTGAGGAATTACTGAACAATTTACGGCAGAAAAATAGCACAATCCTGTGCTACAATGTATTGAAGTCAGGATTATGCAGAGTACAAAAACACCATGTTTGAGGACAGACAGATCCAAGTGTGCATTCCAGCCCTACTGTTGCGCACCTGTGTGCTTTGGGACACATTTGAGATGTCTGATCTCTACTTTCTCCGTTGATAAATGGAAACAGAACCTGCGAGGTTGTTGTGGGGACAGATCACAGATGGGACTTATTTAAACATCTAATATGCTACCCTCTCTGCTACTATTCTCTGCCTCCCCTCCTTCTCCCCATCTCCCATCTATTTTCTAACCTCTGCTGCCTGCTCTATGCTGTGGGAGTCTGACCCTAAGACAGTGAACTGGCCTGGTTCCCTTATTGTCTGCTTCTTAGCCAATGAGAGGCACCAGCAAGATATGGGAAGAGGGAAGAAAGAAAGGCCGGTGAATTTCTTGTCTACTCTCAGTCGCCGCTTTGAAGCTGCGGTTCTGATGGTGGCTGTATCTTTTCAATACCAAAGCGTCTCCGCAGCTCTGGTCCTCATGGAGCTCCAAGAACATTCTTTCCTCCCTTTGCCCTCCATATTTCCCACTCTACCAGCCCCTTGATGCCTCAACATCCTCTTTCAGTTTTCTTTTTTTTTAACTTGACCACAACTCTACAGTTTCTCATTGAAATTTCTGTAGTCAACAATGTGAGTAAAATCCTATCCCCTGACAGAATTCCATCAGATGAACCTGGTTTATAAAGGGCTGGTGATGACAATTTTATAGAGGACTCCAGCAGCAACGAGTGGAGCAGGGGTGGCGTTCCTCCCATGTCAGCATTCTCTAAAATGTGCTATCCAAATACAAAGCAACGTGACTATGTCTTGGTTGCGGTATTACATAGAGTGTTAATCTTTTTTCCTCAGTATTATGAACAATGATAAGTTGTTGCTAAGCAGCTGGTATGAGGTTTATTCTTCAGAATCTGTAACTTTCAAAATTTTGAATCCTAGAACTTTTCTCAGAAAAGAAAGGGAACGACTCTACATGTGGGAGAGGTAAGAGTGCATCTGCCATCATAGCTCTTTTGGTGCCAAAGTCCCTGCAGTGGGAAGACTGCAATCTGTCGCAGCTATTAATACTGCAGAAGGAAAGCCTACAGGAGGAGAAATTTGCAGTCAAACACACTAAAGTCAGAACATAAAAAAGTTAAGAATTCTTTAGCCACAGTGGTATACCTATACTTTGTTAGTGTCTTGGTTACATATTAGTCTAACTTTAGATTGTTTTCACCAAGTTTTTACAGCAAGAACAAATTTTTTTTTGATAAGGAAGGAAGCAAAAGAAAAATCTCTAAATCATTTAAGAACTTATACATTCAAGAGTAATTCTCTTTATTTACCAAAATATTTTTATTTCCTTATCTTAGAATAATAGAACATTTCACAAACTCAAGTATTGCCTCTAAAAAGATGAAAGAGAAAAACCCAAGGCTGTCTTCTTTTACATGAAACCTGACCCTTGGAAAAGGATGAACCATATAAACTTGCAACAATGTTTTTAAGGAAGCATGGTAATTAAACATTCCTAATGAAGTTGGAGATTTTGTTTTAAATGGGCAACTGGTTAATAATCAAGTAAATCTGTTAAAGTAGAAATTAGAGGTATAGGCCAAGAAGGAGATTCTTTTTTCTGTTACATATAGTTTGTATCTTGTAAGTAGGAATCACTCTCAGTATTTATCAAAAAAAAATAATGTACCTTGTTTAAAAATCAAGAACAATAAAAACAAGGATAATCCTGATTGATCAAAAGGTTTACAAAACAGTTAAATTAAGGGCTTGTTATTCACAATGCAAAAGGATTTGCCCCTTTCCATAATGTGCTATTTTCTATAGCTTGTCCTATAGGGCATAAAAGTACTGGAAACAAAAGGGAATATTTGAGTCATATATCTGGGGGGGACAGGAAAAATTTCAATTTAGGAGAGCCAACAGATCACACACTTTGACCTCTCTTTGAAACCAACATTCCACTGATGTGATTGAAGTAAAACACAACAGCAGATAAGTTAAAGCTGAGTCGGAAAAGGACTTCACCAGACCAAACCAAAGATCTCTCAAAGACATAAAACTGATTAAATTAAACCAATGAGAAAACTCAACAAAGACAACTCAAAATGCAGGCATTTGATTGAACTAAGTTGAAGGGTATTTCCACAGGGAACCAAAGAATAACCCCCGTGGTCAGGACAGAGAGCAGGGGAAGAATTCTGCACTCAGAAAACCGGAGTTCAAGTCCAGGCTTCACCACCTCCTGCCTGCCTCAGTGTCCTCAACTGAAGAGTGAGAATTAGAACAGTATTTACCTCAAGAACTAGTGTGAGGATTACATGAGATAATGGACTTAAGGTGCTTAGCAGAATGTCTGGCTCACAGGAAGTAGTCAAGCATTTAGAACTCAACAAAAATAAGAACACCAAATATCAAAACCTAAACAAAGCAGTTGAAAATAAGCAGGAAAAAAAAAGTCATAAGTTTAAGTGCCTTTATTACTCAAGAATATTAGATGCATAATGCTGATGAAATGCATAAACTAAAATGAACCAGATTCTGTGGTTTCCCTAGTCAGATCCCAGGGATCCATTATTAGCTGTGGAGTACGCCCCTGCTGGTGGCCTGCACCTGCTCACTTCCGAAGCAGATTGCCCCGGGACGACTGCCTCACTGAGAGGTGCCCAGAGTTATGTCTCAGTGGCTGGATTATGCTATTGGCTGGAGCCAATGGCTGACCAGTGTTGGTACACAAAAGTCCCGTATCCTTGCCTCAAGTTAGGACAGGCTACGGTAAATTTTGTTACAGATCCCCCAACAGGATCAGGCTGAGGTTGGATTCCCCATCCCCTCCCCACCACTCGCCCCTTACAGAGTCTCATGAGCATGACCTTAACAAATCACTTTCACCAGAATCCCAATCCCATCTCAGGCTCTGCTTCTGGGGAACCCAGTGTAAGATACGAGCCTTCAGTTCAGGAGCCTAGAAAAAATACTCCCCTAAAACTCAGCCAAAATAAAATATAAGCAAGGTATTAATAAAATGAGAGGGAAATTAATGAAAAGGAGGGAAAATGTGAGCTTGATAAACTAAACAAGAACTTGCACTTTTGAATACTTTTGAAATAGACCTGTCAACAGATCTCCACTTACCTGACTCATTGGATTAGTCACAGACCTTTCCATTCATCTTATGAATCATTGTGCTTTATGTGGAAAACAGGTAATATGGAACTCAGACTAGCTGATGTAGTCTCAAAGGCAGACTCTGTCCCCACACCAAACATTGTAACTGAATTCCTATGGGTGTATATTTGTCAGAACAAAAAGTATTCAATCACAAAGCATATCTGTTATATTTTTGAACACTAACTACTTTTTTTTTTTCAGTTACCTAACCAACTGCTAATACCAATCCCATTGGATTAGTGTGCTTCATTCTGCTCAAAAAAAGACTTCAAAAACCATAAGATAAGAAAGGAAAATAAGAAAATATAAGCATGTCTTCTCCTTTGTAGAAGAATAAACTAGAAACTAGTATGATTAATGGGTAGGTGAAAACAGGGTGGAAAAATGGTTCTTCTAAGTATTTTTGCCATAAAAGTCTTTGCCAGTTGAGCAGTTGCTCTGTAAGCAGTTTCATACCACAAGTCGTTGGCCATGACAATTTTGCCACAAGAGATAAATTATTGAAAATGAAATAAAAGAGGGACATTAAAAAGGATATAATGAAACATGAAAAATTAATAATATTTTTTAAGATTATACAATGAAAAATAAAAATAGAAAAAATACCTGAATACATTTAAAAGGTGCTTAGATTCACGGTTATAATTGTATTCAGTATACAGTTGTCCCTTGGTATCCCCAGGGGATTGGTTCCATAACACCCCTGCAGATACTGAAATCCACGGATGCTCAAGTCTCATGTAAAATGGCCTAATTCAGTCACATATTTGCAGGTTCAGCATCCAAGATGGGTAGAACCTGTGGGTGCAAAACCCGGGGATGTGGAGGACCGACAGTATCTTAGAGAAAGGGGTGATACTTCCTTCCACAAAGTCAATCATTAAGCACTCAGGATCTCATGTTGGATGTAAGCTCTTTAAAATAGGTTTTTTTAAATCTGAAAATCTCTTCCAGTTTCCCTGAAAGTAAGAGAAGGTGAGGGACACCGCTGTTTCACACAAACACATGTAAAGTATATAACTGATAGTACGTATCCAGACTGTGTTTAAATTTTCCATCGCATACCTGGTCATAATATTTCACCAGACTTTCTAAGCCACCTGTCTACATCATGTTCTCCACTATCAAGTAGCAAAAAATGTTCACCGTTTTCCACAAACTTATCAGGAATCACACAACCATTTCTTTGGGGGTCATAGGAGGAGCTTGAGTCTTCTTAAGCCACCAACTTCTAATATTGCATGACAAATTCAGGAAAGGCGCCTTGACAGAACAAACTGTTGTATCTAAATTAGCTAAAGAATTAATCACCAATGCGCTCAAAGACTGCTGTGAATTACTAGCTGCCTTTTGTACTTGCCGTAGCTTGGTAAACTTTCGGCTTTGATGAGTTGGAGGGATGACAGTGCTCACGAAGAATTTGCAAACGCTAATGTGTTCCCATTTTGTAGCAAAGCATGCAATCTGGGTTTATAGTCTCCTATTTCACACTTCCTGTAAGTTTTCTTATCACCGCACTTTCTATCAAGTTGATATAAGTAGTTGTTATCATCCACTATTTTAAGGCCTCCACGTTTACTCTTAACTGTACAGATCATTTTGAGGCCTATGCGATTTATATAATATAAAAATTGGAGTACTGCCTCAATGGAGAAATGAAACCAAACTCACAACCAGTTGAAACCAAACTGTCAAATCAAACTGACAACCAGTTATTTTATCTTTTACTACAAAATTGCCTTAGGGCCATTAGACGTGTGGGAAAACTGCTTACAGCAGAAACATTTAAGGGGAGATCAAAATAATAATAAAGAAATGGGGGAGTGGAAATGGGGTGAAAGACTGAAGTGGGAGTCATATTCTCTGCGTGCGCAGTTTTGTGCACCTCTGACTTCCAGAACCACTTTTATGTTTCACGTGATCAAAATTAAATAATTGCAGTTAAGCAGAATGTGTGCATGGGCTGGAGTGAGGGGGTCACTGGTACAGGGTGCAGTCACCTGGGCTCCATCCTGCAGGGTCCACCACGCACGTAGGGAGGAACATACCTTTGCTCTCCCAGACTTCCTGCAGGTGAGGATTCCACAGCTCTGTTCCCTGAAATTGGGCAGGAAGGAGAGTGGGAGCATCGCTTGTGGCTTCATTCACCTCAAGTAGGGCAGGTAAGCGGAAAAGCTTCTGTCCCAAAAGAATTCCTCTTCTTGGTTCTCTGTCTAGATAGAATGGCTCTTTCTGGGACTTTTAATGTCTTCTCCCAAAGGCAGTCTGGCTGTCAGTTTTGTTCTGGCACTCAGGCATAGATCAATCGTAGGCAAAAAAAAAAAAAAAAAATTTTAAAATAACCCACTGCCAGGTCATTCCATAGGACTAGAGATCTTTAGCCAATATAGCTACATTTTCTACCTTTCAGTATCGTCTGATAGTTTAGGTTTATTAGTTGTTCCTAGTGAGAGAGACAAGACACGATCTGCTTATCCCATATTACCTGGAACCAGAACTCAAAAAACTCCTGATTTTTATTTCTTTCAGAATATCAGGTTTCTACTCTGTTTGGCTGTTTCTGGTCCTTTCTGGCCATTTTATGTCCTCTGAATTCACTTCCCTGCTTCGGTTCTCTCCTTTCAATGGCGCTCCCAAAGAATGATATTTAAATTGTATTATTCCTTTCCCATATATTAAAGGAAACTCTTATCTGAAAAGAACTGTCTTTCAGCAACTATTTGGTTCCCCTGAAATAGACAAGTTTCAGGAAAAGCCAAGGAATGTTTGATTCATTCCTTTGATTTACCATTTTTCAGAAATAAAATACAGCATTTTATTTTTAGGAAGTTTGTGTGTATAGATATTCTACTCATATATTATATGTAATATATTATACACCACACTTTATTGTAGTGTAAGCCCTGATAGTCGTTTGCTTGTTTTTACTGCGAGCGCTTGACTTGAGCTTTGATTGCCAGGACATCTGCTTCGAAGAGAAGAGGCGCCCACTTCAAAGATGGCTGTCTCCGACAGCCACCGCGCCAGCCACAGACCAGCTCAAGAGCCAGGCTGCCGGCTCCGCCCACCCCCCTCAAACACACAACCCGCTTTGTCTTAGGAATCTTGGTTGGTTTCCATCACTGACCATTTGGGCTGCGTGTTTTTTCTCTCTCTACACTTTAAACTCCTGCTCCTGTGTTTTAAATTCACCAATAAAAAGCGAATCTAGCAAACTCTAAGTCCCCACCCTCAACCCCAGTACGGAACCCCAGGTTTCCCAGTTTTCTTTCCTTTCATCTCTCTCTCTGTCTGTCTTTCTATTTCTCCCTTGTTGTGTGGCCTCAGGTGTGCCCTGTACCTGCCAGGACCTGTGAGTAATAAAATGTGTTCTTTTTGCAAAGTCCCCTGATAGTTATTGCTGAGGATGTCTTGCAGTTAATAATAAGAACCCCAAGGGTGGGTCCGGCCACAGCGCTGGTTATCAATAGGCTGAGGCCATCATAAAACAACTCTATACCATAACAGGCAGTATGTGGCATACATTTTGCACTCTGCATAATATAATATATAGAACATGATATATTCTATATCTAGAAGGATGTACACTGAGCGGCTGTCAGTGATTTTCCTGGTAAATGGAAAGGCAGAGAATGGAGGGGGAACTTCCACTTTCAACCATATTAGCTCTATTTTCCTTGAATTATTTTTAACAAGCAAGCACACACTTCATTTACAGTTTTTGAGCTGACCAAAAAAGGAGAAATAACTCTTAGTTTCTAAGTTTTCCTAAAATACTTCACCAATATCTAGTCCATTTATGTTGTTTAAGAAGAAAACTCTGCAAGTGAACACTCAGCTTCCAAAGGTTGAAGTAAAGAAATGAGATTAGAATTTCAAAAGGACTGAACTTTCTTCTTGACCCTGATTCAGTTGCCTGAAGAAAGGAGAATTCTATGAATTGCTTCCCGACACATTTGACCTGATCCTAACTTTGCTGAACATTGTTAATACCACTCCCCTTCTGTGTATCATCTGTAATAGTTGCCTTCAGCAGTGAGTTTGAAATAGACTTTAATATAAGAGGCCTATTTCCTTCCCACTAATTTGATTTCATAAAGCACAGTGAGGACAAGTAATTGTTCTGGTGATAATATGAAGCTACGATGTATTTTCCAAACGTGTAATTAAAATGTTTCACTTTTATCTTCGTAAACAAGCCC
Source organism: Camelus bactrianus (assembly GCF_048773025.1). Classification (NCBI taxonomy): domain Eukaryota; kingdom Metazoa; phylum Chordata; class Mammalia; order Artiodactyla; family Camelidae; genus Camelus; species Camelus bactrianus. The sequence continues at coordinate 11,400,396 of NC_133541.1, forward strand.
AGGCCAACAAACTCAACCCAAATGATAGGGAATCCTTGTCTATATTTGGGAAAGGTAACATCAGTATTCTAAGACTTCTATTAGTGTCTCTCCATGGAGACATAATACATAGGAATTACATCATACAGTGTAATCTCTTAAGGATTTGAAGAGAACTTGCAAATGTTCCAAAAACATAACAAATAATAGATGCGCAACTTGAGGCATCATGTTTAGACAAATGAATCGCTCATTCCTATGACATTTATTTCACAGGTTATCAACACTCCCTTTTTGTGCTACTTAGCAGTGTCAGAATTGTTTTACAGCATCATTAACAAAAATGACCAGATCTTGATCATGTATCAATTTACATCATATCAACACTTTTGAACTTAACAGAAACAGTGTTAGACCTCACTAAGATCTGGCACTTCCGTAGCATTTGCTCCAACGATGGAAATATAAAACCACATCGGCACTTGCAGGAACTGTGGGAGGACTTGCATGAACCTAGCATCCATCTCTACTGTAGGATCACAGTGTCTAGCTGCAGGGGACCCATGTGTGGTGTAACTCAGCTTTCTAGGGCTGAGTCTCTGGAATGGACATGTGTATGCTGAAGGGTTGGTGAAGCAGCTCTCTGAAGATGCATACAAAGCACAAATCAAATCATGCAACCCTGATGTTTACCAGGAAATACTTGTAGCTGACAAAGCCACCAGACTTGCTGTCGGGATCTCAGTTATGCTATGTGAATATGACAAATGAAGAGATGCCAGGATAGTCCCAACCACGGCCTGAAAGCGTTCTCCACAGCAGTCATGCACAATGCCTGTGGCTCCACCGTCATGATCCTTCCTCCAGTCTAGACACAGTGCAAACACTCCTGGGAGAGGAAATAGGGTAGACACTTATCCTCTCATGAAGATTAGTATAAAACTGTGACCTAAAAGCAAAGAGAACACATGTGGTTGACGCAGCTGGTGCTCTGCCTTGACCCCTTTGTGGACAGTGCACCCAGGTGAACCTGTCATCCAGGTTAAGCTATCCTTCATATTAACCTATCCTCCAGCTGCTGTGAGTGTTGGCTGCCAGTAGTTCCCAGCTGTACCTTGCACAGATGGTTATCCTCAGTCTGATGACAGCAGCCTTGCCTGGGAAGTTAGGCAATCTTCACCTCCAACCTGGGGCAGCCCATAGCCAATCACTGACTGATACGTGGTACAAACAGCATCTCCCATACCACAAGGTGAAGGGACCCTATAGTGCAGGTCATGCTCCACAGCATCCAAGCCAAGACCTCATCCATCAGCATTTTTCCTTCCCTATGCTGCTTCCTCAATCTCCTTCTCCCGAGAGCCCTCCCTCAATATATCACATGCATCCGAATCCTGGGCTCTGCTTCCAGGAAACCTGACTTGAGACACAGGAGTAAATTTGAAGGAAGGAGAATAGAGAGGCGTGCCCATGGCAAGGAGGACATGACTAGCTAAAGAGCTGTCAAGAGGCCTTTAGCCAGAGAATGATAACGAGGTGCTGAGAGAGTGAACCTGGAAAATGGAAGAGAAACAGAGCGGTGAGTTCTGCCTGCTTCCCTCTCCTGAAGGCAGCACACGGAGCTCCCGAAGAAGAGCCACGTTGCACAAAATGACATGACAGGCTGAAAATGTCCGGAGCCAGGGAGGGTGACAGGCTTTGCGAACACTGCCAGGAGCGGCAGGCAGTGATCCCCAATCTGCACCACGTGAGTGAATGTCTTTGCCAATTCAGCTCCACTCCTGGTACTTTTGGCTTCTGTTGCATTCCAAGACTTTCCTCCCAGATTCCCAGTTTCATCTCCTGGAGAAATTGCCTAGGGACTTTCACCTCCCTGACAAACTCCTCTTTGATGAGTTGGCCCCTCTAGGAGTGTAGTTGCTGTGTACAGAGTAGATTTGTTTCTCTTGTCATTCAAATCTGTACTTCCTATACACCTCAGTTGCTTTCTCTTTCTCTCTCTCTCTCTCTCTCTGTCCTGAGAGAAATGGGCCAGCTAGAGGATGGACCATGATACAGATGGATGGTAACACTCCTGGTGGCTTTCAACTTCCCTGTCTCTTGTCTTTGCCTTATGAAGATTACATCAGTGAGGTCGAGATAAGAGAAATGGAAAACTTGAGTAAAGAGTGAGGAAAGTGCACTTTACGACAAGAGGACGGTGTCTCTGACTTGGGAACACCCCCTTGAGAGTCTGAGTAGGGGAACTGCTTTGAGGAAGCAATAAATGATTACCCTGAAGGGTGTTTTCTTTAAAATAGAATTACTGTAGAATAACTCTAGAACAATAAATAATTAAAAGTGGTCACCCCATAGAACCTTTTCTAGATCTTTCCCTCAAAGCTCTTTCCAAAATCCTTGCCTACAGTTTATTAACCTAGATGTATCCAATTATAAGGAAAAGAGACCTAGAGAGACGTAAAAAGAGAAATGTGTTTTTTTAATGTGAGGGAAGTAATCAAATTCTCTTTTAGCTACTGGAAAATAATTCCTCAATTAAATCAATCAAGGGGATGATATCTTTGAAATGCAAATAATTACTCAGTTCTAATTAGTAGAGGTTTATTTTTCATCCCTGGTTAGTGTGTTCTTGTTTTCAGATGGTGAACACTTGTGCAAGTACCGATTCCATGAGATGGTTGGAGCTGAGACATTCTAACTTGGTTTGTGTTTACTGAACCTTCTTGCTTTCACCTCACAGCCACAATATCTTTCTTTATTACAAATGTCATTACATATCTCTGGTGATTAAAAACCTTTCAACGTCTCCTCGCTGTTTATGGAACCAGGATGGATAACTCCTGCTTCACCAAGCCCCTTCCGTTCTCCATCTCATCCCCGTGCACCTGAAAAACACCAGATCCTCTGTACAGCCTCTCCTTAAGCATCTCTCTTTCAATCCTTTCCTAACCACTCCATCATTTATACCCAGTGGTACTGTTACTCCGACTTACAGCACCATAAGGACCTGCTCATAAACTCCAGCCTCTTCTAGACTAAGTGCCTTGAAGAGTTTTTTGGTTTATAAAATTGAATCCCTACCACTTATCAGCAGTCGGGCATTAGTTTTGTGAACAATAAACATTTATGGAATTAATTAATGAATTTCATATTAAATTGCAAGATACTGCTTTGCTTCAGGGCATCAGCAGCAATAAAAGAATAAATTCTATCTAACTTCCTCGAGAGCAAAATTCAGAAAGGCCAACTTTCTGCCACATAATCTTTCCATGTTAGAGTCAGAAGACTCAAATTTCCACCAAGAAAAAAAGGTATAAACTTGACATTCTGGACTGATATATTGTTTGATGTTCAGTATCTTGCTGGAAAAAAAAATCAAAGCTGTAACATCAAAGCTTTAGCTTCTTAATTTCTAAGAAATCACTGTGCTTTCATTACTTTGTCTTCATGGCAGTGTTGATCTAATGTAAATTGTATACTGTAATTTTAAAGGTCAATTCTCAAGTATTTCGACCTAAAAGGAAATTGGGAGAGTTTCTTTTTAATACCAGGGAACCCCAGAGTTTGATTTTAGTATTTCTATCCTATTTTAGGTTCTGTCAATCCTTTATTGTAGGAATTTTAGGCGGATTTTGCCCTGTGGTTTTGGACTCAATAATAAGTAATTGTTTTTGAGAGAATCTCATTGTCTTCCTGTATGTTGTTGCCCAATTTAATATACCCTGAAAAAAAAAAGGGGTCCAAGTAAAAAGAAAGCTGGATAGCATGTTAAATCTATTTTCAAGCACTACAATTCATTTTAATATATACCATGAAATTCTAGCTACTTCAGAGTGTTAAGCATTGCTTTTGAAGATATTAATGAGTCACCTGTCAGAATGCCTGCCTCTGAAGATTCATAATGCCGAGAGGCTCTAGCTTGGAGACCTTAAATGGAAGCATGTGATTATATTATTCAGTGTCTATGGAACTTAAACATGAATCCCTTACCACATATAGCTAACTTTATATTAAGCCTTTGATGAACATGTGGAATATAAAAACATACTTTGCACCAATATTACCGATACATATGACTTTATGAGGACAAGTGCTCTGTGAATAAGATCAGAATAATAATAACTTAAGATTTTATTACCTCTTACTGTATACCAGCCAGTGTGCTGTGGGCTTTACATACTTTATCCCATTTAATCTCCTCAAAAATCCCAAACAGTAACTACTTTTAAGTCCATACTTTACCAGTCAGGAAACCAAGGCTTTGAGGAACTGTGTATAACTTAACCAAAAATTTTTTGGGGGGATTTCAATTGAATATGATCAGATAGTAGACCAACTCACAAAAATATAAATGAGGAAATCTTATATTTTGAAAGGCTACATGTTGGGGCAAGAAAAATGAAGAAGAGAAAAAGGAGAAGGACAAATGCAGAATTGGGGTTCCCAGTATTTCCTTCTGAATGATGAAAAAAATGTTCACATATTGAGGTATGGAGAAGTCATTCTGGCTTTTACATGATTTGACTTGAGCGTTACACTGGCCAGAACATCCTGTCCATGGCCTGTCAGACATGCATTGTACATCTACTTTAACCATTAAAGAAAATGATTCATTTAAAAATCAAAATGGAGTAACTGTGGTTCAGGCATTCAGAATGGAGCTGCATGGCCATTGTGGATATGGTTCCAGGCAATTTTCCTGTATCACTGAGAACCTGAATTCTCTGAACTGTATCAGACTTAAGGGCACCATCAGCCATTTTCAAAACAATATCTGCCAGTAGCTACCAGCCACAACCTTATGGACTCAAGGTCTCCCCTTGTAGTTATGCACCCATTTTGGACCCCAAACAATCCTTACTTAATTAGCACCCTTACTTCTTGTTAGCTCCAGTCCTAATCCTTGCAAACAGCTTATGTGACTTTCTGAGTTTTGCCTATATAAATCTCTCCCGTTTTGTAGTCTGGCAGAGCACAATGCAAGTGCTTCTTGAATCTGTGTCTCCCAGGCTATAGTCCTTAGTGTGGCTCAAATAAAACTCATTTCTAGTCCTTTTATTGATCACTTATTGAGGTGTGGGCAATCTAGCATGCATGCCCACCAAGAAGCTTCCAGGTTTCTGGGAGACACTCAACGCTGCCTGCAAAAAATGCCTAACAGAGATCACGTACTTGTGTTTTGAGAGTGTGCTGTGAACAATATGTCCACCCAAGCACCAGGAAGACATTAGTGAATAAGGCAAAGCCCCTACTCCCAAATCGCCTGCTTTCTGAAGGGGTCCAGGTTGTGTGGGCCTCTAGTATATGCAATTTTGGGGGGAAACTCTTTAATATAAGAATATCAAAAATTATTAATATAAAATTAGGTACAAAAGTGAATATTAATTTAGAACAAAAAATTTTACAGTAAATAACTTTTAAAGCCTAGAGAATAACACAAATATTAAAAAATACTTAATGGCTTTGAAAAATAATGTAACATTTGATTACTTGCCTGATTAATACATACCCACAGTATTTTCCCCTACATTTTGACTGTATACTCTTCGATCACTTCTCATATGAAGATCTTTAAATATCTTTTTCTTTAAACAGAATAGAAAGATAATCTAGTCTTTTCTCAAGTGTGGTTGATACAGTTTGTTTTTGCTATTGATATTTTAACCAAGGTTTATTTCAGCTTCAAAACTTGTTACTGAGAGTGACATTTTTAGCATTTTTGTCAATTTGGGAAAGTCTTGATTGAATTTCTTTTATATATGAGCTGCTAGAGATAATTCAGCTACAGACTTGTGCCCTCTGAATAGCAAAATTCTGAAAGTTTCTACATTGTGTGATTTCCATCAAAAAGAAGAAGAAAATATATTGCACAGCACTGGCCATATTCCTGACAGGAGTTCATACTCATTTTGAAATTTGATGAGAAGCAAATCCCCTGTTGTCAATTTTTTTAACCGTTAAGAGTTTTCCACAAACCTCTCTCTTCACACATCTCAACCCACACATTAGGTGCCGCAGTTCGTGTTCATATTGGGATGTGACTTCTGGCCTTCACTTGCCTGTGCCACGGGAGCCAGAACAGGGGCTGGGGAAGCACTCCTTTAAAGAGCCTCTCCATTACCAGGGCAACTAGAAACAACTTCACTCTTCAAGGAAGTGGCTGCAAACCACGTTCACACAGCCCTCTAAGCGCAGCTAAGCCAGTTTACCTAAGTCCCAAACATGCCTGTGGCTACTGCAGCACAACTCACCAAGCGGGGACATGAAGGAAGATTTGTAGTGGAAAGAGCCTGTGGTCTTAACCAATTATGGTTAAAGCACATTACTTTTGGAAATTTCGCAAATTGCAGTGGACACACGGTAGGACCGCTCTGAGGGCCTTGGGAAAGAGCAGCTTTACCGTGAAGCTGATTTTGCCATGGGTTAGACAAGTGGCTCTCAACAGAAGGGGAGCGTGGAATTTTCCCAGGGGACGTTTGGCAATGATTGGAGGCCTCAGTTTGGGTTGTCATAACCGGAGTGGGAAGTGGGAGGGTTGTTAACGCCATCCAGTGGGGTAAAGGCCAGGGATGCTGCTAAGCATCTTACCTCGCACAGAACTGTCCCCTCCCCCGCCCCCAGCAAAGAATCATCTGTCCCACAGTGTTAATAGTGCCAAGACTGAGAAACCCCAGCTAGACAAATCAAGCACAAGTAAGGAACTTAACGAGTGAGATCATTCAAATAGAGATAAGTGCTGTAAAGCATCAGGTCACAGAGTGTGTCCAGAGAGGGAGTGCTCCTCTCCGTGAGGTAAGGAAGGTGTTACCAGTGAAGCAGAGGTGACTTTTGAGCTGAGATCTGAACAACAGAGTAAAAAATTGGGGGTAAAAACATTTGGAGATGAAGCACTCCAGGCAGAGCGAAGTGCAAAGCCCACAGTGGTGAAGAGTTCGAGCTGCTGAGACGCAGAGCAGCCAGTGTAACTGGGTCACAGTGAGCAAATAATGAAACCCAAAAGTGTGAGGCCTTGTAGACCAGCATGGCGTTCAAAGGGAAAGTGAAGTGATCTGACTTAAGATGTAAAGGCTATGTTGCTGCCATGTAGACAATGAAGGGTAGGAGAGCAGCAAAGGATGCAGAAGAACATTGGCAGGTGACAGCAACAGTCCAGGCAAATGACAACTGTAGCCTGGACCAGGCGATACCAACGGAGTGGGAAGTAGTGGACAGGGGAGGGACTCATTTTGAAAACAGAGCTTAGAGTTCTTGCTGAGAGATTAAATGGAAGGATAAATAAGGAGAGGCCTAAAGAATGACCCATAAGCTTTGTGATTGAGCAACTGGATAGATGTTCTTGTGATTTTCTGAGATGGCAAAGATTTTGGAGAGTCGCAAAATCTAAAACTTCTGTTTGGCCATGGCACATTCAAGATGCTTTATTAGGCATTCAAATGGAAATGCTGAAGAGTCAGGCAGTTGGATAGAGGAGTCTGAATTCAATGGAGAGGTCAGGACTAGAGATATAAATGTATGAGTCATCAGCATATGGATGGTATTTAAAACCTATAAAAATTCTGTCAGATACATAGGCTTAAACTTTCATTACAATGAACATTAACTACAATTTATTACATCTGATGTTTCACCTAAAAGAATTTGAACTGTACTTAGTCAAAAACTGCCAAGTGACTGAAATTCCAAGGATCACAACTTAGGGACAAAATATCTACCAAAGGAAATGATGTCCGTACTTCCAAAGACCTCACACTATTCTCAGGAATCAAGAAGCTGAAAATCCTGAAAACCCAAGCCTACACCTCTGTCCCAGAGCAAATCCTTGAGTTCCAGACCCTCAGGTCAGACGGTTGACTCAACACCACTCAACACAGTCACGACTTAGAAGTCTTTCTTCATCTTCCAAACGTGGGTCTGTTCCTATGGCTCCCAAAATAGCCAATGGAATTATTTATAGTAATTCCACATGCTACTAGAAGAAAAATTAAAATGTCATGCTTACTACAATAACAGTAACAATCAGTGTTGGTGTCCTGTTAGGTGGGAGGTGGGAGATCTCTGCTACAAATAGTCCAATAGGATTCAGATGAATAAAGACTCTGTTGTTGTTAATATGTAGCTTCCAGAGTTACTCTAGAACCATCAAGCAGACAGAATATGGGGAGGGAAGAGACTAAAGAAAGCACAACTGCTTCTTAACTACATTGGCCAGGAAGCAACATACATCCCATCCAACCCCATTCCATTGATGAGAACAAGCCACATGGTCTTGACTATATGCAAGGACTGGGCAATGCAGTCTCAAACCGAGAACCCACATCCCCACAGCAGCTCTACACCGTGGGAGAGGACAGACGTCTCTGATAAAGAGCTCAGCGTCTCTCCCACCTGTTTGCTGCACTGTCCCTGTATCCAGAGTGTAAGCTTTCTGAGAATAAGGACCATGTCCTGTTCAGCATTTTGTGCCCAGCAGTTAGTACAGTCATAAAGGAGGCCCTGATACATAGGTCTAAAGTGTGGATCCCAGTGACTACCTAAGCCCTAAATTATTACCCTATGGGTGCGGTATAGGAGTCTTTTTCAAGGGCTTTGTGGTTATGATTAAGACTAGGGGAAAAAGTGACTGCTTGCCTGTATCCTGAAGTATCTATCGTGGCTGACCCCAGATTCCTCCACCAGGAGCACTGACTTCAGAAAAAAAAAGAAAAGAAAAGAAAAAGAAAAAACTTGCTGCTAATTAAATGACATTATTGATCATAATATTAAACTAAGAGTAAAGGAATGACCGGTAAAGAACCTAAGGAAGTGGAGCAGTTGACAAACTGTAACCAAGAACCCTCTCCCATGAATGGTGCCTATACGAAGCATTGCCGCCCCAAAGGGAGATTCTCAGATTACCTCTGCTATTCTAGCCTTCTCTGTAGCTCCTCTGTGCATAACAGCCTTGGCTGGCGGAAATGCCTGATGGCCCATACTGATTTTAACACTGAAAAGATTAACCATGTGTAACACGAGACTGGATAGACAGCATCTCGCCAAACACATCTGCTTTTCTGTGGTAAATAGCCAAGCAACGTAGCCAAGGGTCCATATGGTCTTTGTAGACCCATTTCAGCATATTGTTTTGAGAGACTGCTTGAACTGAGACTACTCAGTTCCATTCCAACACACAACCTCATCTTATTGATTTGTTTAATGTGACTTGCCAGACATAACACAATCAAATAACAGGTTTCATTAAGTTTGAGAATCTGTGGGCAGAAACTTTACAACAAACAAGAGACGGAGAAGAAAGAGACTGGAAAGTCTTATTAACCTCAAGCAAATAATGAGCTGTAAGTTTAGGCAAACAAAGATGAGTTGAAACAGATTATTGAGTGAGATTTATTAAGGATGTTGGTCGGAAGTTTGGGGCATGGAGAAGAACTAGCCGCTGGTCCTGGCAGAAGCTGCAAAAATCAACAGGATATACAGTCTGGACTTGGAAAATTGAAGCACAGCTAATGCAGGCATGAGTAGCTTGATACCCAATAGGTAAGATGCTGCCAGCATTATGCCACCATAAACAGAGGTAAAACATTATAGCAAAAGTGGGTCCTTCTAATCATAAGGGATTACGACACTTCTCTGCACAAAGCCCACAATAGCTTACAGGTCTGCTCAGGAGAAAACGAAAGTCTTATCGAAGACATCCAAGGTCCTGCAAGGTGTGAACTCATCTCCTTCAACCAGGGAGCTGGTTGAACCACAAAGCGCTGTTGCTGCTCCTTAAACTTGATCGTCATGCTCCCGCCTTGGGTTCTGTATGACCTGTTCTCTCTGCTTGGGAGGTTCTTCCTCCGGAGGTCTGCATAGTCTGCTTGTTTCCTACCCCTTTAGTCCAAGTTTCCACCTCGTCGCCTTCTCAGTGGAGTCCTCGCTGCGCATCCTTTACAAAATAGCAGCTTCCCCCTACACACACCTCAGCACTGACCTTAACTTGCTTTTGTCCACAGCACTTGTTACCATCTGACGTTCTGTAAGTTTTCCTGCGTGTGTGCTCATCTTCCTCCCTCCCTAGAATATAAGTCCTACAAGGGACAGACTTTGTTTTGTTCACTGCTAGAGCCCCAGTGGAAGGATAGTGCCTGAATCAGGTTAAAGGACGTCTGCCGAATGCACGTGGTGGTGCTGTAGCCACCGGGCTTTGCCTGGTGGTAAAGGTGACTCCTGGGTAGGAACAAATAGTGGAGAACTAGTCAAAACAAAAGCACTTACTAATGTTTGTACTACCGTGTTAGGCTTTATTCCAGGTATTATTCCAGGTGGGGCTTCCACAAATTCAATGAAGCTGCCAATATTGCATCTATATTAAAAATGGAAATATTAAGCGATAAAATAGATAGATAGTAAGTTACCGAGCAGGACTGAACCTCAGGCCAGCATGACTCCATGAAAAAAGAACTCTTTAGATAAGGAGGAAGCAAAACTTGGGCAATTAAAAATGATTTTTATCAATTCTTTCCCAAGCCCCTAAAATCAGAAAGAATAACTACAAAAAGAAGGTTTAAACCCTACACAGATACGTAGAAATTAAAGGGAGAAAGGCAGAAAGAGATCAACACATTTTGAGACAAAAATGACACTAGGTCTGACAGATTTGTGAAAGCTGATTTCTAAGAGACTGCAGAGGAGGAAGAGGAGAAGAGGGTGGATGACAGGAAAGTCAGTTTGAGCCTAAGAACCCAGGACAGTCTCAGGCATTAGAGGCATCAGCTACCATGGATGGTGGGGGTGAAACAAGAGACTCAAAGCACGTGAATTAGTGAAATGTCTATACGAGGAGAACTCACATTCTGCTCTCCCCCCAGCACATCCTCTCATGATTACTAGCTTCCTTCCACCTAACAGGAGATGGAAAGTTGTTCTGTGGAGATCCTGCACTAGAAAGGGCTTCAGACTGGGAGAAAACAGCAGAAGAACCTTACTGAAAACAGAAGCACAAGTTAAGGGAGTAGTAGAAAGAAAGATCTCTGAGCCATTTTCCCACTTGGCTCCCAAAGATGGCAGCCAGCTGAAGACTGTCCACTGAAAAGTCTCAAAAATGTGCACCTCCAAAATGTTTACCTTCTCTTATGCGAAGATAATAGATAACGTCGAAAACGGATAAACAGCAGGACAGCAGGCATGTACATTTTCTTTAGGAGCACAGGAATAAACATCAGGGGGGAATAAAGCAGGATTTGTTTAGAAATGATTTGCTCTTTGGAGTGGAACTCAGGGGTCAGAAAGAGTAGGGCAAGGGATAGCTGTTCATCATTAAATGTCTTCTAGTCCTGCTTGACCAATTAATCTTTACTCTCATACTACAGCAACAGACTTTTTAATTAAAAAATCAAATAATAAATAATTTATAAAGAAAAAGAATGACGGATAAATCTGCTATGTTGTTTGTCACCCTAAGTGGGCTTTTCAACAATCCTGCCTAATTTCTGGTGAAAGTAAGTTTTCAGGATTAGACAAAAACATCTGAAAAGGGATGACATATGCAGACTTGACTTCTCTGCCCGAGTTCCTGAGCATTTGCGCTACAGAAATTAGCCCCTGCTGAGACCTAAAGCAGGGGCTGTTCTGCCACTAGAAATGTTGCAATATTTCCTCACTTGTATGGTGGCCCAAGTTGTCTCTTTATATGTAAGATTGAGGCACTAAAAGTCCAAACTGAAGCCCTGTAGACATGGGGGAGTCAAGTTGATTGGTGGCTTTTCTTTTTATTTGCCTGTTATTCCAGATTCTGATACAGATGGGGCTGTGTGTCATTTTTATTTTGACCCAAGGTGACAGGACTCTGCCCAGCACCGCGTGACAGGAGCAGAAGTATCAGCTGTATTCCCTAAATCATCTCGTGCTGAATCCCCATCCTTAACCAGTGAGATCTCAGAGGTCTCCTTTGCCCAGCAAAATGGACAACAGTTCTGTAACCCTTGAAAATCCTACTGTGGGGACTGCTCAGATTTCTGCACCCAACACAGATGCAATCTCAAAAGAGAGCTCCGGATATACCCCTTTCTTGCAGAAAGCGCACATTAGTCAACAAGTGGTAAGAAAACAACAGGATCTATGCTTCAGATGAACAGTTTTGTTTGCGTCACTGTGGTTCTAAACTATGCGAGAAGGTTGGGAGAAAGGTGGGGACAAATATTTGAGACTCTTTGGCATCTAATCGCAGCTTTTGTTGAAGGTCTACTATTGTATCACCCGTTTACTGTCACTGCTTGCTGTCATCCCTTGGCCAGTGGAAGAGAAGGCGACAGTTTCCGAGACCCTGCCAGAGGAGAATTTCTCTTTCCTGGTTCACTCCACAGAAATATTCTTTCCCCTGGAGTCCCACCACCCTTCAAGGAGGTCCTCTCAGGAAAAATATGACTCCAGGTCTGGTCTTTCACATTTGGCCCACAGAAAAGACCATCCATGCAGGACCCAAGACAGCCCCTGTTCCTTCAACGCAGCCCTCAGAACACTCTACCAGCCATACTCTCTGGGGCAAGAGATTTGACAAGCAAGAGATCATCTGAGGCCACTGTGCCCATACTTCATGCTATTCAAATGGTCTTGTTAAAGCCCCAGATGATCTCATTAGCATCTTGTGGAAGGGGAATTAGACTCACAAAATTCCAAGAACTCTTTCAAAAGCCATCTTTCTCTCAAACCTCTCTCCCTTTTCTGAACATTTCTATGTCCTTCTTACAGGTGATGAGTTTGGTGATTTGTAAAACTGATTCCTATATATTTCTTTAAAATTGTTTTCTCTACAGCCAGAAATTTTCTTTGGAATTTTTTATCTATCTTGATCCCTCACTTCATAGTTACAGTGAACCTTCTATGGCATGGGGAAAAGACTGAAACCAGGATTCAAACCCAGGCCTGGGGATTTTCTACAGGATCGTACTGATCCTACAAACACTGCTGCCACTGACAGGACCACAAGGATGCCCCATAACTGGCACGAAGTTTGCCAGCATAGGCTCTATAGAGATGGAGAAATACTCAAGGTATTTTAGATAAAGAGGCCAAAATAAGGTTGACATTTTAAGAAATGAGTTCTTGGTAGACATGGGAAGTTGATAATCTGCAGAGAAGCCTCTCATGGCTCTAAGACATCAACACAACCACAATTCTGGGCAGTGAGAACATCAAACAGCCTCATCTAATACAACACTCAGTTGGCTTGCCCACAGGAGCTCAGCATTCTGGTTGTGTCATTTGTGTCAACTATCAGGATTGGAATAACCCTTAAAGACCATCTGTCCAGCACCTTCCTCTCACAGTGGGGAAACTGAGGCTCAGAGAAGTGAGCGACAAGTCCAACCAGCATGTGGCAAAACCAGAACTTAGACTCAGGACTCAGGCTACTTACTCTTTCTCTCTCTCCCTTGACATTTGTCATAGTGTCCCAGAAACTTTTTAAAACACAAAAATATTAAGTGACAGTAGATGTGTTTTGAGAAATTACATTTGCAGTAATGAGGCTCAAAGAAATTCTAAAATGTCATCTGTATTTCCATTGAGTTTTGCATTATTAATACTACACTGCTTTCTTAAGACCAGGGTACAGAAAAAGACCAAAGGTAAGGCTTGTTAGATTCCATTCATATGTCATCTTTCCATTTTTATGCAAAAGCATCCCAAACGATGTATTTCACTGTAAAGATAATTTCCCTAGGTGTGCTGAAAAATGAATCTGAATGATACAAGGTATCATTTATGCTCAGCATGATATACCTATATTGAACCACACTCAGTGAAAAATACCTTATTGAAGATTTTATATTTTAGGCTTAGTTTACATATTTGTTTCCAAATTTTGAGATATTCGCCTAGTTAACATGGACATTTTCTGATGAGCCAACTTCTTCTGAGAGGTAGACTAAAACATACAGATGGGTCAAAACACGTGTGTTTCACACAATGGGAAGGAAAGAGGACAGTGATCCCTCCACCAGGTCCTGAGGTACCTAAGATGCTCAGAGAAAAGAGTCTCCTCCCCGTGGGGCATCCTTGGAAGAGAGCCAGCCTTCAGCCAGGAGGAAAAGGGTAAAGGAAACATTTCAGAAGGAGGTTGTGCACGAGATCACAGTGCAAGAGTTTGAGAAAGTGGGGATGAGCATGAGGTAGGGCCAAATTAATGGTGTGCAGAGTAGTTAGGGAAAAGGATTCTTGCTCTCACGGATGGTGTGAAAGGCGGAAACTTATGGTGGTGACTGAACAGTTAGGGGTATGAGGCATAGTGGGTAAAATACAAGAACATTTTGCTCCTTAGAAATTTGTACACATTCTGTATTGTTCTGGGAAAATTAGCGGAGGCAGGATAGTGTCTCCCACTTCCCCCTATACCTGTCCGTTTATGGGGACACTTGGTTCCTGTCTCCGGGGGCTCTGGCCCATGTTAACCTAGAATAATTGAAGGTAGTCTCTGATGAGAGAAAAAAATGAGACAGGTAGTCCTTAGTGCAATCACCCCCTAGTTTTATGCTAAGAGGTGGTGAACATTTGCAAAGGAAGAGTTAGTTTTGTATACAATCCACCAAGGCTGGAGGAAGTAGGGCCAATTTTTCATCCCCTCTCCCTTTACACAGGAACTGAGGAGACCACCCTGCCACCCCACACTGCAGAGGCTAAATCCAGATGGAAATGGATAGCTAGAGCTGCAGGATGAGAAAAAAGTCAGACCAGGAGGGCAAAAGATTTTTTTTTAAGTGCCAAGAGGGCCATGGGGACCAAAAAGACAGGAGAAATGGGAGAAGGAAAGAAAGATGAAAAAGTAGTAGAAGAAAGAAACTCTGATACTTGACCCAAATCAACCTGTCGTGAGCCAGAGCACACTCAAGGAGCAACATTTTGGACCATCAACTGGACTTTGTGTAATGCTTTATTATCTAATAGTATGGTTTGATTTCTACTAGCAGGTTGCTTTTCCCTCAGTAAACATTTGCAGGTATTTATTCATTAATTATTATTATTATTTAGTTGTTAGTTGCCTCTTAATGTTAATAGCCTGAAATACAAAGATAAATAAGACAAGGTCCAGAGTCAATTTTAAAATGTTCTCAAGTTGGCAGGGGAGGTAAAGCATAAAGCTAATGCCCTGAGTGTAAGCGCTAATAGAGAATGGAGACAAGTGCTATCAGTTGAGCCAGGGTGGCAGCAGAGCCCACTAACCTCAGATGTTGGTGTTTTGATCAGTGTTGGGGTCAGCTTTCCAAAAGGAAAAATGAGGGCAAATGTTTTCAAGGCAGAGGCACCTGCAGCAGTTAGGAAGACCTGGGGGAAAATCATAGCACATCCGAAAGGCAGAAGTCTGTTGGGCACAGGGACAGTGCGTGCAAGTGACAAATGTTAGAATAGTTACAAAAGGTGTGTAGGGGCCAGACTATGAAGGACCTGACATTTTAATCTTATCCTAAAGTTTCTTGGAATTCCTGAAGGATATAGGCCTGCGGAATCAGCCGGTAGTGTGACGAGTTCCCCTTAGGGAAAGATAACCTGTTAGAAAAATGAGATGAGTAGGAGAGAACAGATAGAAGGAAATGGGATGACTTGGGAGACCAATGCAAAGGTTAATTAGAAGAGGGTGACAGAAGCCCAGCTGTGATAGAAACAAGCTGAAAACAAAAGACTCATAAACTGATGCGAGCCAGGGTTTATGGTCATTTCATAAATACACTTACGCATCAGGCTCTTCAATGGGACCATACCCTTCATTTTCCCATTGTTTCTATGGAGACATTTGATTCAACATATATCATTTTTAGTTATAGAGTAAGTGTCCAGAATTAACTGCTTTGATCATGAGAACAACCTAAACCAGTTTGCTGTCTCATGAACTGAGAAGCCTCACACACAGCTTGGGCTTCTGCAGCAATAATAGTACAAGGACTCACCACCCGCAAGCCCTCGGTAATGCAATTACTTAAAGATTTACTTCAAGGAAAAGGAAAGTGAAGCTGGAAAGGTCACAATGATTATTAAGTATTTTGATATATTTAATTAACTATTGATTGCTTTAATAAAAGTAAGTTTGCATTTTAAAAATGTAGAACAAAATTCTAGACAACAATAACTAGAAAGATAGAGTTAAAGCTAGCTAAAAATCTGTTGTTACTGTCAAAATCTTTAGAAAAAATTACAATTTTGTGTGTATACTAAAATTTAAGGTCTTGGTGGCTGAAGCTGAAACAAATTGAGCAACAAAATAAGTAGTATTAGATTATAACACAGAATGACAAATACATATCCAGGAGAACACATAGATTTTTTTAAATAATTGAATACGTAAGTAAAATGGTATAAGTAAAATAAACAAAGCTCCTACCCAGAAGAATTCCAAAGAATTTCTGTATAAACTCTGAAGGAGTCTGACACCCCACCCCGAGCGCTTCCCTTACCTCATTCTGGTGACTTTCTTCCAGAAGCACAGTAGAGAAAGGGAAAGGAAAAGAGTGACTTCACCATGGAGAAACCTGGCAAGCACAGCTTTTGCTTGCAAGTGATGAAGGTCAACATCAGCTGTGAGAGGCTGTGCTGACAGCATGTACCCTTGACATGATGTGATGAAAATGGCACTATAGCCCTGTGGTCTTCCTCACAGGAAACCATAGCCCCAGTCCAATAATGAGTAAAACATCAGAAAAATCCCAATACTGGGACATTCTACCAAAAACCTGATGAGTACTTCTCAAGACTGTCAAAGGCATCAAAAACAAGGAAAGTATGAAAAACAAGGAGACGTGATAACTAAATGCAGTGTGGTATCCTGAATGGGACCTTGGAAAAGAAAAAGGATATTAAGTAAAAAAATAGAAAATCTGAAAAAAATATGGTCTCTACTTAATACATCAACATTCATTTATTACTGGTTAAAAAAATCACACTAATATGATATATTAATAATAGGAGAAAATGGATGTAGGATATATGGGAAATCTGTGTTATCTTGGCAATTTTTCTGTCAACCTAAAATTATTCAAATAAAGTTGATTTTTAATTTATTTTAATTTAAGGACTTTTAACTCCCCAGAGAGAAAAAAGAAAGAAATAAAAAAATTTATTAGTTATCTAGTCAATGGCAAGAAAAGATAATTTTAAAAAGCAAAAAAAAAAAAAAAGATAAACAGAGAAGTTTAGAATAAATCCAAATGTATCAATAATCAAAATAAGAACAAATCTTTTCAATTCCCACACTAAACCACAGAATGAAAAAAGATCTCTATGTATTACATGGTTAGATCTCAAAAACATAATGTAGTATGAAAAACACAAGTTGCAGACAACATAGTGACATTTATGTAACAGTTAACACAAAATGATTATATATTGTGTGTGTCTATATATATATACATAGTCCGTGAAAAAATATGTATATAGTACAAATATGAAAGCATAGCTAGAAAAATACGAAAACACAGCTTATTTAAAGAAAGTGATTCCTTCTGGAGATAGAAAGGGGAATGGATTGTGAAAAGGTACAAAGGAATCTTTAACTGTATTTGCAGGTTTTAACTCCTTACAATAGACCTGATAAAACAAAAAATAAGAACTATCATTCAAATTCAACTGTATTAAGGTTGTTCCTGGATTAAATTAAATAAATCAGAGCAAGCCTGAACTATATTAATTAACCTATATTAACCTCATCACCCTAGTATTTATCTCATTCTGTTTATGTAAACTATGAAGCTATGCAGTTTCAACTTACATGATACCAAAGTTCATTCACCATTAACACATGATGAAGTACAATTAAAGCCATCTATTGACTTTTCAATATAACGTTCAATTAACCCGTGACCTGATGAAATAAGACAAAACGACAATGAGCTTATTCAGGAATAGTTAGTCTGTTTCAGGGATGAAATTTAAAATAGAGTTCAATGATAAACAATTTTTCTCAAGATGTAACTGAATCAATCTTTCCATTAATTCCCAGGAAACAGAAAAAGCCTCTAATTAGTATATGTGTTTCTTTTCATTTGTTTTGTTTTGGTTTTAAACTCTAACATAATTTTTTTTTAAGGGAAGGAGAAGAGAATAAAAAGGAAACAAAGAGAGGAGGACAGAGAAAGGGAGGAGGAAGGAGAAGAGAGGAGAGAGTAAAGAGAAGAGAAGGGAAGGGAAGGAAGAGGGGGCAAGTGGGAATAGAGCCCTGGAGGCTGGAGCAAAGGAAAGAAGAGGGGAGAGCAGGGGAAGGGAGGCAGGACAGGGACAGGCGGGGAGGAAAGGGAGAAGAGGAAGTCGGAAGCAGAATCCGGGAAGGAGAATTCCTCACCAGAGAAAAGAAAGGATGATGCAAAGCCACCAGATGCCTGATTAAAAGAGATTCACAGGGGTTAATAAAGCTTGGCTCTTCCTTGAATATAAGACTTGAAGATGAGTTGCTAGTACCCATCATAAACAAAAATTGGAACTAGCTCCACTCGTAGCATTTAATTTGGTCAAAAAGGGCTGAACAAAATGAAATAGGCCAAGAGACTAGTTCAAAATGATGGCTTTATAGCAAATGTATATTCCCTAACAGCATTTTAGGGCATCACAGGGAAACTCTGTAATGTTTCATGTCATTTTCAGGACACTATTTCCTACTTTAGTTATTATTTAGTCCTTCTCTGTGAGATTTGTATTAGAAACATCTTAATTATTAAAATTATAATAAGCCATATGAAAAGATGGACAAACAGTGTAAACAAACGTTTTAGAAAAAGAAAAATTTCCCCCAATTTGTGCAATTTAAAAATTTATAAAAACTTTTTGGAATCTAGCAGACATAACTGGCAAAAGGTATATTTTAAACTTTCCAACTGTTTTTATTTTGTAATTAAAGTGTTTTCTCTTATCATAAAAACAATGCATTCTCATCACAGAATATGCAGATTAACAAGGAGAAAGTAAAGAATACCCATAACATCAGCCACTCAGAGGCAATCCTCATCAACACTCATAAGTGTCTTAACATCCCAATAATTGTTTTCACACACAAAAAAATTTTTTTGACCAGATCACCTGGGGCCCTAGACATTACTTTCAATGAATGCCAGCAACAATTTGACCCGTTAAAAACTTATAAATTGTTTCCTGACTTCCTCTTCAATCTATAATTTCACATTATTCCTGGAAGCACCAACTGGTTCTGATTCCCATCCCAGGAGCCTGGTTTCCTAGCATGCAGAGCTGGCAATGGATTTAACCAGACTCCTGTTGGGTGGTGCCAACCCTTGATCCATCTCTAAGTTGCTTTTACAGATGCTTTATCTCCATCCTGTGTGGGTGTCGTTCTTTTTATTTCTCTGTTTTTTACAACCTATATGTCATGAATGGCCTAACCTAAGCTATGTTGCTTGAATTTTGGAAGCAGAGGCAGGAGCCACACATTTAAACCAAGGCTGATGGGCCAAGATGCTGGTGATAATTAAGGGCAAAGGACTGGCTGGTCCCAAAGAGGGTCCAGGAGGCAGGAGATGCACATGTAACTCGAGGAAGTGCGTAATATTTGTGTCTTGTGGATGCTGACTCAAAACTCTTCCCTTCCAAGTTTACAGAAAGGGAAGGGTAATGGAATGTTTCAACACAGAAGTTGCATCAATCCTGAACAAGTTGCTGTGAGCCATTACATGTTTTTATTGAGCTATAATTGACATATAACATTATATGTTTTCATTGTACAACATAATGATTTGATTTTATATATGTATATATATATAGAGAGAGAGAGAGAGAGAGAGAGTGGAATGATCACGACAATAATTCTAGTTACCATCCATCACCACACATAGTTACAAAATATTTTTCCTGTCAAGAGAACTTTTAAGATTTCTCTTAGTAACTTTCAAATATGCAATACAGCTTGTTAAGTACAGTCACCATCATTACAGATATTTGACCTGGAAAAAAGCGTTGAAAGCCAAAATGTTCTCACAATTTAAAAAAAAAAAAAAAAAGTACTGATTTTACACCTGGACAAGTCTGGGCTCTCCTTTGTGGGAAAGCCATCTCTAGGTCTATCCATGTTGTTGCAAATGGCATTATTTCATTCTTTTTTATGGCTGAGTAGTATTCCACTGTATAAATATACAAGAATTTGACATTCTTAATAGCCACAAGCAGAGCTGAATAACGCAACCCCCAAGTACAGGGAAGAGAATTCTTTGTGAAGTTTGATCAATGGTCAACAGGAAACAGGAGGGAGCCAAACCCCAGCCCACCATGGACTACTCTTTGCCCCCCCGGTACTGAGGAGACACACCTATAGGGACCAGGGGTGTCTTTTCCCAGCTCTTTGCAGTGGAGCTGCTGTTTGGTACTGCATCCCTTCACATCTTTACTTATCTTTCTCCTCCCTCTTACTGCCTTAGAGTTGCAGCTCCCAGATAACACATTAGTGCTTTTAATTTTTGCTTCAAATTCTGCATTCTAAAAAACTAAGGCTAAGACTGAATTTAAAGAGTAATAAACTTTTATCTTTGAAGACTTTAAAAAAAAAAAGAAAAGTTTCACCTAAACTTGATTTTTTTACTGATTTCATTCATTCAAATTCTAGATTTAAAATTCTACAGTAAGTTCAAATTAAATGTGTCAGGTCCTTAAGGAAATATTGAGATATATATAAGCTCACCAATTTTAAATTGAGAAAATGTTTTTGGAAATTTTTGTAATTAGCTATCCGCCTTCAAGCACTCCAAATAGTGATAATAAAAATGTTACTCTAGAAAAAATGCAGTATAGCTAAAATCAAAGATCTAGGAAACTCTGGGGTGAACAACCAAAAATTTGTCAAAGATTATTACTTATCCTCCTCATCCACATTATAAAAATAAATATAGTATAGGCGACAAGTACAAGTCCCATTACAATGAACTTCATAGTCTAGACAAATTGATTTGTTGTGGTTCAAAGCCTGCACGTTTCTCAAGTGGCTGGAATTCATCCTCAGGCAGCTGGAAATAAAATAGCTCTGTCCAACCTCTCTAAAATGAATTAGCAAATATAAACAACTGCTCTAAACACAGTTAAGAAAATGAAAGATAACGTGAATTCTCCAGGCAAGTAATTCTTTGCACAGATTGTATCATTTCTTTTGAGGGTGATCAGGATATTTGAGAAGGAAAAGGATGATGGGAAGCAACTGTGCAGTGAGTTGAGCCCTGGGGATTCAGAGATGAATAAAGTACCGTCTCTGCTTTTGATGAATCCACAGCCTGATAAAAGGAGAGACAAATAAGAATTTACTGCAAAAACATTATGAGAATAGCATCTTTCACTTTTTGGAAGAGCACAGATGGCAGCTACTAATTTGACTTGCAGGAGGTCAGGGACCCTGGTAGACATTCTAGTTAACAAGTTACTGTCAACTGAAATTGCAATTTACCTGAAGAGGGAAATAATCGGTTTGGTTTGGGACATGCTGAATTTAAGGTAAAACATCCAGGCAGAGACAGCCTGTGCACAAACAGAAAATTAAGCCTGTAAGTTTGTGAGAAACCTCCAGTCTAAAGATGGAGATGTGAGGGTCAGGGGGGTACAGGTTATACTTAAATGCAGGCATGAAGAGGTCAGGGAGCATGTGTCAGGAAAAGAGAGGGATGCATTGAGAGGAGAGAAGAAGCTCAATTTTGAAATCCCAGGGAGCATAGATATTTAGGAGGAAAAGGAATTAAAGCAGTCATAATTTAGGGGGAAAGACAAACAAAAAATTTCTGGTGAAAGCTGAAAAGTCTCAACGAAGAGAAAAGTAACCATCGGATTGGCAGTTAGCAGATCCTGCTGAGAGGACTTTGTCAGAGGTGGAACTGAGCAAAGCCAAACTGAAGTGGACTGAAGACAGAAAGGCAGACAGAGCAGTAGAAGGTGATGAGACACTAGCACCCAACATTGGCACCGCATCATTACATTGGGTCAAAAACAATAAATTGCATAAAACACAATTGCTGTGTGTGTAGACAGCTTGTCGAAGCCCCTTCTGGGGTCAGCATCATCCATATGTACCTGGTCCCATCTGCACTTTGATGCTCTTTGGTGCCATTTGTTGATTCCAACATAAACATCTCTAGGGGACCATTCTGATTTCTGTGCCTCACTGGGATTTCTACACTTAGCTCCCTTTTCACAGGGTTGAAACGGGGAGACTGGGCTGGAAAAAAAGACATGGACAATCTCTTTCTGCCTCAGTCTCCCATGAGAGTTGTCTGCTATTTCCTACTGTGCCTCACATCCCCACTCCAGAACTTAAAAACCAGCTACCACTGCCTCTCCCTTCCCATAGCCCCTGATCCCGCTCATCTTACTGTGGGATGATGACAGGGTCACCGACGAGGAGAAAAAGCAGCCATAAGACAGAGAAGAAAAATATAGATCTTTACTGGGCAGAACAAAGGAGTGAGTCATAATTTAAATACAGACTTCTTGTTCTTTGGCGTCATCTCAGTTACTTTTCAGTTTTATTATTCTCTAGTCTCTCATTTACCATGTAATGTTATATAATCAGGTGCCTTGATAGAGTAACTATTGCTTGGATAGAAGAGAGAGACTTCATATATTATGAGATTAGTCTTGTACAGAAACTGTACCAATGTTGTCTCTTTTGTTTACAAAATCATTTTCCTCTCTTTCTCCAAGAAGTTACACTTCCAAGTCTCCCTTGTCACTTGGATTCCACATAGGTTCAACCAGTAAGAGGCACTGGCAAAAGACTGGAGGGCAGGACGAGAGAAGTCAGGGACTGGGGAGAAGCCAGGGAATTCCTTCCTGTCTTGCCTGCTTCATGTAGCACACCCAGCAGGGGCTGGGTCATCCCCGTAACTCCAGATTCCACCATGTACCTACCAAGTTCTCACTCCCTGAAGGTGACCCTGGATCCTGGTTCTGGTGGCACTTCTGCCGCTCATGAGTGAGCACAGATTCCTGCAGCTGCTAATCTTTTGAATGCATCAACCACTCTTATTTGGTTTCTCAGATCTTCCACTACCCAGAAACAAATTCCTTGAAATTAAACTCCCTCCATTGAAAGCCCTAAAGTGGCTTCTGTCTTCTGGTTGGAACATAACAGATAAACCATCATAATCAGACGGAGAAAGCACAGTTCTAGGAAGATTATTAGCAAAGACAGGGAAGTATTTATCTATATCAGCCTTCATTATCATATTTCCTTAACAAACCCTCAACCAAAAGTGATATAGAATTAACAATGTCCTTTCTAACCAGCAAGTTAAAACTTATTTGAAAATATGGGTACACAGAGGGAAAAAACGCCCTGAAGAATAGAAATGCTGTGAAATCAGGGCTCTCAGATAGTGAGGGCTGATGGTCCCAGAGGCAAATTAGTTGAAGAAAAAGGGAGACATGCTGGAGCTCAACAACTATTAGAAAGGGAAGAGATGTCAAGATGAGATGCACAGAAAAAAAAATTGCTGAACAAAATCACAAGAACTGAGGTGATCAGTCTGCTTAGTAAAATTAAAATGACTGAGATCTACAAGATGATGGGAGACAGGATTCCAGGGAAGAGGAGAGAGAAGAAAGAATTACACTAGCAAATAGGGAGAAAGGGAAGGGGATGTTTTAAATCCAAGAGAAACAACAAGAATACTAAATAGTTTGTCTCTACTGACATAATCAAACAAATAAAGCCTATATATATATAACTGTCAAAGGCTGAGGGATCATCATGCTATGTTTTCCATATTAGGCTTACCTGGGGTAGGGCTTGGAATTCATCTGAATAATTTATGGAGCCTTATAAAATAAAATTAAAAAATAAAATAAAATAAAATAAATTCTAGGACGCCATCTCCCACCTCCCAGTCTAGAATTACTGAAACAGACTAGGGGGTGAGGATTTTGAATCTAATTTTTAAAGAACTACCCACTTAGAGTTGAGAGTCCCAACTGAAGGAGGTACCTGCAGGACCTTGTAAGTAAGACAAATGCCAGCATAGCTGAATGATCTCCTGGTGTCCACGAGTAGAAGGATACTCTTTAAAGAAGTGGGGAGATTTGCCTGATATCGGAGATCCCAAGATTTAGAAGAAATTTTTCACAGTAAGTGTTTTTAGACACTCTGAACAGTGACAACTAGAAGGTTGTTTCCAAAAGACCTCCTGTCTGAGGGTCTTCTTGGGAGGATCCCGTCTTATCCCAGACCCGAAGGAGGTTTTTATTTCTATGCATGCTTTACTGTTTAGGATATAAATGTACATCTGGATTCCCCCTCTACCCCATCTTCTTTTTCCTGCATTTGAGATTTGGTCCTAAAGTAATTGTAACCAACTTTAATTTTCAGCTGGAAGGTTCTGGGACATTAAACAACACAAAACAAAACAAGAAAGACTCTTTTTAAAATATTATTTTATAGAACTATTTGCTGCATTTATTTTACACACAGCATGATGATTACTTCTCCAGGCTTTTTTTTTTTCCCTCTTTGTTTAGAGATAACTAGATAAGCAATTTTTCGGAGACAGTCACAGACACACATTACTAATGCCTAGCACATTTGGAGAAGCTTCAAGACCATTTGTAACACCACTGAAGACATTTTCAATAACTGGCACAATTTTGAAATGGAAATTGCTCTTGGTGTTAAATTTTAAAAGCAATTTTGTTTGGAAATATTAGTGCAATCTACAAAGAAACAGCAAATCATACAGCTAAGGGGACTAACAGCCTTTGAAGCTTTAGCAAGAGACTGGAGATTTCTCATTCTTTTCTTTCTGCTTGCCTTCCTTCCCTCCCTCTTTCCTTTCTTTGTTCTGATACCTATGTAGGACATGATACTGAGCAATTACTGCTCTGCTGTAATCCAATGAGACAATCAGATATTAAGCAAATAATTACAGAAAAAAGTAAAATTTTAAAGTAGATAGAAATATGAGAGCATCTGACAAGAGAGTTGACATAACCAGGGAATCAAATGAGAGTTTTCAGTGCCTTTCAGACATCCAAGGAGAAACGTTAGGTAGGCAGATCGTTAGATGGTTAGAGTCAAAAGATTGTGGTTAATAGACTGCTTACAGGCTAGAACTATTCTGATTAACATTTGAGACAGCCTGGGTGAAATGTATTCTTTCAAGTAATAATTCCTAAGCATATGACACAGTGGTAGTATGAACGTGGCTTTTACCGAGCTGGCTTTAGTCTGATCGAAGGGGAACGATGGATGTGCTTGGAACAGTTACGTGGGAAGTCCTGTCTAATTCAAAGCCCAAATAAGAACTGAGGCAGAAACTAATGCAGGAGCCCAAGGAAGACTAGGGACTCCAGGCATGAGATTAAGAAAGGAGAAGGAGGGAAGGAAAAGAAAAAGCACTGGTGAGGGAATAACTATACCAAAGCGACTCAGGAGATGTTGATTGGACCCAGCGGTGGCGGGGGGGCGGGTCTGTGTATGTGTACAGGTATATACATATGCGTATGTGTGTGTGTTATAATAGCTAAACATTGCTCCAAGACAGACCCACAGATTAAAACAGGTAAGAAGTGGAGCCAAACTTTGGGGAATTTAGAAATTGAGATGATGGGAGTTTAAATAAAACTGGATAACTCCCCTATATGCCCCTTCTCTCTGCTGCCTTCTACCTGTCTCCATCTGCTGTCATTATATTTTGAAAAGCTATTGATATTACCAGGAATCACCTGGCCTGTGACTAAGTTATTTAGAAGGCTTATAGAAAAGGTGACTAGCAGTTCAAATTTTCTAATACCTGCTATTTAATTTTAAAGTAACCTTTAAAAAAGAAAGGGAAGTCTATACTTTATAATAGCCTATAATGATAAAGAACATGAAAAGGAATATGTATGTATGTATGTATGTACCACTGAATCACTATGCTGTATACCAGAAATTAATGCAACATTGTAAATCAACTATACTTCAATAAAAAAAAAATATTATAGCATCAGTTTGAGATGCTATAACAAACTACTACAGAGCAGATGACTTAAATAACAAACACTTATTTCTCACAATTCTGGAAGCTAGAAGTCCAAGATCAAAGCATCAACAGATTTGGTGTCTGATGAGAAATGGATTCCTGGCTCAGATTCATGGGTCGCTATGTTCTCACATGACGGAAGGGGCAAGGATGCTCTGTGAGGTCTTCTTTATAAAGGCAGAGCCCAACCTCCTAATGCTATTACATTGGAGGTTAGGATTTCAACATATGAATTTTGAAGGAAAACAAACATTTAGTCTATATAATACTCTGTATATACCTGAGTTGAAATAAAATGTGTGTGTGTGTGTATATATATATATATATATATATATATATATATGACTAGTTTATATGATAAATATCAACTAGCAGCCGCCAAAGGAATAAAATATCAGAAATGTATCTAAATGTATTAAATGCCCTTGTCATCACAGAAATTATCCATTATTAAGGAAAGTCTTTTGATATCATGGATGGTAAATGAAAACCTGCTTTCTTTTTTGCTAGCATATTTAATTACCTGTTTTGTAACTGTATGTCCCCGAAGGCATTAAGAAGTCAAATTATTCCAGAAGGAAACAAGGTAGAAGGCTTGTCTTAAAAGATTCCTGAAAATGACAAACTTCAGCACAATTCTTTAATTTTTCACTGTTCTTTGTTGCACTAATCAGCCCCTTCCTCTTTGTTTCACAAAGAACTAACTTTCTAAAAAGGAAAGGAAAAGATGAACTTGGAAAGAGCGCGGAACCTCTGAGCATGGCGCTCCTCACTGTGAAACGAGGGCAGCGGGGCTGGTGTGATGCCTGCTACAGCCAGGGGGCGCTTCGAGCAACTCACATCTATCCGCTCACTCGGTCCTTGCCGCTACAAGGTGAGTATCCTCCTGTTACAGGTGAGGACACTGATGTTGGGCTACGTGCCGGGGGTCACATAGCAAAGGAATGAGGACAAAGTGAAGGCTCAAGCCCAGGGACTTTGGCAACAATGCCTGTACCGTTGGCCACCATGTTGCACGGTCCTATATAAACATGCCACGCCTACCTTCTAGAATCCTTCTGCACACCAAGCCAAAGTACATGAAGCACTTAATACTTTTTAAGGGATTATGCAAAGGTAAGTTAACATTTTTATTAAAGTGAATGATCCCAGGATGAATCAAAACATCCAAGGCTATTATGGATACACTTACCCCAAACCTTCACACAAAAGTTGCTTGATTTGAGATGTCAAATACATTAAAGGGAAAAAAGAAAGAAAGACTTTACATATTTCACTCTACCATAAAACATTATTACTGACATCGTGTCTCACCACAAGTCTTGATAAAATGAGATATCTTAAATTTTGTTACCTTAAATCACACATGAAAACTATAACTTATTTTTGTAAGTGAGGTCATATTGGCTCAGGCAATAAACTTTTTATTTAAACTCACTTTATATTTTGGTTAGATACAGGTCCCATTTAGGATAGTATCTGTCATTTCCTGAGAAATTTTGAAATCATGTTCTTTCTGATTCGTTTGAAATGCTGCAGTGATGAAAAGCAATTGTTTCATCTTGAATCTGGGTTTATTCTATCAGTAAAGAAACATAGCAACCTCACATTTATACTATCCCTTTTAACGTCAATTCTTTAAAAGGTATTTCCCATTGCTTTCCAGCATTTATTTATAAATGTGGCAGAGATCAGCCTCACTCACATAAAATACCACAGGAAAACATTCACAAAAATAGAAACGTAAGGTAACATAGTTCAATAGTTATAAGGATATTGTGAAAACCACAAAACAAAACAAATGTTAGAAATTGCTCTATATCAACATAAAGCATCATAATTTTCATTATCATGATTTTCAAACTTGTAAATAGCTTGGTATCCATGAAACATTTGGTCATGAATTTCAGAATCTTTATGTTTTTCCCCTATGTGTCATATTTTTATTTTATTTTCTTCTCTTGCTTAGAGTCATCAAAGTAATTTGAACTTGGTTGATCATTGGTTTAACAAGCAAGGATTTTGTGTGGTAAACAGTGGAATGTCTAGCAGTGTCCAATCAATGGTGCAGCCAATGCAAAGTAGCAACACTGACCGTTAAAGGTGCGTCATCCTCAGTCTTCTCTAGAGGCATCCTTGTGCAAGTGACTTCACGCATTCAGTGAGCGGCCCTCAGGCAACTAGAAACAGCTAAGGCCCTGAAAGAGCCCAGATTCCAGCACAGTGACTGTATGAGGGACACGGTATATAGTCATTGTTTCAAGAGCTAAATGCTATTCTAGTTTATTGTGTTTAAGGAAAAAGTAATACTTGTTTTTAAAAAGCATTAAGCTCTAGTGATGCTTCAAGTACTGCACTAAGAGCTACACGAAAAAGAAAAAGAACATAATCAATTGCACACACAAGGGCCCTACGTGGAGTCAGGAACGAGGTGGGTCATTAGGAATCTGGGCTCCGTCTGGTGGTGTTTGATGATATTTTACTCCGGACAGCTAAGAACGCTTCTATTTGGCTTTTTCGCTGATGCTGATGGATAGAAAAAGTGGGAATGAAAGGTCCTTTATTAATAGTAAGCCACTGCCTAATACCCTCACGAAGCAAAATTCCTGATGAAGCTGGACAGGCGCCCACAGCTCAGGCTGGAAGCCGAACGAAGCCTTGATTTTGCCAGGTCCTTGCCTGGATTGCCGTGGAGCACCCCGGGCACTGGGCACGGTGAAGCAGGGCTGTGAGAAGAGGAGAGAGAGAAGAAATACAGGACTCTCCAAAGGAACCACAGCTCGCTGACTGAGATCACAGAACAGCCAAAGAAGCAGAGACAAATCACATCCACGTAGAACACCATAGAGTCACGTTCATAAAATCAGCAATGTGTGGTGCATAGCAAAGGAAAAGCACAATGTTCATAATGTCCTAACATGCTGCTCTCAATGGATGGGAGATAAAATAGTCAAAAGGCATTTCACAAGGGGTTCTGCCCTAGATGGGGGATGTGCTGGGTCATTTCACGTGTCAGCTTGGCTAGGCTTTGGTGCCCACCTATTTGGTCAGACATTAGTCTAGATGTTATTGTGAGGGTGTTTTTATAGCAGTGATTTATATTTACAATCAATTGACTTTAAGTAAAGCAGCAACCCTCAACCAACTGATTGAAGGCCTTATGTGCAAAAACTAAAGTTTCCCCAGAAAAGGGAATTCTGACCCAAAAATGTAACATAGAAATCCTGCTTGAGTTTCCAAACCCCTAGCCTGCCTTGCAGATTTTAGACTAAAGACTGCAACATAAATTCTACCTGAATTTCCAGCCGGCCTGTCTTCCCTGCAGATTTTGGACTTGCCAACTCCACAATCATGTAAGCCAATTCCTTCAAATAAACATCAGCCAATCAATCAGTCTCTGAAAAGACAGAGATAAAGAGCTGAACTCAAACATGTGGAATGATTAATTCGATAAGGCAGAGATAGGGACACTTGAGAAACAGTATTTAAATGCTTAAGATATGTGACAATATATTTTATAAACTATCAATGACATACTGGTTTTCATCTGGCTAAAAACTTAAAGTGATTATATTTATGATTGTAAAGAAATTCAAAATACTTTCCCTCCAACAGAACATTTTCTAACTCACAAGGCATCAGTACTAGTAATTTAAAATATATATATATGAAAACTCAAAAGACAAAAATTATTTTAAATAATTATTGTAATACAACCAAAAATCTCCTAAACTACTCCTGGATCGAGGGGGAAATTTAAGTCTCTAATTACAGAGATCTTTGAGAATGGGATGTATACCCAATGGATGTACTTGGCTTCCTCAAAGAATATGTCCCTCCAAAATTAGATTGGGGCCCTAATCTCTAGTGTGGCAGTGTTTGGAAGTGGGGCTTTTGGGAGGAAATTGGATTTGGATGAGGTCATGCAGGTGGAGCCCCCATGGTAGGACTGATACCCATAGAAGGAGATAGAGACAACAGCTCTCTCTCAGCCTTATGCGGATGCAGCAAGAAGGTGGCTGCCTACGAGCCAGAAAGGTGGCCCTCATTACAAGCTGGCACCGTGATCTCATACTTGCAGCCTCTAAAACTGTAATAAATAAATACTTGTTATGTAAGCTGCCAGTCTATTGGTAGTTTGCAGCCGGAGCTAAGACACTTACCCTCTTAATTTTCTGCTGAGATAAGCCAACCAAAACAAAATGGTTGGGAAAACTGTATAGCACTGCAGGAAAATCACAAGGCATTTTTAACTGCATGTTCCAAATGTCAAGGATCTGTAACTTTTAAATAATGCAGTTAAAATAAAATTATGAAGATGGAGGAGTGACAGCTTCTGCCGCCACCACCAGCAAAGTCAGAAAGAGACACCTTGGAAGACAAACACCTGCCCTGCATTGTTACTGCCAAGAAAAACCTGGTCAAAAGATAATTTTTTAAAAAGAGAGAATGATTAAGATAAAATCGTGACTCTCATACAGGTATACAAATGAACACACATCACAGGTTTTATTTTACTCATTAATGAGGAAGCATGAGGTGTCCCAACCAGTTCAAGAAGCTAATATTAGAAGTACAGAATTCACCAGCACATCAATAGAAAAGAATCACTTTGCGTTGCTACCAGTTACCTCCAACCTATACAGTTGTAGCATAGCTCCCATAGAATCAGAACCACACGCTGTCTTTCCAACAGAAAACCAGGTAGATGCTTCAGCAAATGGTTAGGAGATGCAGACTTTAACAGCTCTGGTTTTAGTGACTTCTGTGTAATATGAATAATCTACTACAGAAGATTTCCCTCATCCTCAGCCATTTAAGAGGTCATGATATTAATCCATTCAAGTTGAATAGTTGATATTTATTTTATACTGCAGACTTGAGAGAAAACCAGAGCCTGCTCCAACCAGGCTCTTTATAATTCCTTTTTTTTTTTTTGAACACCAAGGGGATTTTTGAGTAACAGTCTGGAGGACGTAAAAGAACTTGCCAGACAGACACTTGAGGTAACAGTATTTCAGGTAGGAGGAGCAGTAAGCACAAAATTCTGGAGGCTGGAGTGTACCTGATATACACAGCAAAGAGGCCATGGGGCTGAATTAGACTGCGTATGGGAGAGAATGGTAGGACACAAGATCAGACCAATATTGGGGGTAAGAGTGAAAGAGGGAATCAGATCCAACAGGGCCCTTGCAGATCACTGTAAGGTCCTACGTGGCTCTGACCGTCTGTTTCAGTTAGGACAGAAAATTAACCCAAGAAAAGATCTATTGGTAAAATAAGGAATTAGTTCTCTCATATTTAACATGCACAGAGGCATGGGTATCCTCTTTAGTTATTAGGACAGAGAAAAATATTTCCACGATGACAAACCATTCCACAAAGCATGAACCAAATCGATGTCCTCTGAAACACGGGTGTCCAGAAATCCTCAGGAGAGATTGCTATGATTCAACATCATTTTGCCAACCTCAAATATCATTCACAAATATGTGTGGCAATATTATACAGAGGTCAAGAGAGGAAAAACAGATACAAGCTGTACTAAGTATTTATAAATAAAAAATGTAGAGGCAATGTCAAAAGAGGAGAAAAATACACAGCATCTCTGCTCGCATGTTGAGTAGAGAAAGGAGGCAGATACATTTACAATTTTAAGTTCTTCTAAAATAAGAAAATTCATAGTTTCTAGACTATTTTTTAAATCATCTGTTGAGGTCATAAAATCCATTGAAGCCCTTTCTGTTCCCACTTCCAAGGGTGATTTATTTTACAAAACTATTGCAGATCCTGTAAGGTGGTTTTCACCAAGAACGTACAACCTTGAAATGCAGGCGAAGTTCCGTTTCTGTCTTCAGGAAGCAGTAACCCAGAGTCATTCTCTGTGGGCGCTAAATGAACATTAATTAATGATGAATGGAGGATACTTTACCATCTGTTCAGCACTGATTCAAAATATACTGTTGTTACTTAATTGGATTATTTTTAGTCTTGTAGTTTCAGCTGGGTGAACACTAATGGCTGGATCTGTGAAATGCCCTGGCAAATCATAACTCTCATTTTGAAATCCTTGTCTGGAGGGGTGGCTAATTATTGGAGGATAAGTACATCCAAACAGCAATGAAAGAAGGTCTTTTCTAACATTTGGTTTTCTTAACGTGATAAAGCATTCCCTCTGCAGTAGAATAATTCAAGTCATGTATAACAAGTGACAGCCTAGAGGACTGGGAGCCAGTGGAAGAAAAACATGAAAAATATTTTTTAAGGAAAAAAAGATAAATGGGATTTACATATACATAACATTGTCTTCTTTTTGTCATTAAACCCCCAGCACTTCCTCGCTCGTATGGAGCTGCCATACTGTGCTGCACTCTGAAGATATGTGCTATGATATACCGTGGGACCAACAAATAAAATTCCAATTCAGATATATGACATATAATAATAATATGACAGCCGTTTCTTTATGAAGGAGAAGTGAGCTATTCTTAAAATTACTTAAGGCAAGAGGCTTCTGAGAGGCTACATTCCTTTTTTCAAACTTTCAAATTAAAACTAAGAATAGGAAGTAAAGACATTTACTTAGGTACCCAAGAGGGTTGTGGTTCGATTTTAGTGGACTCTTTTTGAGTTCGTGGATTGCATGCTGGAATAATTTATTGATAGCCCCAAATGCTTTATTTGCCCCAGTGAAGGACTTTATTAAAGGTATGATTTTCCCTTGTCTGCTTTCAGCTGCTCCCACACACCATAACCATCTTAGACATTTAATGATATCAGACTTAAAAGACAGTCAAAATCACGCTTCTGCGAGGCATGCTCAGATTAGCAGAGGGTATTACCGAGGCCAATTGCCAGCATTCAAGTGCTAGTTCCACCAGTACCAGCTATGTGACCTCAGCCTCTGCAAGGCTCAGTTCTGCCTCAGAAGAAAAATGAACATTTTAATAAAATTTGCATCACACATTTGGTTTGAATATCACATTAAATAATGCATGTAAGGTGTTTTGTACAGTACCTGGCATTTTCCATGTTTTCTGAAGTATGTATAATATAGAAATTGCTAACCACACCACCTGTCCTGAGGGAACCCTAACCACTGTCACTCACACAGGCCCCTTCTGAAGGGCCTTTTGCATGTGGATCCCATGAGTTGGACCCAGGCCACGGTGGGTTTGACCAGGGCAGGGAGCCTGGTGCAAGGACAGGCAGCATATAGGCTGATGAGAGACCGGTGAGGTAGCCTAATGCAAAATCTTTCCTCTAAAGGTATGACTGTAATTAACTAAACCAAGGCGGGAAGAACCCTCTTGGGCAAGAAGAATGAGATATATCAGAAGAATCCAGTGGCAGCTGGGGTAGAATTTAGATGGCACAAACATGGGAAAGATAGCAAATAAAAGACATGGGGCAACAGTATATATGAATAAGCAGAAGCATGAGGCAAGGAGGGAGTCAGCCTGCAGGGGCAGAGCTGGTAGGAGGGGGCCAGACAGGGAGAACATGAGTCCACATGGTGAGTACAGAGCAGGACAAAATACATGCTTGCTGCTGAAGAGGCTGCATAATCCCCTGGCCCCTCGAGCTGACCACCTGTGCCTTTCTCTCCAGCTGGACCCATCGTGCCTGTGCCTAGGCACGAGCAGAAAGGGTATTTCTGGCAGCACGCTGCCCAGACTGCTCAGAAACCAGGTCAACTTGTGCAGGGAACCAGGGCTGTGAGCATCCACTTCTCCTCAGTCCTCAGGCTCCACATGAGCAGCAATGCTGAAGATCAAACACAGTGTCGGTATGTAGCTGCCTGCTTTATCACCCCGTGGACTTTGGCAAAGTCAGCAGGAAAAGCTACACTTTTTCTGTCCCTGGAAACCATCTGGAAAATGCCAGCTCAAATTAACCCTTTATACGTAATGTCTTAGTCCTTGCCTGTCTCTGCCTCCTTCATCCAGCCCTTCACTTCCTCAGTTCTTCCTACGTGTGTGTGCGCAGTAACTGCTACAGCAAGCACCTCACTCTCAGCATATTTTCAGTGATTCTGTTCTTTTGATTGGTATTATTTCTAACCCTAATTAATAATAATTTAAAGAGCTAATGAGGTTTTTTGAATGTTTGCCTTATGCCAGACACTGGTCTGAGCATGCCACATGAATTAAATCATTTATTCCCCACAACAATTCAATCAGTTGGTATTGTCATAATCTCCGTTTTTATAGATGAAGAAAGTAAAGGACAGCAATTCTAAGAAATCAGTTCAAAATCATTTCCCGTAACGTTTATAGGTATGGCTGTTCATGTTTTATTTGCTTCTCACTATGTCATTACAATAAAGTCTGAATACTCAGGTTAACATGCACGTTTACTGGTTCCTTGAAGCCTTTAAAAAAAAAAGCCAGACTAAAATTCTTTAATATGTTTTCACATGTATGTGTCCTTAAATATTTTTCCTTTGAAAGTCAGAGTCTGTACAAAGAGATTACTTACTGATGCAGAGTTATAAAGAATCACACTTGTGCCAATACAAATGGCCTTGCTATAGTTAAGAAACAGGGGGCCAGTGTGGCATTACAAACAGAAACAAGGGAGAGTTAAAGGAGGTGAGGTCAGAGTGGTAGCCAGCGGTAAGATCATATAAAGCCTTGCAGGGGGAGGTGGGGGTCTTGGTGAAGCCAACAGGGTGGCAATCATTTGCAGATTTTGAACAGGGGAAGGGCATAACATGATTTGTGTTGTAGAAGAATGACTCTGGCTGCTAGTCGGAGGAAAAGAGAAAAACAGTTGAAATGTGAGGGTAGAAGAAGGAAGATCATCTAGCAATCTGTTACAATTATCCGAGCAATAAATATTGGTGGCTTTGATTAGAGAAGAAGAGGTAAGAGTGTAAAGAAGTGATGAGATTCTGGGTACATTGAGGAGGTAACTGTCAGGATTTGCTAATGGATTGGACGTGATGTGTGCATTCGTTTTCTATTGCTGCACAATTTACCACAAAAGTATCAGCTTGAGACAACAGCCATTTGTTATCTTGCAGTTTCTGTGCCTCGAGATTCCAGGCATGGCTCATCCAAGTTCTGCCTTCAGAGCCTCACAAAGCTGAAATCAAGTGTCACTTAGGCTGCACCCCCATCTGAAAGCGCAAGAAGGAAGGATCTACTTTACAGCCTCCTTGAAATGTGGACAGAATTACTTTCCTCGCAGCTGTAGAACTCACAGCAATTTGCTTCTCCAGAGCCAGCAACAGAGATAGAGTGTTGGTTATTTGAATTCTCCATCTTCAGGGAATGTCTAGGTCCTCTAATAATAGGCTATAATAATGGGCCATGATCAGGTCTGGGATACCCAGGATTATCTACCCTTGGATTAACTCAGAGTTGACTTATCAGGGATCTTATCTCTCTACTTTTACATATAGCATAACATAATCACGGAAATTATGTCCCATGCACTATGTATGCCATGTTCTATAGAAGCACATCATGGGGCCCACTCACACTCAAGGGGAAGGACTTGCACAAGGGTATGGGTATGAGGGGGCAGATATCATGGGGGGCACCCTAGGTTATGTCCCCCAGAAAGTGTAAGAGTTAAAAAAGGGACCCAGATGGCAGCAGATCTTTTGCCCAAGCAACTATAAGAACTGAGTTTCTATTTACTAAATTAGAGAACATGGGCGAGAAGGCTTGACGTGGGAGCAGAAAACCAAATGTTTGGTTTCAGGCATATTGTATTTAAGAAGTTTTTTTGACATTCCAATAGAGATGTCAAAGTAGGCATGTGCAAATTGCAGGTGACATGGGAAGACTGCATGAGCGTCCAGGCAGAAACTAACATGTGGTACCTGCCTGGGTGAATTACCCACAGTGCAGGTTCTTTGCCTTCCATCTTGATAGTTCTGAAATGTGACTGAGTCAGTGCTCAACAGCTGATCAACCTGAGTCTGCTCACTTCTAAAAGACTAAATAAAACACTAACAAGAACACATCAATTTGCTGGAGCAAATGTCACCATAAAGCAGACTGGATATTCACCTAACTATGGTGAGCACTTCTCCTTTAAGGTCTAGGATGGACACTGCTCATCTTTGATGTAATGGCTCTCATTTTTCTATGAATAGACCATAACAGACCACCTCCCTCACCAATGGACATATTCTTTCCTTAACTCAGAAACTTTCCCTTTCTTTTCTTCTTCCCAAACTTTCTTGAAGTATGACCCACTTTTGTGAGAAGTAGTGGCTTATCATCATAATAATTTCTAAAAAGGATTGGAAGGCTTTTTAATAGAAGGATGGGAAGTATAGGAAGCTTAGAAAAACCTCACAGCCACCACATATCATTCTGAAATGTGTCCTGAGTGGGATGACTCCCTCTTGAAAATCCCTGCTTTTGGTTTTTTAATAGGATGGTGCACTTGGATGTTATATATATTAATTTCATAACTCTCCAAGAATAATTTATCACTTTTTTCACAATTTCTTGAGTTTCATCTAATTGTAGCCACATACTGTCTGTACCTAATAAGTTATATATACTGTCCAATTTTACACATAAAAATTGAAGCTCAAAAAAGTTAAATAACATCCCTAAATCTCATAACTAGACAGGATCAAGGAAATTCATGCTCAAGTCTAGAAAATTCCCAAAGCACAAACTCTTTCTTAAACAACTACATTTTTAAAACTGTGGAGGCTGGGGTGGGTGGTGAGGGAGGGTATAAGCTAAAAAAGTTAGAAAATTCTTCCTTCCCTTGTGGGGTAATTAGAGGTAAGTTGAATAATCCTAGAAAACAGTTGTCTATCATTCTTCCAATGTAGTTTCAATAAGTGGGGTAAGCAGATTAAAATATCTCCAAATCCCTATTTCCTCCCGAATTCACTACCGATCCTTCAATATCTAAGTTCAGATGACTCTTCAGTAAACCCCAGATAAAATCAATACCCCTCTCGTAATGTTCAAGACATGCATCTATTTTAGTACTTACCATGTTTATTACAATGTTCCTTTCTGGCCATCTTCCCTACTAGCCTAGGAGTATCTTTAAGGTGGATGTTGTGTCTCAAGCAGCTTTTTATCTTCAGCACCTAGGACAGTTCACATGAGCTTAAATGATGTTCAGCAACTGCTGAAGGAATGAATGAAAGAATAAACAAATGAAGGAGCAAATGAACAATGTTTATGACTTACCACTGTCACCATTATTGCAATAATATAGTGCCAAGCATGGAATTCTCCAAGAAGGAATTCTCTTCTATTTGGTTAAACCAAAGTTAAATGTAGATTCCAATTTGCATCCTGGAATATGTATAGCTTTAAGTAAATAATAATGGCTCTTATTTATGGAGTATATGTTTACACTGTGTAAAATACTGTGCTATGTCTTTTACATATATCTTCAGTTTTAATCCTAACAAAAGTATGAAGAAGTGGGTATTACTGCCCTCATTTCCATATGTAGTAACTGATACTCAGACCTTCCTGCAAAAACCACACATTTAGCATAATATAATACCCTTAAAATATTGCTAAATAAATCAAGGTCTGTGGTAATTCGATGTGGAAGAAAAGATAAAGTAGAACCAACATCTTACAGTTTTGCTTTAGTCTCTATGACTAATTGTTCAGTGTTGCAAAGTGTGTACACCTTTAATAGCTATTTTACTGGGGGACATTAAGAGTGACTCTGGAGAATATCTTCTATCCCTGTAGCATCTCAGTTTGGCACTGGTTCTGGTTTGTCTGATGAAGCTGTTTCATCTGAGATTTCTGTGCATCTAATGTGCGTGTGTATTTTACACTTTGCCCAGCCATTCTGGTAGTAGCATATGGTTAGTTTGTTAATTGGGCTTTTTGTTATGCTGTGTCTGCAAAGCTTCTTTTAATTTATATTCAAATGTTTGTCATCCTCTGGCAGCCTGTTTTGTGATGTCTGTGTTTGCTTTGTGACCCATGACTATAGCATGTTTTTCAAGCTGTATTCTGACACATTATTTGAGGATGCCCACCATGTGCTGGCTTCTTACGACAATATAACTCCTGCTCTGCCTTCTTAACTATCCAGTAAAGCTGGCCTTGGGAGAGGGCAAGGAAAGGGCAGCGTCATTGTTTCAGCTCATTAGGTAACTGCACTGTTAAAAATGCTCTAGATGGGATGAAATTTGGCTTGTTTATCAAAGACAGAAATCTAGGTGATTCGTGTAGCATCTAACATCTACAAAAGCCTACCTTTTGCCAGGCACTGTGCATGGGTCAGGTTCAGAGGATTCAGTAAAAGAAGATGAAGTAAGGAAGCCACCAAGGATGGTACTAATTGCAAACTTTCGAACCTACCTTCCTGGGCTCAAATTCCAGTTTCACTAATCACCAGTTGTGTGACCTTAGACAAGATGCTTTACCTCTCTGTGCTTTAGTTTTCTTGTCTATATAATGTGGGTGACCATAACATCTATTTCATAGGATTCGTGGAAACCCTATGAAATATGAAATCCTATGAACCAGCACCTATAAAGCACTTAGAATAATGTGTCGGACATAGTAACCCTGAGGAAATATTAGCTCTTATTGTTATTACTTTT
Organism: Camelus bactrianus; assembly: GCF_048773025.1. NCBI lineage: Eukaryota > Metazoa > Chordata > Mammalia > Artiodactyla > Camelidae > Camelus > Camelus bactrianus. Next base: position 11,438,898 of record NC_133541.1, read on the forward strand.
TTATACAAGTTCTAATAAATATAGTAATCTGGTTAGTACAAGGGGGTTAGTTAATCTGGTTAGTACGATCTATTGCAAAGCAGAAATAAAAAGCCCAAAGGGTCTAATCAATATTTTCCAAACTGCATTCTGGAGCAAATTAATAGACTTAAAGAAAAACGTTCTTATGTTTACATAAGTATGGGAAATTCTGAGTTAAAACAGATGGCTGTACACATCGCAGAGCCTGCACTAAGCTGATGTATATTGTGACTCTCCAAGAGAAAATTCAGCTCTCAAGCTTTTTGAATACAGAAATTCCATATAGATGTACATCTTAAAGGACTAGTTTCCACACAAGATCCTTCGGGAAGTTCTGATCTGGGTAAAAGCTGTTAACAATCATAAGTAGCAATTAGAGGAAAGTTAGAGTTTAGGATATCAACCATACTCCTAAATATTTAAGATTGAGGTCTTGGATATTTATGTGAAATTGCAGCTATGCAATTATGTGACAGCTCACACGTGCACACACACGCACACGCACACACACAGAATTTATCCACGAAGAAATCTTTGTTGTCACCACAGGAGACCAAATCCTGTGACATTTTTGGTATCTCGTTCGTTCTGGAACAACATTTCTCAGAGGAGAAGACTGAGAGCCTCCAAATCTCCAAAACAAAAGAGACAAAACGCGCTAGGATTCTGCAGAGTGCTGGCACTTCCACACTGCTCGTGTGAAATCATGAAGATAGAGAATATTATCTCCAATTTTGCTCCTGGCAGAGAATGTAAAAACATATTGATTTGCTTGTTGGTCTGATAATTTATCAAATGTTTCTCTAATTACAGGGAAGTTGAAGAAAAAAGAGGGTAAAAAGGGAACCTTAGGGAATGTAATGACAGTAGCCAGAAAGTAATAATGTCTGGCAGACAGAAATAAATAAAGCATTTCCTCTTGGCTAAGGAACTTTTATATTTGGCTTTTTTTTAATTAAAAAAAAAAACTTGTATGGAAATATTTAACCAGTTTTAATGTAAATATAAATCTTAAATATCCTTTCTACACTGTGCTAGATGCTAAGGGGGAAATGATGAGAGTGGCACAGTAGTCTCATACCTGTGCTCACAGATAATCACACAATTTCAATTCACAGCTCTGAGCAAGGCCATTTAAGAGCTGGGGAAACACATGGATGAGTCCCTTAACCCAAGCTGACTGGGGAAGAGGACAAAGAATCCTTCCAGAGGAAGTGGAAGCTAAGCTGAGGCGTAAATAGGAGCTAGCAAGGCGATGGCCGGTGGTAGGAAGAGATGAGTCTTATAAAAGAGAAAAGCCTGAGGGCAAGAGAAAGTGAACAGGGCTTGAGAACCAGAAGTAAGCTTAGTGGGACTACAGTACAGGGTGTAAAGGAGCAAAATGATGAAGGGCGAGAGGGAGGGGTGAGCCAGGGGTAGATCATGAATGATTTCACAAATCAGGGTAAAGGACTTGCAGTTTCTCCTGAGGATTCCTGGGAGCTGTGGAAGCGTTCTAAACCAAGCAGGGACATGATCAACTGCTCTTTGGAATAACTCCAATAATGCCATGAGGAAATTAGTTTGGTTGGCGGCAATATTTGTACCCAGAGGATCATATAGGAGACTGTATCTGTTAAATGAAAAGAAAAGAAAAGAAATGATGGTGGATAGTGGATGGAAAGATGTGAGAAGTTCAGGAGGCAAAATGTATGACTGGTTTAATGTGGGAGATACAGAGAAAGAGGAAGAAGGATTAAAGGGTGACTCACAATTTCCTAGATGTGGGTGCCACTCATTGATTCTGGAGAGCAGAGAAGGAGAACAAGGGCTGAAGATAGCACATTTAATTTGAGATACGTGGAGCTGGGCATCTACCTGGAGATGACCAATGGGCAGTCGGAGATGCTGGAGACACACTTGGGTGCTGTTATCATAGAGTGAGATGATGTCTACAGAGTGTGTATCAAGGGAGAAGAATTTCTAGGGAGATACCCTCAAGGAGAACCAGAAGACAAAGAACTCTCAGAGAGACTGAGAAGTCACGAAAATAACTGGAGAAGGAAAATCAGCAAAGGGATAAAGGCATGCTCACTCATGTGTGTTGCGTGATGCTAAGAGAAGAAAAGGTTCCTCCTGGGAAGCGTCTTTTAAGTGCAGCACCACTACCATTGTTTTTAAAAACCAGTAGCTACTGCAGATGGAGCGAGCTGAAGACTGAGAGAAGACCAGGGTGCAGGACAAGGATGTGCTCTCCAGAGGTGGCTGGGAGGAGCGATGTAGCAAGAAGCTGTAGGAGGTTGCAAGATCATGGAAAGAGGTTTCTCCTAGTATCTTTTTCTTTATGAAAGCCTTAGATACTTAAATACGGATGAGAAGGGAATAGTAGATAAAGAAAACATTTCTTTTGGAATTGTAGATTGAGTAAAGCCTCTGATGAGACAGAAGGGATAAGATCTTGAGGTCAATAGTCCTTGGCTTTTTATTCATGCCCAAAAAAACTCAGTTATACGTCTATCATATCACCTCTCAACAGGCCTCGTAGGCCTCCTCTGTAGTAGTTGTCTGTCATGAGCTACATGCAGACAGAAACTGTCTCCATCTCACTCATTATTGTACCAGTCATACCTATAGAAGATGCTCAGTAAACATGCAGTTAGACGTAGCAGGTGATTGTTAGTATTTCCATAATGTAGGTTTTAGGAAAGAGGACTTGATGTAAAGACCAGAAGCCACAGCCGTTATTTCAAGGTCTAAATGTTTCCCAAACTTAGCAGAAGCTCAACAACGTCCTTTTCTAACTCAAACCCTGAGACTCTACCAAGAGGCAGTGTGGTTTAATGCATGTCCATTTTGCTGCCTTTGGACCCAGTCTGAGTCCTATATTCTACCACTTATTAGAAATAGTGGACCTCAGACATAGTGTTCAACATCTCTTAACCTCAGTTTCTTGACGTGCAGAGACTAGGAAGAAAATAGGCCTGGGGGAGAGAGACAGAAATGGAAGCAACCCCAGAGCAACAGAACCCTCCAAGGGCTGTCCGGAAACAAGTATTCAGAACCAAGGGCTGTGTATCTTAGCATCCAAAGATTTTCAGGATTTCATAAAGAAAAATCGAACAGAGTCCTACCAAATAGATATTTTTAGGAACTTGCTTTATTCATAACTAAGGATGATTTTTTTATTAGCATTGAAATTGTACATCAGATGGTTTAAAACATTTATTCTCTTAAGGGCCCCTCCAGTAGACTGATGGTCCCAGCCCAGCTTAATGCCACACAGTTAGCAAGTAACAAAGCTGCGATTCAAATCCATATCCAGCATAAAAATTCGATCTCAAATTCCTCTTAACACACCTACTAGAAAAAGACAGACATCTCATAGAAAGATGGGCAAGAGACTAAACAGGCACTTCATGGGGGGAAAAAAAAGGTATCCAATAGGTAATAAATATATGCAATGATGCTCAACATCATTGATCATCAGGGAAATGAAAAGTAAATCCACAAGGAGATACCACCAAACCCTGGCCAAGTGCCTAAAACGTAGGGGGTTCCCAGAAGAGTCAGGCATCTTATCTTTATAACACAGGAGTCTTTCTGGAGTTACTATTGGATCTATTTATCTATGGTCTTATCTTAAAACACACATTTGAATGGGCCAGAGTTAAAGGAGTTTGAATTCAGCATGTGACGGATTTCATGGTTTAGTTTGGTTTGGTTTGGTTTATCTATTTTTGCAAGTTATAGTGAAACCCCTGGTTGATTTTTCTGTTTCAATTCTGTTTTCCTTTCGGAGTCTAGCTGCCAGCAGGACAAATGTTATCTTTATTGCTACATATTTATATACTGCATATTAATACATAGGCACATATTTATTTATTGAGTTCCATGCTTAGGAAATGTGCACTTTCCTGAAGTATTAGACTTCAAAAAACTTTCTCTAAAAACAGAAAAATGAGCTTCCCCACTCCTCCTCTGCTTCTCCTCTCTTCGTCTTCCCTGACTTGTGGTCCACATCCCCTAGGGCACAGCTCTCCTTTTCTAGCCGACGGTTCCCCTGGCTTCTCCCCAAGCCCTCCTCTGGAATGTGGTTGCCCTGAGTCTACACATCTTCCCTGAGAAGCCAGCTCCCCTCTCCTCTGCTAAGACCTACCCTCCCCCTTCCCACAGGAAACCCCTCTGGCTGTGCGGACTGAGCCTTTTCCCAGCCCCTCACCAGGGTGCCTTTGAGGGGAGGGGAAGAAAGGCATGCATTTCACCTTAGGGTATCTTTCTACATATTGGATCTATTTGCTTCCTGTACTCTCATTTATTTCAAAATGATGTTGATATGGAACTGTGCTGTTCATTTCAAAAATTTCCAGCTAAAAGTTAACCATCTGGGCCCCTTAGACCATGACAGATAGACATACACATGACCACATATATATTAAGATCTTTTGATGGCATCATAATGCCTTCTTTTAGAACTATCCAGGTCCACAAATGCCCTTTTTATTGTGAAGTGTAAAACTATGCAGCAGAATTTGCTACCCATGTGATATTTCAGAATGGACTTTTTATTACGTGGGAAAAAAGAGAAGAAAGCAGCTGTTTTTTTTTTTTTTAATCAGGAAGTTTCTTTTCTCTTATTTCTTTCCTTCTTTTCCTCTCTCTCTCTCCTTCCTTCCTTCTTTCTTTCTTTTTAAATTGTAGATACACTGAAATAGTATCTTGCTCTATAGAAAGAAAAGTTCTTATAATTTACATAGAAGTCATTATAAAGCTAATATGAGAAGCCCTCTGTGATTATTTTTAAGATTGCTTTGCTGACACCTACTGGATAGGATCTTTTACACAAACATATAACACAAGTAAAAGAATGAGGATTTCCTATTCTAATTTGGATGCATGAAATTTTCTTAAATAATAAAATGGATGAAATTAACTAATTAGATTAATTTTTAATTCCTTGTGTGGTTCAAATTAATTTTCTTTTTTATTCTTCCTCTTTCTTTCTTTCTTTCCTTTGTTCTGTCTTTTTTTGTGGGCAGGGGATGTATAAAGACCAAACATTTCAAAGTTTCACCTTGGAAAGAAAAGGTACCACTTTCCTTTAAAATAGTAATAAATTGAAAAAATCTATTTATACTTAACATACTATCTAAATTGTCATATTCCTGCTAGTAGATCTCCCAGTTTAACAAAACAGATGAGATGGGGGAAAAAAAATATTATGTAAATTAATCAGCTGGTTTCCGCTGAGAAGTTAATGTGCTCTCTTCGGTCTTTAAATAAGGACCTTTTGATCCCAAGCAAGCATTTATGAGTATCTGGAATTCCAAAATAAACATGAAGTTTATTTAATGGTTAACTAGAGATAATAAAGCTATACCTCTTAGAGCTACAATTTTAAAACCCTTAATAAATTTATAGCTACAATGGGACTTAAATTGATTCAGTTTAAACATTTGATTTTTAAATTGTATAGATAGTGAGGGCAAGGGCCAAGAACTGAGACAACAAGAAATGTCAGAATGCTGCCTGGAACCCAGAACCTGAATCCCAAACCAATGCTTTATACGGTTTCTACTGCATCATTGGCCCTTAATTGTTGCTTTATTATTTATCCCTTGATATCAACTATTTGCATTAGTTACGGATCACAATCATTCCTTACTTCAACTCATTGGCTTATCAGATGCTCTAATGGAGAACATGATCTGGTGAAAAACTTAGAAAATGTTAGTTATCTGTTGACACATAATCAATAATCACAAACATAGCAGCTTAAAAATGCTTATTTATTATGCATAGTTTCTGTGAATAATCTATAGTTTCTGTGGGTCAGGCATTCAAACATGGCTTAGCCTGGTCCTCTGCCTCAGAGTCTGAAAAGGCTAAAAACAAGATATTGGATAGGGCTGTGACCTCATCAGAGGCTCAACTGGGGGGAGGATCTACTTCCAACATCTCTCATGTTGTTGGTAGAGTCCATTTCCTTATAGCTGCAGGACCAAGGCTTCATCCTCTTCTGTGTGTGGGCTTTCCAAACATGGCTGCGCACGTCTTCAAAACCAACGAGGGAGAGCAAAACCCTTCAAAAGATTGTGCTACGATTTTACATAACATCACCACAGAATAATGCAGTACATGTAATCATAAACACCCATCACCTTTGCTGCATTCTGTTGGTTAGAATTGTCACAGATCCTGCCCACACTCAAGAGAGCACCATGTGCTGGGGATCCTGGGACCCACCCTAGAATCTGTCCTCCACAAAAGAGACCCAAGAATTCTAATCTCAGGTTCATATCCAGTTGACATTTTAAAATATAAAAGTGGCCCAGATATAATTTTGCCTTGAAAATGCTAATGTGTGTCTGTTTAATTTAATATAAAACATGAAACAACACTTGAGTGCTGCTGGTCCCTTCCACAAATGAAACTGCTCCAGGGAAAGAACCTAGAGTGAAGCCACCTCTGATCAGTTGCCACCCTCAACTGTGGGACGAGCCCGTCACTCAAGCGGGGCTGTGAACGCACTTCAGGGAGGGACGATAGATGTGGCAGAGGAGAACTTGCTCCAAAACAGCCACAGAGCAGGCAAAATAATGAAATATATCCATTTGCATGGGCCCTACATAGCACACAACTATTTTAAGTTTTAAAATTAGTTCTTCCGTAAAGTGTACAACCAAAATATTTATTGCTGACACATTTTTCAGCACTTCTTTCAACTGTCTTGATTATATTTTTTAAATACCATACATTTTAGAGTTGTCTCCTAGGAGCCAAGCAGCTGCAGTTTTTTCAAATTGTTTGTCCTTCATTAATTCTTGGAATTCATGAACTTGGATTTGAATAGCACCATAGACAGTACCAGAACAGATGTAAGGAATGTTTTATTGACGTGAATAAGCAACACGAAGTTGTCTCCTAGATGGAGAGAGTTTGGCTATGGCAATATGTGACGGTAATTTTGTAACCTTAAAGATGAGTTATAACCAATTAAGCACTGACTCAGCAAAGTTAGCATAGTGCCAAATTGATAATATATATTCAACGATTCTTATTTAATCTTGGAAGTAACCTTGTAAGCCACAGTATTACCCTTACTTTTATAGATGAGGAGAGCAACGCTTAGAAGTGAGGCAACTAGCCCGAGGGGAAGTAGATAATGAGTAGGAGTGTGCTGCCTTCACATCTACCGCCGTTTCCATCACAGAGCAGCCACCTAAGGTTCTTGTTTTAAATCAGTTTGATTTCTTATGCCTTAACATATCTAAAGGAAGTATCTTTGCTCCCAATTGATATTGTTTGCTGGAGTTCACCCAAAGCTTATGTTGCCGAAAGATCAGCCCCCATCCCTGATGAGGCAAATAACCCAGAGACAAAGTCTTGGAGCTTAGAAGAGAAGAGGCAATTTTATTGCTTTGCTGGGCAAAGGGGACTCACAGCAGGCTAGCGCCTTGAAAACTGTGAACCCACCTTGGGGATGGGGTGGGGTGGTTATACAGCCATGGCTCAAACAATAAAGCATTGATAACAATCAACAGAATCATTTTCTCATCAGAAGACAGAATGGCATCATGATGCCGCCAGGCGACCTGTTAGCAGTTAGATTTCTTTATCTCATAAGCACTCAAGGTGTGGTCTTCTTGGTAATTCAGGCTATTTTGTAAGGTTATAGTCCTGTGACCTCCCTGGAGAAGGACTCAGAGACCAAGCATGATTATTACTTTCAATGACTGGAATAACGTAGAAACAGTAAGACTGATAGCTTTAGTTTTAACAGTGGGCCTGGAACTGTGAGTAGCAACCAATCAGTCAGGTCAGTTGACCGTTTTAAGGGCAAGCATAAGAATGAGTGATCCGTTAGCCTAAGTGCGGCCATTTTAGTAATCTTCCTTCACTTATACCTATGTCTTAAGTTGATTTGAAGAGTGTGGGTGTGTACTTTACAGTTTTTTAATACACCTTGGATAAAAAAATGAAGTGTATAAAAATCAAAATGTCCTTGATTATCCAACTTCTGCCACGACAGTGCTCGGCAGAGAGGGGAGATCTCAAGTTGAGCTCTTGGCCACTGAGATGCACAGATTCCTGCAGGGCTGTGAGAGCCAGTCCAGGAGGCAGCCAAGAGACACTGCAGGGCTTCCATGACAGGAGGTGCTTTGTCGCAAATAGTGAAGCGATCAGTCCGCTAATTGCCCTGCACATATATATGGTGGTTTAGATTTTTAAAAACATGCTCGTTAAAACCGGTTGAGGAAGGATGAATTATTCAATAAACAAAAAATAGCTCTGCTTCACACCAAAACCAAACTTTTATTGCAGTAAATGTAATCGTAAAAATATTAAAATATTATACTTTTGTGTTGGGAAAGGGTTATCACAGCACATTAGCTAAGTGTACACACACACACACACAAATACGCATGTAACTGTAGAGGTTCTCTATTGCTCTCTCTTGCCAGCATCCATTGCCTTGTTTAGAAAGAGAAGACGTCTGATGCTTTCGGGAAACATCCCTTCCTGTTACGTAGTCCTTTTGACTCCTCTTCTCTACTCTCCAATTCCAGATCAAAACCAAGCCCTGAGATGTGAAGCCTTTCAAAGATTCTACTAGAATTCTCCAGAAAAGGACTCTCTTTCCAAGGTCTTGGGAATTAAAGATCCAGTAAGTGTGAAACTGCTGAAGCAGTCAAGAAGGACAGGGAGGGGAGACGAGTTGAAGAAGGGAAGGAGGACAGCAGAAAATATAAGAAAGGAAATGAAAGATGAAGGGAAAAGAGGAAAAGAAGACAATTATCAAGAATCCTCCCTTTGCAACGTGTCTTTGAAATAAGTTGTTTTAGACTTAGGATGATATGCGTGCCCACAGTTTACTTAGAATTATGGAGTGAAAGGCAGTTACCAATTTTCAACATTTGAATTTCTTTAAATGACTATATTCAATCTTGCTGTGTTGGGAAGTTCTTCAAAATTAAGCCAGAAAAAATGGCCTGCTGATGGAAGTGAAAAAGACTTCCCCTAAGAAAGAAAGCTGTGAGTGTGTGTGCTTTCTGTTTTGTTACACCCTGTGCAGGAGACTACCTAAGACCTCTTTTCATGTCCCTTCATTGTGCTCTGTTGAAATTCATAGGGTTTAAAGGAAACTTAAGGATAACGAAGAGGCTGTGATTTGTTGTTATGCAGAAAATTTTAATCATCAAAGAAACCAAGAGCTATGTTAGCAAAAAATACTTAACGTCACATTTTATATTTACCAAAATTGATGCACAATTATGTCAACTAATTTATACTTAATCCATTGTTGGAATAATTTATTTATGAAAATTAACTTGAATAACATTGCAATCAGTGGGAGGACTGGGATGGGGGAAAGCATAAATAGCATAAATAAATAATGAAGTGAAATAAATAAATGAAAAGGAGCTGTAGTTCACACTTAGAAATGAGTTAGGGCTGTGTGTCTTCCCCTCATGTGGAAGATGAGTACAAATGATCTGGTGTGCAAACGTCAAAGAAATGTGAAATGGGCTGAATTCCTGGGTTTCGGGGAATGGCTTTATTTTGGAACAACCAACCACCGCCTTCAGCCATGCTCTGTCCACATTCCTGTCCCTGCTTTTCGTCAGCGTTTGTGGAAGAGTCCATCTTTTTCTGGTCATTGTCAGTTTTGAGAACAACTTCATACAGGTAATTATCAAGAGCACTTATTTTCCACTCCTCACGTGTCCGAGGGACAGAACGTTCATTGAAAGAAGCTCCCATCCCCCCTTTCTGCCTCTCTCATTACTTCTTGAACAGCAGTTGTCCAACACGGCTGTGACAGGGTGAGCAAGTTAATTTAAGGTAAGATTTTAGCAGAGCTGTGTGCAACACAAGAGAAGCCTTATTCTCCAGCCAGAGTTACCTGTAGCTGAAACAATGCTGTATTTAAATTTCCCCCTGTCCAACTTCTAAATCAATCAGTTGCTTTAAACAAAGACCAGGCAAGGAAGAAGGATGTTAAGTGTTCGTTTCTCGAATCCCAATGATAATTGAGATGCATTTTCAGTCATTAGAATTACGGTCTAATATTACATTTGATTCAAAACTTCTCTTCTTCCTTCATGCAGGCCTGACCCACTGTCCACGCACTTCCAGTGGGAAGAGGGGTGTGGTTCACTCTTTCACTCTTCTCTGCCCTCTTATTCACTAGGCAATATCCACCCTTCCAGGCCTCTGTGATGGCCATACTCAGCTCTCCTTCCTCACAGCCAAGGGTTCCCTCACTTCAGCAAGCTTCTGTCTTGGGTGAGTTCTTTCAAGGTAGCTTGAGCCCCTGTCACCATCATGGGAGGAAGTATGCCAGTCAGACTTGCAATATTTAAATCTGAATGTTTCATGTACCAGCCAAGTGACCTTGAGCAAGTCTCAGTGCCCCGTACATAAAATGGAAAACTAAATTACCAATATCACATGGTTGTTTAATGACTAGATGAGATACGTGTGTGTGTGTATACATAACAGACATGAAGTGTTTACTATACTGCCTTGCATTATTATGTGTTATATAAGTGTTAAATAAAATAAGGTGCCAGGGTCTCTTTCTGGGAGGCACTTCCAATCTTTCCAGTGGCTCTCTTGGTGCTCTTCACTGACTTGGATCAGAAGCAGATCCTCAACACCATCTCTAGGCTGACCGCCTCCTTCTCTTTGGGACTTCTCCCATGAACTCCCCTTGAGAGTCCAGCCATCTCCTTACACAGGTCAGATGAAGAGTAGGGGGAGTTACAACGGATCATTGGCAACCTCTCAGCAAGTCCTTGGATGGGGGCATCTGGCTATCATCTTTACGATATGAAATACTAGTTGCCAACTTAGGAACATAACCAAGATTTCAGACAACGGGTAAGCGATTACTTATGAAAAGCTTTCACTATATCCAACAGAATCAAACATAATAACTGAACTGAAAAAGCCTCAAGCAATATGAGTCAGTTCTGGTTAAACCCCATCAGATTAAAGAGGTAAGAGTGTGAGACACCTAGTTAACAGGGATGCAGGTCTCTGTCTACCTTTCTCGTCTCTCATCCCAGCATCCCTATACTTTTTCCTCCTGTCCTCACTGAACTGTTTGTAGTTGCTTAAACCTCACTTTTCACACTTCTCTGCATCCCTGCGGTTCCTCTGCATGGAATGCCCTTTCAGTCCCTCTCTTATGAAACCTTACGTTGCCATCCAGAGAGCAAGTGCTTCCCGTAGCCCCTGCATGAACCCCGTACTTTATCTTCCTCCCACAGCTGCTGTGGGTTATTCCCATGTCTGTCTCAGAGACAGGGAGCCTCTCACGGTCAATATCTCTCTTCCTCTCTTGGCTCCAGCACACAGTAAACTGCCTGGCTCTTTCACAGCCACTCAGGGTTTGAGTAAACAAGTGATACCAGATCGTACATCATGGGTTAAATTTTTGTTAATTTGAGACCTGGGTGGAAGAATTTGTCTTGGGAGAAAGGAGCTAACTAGACTCAGTAAACACCTTAATGGGATGCTTTTGTCTGGAGAGGAGGCATAGAAGTTTGGGGGCGGGGACCTAAATTTAAAAAATGCAAGAGTTATTTGGGATGGGATAAAAGCAAAGAAGGAAAAGAGAGGAGGTCAGGCAAGAGGGAGGACGGGCAACGGCATGATGGGAAGCTCAAGACTGAGTGAAAGAGGCAACCAGTGAAAACTAAATGGGCTGACAGGCTCGGTGTGCTCTCAGCACAACGCCCATTTAGCTGGTGAAATTGCTCTTTTTTAATTATGTAAAGTCTCTAGAAATCGTCATAAGCCAATTATATACGGCAAATAGAGAAACATATTCAAGAAAATTTACTAAATCTCAGTAAGCATAGCGAGAGCATAGCATTTGAAACATGATTTGTTCCAACCCCCACCCCCAGCTGCGTGTTATGAAATCTTTAAACCAGGGAGCTGCATCCAAGAAGATAGGACTTTGTCTCTGCTCCTCCAGCTCCCAGTCTAAGGCTGAGCTTTCACTTCAGGAGGACCAGGCTACTGGTGTCTCTCAACATCCCAGTTCTATGTTATAGACACTCTATTCCCAGTAGGCATGGTAGGAGGGACAGAGGCTTCCTACCCTCATCTTGAAGCCACTTTGGGGCAAAAGCTCTATCCCAGGAGTGGTAGGTCAAAAACTTCGGGGCCCCATCCCCTCTACCCTGCTTATAAAGCAGAGTTTCTATGCTTGAAGAGGCAAGACAATAAGATCAGGGGCCACTAACGCCCCCCACCCACCTCCAGAGCCCTCTTGCAGAGCAGGGAGTGTCACTTGGGTTCTGCCCAGAGAGAGAGGCAGGCCTTATGCACAAATTGCTGTACAGCTGTGCCTGAGAGAACCGACTTTATTTGGAACAGAGCATGAAGAATTGAATACCTCAGTGTCAAAAATAATGGAGATATTAGTGGTAAGCAATTATGAGAAGCAGATAGTTTCATAATATTAGCAGCAATAAATCAAATGGAAGAGCAACAGAATTTTAACAAAGAAAGCCAAGAAAAGAGACAGTCTAGAGAACTCTGGGCTGGAAAAACTGTGTGCAAGCAACAGATTGCCTCCACTCAGGAGCAGTCAGAGCAGGATGTGGGATCAACTTAAATGCTTTGCCTAAGCCACACAAAGAAGCATCAGCAAGGGGCAAGAGCCTCACTGGCACAAGATGTTTAGTAGGTCCCACATATGCCCAAACACTGACTTAATATATAAGCTATGCTGACTCAGGGGCTAGTCCTAGGAAGCCAGGCTTTAAAATAAAATCATACTCATGCCTTGTGGTCTGGAAGAATACACACACCTTCAAAATGTCACCCTCTCAGGGGTGAGTCCAGAGGGTACTGGCAAACCACCAGTCCCTGAAAGAATTTTGGACAAAATATCATAAAATACCTAAAAAGCAGTCCCCAAGCCATACATACATCCAGTGAAAAGGGAGGAAAGTCTAACTGGCTAAGATGCCAAAGCACAGCTTAGACCAACGACCCAGGAGCCACACCTAGGTCGCTAGGCTGTAAGACAAAAACAAGGGGAAAAGAAATCTAAGTAGGGACATCTGAGCCTACGGACTGCTGGGGAAGTAGACTTCACAGAACTAATTCATCCAAGTCTCAAAATAAATAAATAAGTAATGAATCAAACAACCAAAACAAACCCTATGGAGGAAGAGTAAAATCAGTGTCCAGACTGACTGCAGTTTAGTATCTAAAGTTGTTCTATTTTCAAAAAAAAATTTTTGAGACATGCAAAGAAACAGGAAATTTGACTAATACCCAGTGGCAAAAAGTAAGCAATAGAAATTGCCTTTGAGAGGGTCCAGATGTTGGACTTAATAGGCAAAGATTTCAAAACAGTTATTGCAAGTATGTGCCAATAGCTAAAGAAAACGCTGTTTAAAGACTTAAAAGAATTGATTCAGTAGAGTATATTAATAAAAAGACAGAAATTTTTAAAAGAATCAAATGATAATTCTAGAATTGAAAATTAAAACGCTAAAAAAATTTTTTTTTAAATCACTAAAGGAGTGTGTATTAGGGCTTCCATAACAAAGTGCAACTTAAACAACAGAAATTTGTTGTCTCACAGTTCTGGAGGCAAGATGTCTGAGATCAAGGTGTTGACAGGGTGGGTTGCTTCCGAGGGTCATGAGGGAAAGTTCTGCTCCTGGCCTCTGTCCTAGATTCTGGCAGTCTTTGATATTCTTTGACTTCTATATCATCTCAGCCTCTGCCTTCATCTACACATGGCTTTCTCCTAGAGTGTATGTCTCTATGTTCAAATGTACCCTTTTCATAAGGACACTAGTCTTACTGGATTAAAGGCCCATCCTACTCCAGCATGACCTCATCTTAATTAATTTTATCCACAAAAGTCATCTTCTGTGGTGCTGAAGGTTTAGGTCTTTACACAATTCACCCCATAACAGAGTGCAAAAGTAGATTTGATTTGACAGAAGAAAGAATAAGTAGACTTGAAAAGAGATCAATAGAGACTGTAAAAATCTAAAGAATAGGGAGGAAAAAGAATTAGAAAAAAATGAACAGAGCCTCAGAGAAGTGTGGGTATCATCAAACACACCAACTTGCATAATGGAAGAACCAGAAGAAGAGAAAATATGTTCAAATAAATAGTGCCTGAAATTGGAATTAGAGGGTTGAAAGCAGGAACAAGAAAATAGGTGGGACGCAGGAAAGTAGGTGGGGTAGAAAGTAGCTAAAACATGTTTCAGAGGAACAATGTCTATTCAATTTTAGTTTCTACACTATGTTGTGTACCATGTAACCCAAATCTTCAGCAAAAGCCTACTGTACACAATAGCCATATGCAACTAGAGTTGGGGAAATTAAGGAAAAGAACCACTGAAGTGGGGAGGGAAGCACTGGGCACAAGCAGTAAAATGGGAGGAAGATGGAGAAACCAAAGCCAGAGCTGACGGAGCCAAAGCCGCCAGGAATCTTCTGAAAAACTGCAAAAAAAACTTGGGCTTTATCTTAACACTGCACTTACGATGGGGTTTGAACCAGTTTTAACTGAATCTTCAGGGACAAGGAAAAACCAGCCAGGTTGCAACTTTTATTACAAGTTCAAAAATGGAGAATACAGGCTATTATAAGACATTAACTTGTAATGGAAAAGGCTCTGAAAAAGAATATATATATATGTGCATGTATATATACATACTTTTATTATATATATACATATATATATAAAACCAAATCACTTTGCTGTAGACCTGAAACTAACACAACATCATAAATCAACTATACTTCAATAAAAAAAAGAAAAAATTGGAATATAATTATTGTCCAAATGGTACTAAAATTTTATGGAAAAAGAACTTGGTCTGAGTTGCTCTTTTCTTAACTTACCACATAGCTTCAAAAATATGTCTGAACAATGAGTTGCTGAGCCTATGAATTCATATTGCCTTTTTCTTGCATCAGAAAAATATGTGAATTTTTTCCTTTAAGGGTGATTAATTCACATCACAGTTTTCCATACCTTGGGGAATGGGAGTAAGTCAAACTTACAACCGTGATTTCTGCCGTAAGATCATTTCCCCATCTTTCAATACGAATCTTCTCATCAGTGGGAAAGAATTCCAAACTGCCTGGCTGCAGGCTCACCCCATAATACATCAAAACCTCAGATAAACTCCAGCAGGGAGCTATTCCAGAAGGGACCTGCCATTCGCATCATTTCAAATCTCTTCAAAAACAGTGTATTTATTCTGTTCAAGGCGAACCCTTTTGTGTAAGAGATAAACACACTTTAATAAAAAGATTCTGTAAATCTCAGATCTGAGGAAATCTGTAGACATAAACATATATGTGAATGAAGAGAAGAGTGAGATGAGCTAACAGAAAAGTCTTCCTTTGATTGTAGAGAATGTCGTCATCGGGGATTTTCTATTTTTAATGGCATGTACCGCACAGCTGCCCTCTCACTCTACAACATTCTTCTAGAATCAGAAAGACCAACATTAATGTCATTCTTTTCTTGGAATAGAAAGTCATTTTTCCTGGAGTTAAGCAACCTGTGATTTAGATTTAGCAAAGCAAAAGCCCTGCTGAGAAAAGAGCAGTGGCAGCTCCCTGACCCCAGTCAACTTGAAGGTCAAGGAGTAAGTGAGAGAGAACATGTTTGTCTCCAAGCTGAATTTCAGGGTGAGCTGATAAGGACTGGCAGAGACGAACATGGGGGCTGCAGCACTGAATCCTGGGCACCTAGAGGAGGGAACATGAGTGCTGCAGCCAGGATGGCTGCATCATCTACTGACTGAGTGACCTTGGCCCCTGGCCAAGTTACCTATTTTGCACCTTGGTTTTCTCACATGTAAAAGGAAGATAACCCTTCGCACCTCACAAGATTGTTCTGGGGCACAAATGAGACACTGTGGGTAAAACATCTATAAGTTAATTTTGCAAGCACAGGTTTTTTCTCCCCTGTCATCCCCACCTTATAAACTAGGTCTAAAAACAGAGTCTTGAAGAGTAACGATTGATCATTCTTTATGAACAATTGTTCCAAGAAGAGTACTTTTATTGTCAATAAACACATAATGTGGAGACTCTGTGACCATAATTTAGAATGAAAGGAGATTTGAGCTGAAAGCAATGTTTGATGATCAGATGAAGGAGAGTAAAGGGACGACTCAATGTCACCTAGAAGCATCACACCTGATAGCATTTGCTGAGAAATTATTCATTTAAATCAGCAGACATGAAGTTATTAGGAGACAGAAAATGCCGCAAAGCCCTCATAACCCTTTCATAGACTGTAAACAGGTCTCCACCCCAGTGCAATGCAGTGTCTGCTTGTCAGGTTTTTCATCTGTGCAAATGAATAGGAGGCAGATGGCAGGGGTGATACTTGTGTTCTGCTTCTAATTGGCTTTTTTTTTTAACTTTCTGCAAAATAATTTTATTTCATTAGCCAACACTCAGGCCATTGACTGACTGATCCTTTTAGCAAGTCTACAAAATTATCTAGGACAATATTATTTAGAAATGCTGTTCTTAGGGAGCTCAGTTAATCATTCTTAAAGATAATTGATCAAGATAAGATAGTTACAATGTATTATGGGGCTTATAACACATTTAAAAGTAAAATGTATACCAATTATGGCAGGAAGGATGAATGAGAGGGATTGTAATGTTCTCACACATGAAGTGATACAATTTGAAAGTAGACTGTGACAAGCAAGGGTGTATATCTTAAACCCTCGTAAAAGAAAAATTGCACTGGACAATTGTTAAAGACAGCAAGGAAGACTTTACTGAAGACTATTGCAATAGAGGGAAGGAGACTGAACACAACTCTGCTGAAACAAAAGGCAGGAGGATTTTTGCATGCCGGGTGAGCTGATGGAAAAGTGGAGAAGGATTTAGGGAGAGATTTTATTGGTGTGATGAGGCAGTCTGTGTCGGCAAATCGTTTCTTATTGAAGTTAGGCTCCTACCCGCCCACAGAGACTGGGAGGCACGGCCCCATCTTTCTTGATGATTACATTTCGAAGGAATGGCTCGCAGATCCTTGAGAAAGATTTACATCTCAAAGGCTCAGAGAAGGGAATCACACGTTTTCTAAAGTAAATGTTCTCAGAGAAGGGAATGCGGGGCCCAGTAGTCAGGAGTAAGCCTGGCTACAGCTGGTCCAGTTGAGGGGTCAGTAAAGCCATCTCAGTCCCCCTAGGACAGCCATCAAACAGAAAGGACAGTGAATGAGGTGTAAGTCATAAGTCAATAGTGGAGATTAAGTGGAGTCATAAACAATACTTAAAAAACGAAGCAGAAAAAGAGAAAAAAAAAAGAAAGAAAGAAAGAACCAGGAAGAGATGGGACAAATGGAAAACAACGAGTAAGAAGGCAGATTTAAATCAAATCATATCAATAATTACATGAAGTATCAATGGTCTGTACACTTTAAAACACACATATCACCTGTCTTTATTAAAAGGAACAGAATTCTACAAGAAGTCCAGTTTGATTATAAAGGCACAGATGGTTTAAAAGAAAATTAAAGGATAGGAAAACATAATCAAAAGAAATCTGGAGTAGCTTTTTAAGATCAAACAAAGAAACACCAGGAGAAGGAATATTACCAAGGATAAAGAGAAGTATTACATATAATAAAAGAGTCAGTTCACCATGAAAACAAGACGATCCTCAATGTGTGTGTGTGTGTGTGTGTGTGTATGTATATATATATGTCTTCAGAATCCACAAGGAAGTATCATATGGTGTCTTGTCAGCAGCCCTGGTGGGACCTGGGAGCTTACTAGGACAGCCGAGCCTCAGGCCCCATGCCTGCCCTACTGATTATAATTTGCATTTACAACAAGATCCCCAGGTGATCCGACTGAACAGCAAAATCTAGTGATCCTAATGTAGTGCATGATGCCTCACTTCTAATAAGGAACTCCAGTGACATGTTTTCATAACACTTCTCCCAACCAGGGGAAAAAAAAAAAAAAAGAGGTTAATCACGTGAGGTGATGACATGTGAATGAACTTGACGGTGGTGATTGTGTCACAATGTACATGTAAACCAAATCATCAAGTTTTATACCTTAAATATAGACAATCTTAAAATATCAATTAACTTAAAGGTAGGCGAAATAATTAAAATATATATTCCATCCCAAAGTCTGCAATAAGATCCAATAATTCAATAAACCTATAAACACTCAGCCCAATAGTTATAATTATTTTAATTAAAAAAAATAATCTCTTAGCTTCATGGTTCATAGAGAATGCAAAATTTCAGCAATAATATAACAAAGATTTGAAAATTAGAGACTGAAAGAGTGTTCATGTGAGAAACATTCTAATATTACTTTTTTAAAAAGTAGTTTCTCCCCCATCTCAACTCTCTTTCATTAACATAACTGCTCGAAGACGTTTGAGCCACAAATATGCTTCCCAGTTACTTTGTTGGTGAGTGCTGTTCATAGTCTGCACTTGTTCAAGCTTCCATGTGGTGGTTCTCGACCCAAGCTGCTTTAACAGGAGGTCCTGGTCCCGCTCCCAGACGTTCTGGTTTTATTAGGCTATGGCGGGGGACCTGAGCACCAATATTTTTTAAAAGCTTCCCAAATGATCTTAACGTACAGCCAGGGATAAAAGCCATTATTTTAACAAATTAAAATGTAATTAAATAAAAGCAGTTCCTTTGATTTTGTAACCCCCACACCTGCTGCTCACTGTACTTCTCCCTTCTGTCATCTCACGTAGAGGTCACTGGCTTGTGAATGAAATAATCTGCCTCACTCATCTGAACAAGCACAAAGGGAAAGCAAGCTCATTTGACAGCTTATGGTGTCAATGACATCAGCATCAGATGGCA
Source organism: Camelus bactrianus (assembly GCF_048773025.1). Classification (NCBI taxonomy): domain Eukaryota; kingdom Metazoa; phylum Chordata; class Mammalia; order Artiodactyla; family Camelidae; genus Camelus; species Camelus bactrianus. Next base: position 11,457,775 of record NC_133541.1, read on the forward strand.
TATTAGTGCCCATACTGAGGATATTTATGACACACAACGCAGGGAGAAATTGTAGTGGCTGGACATCTTTGCTTTGGAACTGACTTACAGACACGCACAGGCTAACCCTCAAAAAATGAAAGGAACCCCGAGAAATCAGTTCTCTTTTAAATTGAAAACAAGGAGGGAATGGGCTTGATGGAGAAAAAGCTGGGCTGAGTGCCTTATGAGGAGGAGCAGAAGGACCACACATGCTGAGCATCAGGGTCACCTCTGAAAGAAAGGTCCTCACAGCAGGTGGTAGCAGCCTGCCTCTCCCCTCCTTACATGACCTGACGTGGAACCAGGTCGGGGAAGGAACTGACCTTTGCTGAGCCATCCTTTGTCCTGGGCACTTTCTAGTTGTTTGTCTCTGTTGTTTCTCACAAAAGCCTCACACGTGGAAGGTATTGTGTACCCATTTTGCAGATAAGAAAACATGTCCCAGAAACACTAATCAACTCTGCCAAATTTACCCAGCTAGTAAGTGGTAGAACCAGAGATTGAACCTGTCTGTAGGCTCCAAATGTTCCTCTTTCTCTGATCGCCCTGCTATCTCCCAGGCATCTTACTGGTCAAGAAAGGGTGTGGCCAGAAAGACAGCTGGTAGTAAAGAGAGTCTGGTAGTCTCAGAGAGGAGGGAGTCCCCCAGGCAGATCGCCAGAGCCTAGAGTTACTCACTCTCCCATTCCTATGGTGCCCCAGAAGATAACAGCCACCACAAAGTGGCTTGAGCTGGGCGGGTAGATGACAAAGGTGGGAAAACCAGAACCTTCAGCAGAGCAAGCTTGGAAGTAGGGCTTGAGATGCGGTGTGTGTATGGCGGGGCATTAGCACCCTAGTTTAGAACTCTGATTTTTCCCACGAACATTTTGCTGTAGGGAAGGCTCATTACCTGTGACTAGTGTCACGATTATATAGAAAGATGCTTGTGGTTAGCAGAGCCTTCGGTGAGCTGGTTAGCATCTAAAATAATGTGCCAAATAGAGTGAACAATCAGGCCAGGAGATTCAGGTTTACAACTACTGTCCTGAGGTGCCATTTGGTTTTGGCATTCCTGGACTTTTCATTTTATAGCAAAATAGTATTATTACACTGTTGATGGGAATGTAGTTTGGTGCAGCCATTATGGAAAACAGTATGGAGATTCCTCAAAAAGCTAAAAATAGACTTACCCTATGATCCAGCAATCCCACTCCTGGGCATATAACCAGAAGGAACTCTAATTCAAAAAGATAACATGCACCCCAATGTTCACAGCAGTGCTATTTACAATAGCCAAGACATGGAAGCAACATAAATGTCCACTGACAGATGACTGGATAAAGAAGGTGTGGTATATTTATATAATAGAATACTACTCGGCCATAAAAAAGAATAAAATAATGCCATTTGCAGCAACATGGGTGGACCTGGAGATCATCATTCCAAGTGAAGTAAGCCAGAAAGAGAAAGAAAAATACTATATGATATCACTCATATGTGAAATCTGAAAAAAAAAAAGACACAAATAACTTATTTACAAAACAGAAACAGACTCACAGACACAGAAAAGAAACTTATGGTTACTAGAGGGGAAAGGGGATGGGAAGGGATAAACTGGGAGTTTGAGATTTGTAGATACTAGCTACTATGTATAAAATAGATAAATAACAAGTTTCTCCTGTATAGCACAGGGAACTATATTCAATATGTAATAAAAAAGAATGTGAAAAGGGACATATGTATGACTGGGACATTATGCTGTACACCAGAAATTGACACAACATTGTAAATTGATTATACTTCAATTTAAAAAAAATAGTGCTAATAATAATTCTGTTGAAATAGACCAGGATGAATTTGAACCTACAGTTTCTGCCATGGTCTCATGTGTGAGACGCAAAGTGCCCCTTTTAACGTAGGCTTAAATTTGAAAAAGAATCCGTGATATCTACGGATCAACACCTTTGCCCCACACCAATATTAAGATGCTTCTGTGAAAATTCTGGCTGTGCTTCTTGAAGAGCTAAAGAATAGTTTTTGAAGTGAAGCATAGCAAGCAAGCAAGCATCTCTTTAAGTCTAGGACTCTCTGTCTAAATGCAAGTTTTCCTCCAAGGGGTCTCATCTTAAGCATTTCAATCTGCTGAGAGCCAAGGATATGGCTGAAGGTGGCAATGAGGTAGAGGAAAGGGTCTGTATGTAAAGACACAACTAAGGGTTTCACAACATGGCGGAAGTTTGCCCCAGTCTATACAATCCAATAAACCACCTTGGGATTTATGTTAAAGCCCTACAGATCCTACAGAGCCACGGCTCACCATAAATGCTTTCCTGTCACAGGGACTGGGTGCTGTGGACTGATCCAGTAGAACCAAGAGGACGTGATTTCAGCAAGGTTCAGACCCACGCTGCAGGCAGCAGTACGACAGTGCTCTGCCTGGTGTCATATTTCTTCTACAAGATGTACTTATGAATTAGGAAGAGGCTGGCATGAAATTATATTGCTAAGGTCTATTTGATTCCCAGATACTTCCTCATTCTCTTTTACCATTCACTTAGAGACCCATTCATATTATATTAAAAAAAGGGATTTAAATTTTCCTGAAATGAGCTATTTGATTTTCACTCACATAGAAGACATCGATTTTTAGAACATTACCTATTTGTTCAATGTATTGTACATAATACATATCTGTATGAGTAACAGTATACTACATCTAAGTGCAACATGTCAGTGTTAGCTGGATTCAAAATAATTAAACGTGCGATGATTCCACACCTTTAACAAAAGCTAAGGAAAGTTGCCTCACTATTCCACACTCAGCCCAAATTTGTCAGTAAATTCCCCAATCTTACATGGTGTCAGGAAGGGTCAAACAACATATTCCGCTTTTTTTCATTGAAGACTATTGGTAGGCTTAGCGTAGGGGGAAACAGATTAGGAAAACAAGCAACAAATAAAAATAAATCAAAATAGGCTACAGCAAACAAGATATATTCATTAGCTATATTTTCCAGTTAAGGCTTAATTTTTTAATTTCTAATACAATCATAATTCTTGTTTTCCCAGGACATGATTCAGTTTACAGCAATCATCTTCTTTTTAAATCCCCTCATTTGTGTCACTTATAAATCTTTGTGATCAGTGGTGTAATGTATCAGGGGTTGTAAGATGTGAACAATGGCAATTTATGATGTTCCTAAGACACTGAAAACATTTTCACTATTTGCTAGAATAGGAAAATTTTCTCGGGTCCATGCAAACGATCACTGTTCAAATGGTAAGACACTGAAATGGGGAGGGGGGGGGAATAGCTCAGTGGTAGAGTGCGTGCTTAGCATGCATGAGGTCCTGGGTTTAATCCCCAGTACCTCCATTAAATAAATAAATAAAAATTAAAAATAAATCAGCAGTAAGCATGCTTGCCCTTAAAATAAAAACAAAAACAAGACACTAAAATGTTTTATAAGCTTTTTCCCTACAGGCCTCCTGGGATTTGCTGTATCTGCATAAATTATCAATGGCGACATCACAGCGGACTGGGAGGAGCAAGATGACACTTCGTGTAGATTTTTTTAAATTATTTGTATATAATATTTAAAGGTTACACTCCATTTACGGTTATTTCAAACTATTGGCGCTATTCCCCCTGTTGTACAGGACATCCCTGTAGCCTCTCTTACACCCAGTAGCTTGCCCCTCCCACTCCCCACCCCCGTCTCCCTCTCTCCGCATTGGTGACCACCAGTTTGTTCAACAGAGTGCATGTTAAACCACGCCCAGCAGTAAAGAGGAGTGCCCAGCCTCAGCTGGAGCACAGGTTCTGCTTCATAATCCTTCACAAGCCTGCCCATTCCACCACTTTCCAGGTAGTCTCGCTGGTGTCCTCCCCCACATTCAATCTTTCTCCCTTCTCGAGTGTCCACGGACACTCTGTGTGGCCTTATTAAAATCGACTCCTGCACATAGTATGGGGGAAAACTTAATTGGCTTTCCAGGCAAGTGTGTTTGTGACTATCTTCGATGTGAATGCCATGCATATTAGCCGAAGCGGGGAAATAAATGAAGAAAGGTATTCACCGTGACCACAAAACATGGCTAGAGCGGGGGCAAAGCATCTCGCGGCCCAGTGCGCCCCGGCTCCACCCGCAGGACACAGAGCGGGGAGCAGGGACGCGGGCCCAGTGAAAAACAGCACTTGGCATGCGCGTCACAGGCAGGGCGAGCCTCCCAATCTTGGCCCTGCACCCACCCGACATAAACTCAAACTTGGAACCAATTAAGCCTGTCTATAAATCCAGAGCCTTGGGAAACGGAATGGAGTCCTAAATCAAAAAAGGGACAAAGGAGGCGCAGGAAAAATACTCACGAGGCAAATCTACCCAGCGGCTTCACGGTGTTACTAAGGGAGGAGCCGCCAGGACGTCCAGAAAACCTCAGATTAAAGCCTTTAAGGCATTGAAATTACATTATTAGATCGTAATACTGTTGGCATTTCATAATGAAAACTTCGAAATCCAGGGGATAAGCTATTTTTTAAAGGCTCATTTGAGGACTTTGGGGGAGATCACTCATTCATCATCTTGATCTGCTAGAGTGATTGCTAATCATCGAATGCTCACAGGGTCTGAGGAAAATAAATCCTGACTCTTTCTTATCCACCATCTCACCCAGCTCAGGGTACCTCCTTCCATCCTTCAGTTTCCGTTCTTCCCGCTTAGTCATTCTGTTTTCATTTCTTCTCATGCAAATAAAAGGAGAGCGTAGGATTCAACCTGTAATCACTGTCTCTCTGACTGCTCGGTTTTACAGTTTTCCAAGCTGAGGAACCCAACCATTAAAGCCCCCCCCGGGGTGCAGATGGGGCAAGCAATGCGTTCTGCTCTTGCGATGATAAGATTCGCTGTGTTCAAAGCGCATCACTGAATGAGGTCCCCATTTAGGACAGATGAGAACCTGTTTGTGGATTCACAGTGTCTTAGCCAAATCACAGAGCTGATTCTACAGCTGACCTTGAATTCTCCTCTATCCTTCACTGATGATATTTGTGGACACTTAATATATATACATGTTGGATTCAGCAGACAGTAGTCAATTAACCAGAAGGTATAAACTTTAAAAATTGCTAGAACTCAACACTAGAAAAATCACAAGCTAAAACTCCCAGATCTTTTGTTTTTGTTTGTTTGTTTGTTTGGTTTCACCTAATCTAGAAGACCATATTGTGAGTATAAGTTTATCATTTGTTTTCCATTAAGAGGCATTATTTTGACGTGCTGACGGGGAGCTACTCATCAACAGTAATCAGTTGCACAATATAATTTTTAAAAATCACTTCTAAAACTTGCCTTGTGCTGCAGCTTTGTCACCAAGGGGAAATCGTGTCTTTAAGAGGAAATGGCTCGTTCATATATTTAGTAATTTTTACAATTACTTAAAATTTTTGTGTTGTGAAAATTTTATAAACTACGTTATCAGGATGCATTAACATGTCAGTGTTTTAAAATGTCACATCTTTGAACAAAAATTTATCATTGATAAACACATTGCTGACACTGCGTTTTGTTTAAACTGGAGAATCCTGCAAGCTATGTAATTATAACATTTATGATTTGTCTCATCGTGCCTCTTAATGCTGAATAAATTATTTACAAGATTTTTCCATTGTTGATAGCATTTAACACAAAGAGGTACTTTTCGCTCCAGTGACTTAGAAACACACGATTTCCATCAGCCACTATTCTGTAGTGGGCAGCAGTCAGTACAAGGTTTGCAATATCGTTTAGAAAGCAGCCGTCCTCAAGTCCTGCACTCCAAGCTGGTTTCCGGTCCACTCCTCTGTCAGGCACCATGCATACCTCCTCCCTTCAGGCAGCAAGTAGTGAGCCCCCAGTGCTTGTGAGTCTGAGATCTCTCCCCTTCTCCTTTAGATCTAAATGTAGACATCACCTTCACAGAGCTGTCTTTCCTTATGGCCCAGTCAAATTAGGTCTCTGCAGGGGAAGAGCATCCTTGGTAGAGATACGGCTCAGCAAGACCTGGGCACTGGCTCTGCTGCTCCCTCTGATGGGGGCGTGGCCTCGCTGACGCGGAGTCGGTTTGATGTTTGCCAACATCCCCCTAAAGCGAAGCTCAGAGAGGACTGTAGGAAGTTGCTGTGGAATGGTGATGTAAACCCCAAGCATAAAAGGACAGTTCTAATGTGTCAAAAGATGGTCTTTTGTACCTCAATTTGGAAGGACTTTACTTGCGCAGAGAGGGTCACCAGCCACTGTGAGCTGCACAGGGGAATCAGAGGACCAGGGAAAGCCAGGCAAAGAGGCACAGTGGCTGCCTCAGCTCAGGGTAGCTCCTCACGGCTGTTACGTTCTGTGGCCTTAGTTAAAAATAAATGGGGACACGTAGTATGGCTTCTACCTGCTAATCTGTGATCCCCGAATAGCTGTCATCTCCCTGGTTCCTCTCACTCGTGGCATGCAGTGTGTTTCTTTATAGCACTTAACTCCCGATCTTTGTATCTTTTTCTGTGTATCACCCACGCGTGTCAGGTTATCCAACTATAAACTGAGATCATATAAAATTATGTGCCTGAATAACTGCTTATTTTCTGTGTCTAGTCGTCTTCTGTGATTCCATGAAATCAGGGGACTGTGACTTTTTTTTCCCACCATCATTCCATCAGCACACCAGAATGCCTGACCCACAGGAGGTGCAAAGTTTAAAATGAATCAGGATGGAGATAGAGGAAAGAGACTGCTCTATCATCCTGCAGTGGCATCAAGACCCTCACTGTAGTCTTCTCCATGTTCAAGGCAGCCAGCGACTCTCTCCGTCACCCAGAAGATTCAACTGATTCGTCCTCCCTCGGTCCCTGATTCAGAAGAAAGCTGAGCACCCTTCAGCGGGGGGGAGCTGGGGAGAGGGAGGTGGAGGCGAACTTGAAGGGGCCTCACTGGCTCCCCGATGCCTCAGTGACCTTCCTTGCTGAATGAGTTCCTAAAAATTTCCAGCTGTTTTCATGGTATTCTTTTCCACTCTGGGTCTCCAAAACATACATAAATACTAACGGAGTGTAACTATCACAAAATTACATGAATTATACAATTTGCAAGTTATTTGAGTGTAAAAAAAAAATCCAATTTTGAAAGCTTATTTCTGGATGCTCAATGACACTCAGCCCCATTGCACAGAAACAGCAATTACAATTCAGACATCCATGAACAACTTTTTATTAATCTTCATTATTTTTACATTTTCATTATTTATTCTTCAAAATAAAATGATTATTTTGACCGCAATTCACACAAATCAACTGATATATTAATTCAGACACAAAGCAGCTGCTCAAATGAAAACAGCATTATCCAAGATGGGTAGGTGTCCCATGGATCATCCAGACTTAATTCTCATCATAATTAGCATAAAATGAAACCTGCCAAAGAGCAAACCCTCCTGCAAGGTACCCACACCAGTCTCCTTGTAACCCTTCCTTCTTATAAAACCCTTTATCACCAGAAATACGAAGTTACGCGGAGCTGAAGTTAACCAAACACCTGGAAGCCACAATTCTAAGTCAATACTGACCAAGTTTCCTAGTCAAGGGGTTCTAGATGAAACAGTTTATAATTTATAACCAGAATTTAAAATACAAATATATGAAAAGTTTCTTCAACAGTGTTTTCTTAATTAATCAAAGGCCACGTGAAGTTCCCACCCACCATCCAGATTTATTCTTCCCCTTTTTTCCTCCCAATCATTACATTTTTTCAAGTCAATGGAAACTTTTACCATTTAATCATACCTGTTTTTATTTTCCCTTGTTATCTTCTCATCTTTGTCCACACCAAATACGTCTTACAGGCATCACCACAGCACGTGCGCTAGTCTGTGAATGGCATCGTTCACTTAGCAGTATGTGCTCACCATTTCCACGTTATGAAATCTTCACTATCATTTTTCGTGGCTGCCTAATATTGTCTAACTTCCTTAATTACAGACTTATTTTTGAACTTACAGGGCATTTATATTTTTCCCATTATTAAATGCATTTTTATATATAATTGTGGTCAGTCTTTTAAATTGTCTTCTTGGTCTAGATTTCCAGGAGAGAAAATGAGGATCAAAGCATGTCAACATTTTTCTGGTTCATTCTGTGCTTGGTTATTGAATCATTTCACAGAAAGGATGGGTCGGTTCACATTGCTCTAAGACCTCACTGCAATTCACTTTCAGATTTATTTTTATTACAAGAAATATCAGTTAGTATCTCATTATTCATTATCAGGGGGCTGAGCACTATTCTATTTGTTTATTCTATAAGATTATATGGTTGCCTATTCATCTATTCACATTTTTAACTCAACCTTCTATTTCCTTCCATTTTTTAAAAGGTCTGTTTAATTGGCTGTTTGAGCCATAAAAACAAATCTCTTACCTGACCTAAATGCAAAAGGCAATAGAAGCAAAATCAGCACAAACGTGTCGTGTTACCTTAGAGAACCAGCCTTTCAGCAGAACCACATTAACAGAAGAATAATCCCTTCAAGGGAAGGACCATCTGCTTAACCTAGTCAGTCTTTGGAGTTGAAGGAGGAAGAAAATGTATTACTGCGGACTTGAAGGCCACGCTTTATTAGAAAGTTGTAAATTTTACTTCTAAATCACCAAATAAACTTTTTCAAACACACAGTGATTGGTCATGAGGGATGGAACAGGCTAAATGTAACTAAGAGTCCAACTACGGAGTAAAAGGAAAACCAATGTAGCTCATTCATTGCACAGTCAACCTGATTTACACGTTGTCCAGCACTCACAGAAGAACCAAGGCGATGATGCTTTGGAGCCTCCATTTATCGGGTGAGGGCCACGCTCCACGTTACTTGACATCACAGAGAAGGGCAACCCCACGGAGCACCCAGTGTTCAGGGACCTGGGTCGTCCTGAGGTCCACAGCAGCGATGTAATTCAGGTCTGTTCGGACTGGCTTCTTGTAGATGGGGCAGGAGTACAACCGAGGATCTCTTACAGCTACAAAAAATTCATTTAAAAAAAGCTTTGTGAATTTCTAATTTAAGCAGCCCCAAACAGAGCACATGCAGAGCCAAATTTGTGCAAGCTGAAGGTCATTCCCAAGAAAGATGGGCTTCGTAGAATGAGGGAAACTCTTCCCGAGGTCAGGTAATCCCAGACACACCACACATTTCCAGTGGGTGTGACAAGACACCCAGGTGTCCTCAGGCTTACCCTACTCACCTTTGGCCCCATGTGCTTGACAGTATGACTTCCCATTGCTTCCTCACTCTGCTTTCCACCTGTCAACTCAACTCTCCCCCTCCACCCTCTCTCTTGTACTTCCCCACCGTATCTTGTGCTCACACGCCCTCTCTATTTTTCCCTTATGGCTTGCCTTTGGCACAAGGTACCTGTTCCTTTTAATCAGACATCCAACACCAGTTAACTATTATTTCACTATTATTCTGACTTCAAAATCCTGCCTTCAACCCTCTGTGCCACAGTTCAAACCACATCTGAAATCCCAGGACAAAGATGCTCCCCACCCCTACCAGGTATTATGAATTCTCCACGCATGCAGAGGAATAAAAATGACTGAGAAGCAGAGAGTCATGGCACAGCTCAGCTCTCTAAGACTCAATCTGCCTGTTAGATGAAATAGATGGAGTCCCCAAAATCACATACACAATGAAAGACAATCTGTGCATCCATCCTTCAGATATCCTCTCTAATACATTCTCTCCAGCCTTGGAAACCCCACGTCGAGGACAAATGCAAGTCTTGTAGGGCCTCAAACTTACACAGTTTGAGGAAGGGACTTCTTCCCAAAACCAGAGTGCAGTTTGCAAACACAAAATAAGCTTTGGAAGGAGGCTCTGCACTGAGCAGCCTTGGAGTTCAAGCTTCACCAGCTTCTTGTTAAATCCACTCTACCCATGGTCGTTTATTTGCGCATCTCAGAACATCCATCTCAGGAAGCAGTATATTATCTCCTCTTCTCTCCCAGACTATAAATTATTTCAGAACAAAAGTTATGTCTGCACTCATCCATGCTCTCCTCTGGAAGGCCAGTACTATAAATGACCCTCACATAACTATTGAGACAAAAACACATTTAACTAAGTGGGCACTGTGACAGGAAAACAGTAACTTTCTAAGCGCAATATTAATATATTAATGATACTGGATTTATTTCCCAAAACTAGCTTGCTCAATAATTTAGCTTTTCCTAATACATTACAAAAGCAAGGCACTATCAGAAGTTACAGTCTCATTTTTTGACCCATGTGTTTTTATACCCCCACTATAAATTTAATTAATTTTATTGGAAGAAAGCAAACATTTGAATATGATAACATTATACAAAAGTTTTGATATAAAATAAATATTCTAAAGCTCTGATTCTTAACCAGGTGGAATTTTTACCCCAGGGGATATTTGCCCGTATCTAGAGACATTTTTGGTTATCACACCTGGGAAGGTACCACTGGCATCAGTAGGTAGAAGCCATGGATGCTGCTAACATCCTGTGATGCACAGGACGGCAAGAGTTATCTGGACCAAAAATGTCAATAACACCAAGGTTGGGAATCCGTCTTCTAAAACAAAGTCACAGATATTTCATAGTACTTTAAAACTATGTATTTGCTTAATCCCTTGAAATTTATCATTAGAAACCATCTAAATTAATGTAACACCTAATTTTTAAGTCTAGGCAAATTTTTTAATTACTATGAGAATATCATTAGTAATAATAATTATGCAAATATATGAAAATTCTGATTAAATAAGTCAATGACAGAGAATTTATGGAGTGCAGTTAATACTAACTATATTAACTGATACATTTAAACCCTTTAATCCTAGGATCTGAACATATAACAAATATTTAACTAATTGTTCTTCAATGCACATTTGACGAACAGTCATTTTCTAAATCTTGAAGCAAGCCGTTAGAGTCTTACTTTTGAATCAAAGGATAATTTTAATAATTGCGCCTTGGGAAGTATCTGATTCCTTGGTTTTAATCTCTAAAGAAAGATAGAGTTGGAAAAAATAACATTCTTTTCAATAAGTAGGTTAAAAAAAGCAATTCTCTGAAATATTTATCCAATTTTATTGATTTTTAATTGCTTCAGAACGGAATGCGCCCACGCCATGCCACAGCATGCAGCAACCTCCTGCAGCAGGATTAGAAACCACTGCAAATATAATTTCATAGCGGAAGTGCTGACAAACACTAAAAAGCCACAGAAACAGATCATCTGAAACCATTACCCCTGGTTAGACAAATAACTTTAAAGACAAAAGTAAACATGCGAGGTAGGAAGAACAAATCAACTAAACAGGTTTAAAGCTGTAGGGCCCCCGAGAGAAGAGGCTGTCTAAACTGGTGAGCTATCTGCTTTAAGAGGCTGAGGTTCCTAAAAAAACACCTCGAGGAAATTCCATTTTCTGACTATGTAACGTCCCTCTCCAGCCTACATTTTTCATCCACGTGTCAGTGTTATCATTACATCGTATATTTCTCCCAATATCCAAAATAATCAAGTTACATACAGATCCCCTTTATGGTCTTTAAACCATCCCTTTATTTAACCGCTTTTTTGCTAGTAACATTGAAGTTATTAAATAGCGCACGCTTACATGTGATATTTCTTTTAGTCCTTCAACAAGCATGTGCGTTATCATATTAGTAGTAATAATAATAAAATTATTTATTGTATGCTAATTACGTGCTAGACATTGTTCAGTTTAATTCTCTCAACAACCCAATGAGATGGGTATCGTGATTAAATCCATTTTACAGATGAGGAAACTGGAAGAACACGAGGAGGTGGGTTACTTAGCCAGGGTTGCAGAGCTGTAGGGGATGAGTCACACCTGCCCAGAATGGGTCCAGAGCTTCTGCTCTTAATCTCAGCAACATTTGGGACGTACTATGGGTATGTGCCTCTGTGTCTTTGCAGAAAGACGTAACATGAACTGGAGAAACCTAGATGACTGACTTGTGGCACAGCTGAGACCCCTTCAAAGCCACGTGATTAACTGCTAGGGTGATAAAGCCAGGAGAGCACCCCAGATGCCCAGGCTCCTAGCTCACAGCCTTTTATCGGAGCCCATGTGCCTCCCTAGCGGGCAGGGAGTAACCGTCTTTAACCTGCAGCATGGGGGAGGAAGCCATCGGGAGCAACAGCCCTCACCCACACAGGGCAGAGGCCTTTACTGTGTCTACTTCACCATGTACCTGAGAAAAATAAATCCATGACTCCAAAATGCGAAGGAGCTGTCCTCATTTTCAATTTAGCCTTTATTTTCAAGCTTGTCCCTAAACGCATAGTCCTGAGTCGAACACTACCACGGGAACTCCCAGCCGCCTGCATTCATCCCACAGCAGACAAAGGTGATTCAGGAATCATAGGCAAAGTACACAATGTTTCTAAACCCTAATTTCCCCACCTGCAAAATAGGCATGCTATATCTTACAGATTTGTTGTAAAGATTAAGTAAGTTAAAACATATGAATGCCTGACATAGTATACTGCCTAGAATGCAGTAGATACCCGAGATGTGTTAGATTTCTCCTCTCTCTCTCACTATACACACAAACTCACACACACGTGCACATGTGCACAGACCACTTACCTTTTCACTGAAACAAACTGCCCAGACTCAGGTTCCCCATGACTTTGTTAACAGAGTTCCAGGTTTACAAACTCAAAGTGGATGAAATGCTGTGGGGCTCAGGAGTCAGGAGATCTCCAGCCCCAGGTCACTGCACCAAGCTATTCCCACTCCCAGCCCCACATCTGCACAGTGCTGGATTAGGGTGGGTCACAGGGCATTCTTAGAAACATCTTTTCTCCTGCAGGAAATAGTCTCATTAGCTGTCGGGACCCTGAGATCCTTCTCATCCTACTTGGCAACCAGAGGTACATTTAAGTCTTGCTTTGTTCCCCTAAACGTTCTAATCACTGGCTTCCCATCACATGGGCTACAGCGCTGTAAAGTTATTAGAAGCATCACTCTCTCCATAGACTAAATCTGTAAGGAGACGTATCTTTCCTACAGCTGCCTCTTCCTCTTCCTTTGAGAACACAGGGTCTAGAGTAGGTGGCTTTACCCTCTTGGAGAATTTCGTACTATTTGGGTGACTCTCCATGACAACCTAACAAGAAGCATAAATAAAATAAACATTTGGGGATATATCACTCAATTTTTTAGAGCTGAAATAAATATCTAGACTTCCTTTTGAAAACAAATAAACCAGTCCTGTGTGTAAAATTCAACAGTGAATTATTTAAACTGAAATTGCCCTTCACCTTAATGCAAAAAACAATTCACTGTAAGAATTTTAATTTTAAAACACTGTAACTTTGGAGAGTCCTTTAGTTTATAACATTGTATCTCTTTCTCTCAATTAGAGCCCTATTTAATCATAAAAGTTGAATGAAAATTAAATTTACAGGATGCAAAGAGCAATGGAATGTTAGTTTTCCATCACTAAAACACCTGCTCCAACCACAAAGCTATTTGGCAAAAAGTTTCCACCAACTTCTATTGAAACCAAAAAATGAATAAAGAACTATAGTTTTTCTTTACTTTCTTTTCAGCACTTTGAAATTAGTAGGCCCTTTTTCCTTTATGTATTTTTACTTCCTCCCTCACCTGCAGCTAATGAGCATCACTGCTGACTAATGCCCAGCAGGGTAAGAACAGTTCATCCATAAAAATCTGTCCTTATATAATAAAGGATGGCCTCTATTATAAAATTGTTATGTTACTCCTACCATGCTGAGATGCTCAAAGCCATATAGCCATGGATTTTAACAATTTAGTCACAAGAAATTAAAAAACAAAATAAAACATCTAACTGAACGTGAGAAAGATTTTTCTTTTGCTTTATAAGGGAAACATTTCTGCAACAATGTTGACTAGATGCAACAAAATCTCTAAAATATTACTTTTGGCTAAAAGAACACTTGATTATTATTTCTATAAAATAATCACTTCCCTGGGACTTCACACCACCCTGGGGACTAATAAACATGAAGCCACAGGCCGCTTGCTTGCCTAAGCCCAGGCAGACACTGGGATCCTTTCAGACTCAACTGGGCGTGTAAGGAGGGACACCTTGTACCAAGAAGGATGCTGACCATCCTCACATCTCTCTTCTGATGCTGAGCTCCCTTCATGGGCCCCCCTTCCTTGCACACCATCTTTCTGTTCCTCAAGCACAGCATATCCACTGCTACCTCTTGCCTCCACACCCTTGCCTTTGCTCCTGGATGTTAGTTCGACGTGCGGTGTTCTCTCTGAACTCCTGAATTCTCTCACTCCCTGGAACACCACGGGTGTGTGTTCTTTACAGAAACAAAAACTACGTGAAATTGGTATGTCCATTTACAATCTAGCCTGTTTACACTATTTGTGGGACTTATGTATCGATAGTCCCATGAAATCTGAATTTCCAACCGCTCCTAGGGGAAATGTAGGGTCAGGTTCCGGTGAGTGGCTGGTCACAGAATTCCTACCAACCCATCAATACATAACCTTGCTGTATGTGTGTTTCTGTTTAAAGACACCTTCTTAATGTGCACTGTTGATTCATTAACACTGAAGTCAAGGCCAACAGCACTGTAACTCATGCCTGAACAAAGCTTGTCTAACCCTTGTCTTCCCTCCATAGGGCACATCACCACCTCTTGAGCTTAGGAACAGTAGACAGCCCTTCAGGACTACACTTGGGGGGCATTTTGAACAATGAAAAGTAGAAAAATGTGAAAAACATGGCACTAAATAGACCACGACAAGGACTCTTGTATACAGTCTGAGCTGAAACTAAAAGACAGAGCACAGGCTGGCTCAGCCTTAGCCGGGAGCACACATGTTGGGAGGCCCAGACTGTTTGCTGCTTTGTCCATGTCCGTGAATGACCATGAAAGTGCCACAAACATCGATCTAGGACTACAAATAGATTTTAGCATGTGGGCGAATTCATAAATACAAACTCCTTGAGTAAAAAGGATTGACTACTTTTGCTTCCTTTTTTGGCTACCCTTCCCTCTTTGTGCTCCATGCAAACAGGGGTCCTGCCTGGCCTTTTCTCATTGCTGGATCCCCAGAAACAGAGTCGCGTGTGTCAGATGGTCATTACCAGACAAATGTTCATTGGATGACCTAGTGAGCTGAAGCTAGTTCCCTCCTCCAAGGAAAGTCTGACTCTAATGCCCCATCATGCCCATTCTTCTCCTCCAAAGCACATCACAGAGGCAGTCGCCACCAGCCTCCTAGGCCTGGTTATGCTCTTCTTCTAAATGTCCTAAGCATTCTGAGAGCATCTTTATCACAACAGGTATCATATTCTATTTAAATTGTTCATTTACTTATCAGTTTCCCTCACTAGACTGTGAGTTCTTTGTGGGCATGACCTGGTTCACAATTACCTTTGTCTCTTACACCTAAGGTTGTGGTTGATACATATTAGGCATCCAGCAAATATTTGCTTAAAAAATAAATACCCAAAGTTTATAAACTCTCTTCCCTTGACACGTGTTTACAAATGTGACATTTATCTAAGGGATGGAGATATTAAAAGCTATCTCTTAAAGAAATATTATTTTAGCCCTTGTTTAAAGAAAAATATTTTGTGCTTCTCTTGTAAAATTAGTACTTCCTTGGGATACACTGTCATGGACACCTCTTGAGTTGATGGCTTAGGGCGACCATCTCACTATGTATATGCATATCAAATTATCATGTTGTACACCTTAAGTGTATGCGATTTTTCTTTAAAAAGAAAAGTAAATACATTTTTTTTTAAATGAAATGAACAGAGAATCTTCTCATGTGCTGAACAGTGGTTACTGCGGAGGAGTTGTTAGCTGAGCGAAATGCAAACAACGAAAGCCTCTAGAAAACATCAAACCAACAATGGAAAATAGTTTAAGAATTTCTAGGTTTGTTGAATAGAGCTTTGATAACTTTGTCAAAGTATTCTGCTTTGACACGTGTACTTCACAGAAGCGTTATCACATTCACAGGTTATAACGCGAACCCAGCATTTTACCATTGGCTCCTGGGTGAAGCTGAATGCCCCTGAATTCAATCTGGATTTCATAACCTGGCTTAAATCTCCAAGCCATTGGAGCCACTCACCTCCAGCAGCCCTGTGCAGTGCTGCCTGGAAAGCCTTCTTTCCACCACTTGCCATCTTCATCACATCCATCCTTCCAAGCCCATCCAGGCCCAACAGCCCCTGATGACTTGATCCCACTGTTACCTCACCCTCCTTTCTCACCACTCACTAGCTAACTTGTTTCTTGTCTCATCAGCTAACACTTCATGAATATCCATATATATTTCATCTGCTTTATTAGATAGGCAAGAACTATCTAGAACCAGTGCCTCTCAGTAGCACTCAAGAAAGGCCCTAGTGGTCAGTAGGTACTCAGTAAACACAGGCATGAATGTGAAGCCAGTTGATAAAACAGTATAATCCTTATCACATGATAACAAAAGTAACAAGATCCTGTGTTTATAATGTCACCCAACCCGATAATATGAACCATCCCTGAACACACAAGATCACTTACTGTTGTTTTCGGCATAAATCCTTATGACAGGCATTAACTCAAAGAGCACTTTTGGTTTGGACTCAGTGAGTTTCATGTTTCTTTTGTCCCAGCCAGCACCTTCAAGATACAAGCCGTAGACGTAGACACCCTCTGTGGGAGGGGCAGAAATGTCATCCTTCATCCACTTGGTGACTTCATTGCAAAGCACCATATTGTCCAGGGCCCAGCCTTTGTTGGCTCGAGTTATTTCCTACTCAGGGCAAGAGCAAAGCAAAGGATTAAACCAGCGACTAGAGGTTTGTCTTAATAGAAGGAGCATAACTGTGATGACAGTGCAGCCCCAAATTATCTGAATTCAAAGGAAATAGGATAGTATTTTTAAAGTTTTAAAAGATTCTCTCATAAGCAATACCAATGTCCTAATTTAACCACTTGTACTTTTAAAAGAAATATCAAATCAAATATAAAAAGAACAAATATTTTGAAATCCAAGCTAGCAGCCTGAGAACAAGTTGCTGGATTAACATTCAGGACAAAGTAACTGCTGATAACAAAAAGAGACGATCATTCTCTGTCTTGTTATACTCTTTAAAACCACAATAAAAGAAGAAAGCCTTGTAGAGGCAAATTATAGTAACGCAACAGGTGCAAATCAGAGCTATTACCTGTCGCATTGCAGTCAAAAATCCCTGGGGGTTGAAAAAGCCTGTCATCCAGAAGCAGTGGGGTCGGCCGTTGAAAACCCAAGAGGTGAACTGGCTGTTTCTTTCTATAAGTTCAGTAAACCAGAAACCCAATGTACTTGAAACCCAAGACACCTGAAATGCATACGTTGAAACAGTGGATTAAGACAGGTTTAATTCTGCTGTGTAATTGGCTTATGTTCACAGAATGAAGAAAAAAGATGAAATATCAGTTTCACTCTTAGAATTCAGAAGCCCCTAGGACATCAATTTCCCCTGGGTTCTGACATTTAAGTTTTCAAATTTTTCTTCGTCCTTAATGATATGAAGATATGATAGAATAGCTAATCACCCCGTGACTACCAGATCAAGCTAACTCGGCACACTGTTCAAGACAGCTGAGGTCAACAGACTCACCCTCCACATACGAATACAGTCATGACCGATTCTGCTGTAAAGCAATTAGAACCCTTAATGGAATTAAATTTAACAGGTTTCAACTATTTTTTTCCTTAGGCTACATTTTCAATAGACACATCATAAAACAGGATTTCTATTTACATAAATGTGTTCATGGCCTCATCAGCACTTTAAAATATATTCTGCGAGTGGTAAGTTGCAGAAGCCTTTCTCCACTTATCATTTTTAATGAGGAAAACACCAATTATTTTCTGAAGTTTTTGTCCCTTACCATGCACTTTTATTTCCCCTGATGCAGGACTAGAAATAGAAACACAGGTCTCTTTACCACCAACAAATTAGCTGCATTCATTGCCTGTAACATTCTGCCTGAATTCATATGTGGAATTCTATTTTTGGCACAGACGTATCATTAATTCTATCAATAGCCACGCTGGTAGGTATCTCTAAATCATATTTTATACCGTGTTATTGTAACTGCAACATTTTATGTGTGAATAAAAGTAGGGATCAATCTGGATAGATAAACTGCTTGAATTTCAGATATCTAAAGAACTCTCTTTCAAGAGACACTGAAATTCTCAAAGACTGATAATAAATTGAGTAGAATAAAAACCTGTAATAAAAAGATCTTAATTTAAAAATGAGACAACTCATTCTATCATAACTTTAGAGACATGTTAACTGAAAGAGATGTTTATACATTTGATCTGAGGGCACAGGGAAGCATTCATGAGAGGACGTCTCCTGGCAAGGACCCCTGTTCCAAGGTCTCCGGGTGTTGACCACGCTGGGTGAGCCGGTTGAGTGGGGAGAGAACCTGCAATGGCCAGTAACCAGGTAGGTTCCTTCTCTATCATTGGCAATGAGAAGAGTTAATTCATATTAAAAAATAATAATAATAAAAAAAATAAAGAAAGAAAGGAAAGAAAAAACCCTCTGGCTTTGGCAATAAATTTTTTGAAGGTGAGAAGAGAAAGGCGTCTGGTCAAAGCTGATTCTGAGTTTCTAAGCTGTGTGACTAGAGGGATGGACGATGGTGTGTCAAATAATTTGGAGAAGACAGTGGGAGAGCATTCCCCAGTTACTATAGCTGCCGTCAGGACCCACTGCCGTGGAATCTGCCAGAGCTCTGGGCGAGGCATCAGAATCTCAGCACTAAGGGAGTCTCTTCTGAGAGACTATCAGTTCTAACCCCATCCTGTCTCCCTTTCCCATCTACCTGAGTAACTTCCAGAAGATTCCAGTCACCCCAGGACCCAATCTCATCTCTATATGCCGCCATCCACGGATAAATCTGAGCCCTCCCACCCTCCCAAGTCTTTCCACTGGACACTCAGCATCCTCAGTGCCGTGATCAGGAAGCTCCTCTGCAAGGACACTCAGGTACTCGTTTTTCTTTTCCAAGTAGAAAATTATGTCCTAATGCCACACCTGTCATTTAGCACAATTACCAACACATAATCAGTAAGCATGCTATCAAGTTATTATTGTGTTATCTTGAGAGATACACACTCACATATTTACAGACAGAGCAAGGAAAAATGTTTCTCTTTGGTATGACTTTTGATATATGTGTGTGTCTAGGAATATTCCCTTCTATACCACTAACATCATAAGCTTTAAGTCCTTGAGCTTGGGTTACAATTCTGATTGTTTGACTTCTTAGGTGTGTGATCTGGGGAAAAGATTTAACTTCTCCCAAACTCAGGTTCCTCATCTGCAAAATGAGAGTACTAAATTGCAAGATTTAAATGAAATAATGCATGTAAATTGCCTAGCAGAGCACCTGAGATATGAGAGATGCTAAGTAATTTCCTTCCCTACGTACAATCTAAAAATACAGAGCTGGAGGGGATTAGTCCCTACGCAAAAGAACCCTCCTAAGTACATTATCCTTACAGGGTTTCCACTTGCCAATTACAACTGTGCACAACAATAAAGTGATTAGGCAGAACACGGAGCAACTTAAACATACTTTTTTCCACCCAGCAGGAATTCTGGCGTCAAACATGCAATTCAGTGCATCTCGTAAATTTTCACTCATTATGATGGTGCCGTCAATGGCAAGTTTCAGTTCAGTCAGGGTGCTTCGGACGAGGGTGAGTACCCGTTGCATTCTGTCTATCTCCTGCCTGAGGAAAATATTCATCGGCTGGAAAGGCCCCATCTTCTGCAGCCTTTCTTTTACCTGCCATGGAGACAGACATCCAGCACGTAAAAAATTAGACGGCTACTAATATATATGTAACTAGTGCCCAGGGGCTTCTGAAAGGGCCCACAACTTTACAATTCCATATATAGGAAACTTTTTTTTTTCACTGCCAGGAAACCAAGAAGAAATTTTAAAAAGAAATATCTATTAGATGACCAGCTGATTTTTCATCCCAGGTGGGAGAGAACAGGCAGCCATTAATTCACAGAAAAATCTAAAATGCATGGTCACAACCACACAGCCTTCCAAACGGCAACTGCACTGCCTGGGAAATATTCACTTACTGCCAATCTAAGACCCGCACACACACACACACGGACACACATGAACACACGGACATGGACACACACAGACATGTGTACCCATACACAACCATCATATTCTCTGTCTCAAAAAAGAAAAAAAACTAGACTTCTGTTTTAAAGCTTTCTGTCTTTTCCATCAAAGGATCTATCCATCCATCCATCCATCCAGCCATTCATCTCCATCTCATAAGGATATATTGAGAGTCTTTTGTGGGTCAGATATGATGCCAGACTGAGTTGCTTTATCCTAAGGAAATTCAGCAAGAGGAAGGAGACTCTTCTAAACCCCATACTTACCATGTTTATTTAGGTAATTATCAGTATATCTTGGGCATTTTTATTGCTTTATAAATATTTCGACCCCTGTTAGACATGAATGACTGCTTTTCTGATACTGTAATGAACGGGGCTCATGAAGGCTGATCGCAACATTGATTTTCTCCAAGCAAGTGATCAGAGTTTCTTCCAGGGGAAATTATTCCCTTGGTGAGATTTCCTTGAGGTCAGTCTACAGTACTAGCAGCCAAAATGACCTGTTTCATGGAAAATAATAGGATGCTGAAGAAACAAAATGCTAGAGGTTTTCTTTTGAAAACCAGCTAGAAAGGGCAATATTTAAAAAATGATTGCTCTGTGACAAAAAATGTCTTTCACTCAGTCCAGGTCATTTCTTAAGTAAGCCACTTACTTTTTGCTTTTATCGAAGATTTAAACATGTTATCGGGTAAATCTTTTCACAATATTTGCTAAAATGTCTCAAAAATTAACTTTCATAATTATCAGTTTTGCTTAGAAGTTACTTGCATAGTAAAAAGATAAATCCATTTTCAAAAGCCTTGAGATGAGGAAGCTGCAGAGTTAATGATATAACTACAGACTCCCTGAAATTAAGAAGGCCTGAATTTTAGGGTGCGCATTAAATTGCATAACACTTTTTAAATAATTCTCGCTTTACTCTAAGAATACATTATTTTCCTTCGAACAGATGATAATCTGAAGTACCTCAAGGGAAGGTTCTAAAAAAGCAGTCCTAACCCATCAGCACACACTTGCAGTTTAGTTATGAAATTAGCATTCTCATCAGGTTTCTTTATTGTTTATATCTTGAAATGATTACATTTTCAGATTCAAAAATGTCTTTTTCTGGTTCTTCAGGAAGTGAAGTTTTTGAAGGATTTTTTAAATTTCAGAAAAATTATCCTTTGCCCTCCTCCCTTCATCCCCAGTCCCCCACCCCCACCCCACACCAACCAGACACAGCCACAGCGACGTTTTGTCAGGATGACGTCAACTCACTTCAAATGGACCATAGCCGGGGGGCAGCTTTTCTAGCATATCATCAGCCAGCCGGGCCACCACCGCCTCCCGGGTCTCGTCCCCGCCACCAGAGCTGTCCTTGGGCTGGATGCCCAGGATGGTGTCCAGCACATCCTTGGCCAGCTTGCTCTGGTAGGTGATGTCAGCGTTGGGGTGCAGTCCAAACACCTCGGGACTGTCATAGGTGGGCAAACTCTGAACAACAAATACCCCAGGTAAGCACAGACTGCTGACCCAAGCACCAGTTCCGTGACACTGTCTTAGGAAATCAACATGCTTTAATTAGGACAAGCATTTACATGACACGCCTTATTTGTGGCAGGCCACAATCAATAATCTCTACGCGAAAGCATCAAAAGTTGCCATGAAGAAAATTAACCCATAGACTCACACCTCTTTAATGTCTGCCCCTCAAGCAAATTTAATCAGAGACACGATCTTGTTTCATAACATGTTTGTGAGATGGGAAGGGAACTATAGACTGGTATTTTGCTTTCTGAAGGTCTCATCTAATACAAACCGATTTTTTAAATAAATGGTGTATAACTAATGGTTACTAAAAATGACAGTTTTAGCAATGATGGCCCAAAACAGACCAGAGGTAAGAAATGGATTCTCCCAAGGAGGAAGACAGAGACTAGGAAAAGCGGGAAATATTGAAAGAGCAGCAGAGTTAGAAAAACAGACAGCAGGAGGCAAGGAGAAGCACGGCTAGCAGGTAAACATCCCTCAGCTACTTGAAAAAAAGCTCTCCTACAATTTGACATACATTTATTTCTGTGTGTGAATTGTATCCCTAACTTTATTCATGTTTTCCCTCCCTTCTAGTCCATGATTTTATTCCTTTTTACATAATGCCTTCTTGTGAGTTACCTAAAATTCATTGTGAAATGAGGAGTATATAAATAAATATATGTACAGGCAGATC
Organism: Camelus bactrianus; assembly: GCF_048773025.1. Classification (NCBI taxonomy): domain Eukaryota; kingdom Metazoa; phylum Chordata; class Mammalia; order Artiodactyla; family Camelidae; genus Camelus; species Camelus bactrianus. The sequence goes on from NC_133541.1 coordinate 11,480,235, forward strand.
TAAATTTATACCTTCAAAGGCACTTCTCCTATTCAGGGCTAACGATTTAGAGACACATCTAGTACAGTTAAGACAAATATATTCGTAGATTTGAATTAATAAAAGTGTAGGGGTGGTAATATATGATAAACTCATTACACTCATATATCACAGAAACCTCTAAGTGTACTGATAAATTTAGCTCTCTGGGGCTCTTGTGTTTTAGTTTCTTCACCTGAGATAAATCTTAGGGGCATAAGAGATAACTAAATAGTGATCTAATGAATTCAAGGTATAGAGACAGAAAATGTAGTTACCTTGGAGCACAAATCAGATATTTTCTCAAATTTCTTGTCAAACTCTTATTCCTTCTTAGAGGAGTGCTTCTCAGTCAGAGGTGATTTTGCCCCCCACCAAGGACATTTGGCGATGTCTGGAGGTGTCTTAGGTTGTCACAACCAGGTAGGGAGTGTTACTGACACCTAGTAGGTAGAGGCCGGGGATTCTGCTGACCGGTCTACACAGGACAGCCCCCCACTGCGAGGAGGTACCCAGCTCTGAATGTCAACGGTGCCGAGGCTGAGACATTCAGTCTTACAGGAAGCTCTTATACAGAGTGTGTTCCCAAACATACTCAGATGCTCTTCATTAGGCTAAGATTAAGGAACGGATGTTGCGGGATAAGAGAAGTGGGTAGAGAGTTGAGTCTAGAGGCTGTCTTTGCAACCTCAGGTAGCTGAAGTCTCACACGGAGAGCACCCCAGGGGACTTGTGTAGGTTCCCTGGTTCCAAATCTGCTCAATCTGTCATCTCCCCAAAGGACATTCCTCACTGAGGCATTAAAAGAGAAGGGAAGGAGGGAACTCACGCAAAACACACACTGAGAACAAACATAAACATTTTAATTATAAAATGAATATAAACATGAAGAAAGAAACTATGGTGCTTGAGACCTTCCATGTCCAGTATGTATCACTATTAAAATGTATGTTTAAAGAAATACATGTAGTATAAATAAATATCAAAGAAGTCAACTGGCCATAGACATTTGCCCTGTGCATAAAGTTCTGAAGACGACAAACCTGGATATAGTGAAGATAGTTGTCCACCGTGCTGCATTTTGGAATATTATATCCTTGGTAAAAATTGAAATCTGGTCCAAACATATTTTCACTGAACCAAACCTTAGCAAGTGTGTTCAGCAATCTCTTGTCGTAGTCATCAGTGACTCTGCCTCCGTACTGGATCTCTCCTATCATGTAGCGGATGGTGGTCCAGGAGACACCCTGAGGAAATTTGTAGAATAATTGTGCAAAACTGACCGCTCTCTCATCCCCATTTGCCCCACCACGTAACATCCATATGCTCGTTGTCATCAATGTCATTAATTCCTCATTCATTCAGTCATTCCTCAGTAATGTGAAAAGTGCAGAAAGAAAATTAAATAGGCAAACATGAGAGTTCACTCAATGCTCATGATTATGATTTGAAATAGATTCTCTTGGTGCATTTACACGTTATCATATTTTAATTTCAGCAGAAAAAAAAATTTTTTTTTAAAATTTTGGGGCCATTCTTTAAATATTACACCCTTCAAAAGTGATCTAGACTCTGATTTTCAGTGTTCAGGACTTTAAGAAACAAGTTTCCTTACCCACTCCCTCCACCCTCCAATAGATCCTGGCAGGTTGTCTATATACATAATGTCAACTTGCCTTTGAGAAGTAAAAAGATAATCAAAACTTGTCCATTTTCCCCCCTGAAATCAAGAGGTTAGTGTGACCCAAGTTGCTATGACTTAAAAAGAATGACTTTGCAAGCACAGAAAATCATCATTCTTACAGGATTTACCCCAAGGCTGGGCAGTCTTAGCTCGAGGACCCAAGACCACAGTCACCAGTGGCACGAAGCAGTGTGCACACAGTACCTTTTTGAGATCCATGTCATCTAGGTGGTTTTGGATGAACTGCACCGTGGCGTTAAAGTCGGCTTGGTTAAATTCATAGGGGATGTTCCAGCCCAGGGGGCCGAACTTGCGCCGCTCCTGGACCGTGGAGTGGAGGAAAGCCACGGCGTACAGCAGGGGCTTCCACTGGGCCACGGCGCTCACATCCAGCAGGTCTTGGCTCACGCCTGTTGGGGTCCGTTGTGTGAAAAACTATATCATCTCTCAAACATCTTTATTTTCTACTACTTTTATAAGTTATTAGTTATTTTTGTAAATTCTTGATATGAAACTTCACTGACCTTGAATTATTTTGATCATATTCATATGACAATTATGACTTCACTTTTGGGTATTCCCTCGAAAACGTATGCAAAGAGACTTGAGGGGAGTGGGGGATTGCTAACATGGACCAAGTTCCTGTCAACCTACCAAAATAATATGGGGATAAAATAGAAGTGGAAGAATCATGGCAGTAAAATAAGTACTATGACTATTACTACTACTACTAATAATAATGCTTATTGTTGTTGTTATTACTGTCAGGGGCACGTACACAGGTTGCAATGGCTCCAATAAACTCTATTAACAATTTAATATTAATTAAAATAGTGTATGTAGAAGCCCGTTGCTATTAAGAAGTACAAACTATTAGACATAAAATAAGCTACAAGGATGTATTGTACAACATGGGAAATACAGCCAGTATTTTATAATAACTATAAATGGAGTGTAACCTTTAAACATTGTCAATCACTATATCATATACCTGTAACATATAATATTGTACAGTGATGGTACTTCAATTTAAAAAATTAAAAACAATAATAATAAAATATAAAGAAGCCCACTGCAATCTGAGTATATTCCCCAAATATTAATTATGATTATTATATATGTATATATTATATTGCATATATAAAATTACAAATTCTTTCATTTGCAATCTTTTTTCACTGACATCATCCTTCCACGTCTGTTTTATTGGCAAAAGTTTGAGCGTTGTTAACAACTCCAAGAAAAAATTTCTTTGTTGATTTTTCAGATTGACATGTAATAATTATTACATTGATCATTATTATTATTAAATATACTATTTTAATTAAAATTTATTCCAACTGTCCTGGATAGTTTTCATTATCCCTATTTTAGATACGAGGAAACTGAAACTCAGGTCGTTTAAGTGACTCACACCCGAGAAAGCAAAGCATTTGTTCAGATAGGACCAGAATCAGGATTTCTGACCCCGAGGTTCACACTCTTTCCATGACTGTGAGTGTCAGACAGGAAGCTGTGAAACAGAGGGAGCAAATGTAAAGGGAATAACTCAGGTCCCACTGAGACACAAGGGGCATTTGGTCTGGTTTTGCTGCTAGTGTCTGGTTTCTAACTTAGCTAACATTCTGACAATCCGACTCACGTCTTCATGAAATGAAGGCAGGCCGCAACTTCCATTCAGCCTCTCCTCTTGGAAGGGGCTGCTGTCCGACTTTGGGTGTGGAGCATGAAGACCATCAACAATAGAATTATCAGTTTTAGATGGTCATGGAAAAAGGCAGGGGTCTAGTGGAGAACAGCATAGGCCAAAGCAGAGCAATGGGGAGCTGGGAAAAACAAACAGGAAAAATACAAGGTGGGGTCCTGAGCTCTGGTGCCCTCCCACTGCCGGAGGTACTTAACGTGGAGCATGACAGAGGGCTGTCCCCCCGCCATCACTTCAAATAACAGTACCACTCGCTACAACTAGATCTTAGCTAACTCCTTTTCCATAATTTCTTTAAGGAAACAATTTAAGCACAAGAACGCCCATAAGCTCAGAAGTATTCTTCGACTCACCACCGTACGTTCTTTTCAGTCCTGCCCGGAGGCCCTGTGGAGGCTCATTGGCAAACTTAATGGACATCTGGAGGAGTGTGATGGGAAACTGCTTATGAACCTCGGTGGTCATCCAGAGGCGGAAAGCATCATGTACGGTCTCTGTTTCCACAATTGTGTCCATCAGCTCATCCATGAAATCCAGTCCCAGGTGGCAGTTCTGCAGAAGTGCCCATCCTCCCTAGGTCAACAACGGGAAGTGGAAATTAGGCTATTCTTGTGTTTCACCCAGAGATGCAAATTAGTACGTTCTTTAGAAATCAAGTAGTTAAAATTTAATAGAAAAGCACTTTAAATTAATCAGGGTTAAATCTAAGGATAAAATAATGTCTGACAGAGGTATGCAACATTTTTGTTTTATTCCAGGTATGTGTCCTGCAATTGCAGTAATGATATATGCTAGGATTCATGAAAGTCACCAGACTGAAACATAAAGAGAGATAACAGCACTTTGAAGAGAGGTGGTTGACTCAAAACATCCGTTTTAGCTCAGCTCCTTCCCCAAATTCCATGAAGGACAAAGATAATGAGGGTGAAGACAATTTCAATAACATTTAAAACAGACTCAAGAAAGCTGAACCCTAAACTGGCATTCATGGAGAGCAGAGACATAGCCTGATTTATACCCAGTTACTCCCCACACACTCAAGAATGGGAGACAACGGTCCCTCTGAAAGTGGGAGAAGATGATGGACTAACACAAGGAGATTCAAAGTCCAGACCCCTGACGGGCTCCCCTAATGGAAGATGGAAAGTTGATTTTCTTCAGAAGGCAAAACAGACAGGGTTCCAAGTAGAGGACAGCAGACAGTTAAGAGTGTAAGGACTTCACTGAAAACAGGTGAAAGAAAGTTTACCTATTGAATTTTGAGACCTATTACCTCCCTTCTCAGAGTTCCCAGAACCCAGGCAGTGGGGCGTATACACTCTGGAAGGTGAAAGAATCTTCTCTGGGGAACCTGACCACTCTAAGAACAAGAGGCTTAGAAAATAGTAAGCCGTATCTCTTGTGTAAATCATTCTATGAGGATAAGAAGATTCCTTGGGTAAAGCTACACAGGCAACAATCTAGGTCGTGCAACAATAATTAACTCAGTATCTAGTCTATAGAATATTTTTACTAAAATCATCTACAATATCCGATCATAATCTTGAGTTGTTTTCTTGACTCTGCAACTTCCAATTATTTAGATTTAATTAGTGGAACCTGAGATATTTTTCTTTTCAAGAAACAAACTAAGCACCAGATCTAAAAATCCTAGTAGAGTAACAAAAAAAACTGATGATTTTGGAATTTCACATATTCCCTTAGCTTTTCTTAGAAGTATACAGCACTGCTGAGGGAATAACTTTTTTTTGTCCCACAAACATTTAATTGACACTGTCCATCATTCAAACAAAGGAGAAATTAAATGTGACACAAGCACAAAGAGGCTTCAGAGGCTCGGTGTCACCCAGCACACAGGCGGCTCCTGATTAAAGCTTCTTAGGGGAGATCTTTGAGGCGTCAATCTTCACCCACGGGATCCCTTCGCCAAGGCTGTTTCTTTGTTGTCACCACTTTCTATGTTAAATGTTTTGCATTTTTACTGAGCAGATTATCCATTTTGCTGTTCTTGGGTAGCTGGTCCATTCTGTCTTAGCGCCTCGAACGTTTCTCACAAAACTTTTTAAAACCACTATCATCTCTGACAAGTTATAAGCATGCTGAGAATAAAAATAAAGATTTGCTTAAATTTTACTTGAAATTTGACTACAAAACAGAAAGCATGGATCAACTGAAGGCCAAAAAAATCCCATTTAAATTCTAATTGAGTTGCTGAAACTGTAATTATTAGTCACACCATTATTTATTTTAAACTCAAGTTAAACAAGCGGCCTGTGCCTGTGAGTGTTTTTGTTCTAAGTACAGCGCTGTGCAGAGGGAGGGATGGAGGAAGGAGCCAGGATGGAGGTCCACCAAACCCTCATGTTGGACCAGACCTGGGATTCTCAAACATGGTGGAATTTTTTCATCTCTAAAGGTATTTAAATCACACGCTTTCTGCCTTCCCCCTCCTAACTGCAAACCAAGTGCATCAGACACAGCACAGCACACGTGAGAGGCCCCTCCCTTTCATCAAAGCTGGGGCAGGGCACAGCTTGAGGATGGAAGAGCCTCGAAGTAAATATGGAGGTTCTGGAACCCAGTGGGCTCAGTTCTAGACCGGGGGAGGGACCAGGATGCAGTAAGGTTCTAGATTCAGCAGCTGCACCCTAGAACCCAGTGGTTTCACGGTGAGCCTAGTGTCTGGGGGTTGCAGGGAGACAGCCAGTCCTATCCTCAGTGGGAGGCATTCCCTGGAGGGCACAGAGGAGTTTTGAGATATTGGGAGGAGAGCTCAGACTCAGGGAAGGAAGGTCAGGGTCTGCTCCCTAAAAAGGGCAGAAAAGCATCTGGACCAAGACTGCACGTTGTCCAGTAGGAATGAGAAGCCAAGTGGTTCTTCCACCTCTTGCTTGACCAAAGTGTGGAGGAAGAGGAGACCAGGGATGGAGGCACCCCCTGGGCAGAGTCGGGCACCCCAGAGAAGGCTAGATTAATGTACACGCAGAGGGTTCTGTCCTGGAGCTTGAGTTCTAGAGACGAAATAGGACCTTCTGTATTCAGTTACCTTAAATCCCTAAAAGTGCCTCAGCTCTAGATTTGACTGTCCCAGGAGCAGGGTCACCACGTGTCTCCAGCGATGGTGGCCCCCGGGCCAGGCCTGAGCACGGCATGCTCTGTACACTGCGGAATTTGCAAGCTGCAAAGGGCTCTAGGAGCCCCACCTGGAAGGCAACAGGCCAGGTTTCCTGAAACCTCTGCGACCACCACAGGGTAAGGGTAAGATTCCTGGCGTCTGGGATCCGGGCCAGGCCTAGGGGACTCCAGGATACAGATTACGCACTCTGGAACCCCAGAAAGGCACGGTGTTGTGGATTCAGGAGTGTTGTAGATTCCAAGAGCAGCGCTGGAGGGGCTGAAGGGTGTGGTGGAAACAGGGAGCTGCGAACCCCCCAGAGGGTTCGGGATCCGGAGTGGGCTTTAGCTCTACGCAAACTGGTCGGGAAATAAGATGTTCCGACTGGGCACGTTTTCCATAAGTCAAGGATCAGTAGAAAAAGTTTTAAATTGCATTCATTTTTCCGTGAATATTTTCTATTCAATATCATGCTTTTCCCTATTTAGTAAACAGCGTGCGGTACATTGATCTGAACAATTTACAGGTTCTTTTCTGCACTGCTCTTTTAGAACCTGTAACATCAACATCACAACACAAAAGTAGACATTTGGCCTTACGTTCACCATGGTTTGCTGCAAGAGCTTGCGAGCATGCACCTCCTGGCCCTGGCCCACTGACACGTAACGGGTTTCTATTTTAAGTCTCTTTCCCAAGGCGATGATGGAATCTGTAGGATCTGAGCCCATAGACAGGAGACAGATGAGTGGTGTCCGTGGGTCAGATTCCTCCCACGTCTTCTCCAGGTCCAGGAGAACTCCTTCTGCATAGTTTTCTCCCATGGCATCCACGATGTACTTGCGGGCCTGCCAAAAACAGTACACAAGTGACCGAAACTGGTTCCAGCCCCTTCATGTTATGTATAATCCAGTGTGGTTCCAAAATTCATTTTTGTAGATTATCTCAATCACGTCCACAGTAACCCTGCCAGAGAAATAGAGCAGAGGCTTTTCTCTTGTTTGTTCATTTGTTTGTTTGAAGCCCCACTGCACAGACTGGGAGGCTGAGTTACTTGGCAAACACACGATCACACAGGAAAAAGACCAGAACTCACGTTGGCTGACTTTTTGTCTGGGACCTGTTTCAATACACTGGCTGCTTCATGCTATACAAAAAAAACCTTTTTTTAACTGAAGTGTAGTTGATTTCCAATATTAGTTTCAGATGTATTGCAAAGTGATCCAATATATATATATATATATATATATATACACATACACACACACACATATACACACATTTTATCACATAGGAAACAAACTATGGTTACCAAAGGGGTAGGGGGGAGGGATAAATTAGGAGTTTTGGATTAACATACACACATTACTATATATAAGACATATAAATAGCAAGGCTCTACTGTATAGCACAGGGAACTATATTTAATTTCTCATAAAAAATGCTAATTAGGAAACTCTATTATTGAGGATGCTTTAAGGGGAAAGTATATGCATTCAAATAATCCAGTAAGCAGTACAATGCCTGCTTGTTTATCAAAGAACTAATTACTGAATAACTACTTACTGAAGGAAATTTACTGGAGACTTGTTGAATTAATTAATTAATTTTTTAAAGATTTAATCCATAGTCTTTCTCCTAATCACTATTATCATTCCTTTTCATTTTCTGCTTTCCCCTTTAATGTCTTTTTTTTTTAACTTAAATCTGTGTTTACAATATCAGACTTTGTCACCTATTATTATCAACCACATAAAAACTATTTCTAGTAACAACACAGTGCTTTTTCAAACAAGGTAAAAGAATTAATATCTACAATACTTTTGTGAGTATGACCTTTAGTCTACAATTTCTTCCTAGTAAATAACTGGATTCCCTCAAAGAAAAATTTCCTCCTGATACCTTCTCCCACCACATGGGAGTAAAAGCCAAGTTCGTCCCCACAATGGAATTCCCTGGAAAAGCTGTTCTCACATAACAAGCAGAGCCCAGTTGCAAGTGCACTATGATGTGGAACCTTCCGAGGGCACCATGACGTGGAACCTTCCGAGGGCGCCATGACGTGGAACCTTCCGAGGGCGCCATGACGTGGAAACTTCCAAGGGCTGGGTAGGTAAGCCTCCCCGCTCCCATTCTCAGAGACACAAGACAACTTCCTGAAATCAGACAGCCTTCAGATAGACCTGGACCAAAGGGTGACTGGAGCTGGTTAAATAGTTTTCTTTGCCTTAAAAAACAGCCAGAGTTTAATTCCAGCCAGCAATACAGGTTTTTCCTCCATTTTGCATACCTAGCTATGCTCCACACATCCTCAGAGTGATCGTTGGACCCCAGGTCTCTGAGGTTACTAACTGAGAGGATGTCCCCCACTCATGTTTGCTCTCTTTGCAGGTTAGAGTGAGAAGGCAGTGGATACAGTAAGAACATCTTCCAGCTCCCCTATCTCCTCTTCTGTCTCTGTTAGAAGAGGAAAGGGGTGCTGTGTCTAGAGGATTGAATGCCCAAAGTGTTTCTACTTCCTGGTTCCTCCTGGTTTGTGGAGACTCCCCTCAAAAGCCTGACCATCCACATTACAGAGTAAAGATTCCTCTTTAAAAGCAGTCTGTCATGAAATCACCATTTCTCCCACAAGAACACACAAACAAAAATGACAATTTCCATCCCCTAAACTCATAGCAGCTCATTCAAAAGGGCTGGGCCATTTTGCTCTGGGGTCCCTTCTCCTTCTTCTCAAGTCGTAATCCCTGACCATGATGTCCAGGTCACCAAACCTGTGGCAGATTAAGTGGTACATCAATTTGGTAGAGTGCACAGGTTTTCCTGCCTTGGCAATTATCTCAAAATGACTCCCCAGAGGTCCCAGACGTGGCTGGCAGGACTCGGCCAGTGGCAATGAAATGACCAAACAGCACTTGGGCCCCTCACTCATGAAGATGCTCACCCACCCTACCCTTCTTCTCCTTTACGAGCTCCAGTGCTTGGGAGAAGTTCCGAGGAGGTGGAGATTAGTCCAACTGCATTGGGAGCAGAAGACACCACTTGTTTTTGTATCTGTCAATTTTTTTTTTTAGGTTGGCCAGATCCAGTATCGAATTCCTTAGCCAGAGTATAAACACCTACACGTTTTTTACAGCCTTCTGACGGGTACTTCAAAAGTTTGCCTGACATGTCCCTTAGCTTCTCCAAAAGTCTACTCTGTGTACACATTCGGTCACTCAGGCGTTGTGCTCTGTGGTCAGGAAGGACTTCAAAGCCTGGACGCTCAGGTGTTCCACAGGAGGCAGTCGCTTGTTGGCCACAGATACCTGCCATCAGTGCAGCATCTCTACAGTGTACTCGTCAAGATCCGGGTGCTTCGTACTGTAGCACAGCAAGGAGCTCAAAATGGCTACTCTTGCCATACACCTCAGCACTGACCCAACGTGGGCTTTCCATTCAAGCTACAAGTTAACACACTGTTATGCACATCAGGGGCCAGGTGCTAAATATTGCAGGCTTTGGTGGCCATATATGCTCTGTTCCAGCCACTCTACCTACCTCCCATTGTAGCACAAAAGCAAGCCACAGATAGTCCATAAACAAATGAACATGCCTACGTTCCAATAAAACTTTATAGACACTGGAATTTGAACGTTATATAATTTTTACATATCACAAGATATTATTCTTCTTGTGTTTTTCCCCAAGCATTTAAAAATATAAAAACCATTCTTAGCTCACCTGTACATAAACAGGCAGATGCACAAGACAGCCTCCTACAGTGCATCATTCTTGCAACCAGGCTTCTGAATGCCCCAGTCATGCTCAGCCAAAATGCTGAGAACAAGCCTGATGCTGCTTCTGGGGGAATAGGGATTAAGGAATCTACATTGTAGACCTTCTAATATGCGTCCCAGGAAGATGTCTCATGGAAAATTATGAAAGCATTCTAATGTGTGAATAAGAACTTCAGAGGAGAGAACAGTTTTCCAAGGAACCTTCTAGATCTTGTTAAAGACTTGGGTGTTATCATAAGAGCCATAGGAGCCATTAAAGGAATACCATAATGATATTTCCCTTTCTTCTAGAATATATAGGATGGATTAGAGTGGGCAAGAATGAACTACAAGAGGCAAGTTAGGAAGCCATGGCTGTTGTCGGCTAAGGATGACAAAGGGCAGGATGAAGAAGACAAAGTTACAGAGGAGCGGGGGAGACTTCAGTTTCAGCATTGAACCCAATATAGTGTTAAATTAAAAAAAAAAATAAGAAAGAAAGAAAGAAAGAAAGAAAGAAAGAAAGAAAGAAAGAAAGAAAGAAAGAAAGAAAGAAAGAAAGAAAGAAAGAAAGAAAGAAAGAAAGAAAGAAAGAAAGAAAGAAAGAAAGAAAGAAAGAAAGAAAGAAAGAAAGAAAGAAAAGGAAGGAAGGAAGGAAGGAAGGAGGAAGGAGGGAGAGAGGGAGGGAGGGAGGGAGGGAGGGATGGAGGGAGAAAGGGAAAAAGAAGAGGAAAAAAGTGGGGGAGGGAGAGAGAGAGAGACTACTTGAACCTTCTATACTTCCTTTAAATAAGGCAACTGTTTGACAATTCATCTGGGAAGGATAAAAATAATGAAGTCGAGAAGAAAAACCAAAGGAAGGGTGATCTTAGTGCCCTGAGTGGCAGAACTCATTTTTCTTTTCTCAATAAACCATTGAATCTGGTTGTTTTTATGACTCCGCAGCACCCAGGTGGGCTTGGAGGTGGTTATTCCATATGTTTTGAACACTCCCTCTGGAGGGTGACAGGGATGACTTCCTACATTCTATTAGAAACTCTAGCCTATTGTTACTTTATGGCTTATTTAAGAAGTCTGTTCAAAAAAATCAATGTCTATGAATATTAAAGTTTAACTTTTAGCTGTGAAGGCAAGACACCACACGTCTGTCTAGTGGGTGAACTTCTATGATAGTAGGGCCAGCAGATGAAAAGCCTTTGAAAAGATGGACCTTCTGGAGGAAGGGTTTACATTTAAACCGTATGTACCATTCAAAGAACGTTAGGCCAGCCTGCTTTCTTACATGGAGGTTTGTGACACGCTCCAGGGAAATGACTGTGAGTTTGGGAATACTCTGCTTCCCTCTGGCCTCTCTCTCCCCTCTAGTACCTGCACATCCTTCCTCCATTCAAGAAACATTATCTTTCTTGTAATAACCTTTAATGAAAATGAATGCATGTATACATATGTATATGTATGACTGGGACATTATGCTGAACACCAGAAATTGACATATTGTAACTGACTATACTTCAATAAAAATAAATTAAAAATAAATAAACAGATAAAAAAAAATTTTTAATTAAAAAAATAAACATTATTTTACTATTTCCCCCACTAGCAAAGTGGAGGAGCTGTATCACTTTTGAGTTAATATAAAAATGATATGGAAAAACATTACATCACCTTCAAGCTATACCGACATACTCACCTTCAAAACATGGTTTCCTCATTCACTCTTATTGTACCACTTAGACCAAAGAAAATTATCAAATCACGTAGCCCACATGTATGCCCCAGTATATTTATTTGTTTGTTTTTTCCATTTTTCACATCTGCATTGCTAGAAAATTATATAAAAGCCTACAAGAAAAATTCTCATTGGGGTGAACATTTTAAATAGTCTCTTAAATTTAAAAGGAAATTCTCCTTTATAATATTCTCCTATTTTTAAAATATGTACTTTTTACCTGGGCAATGGTTCTGTCAGGACACCAGGCTCTAATAAGGAGAAGACGTCTGAAGCAGTCAAGAGATTTATCATAGGCGTTTGGAAGGGGTTCCTCCTCAGGGTTTTCCTTATCAAACCAAATTTTCCACATTTTTTCATTTCTTGATATCTGAAAATGCCAGGGGATAGGAAATGTGTCACACCACAGAAAACTCTTTTCCTAAGAGTTCACATTTTTCCTCTAACTTTCTGACCATTGCAGACATGTGTGAATGATATCCCTTGACTATTCTTTAAAATTTTATATTCTAGTGCCAAAAGTTGGAGAGTCTAAAATCAAATGTGATTTGTTCTAAAGTCAGTCTGTATTAATGCCAGCCTATGTCTCCCTTTCAAAGGAGGGTGAGTCCCGGGTTGTAATTTCTTCTATGCCTTTGTGGTAGCAAATTTGTAACAGAATAAAGAGATCAATAGAAATTCATTTTCATTATTTTAAGGAAATATGATTTGCTCCAAGAGATCCCCTATGATTAGGAACCAAGTCTCGTTCACTTATGTTTCCTCATTTCCCAGGACCGTTCTTGGAACAAAAGAAGACATTTAATACGTGTTTGTTATTGAAGTTTTTTGGTCAATACTGTATCAATCTAGAGTAATTTGAAATATACCACTTAATATTGTCATCAAATGAATAATCGCACTTGCTTCCTACAGGCAATTAATAAAGGGAAAAAAAACCACAGCCTGTTATCCTTTGGAGCTTAAAAAATCAAAGAGAAACAAGCATTATATGGGCAAGTATCTGAAACTCATAGAATAACATCTGCAGATAAATTTAATCTTATATTCTCTGGTAGATCCCCTTTGATTAAAGCCCCAAATATATTTTTTGAAGGTCTAATTAAAGGAAAACACATTTAGGTTCGTAGTCAGAAAATATCATGTAAGAATAAAAATCACCTCTTTCAATCATGAAAGACTATATAATATGGGTGGATTTCAGGCATAAAATATAACCTCCAGAAGAGAGCTACTCGACAGACAACGGTCCAGGAAAGGTCACTCAGCGTCATCCCCTGGGGGAACAAGCTAGAATGCATTAAAATCTCCCAGGTGAAAGTTATTTAACCCAGTAGGATGGTTTGTCCCCTAATTGCATGGTAATCACCAAGATTAAGCCGAAACATAAAAATATAGCAGAACTTAATCTTCCAGTCAATTTAGAGTAGAGAAGTCAAGAACCAGCCCTAGGATGTTTTTTGGTCAAAAAAAGCCTTCAACTTGCAGCTAAGAAAGCCACCTTGCTGGTCCATGTGACTTCTCTCTGGTCACCAGATTTTCAAGAACCTGTTTCCTGGCTTGTCCTAATTCAGTTTTCTATACCCAGCTTCCATGGTCCCAACAGATATACCATCCATCAGGAACTGGCTGCTTCTGAAAGGACAGCTCCTGAAGATAAAAGGCCAGGTGGCTGCGTCAGACTCACACGCAGACGCCTAGCTAGGGCAGTACAATGAGGAGCAGGAGGAAAAGGAGGAGAGAGAGAGGAACGAGACGCAAGAAAGAAAGGATATTTAGCATTTAGACACAGGATGTTCCTATTTCTGTCCAGTTAATCTCTAGAAAGAAGGCAGAACCTCCTGAGCATCTCTCATCATGCGACCCAACTGAACCTGCCAGTCTTCCCGCTTGCGGACCTCCAATTGGTGAACCTGACATACGGCCCAGGTCAGCGCTGGTTAACCTTCCTGGGCAAATAACGTCTTCCTGTGAGGCCAGTGGGCCACGGGTGGAGTCTGCTTTATCAGAGCACGAGTGGGCTGTAGAGAAGGCCGGGCACTGGTCCTACCATTGTGTGAGTAACCATAGCAAGAAATCTCTCTCTCCCACAAGTAATGTAGCCACTGATAAATCACTGTGACATTATCATAAGTTTATTCAAAGCATAAGATACCTGATCAAGGACATCTGAAAACTGTCTAAGTTTGCTGAGTTCCACCAAATTCAGCCAGGTCATGTCCAGGATCCATTTGGACGGTTTAGGAGGACAGGCTTTCAAGTCCAACGAGGCACCACCTTTCAAGTGAAACATCTAAAATTATTACATTTTTCTTTCTTTACTGTAAAATCATTTCTTTATAAAAAAAACTTGCTGAAACTATTTTAATTTCAATTATTTTACCACCTTGACATTTATTAAACTCAGAAACATGAATCACAGTGACGAACAAGCTTTAAAATGTAAACAGAAATACATGGTTTTAGGGGAAAAAATTTTTAAGAATCAATACTATAGGTTTGGATCCAGACAAGTGCTGGATTCTATCTTAGCTCCACCTGGCCACGGTCCAGGACAAGCTCATCTGTCTGGGCCTCAGTTTCCAAATATGTACAATGGGAATAATGAAGCCTGGGTGTCTGAAAACAGCAGAATGATAGAAAATATATGTGTAAGCCACTCAAAACAGGATCAAGGACAAAGCAGAGGGTCGCTAAATGAGCAGCTACTGTCAGCATTAAGAATTGCCGAATGTTGACATAAGCTCATTTTAAGAAGATAATTTACCTAGAAATGTTAGTAGCACTACCTGTGTTTGAAGGCTTCTCCCCTATAAATCAGTGTATCATTTACATCATTTTGAGCATACCCAACGGCCTCGTGTTATGGCACTTATTTTTGGTCAGTCTAACCACAGCAAACATTTCCACTGGGTACCGACTCTTACCTTTTTCCTGATGATTTACCCAAGCTCATGTAACTCCCATAACTCTCACAACACTATAAAATAAATGACACCTTAAAATGTTGTTGCTGCCCATCTCAGAAAAATCATATTTTAAGTCAAAGAGTTAGCAAGTCTTCTACAGGATGA
This sequence comes from Camelus bactrianus, assembly GCF_048773025.1. NCBI lineage: Eukaryota > Metazoa > Chordata > Mammalia > Artiodactyla > Camelidae > Camelus > Camelus bactrianus. The sequence goes on from NC_133541.1 coordinate 11,495,312, forward strand.
AATACACTATTTAATAAATAACATCTATTAAAATGTTTCACAGAAAATATGCTCTAAGCATAATTCATAAAAGGATGTAACCAATCCATTTGGCTACACTATTTTTTGGAACAGAGCAGGTCATAAACAAATGATAATGCTCAAGATATTTATCGAGCCAATCTCTACTTTATTTAGATACCATGGACCCCACTAAATTGCTGTCTTTTGCCAAATCTATCTTAGTATACTTCCAAGGTAAGCGGAACAAAAGGTAAGGGAAGCCATTTCAATGAAAATATTAACTCATAAAATCAAAACAGATTGCTTGAACACCAGGGAGCAGTTAAAGACAATGGCACTGTGTTGAAAAATGTCACACCAATTTCCAAGGAAACTGCCCATTTTCTGACCAACTGAAAAGAATAAGGTATTCACCACAGAGTTAGGGAAAAGCTATTCATGGGAAAGAAAGGATGTTCCTTGCAGCCAAAGCATTATTCATTACTTAGTAGAGGGTAACGAGGTCATGATTATCTTGTCTGCCTCAAAAGTGTACAATGGGCCACAAAGACTATTGTAATGGGCGGAAGGAGGAGGAGGGACATATTCCTGGATAATATGACACCAGATTAGATGGACTCCTGCTGAACGAACAGCTGGGATGGGGATAATTCAAAATAAATTATCAACATGATTGAGAATTATGCCAGTCCCTTCAAACCCTCAAACCCTCACTCTGGGGAAAAGTAGATTTAAATCTTTATCATAATTCTTTGTAAAAATGATACATGCTTTTAATGAAAGATTTATACAAGTTATACCATGCAGTCATAGAGTGGCATAGCTAAGACAGATTTAGAAAGTCATCTAGGCTCATCCTTTCCCATCCAGAGATGAGTAAATTAATTGAGACCAGTATCTAAACACTGTTGCTAGCTAAATAACATTTTCAAACAAGTGATTTAAAAGTTCCTACAGAGGGATCATGCCGTTGGGCAGCTCTCACCAACATAATTAGCAAAAGGAAATCTTATGAAACTGTGTCTTAAAGCAGTACAAAAACCAGCTGTTGAATGCCAAAGGCCCACGAAAACCAGTCCAACCCATGCAAGCCTCAGACCAAGCAAAATAAACTAAAAAACTAAAGCTGATATAATCTGTCACTTGCTGACCATATTCCATCTGCCAGGGTTTGTGTAAGTTGTGTGAATTCTCAATAATCCTATTACGTATATTTGACTACCCTTGTTTTATAGTGGAGGCAACTGAAGCTCGAGAAGGCTGTCACCTGCTTAAGACCGTTCATCCAGAAAGAGGCAAAGCCGCTCTTTTCCCTTCAAGTCTTCCTAAGCCTAAATACCATGTTTGATACCATCATGCCAAACTGTAACGTAATTTACAATATTTCAACCAGTCCAGGATGCTATGTCCAATGTCATTTCCATGGGGAGATGGCTCCCATGCCTGAATTGAGGAGGTCAGGCACAGCTTTCCCATGGGAAGCCCCACCAGCTGGAGGACCAGACCCACTGAGGCCAAGAATTAGTGATGTATGAAGACTCACTGAAGGGAGAAGGCAACCCCTACACCTGCATGTCTATCTAAGGGGATGTCTCTCCAGACCATTCATCTTCCCTGTGCTCTGATTTAGGAAACTGGGAAAATAAAGAAACCCAAGGAGCAAAGGCTTGAGGGCTAAACACAAAGAATAGAGAAAGAAATCAGCCACAGATCAGACATTTCTAAATTTTCAAGTGTAACTGAATGAGTCTTTGTTGCTGCTATAAGATATATGTATGCACAGGCCTGTGTACATGAACATGAATATGTGTAAGTAGGACTCCGACCTATACACCCCCACGTGGGCCCTTCCCTTCTGCCCCGACCAGGGTCCTCTTCAAGCTCCTCTGCAAATCTACTCTCCAGGTGAAATCGTGAAAATCCACCCCACTCTGAAGATAAAGTTGTGTCTTATCTTTAAAGATAGACCTGGGACTCTATTCAATTTCTTGTAAAATAATGGAAAGAATCTGAAAAGAAAAAAAATACATATATATGCATGTATATGTATAACTAAATCAATCGGCTATACACTTGAAAGAAATACTGTAAATCAACTATACTTCAATAAAAGTTTTTAAAAAAGAAAGATATAGTATATAAAACCGTTTCAACCCCAGCATCATTTCCACGGTTATTTTAAATAGTTTTTTGTCCAGACTTTCAAGAATGTGTTAGTAAATGTAGGTTTCCCAGCCTTCCACAGGGCCGTCTTGTTCCAGGGGCACAGGGGACCCGCCTGTGAGTGATGTCACAACAGATACAGAGGAAACATTCAGGGCATGCGCGGCACGGTCACCTTACCCGCTCTGCTCCAGCCCCCCTGGTTGCCTGGCTTTGCCTCCATCACACCAGGCTCTGAGCCCTTGATGCCATCTCCTCATCCTTCAAACTTCCTCTAAATGCCCCAGGACCCGCATCCCCTGCTCCTTCAGGCCTTGGCTCACCTGTCCATGTCTTGGGAGTCCTACCCAACTAGAGACCCCACTAAATATCTCATTTAAAATGTTAAACCTCCCCCTTGCACACACCCTGTAACGCTCCCCCATCTCCCTTTCTCTGTTTTTTCCCATAGTGCTTACCACTTTTCTATGTACTACACAATTTACTATTGTTTATTATCTGTCCCAAGTACCTATTCCGTGTGCCAGCACACAGTATGTTTTCAATAAATATTCATGCAATAAATGAACAAATAAAAGATCTCACATAAATGCGATCTTCAATGAGATGCAAGGAAAACTGCCATTGCCAAAAAAAAAAACAAAAACTGCACAGGACCTTCACAATGATTCCTACATCTGCACCTGTGCACAGCGCTTCCTGTTCTTATACTGACCTTTGATAAGGGTGAGAAACTCTTCGTGCTTGACTCGGTTCCTCTGGATGTCGATCTTTAGGGTAAGCAGCAAGGTGAACAGGAATTTGTGCTCCTCGTACAATCCCCGGGCTGTGTACTTGTAAACCTCGTAGGTCATGTGTTCGATAATATTAGCGATCCTCTTGCTTGTGATTGGGCTTTTGACAGACCTGGAGAACAGAACACTTCAGTCAGGCTTATCCCATCGCCCTTTTCAATCGTCCCTAAAAACAACATCTTTAACGTAAAATAAGTAACTCTGGAGGACCAATTCTTACTTTTTACACATCTAGAGTAAGCCTCCTACATCTAAAATAACAAGCATTTTCAATTGTCCCTAAAAACAACATCTTTAACGTAAAATAAGTAACTCTGGAGGACCAATTCTTACTTTTTACACATCTAGAGTAAGCCTCCTAAATCTAAAATAACAAGCATTTTCTCAACATGAACTAATGTAACAGAATCCTCCACATTTTTGTCTGAATCAGTTTTACCCACGGGGCATTATCACTCACAACAACGTCTTGGTAATTTTCTTGTTTAGCAGAAACAGGGGAAACCAAAGGAATCAATCAGTCAATGAATAGTTGGTAGAGCTTTCTCTGAGCATAAAATGACAAATGAGAATGATTTGTTAACACACTGGTAATTATGCTCATCTGATGTTAAAAAAAAAAAAAAAAGAATCTTAGTAGCAAAGGGAAAAGATGTTATCAATGTAAGGTCATCATCCTAGCCCACAGATAAAGAATTCAGCTTGGCTTCCTGAGTACAGACGTACCTGGCTAAGGAAAGGTCAAACAAGCCAAGAAACTGGCGGAGCGAAGTCTGATACATCTCATTAACCAAGTGCATCTCCGTGATGAGGAAGTAGAGGATGCTGCCTCGTGTAGCGACTGAAAAGACAAAGAGCAAGGTTGCTGTCACTACGAGCGTGGAAAATAAATGACCTGTGCACAGAGCAGTCTGAAGCCTAAATGAAAACAAGTTTTATTTTTATGTCTTTTCAATGACCGTCTACCAGCAATGAGAGTCTAGAGCAACGTTCATCATATATATTTAATTCTTCTTTATAAGCTTGGGACAGGGAGTCTGCTATTTGTGTTCATTAAATGATACTTTCCTTTTTAGAATCTCTAGATCCCTTATAAATATATTTTATTACATTTTTTCATAGATAGAAAAGACAACCAATGGGATAGCACAGGTTATAACACCCAGCAGATTGTGTGTGTAAGCGTTGTAAGGACCTCCTTCTTATGCTCCATGAAGAAGCCCTGAATAACCTTGGCCTCAAGTTGGCAAATCAAGGCATCGTAAATATGACGCCGTTGACTCTCCACTAGCAGATATTGTTTTGATTATTTTTCCAGGAGGAATGATAAATTACCAAAGGAAATGGAAGTCTTTTAGCAGGTTCCTTTTGTAACCCACAAACAATAACGATTTGCTAATTGGTAGATAAGGCTGACGCGTTCCCATGAGACCAGAGAACTAATACAAGGCTACAATCAAAACATACAGGCTTATGGTTACCAAATGATAAACTAGAGAACAGCCCACAAATGCAGCATGGATTCCTCAACTTCACTAGTTTGTAGTTGGATATCCTTTAAAAATTCTCCTCTTTAATTTCTAGTTTAAAAATAAGTTCACAGGAACCTTAAAGAATTTGTCAACTAACATGAATTATAAACACCTAGAAAATCTGCACCATCAAAAAATGTCTTCATCTTTTACTGAATATTTCCCAAAGAAAAGCGACAAAACAAATAGCCACTTCACTTTGCATCATCATTTACATAACATCCTTCCTTACTTCAATTCCTCTAATTCTCATTTCTTGCTTCATTTTCCTGCGACATTTGTCTTTCATTACCAAACTCACCAGGTCTGTATTCCTCCCGGGCTGAGTTAATTTGAATTTCTGTCTCGGCCGAAATTTCCAGCTTCTGTGTCACCTCCTCGGCTGTCTTTTTTGTGTTACTTAGCACAACGATGAGACTCTCATCTTCCACCAGGGACCCCTGGGTACTCGTCAGCCGGTAAAGCAAATTATCTTCGAGCTCCTTCATTCTCCTTTTGTTTGCAGTTACGTCTTCCATGAGACGAGTTCTTTCTTTCTCCAGTTCCTGTCAATTTGCATAAATATATTTTCCTCCTTAATTAACAACTATTGTTTGGCCATTTCTTGAAAAGTTAACCTATGGGGCTACTCTCAAGCTTCTGTACTGTAGTCACCATATTTGACTGAGGGAAATACAGACACCAAAATAAGAGGAGAATTAATGGAGGAAAAAATTGGTGGCAAAGAATGTAAAATTTGCTTTAAAAAAAATTACCAAAATCTCCTTTACTATCTATTTATTTCCTAAAGTCAAATCATTTTTAAGTGACTTTTGTGATTATATTTACTCCTGTTTTGAAACTGAAATATATTTGAAGACAAGTATATATGTCTCGGATTAAATACATTTACCCCTATTTGATTTCTGCTGTTGTTTGAATGTGATTATTTTCAACTTGCTTGTTGAAATAGTACCCAATTCTGCGACAAGCAAGTGTCCAAAAAGTTAGGCAAGCAAACTGTGCTGCTACTGCAGGTACATTTAAATTGAAAAATCATCTTGACCTGAAAAGATGCTGTTCTCACCAAGAGAAGTGAAGCTCTGACTCTTTCCTGCAAGACCTTTATGGATAACTGGGGAGAGAATGGCTTTGGAAGATTATTGTCCTTACTGGCCACCTTTTCCACTTGGTAGTTTGGAGAGGGGGAGACAGTGAAAGAGAAGGAAAGAAACGATGGGGTTGGTGAGGGTGGGGGAAGGAAGAAATGGCCATGACACTGAACAAGCCAAAGGCAGCAGGAAGCCCAGAGGCTGGGAGACAACAAAGAAAATATGCTTCTGGCACCAAGTCAAATTGTACATTCATGAGTCACATTGTTTTATGAGAGACTTGAAGCTCATAAAAGAATTAAAATAGGAAAAGGCAATGAGTAAATAGTATTTAAGATTTTGAAGAGAAAGGTAGGCATTAGTGGGTAGATCCTATTGGGCAGCTACCCGCGCACGTGGTACCAAGCTCACATGGCTAGAGTAAAGCTTCAGAAAGATAAATCTCAATCAGGTATTCTGGATATGGCTCAGCAGGTTTTGTAGATCCGACTCCCTACTGAGAAAACTAGAAATCTAAAGTTAAATGCAGTGATGAATCATATGAAATAATATAAGACATAAGAGGACTACTCATTAATTGCAATGATTATTTACTTACTTTCTAACATAAGACATAATTTAATAGTTACACTCCAAGGATTTTGGAGTTCACTGACACATTCTCCAACTCTTAGCAGAATGCCTCATACGTAGTAGGCTCTCCATTAATATTGTGGAGTGAACGATTAAAGGCTATACCCATTCTCAAACTGATAAACTGAAACATATGGTTAACTCAAAAATCTAGTCATGTCTTAATGCTGGAAATACAAATATGAAAATTCTCCCTTTGTAACTGAAAACCATGAAGTTAAAAATAAAGGTTGTGGTGACAAAATCGCATGAACACAAAGAGCATTGGCCTCTGTTTTAAAAGCCATTTAATAAGCATTATTCCAACCAGTTAATAACCATTGGTTGAACAGGTAAGGGAAGGAAAGTAAAGCAGTGGGAAGAGGGAGGATTTTGACATCAGGAAGATATGTCTGAATCCTAACTCCCAGGACTTATTAGCTACACAAGTCTATAAGCCTCAGTTTCTTCATCTGCAAAGTGGACATAAAAACAGCTCAGAGAGTGATTGTGAGGATATCACTAGACAAGCAGCTGAAACCAGTGACTGGATCATGATAGCTGCTCAGAATACATCTCTTCATCCCCTCCCTTGATTCATTTCCAGCATGTATTTTCAGATGTATTACAATATTTATTTGGAAATGAGTAGTTTGAAAAATAAAATTATAAGTTGGCACAAAATAAATCATACTTTAGAATTTCACATATCATCATAAAAGCACAATGAAGTAGCTGAAAAGGAATTTTTAAAAAAGGAGAACCTTCTAATCTTGCACATGCTTTCATGTCTGCTGGAAACAAGACCATGGGCTGTCAAATCCCAAAACTGCACCAAGTCTTATTGAGCCTTCCAACATAATCATCTTTCTTCTCTCCATCTGTTCCAATTACACAGCAATTGCCCTAATGTAGTCTTTAATTACTTCTTTAATCATAACTGGTCTCCCCGCAGACCCTTTGCTCTGCCATCACCCCCTTTTCTGCTCCCAGTCACTGAGGGATCTCCCTTAACTATTTGGAAAGGTCCAAAATTTTCAACATAGTTTGTAAAACCTGTTACAACCTGTATTTCCAATCTCATCTCTCGCTGAGAGCTATGGGACTGAGACTAAAATCGTGCCTCCACGTTGCTTATGAAAACCATTATTAGTAAAATGAACAGTTATCAGTGATGCATACAATAAGGTGCAAATTATTCCATTTCTGATTTTAAAGATAATAAGTAAAAGCTTGAATATTATTGAGATGATTGTGGTCAATTTAATATCATTGTTAACAACACTAATTAAATAAAACTTTCAATAAATGTAACGCGTATATTCCCAAAGGATTAAAATAAGGCTAAGAAGTAAATTTCCCCCATAGTTTGAAACTGATGAAATAATATACTCTAAAGTAAATACTACAACTTAAGATAATATTTTGGATTATGAAAACAAACTATTAAATAGTACACCAGCAGCCAGACCCTAGAATAGGACAACAGTTACGGGACAAAGAAAGTGATCTCTGAAAGAAAACAGAAAAATTGCTATTTGCTTTTTATTTGAGATTTTAAAATGGAAAACCTAGTTTGGAGTAAAGTTTTCGGCATATTTTCATTTGTATAACTGATTTAAACACATTTCTGTTGAATTACAACTTTAGCTCCATAATATATAGGATCATTCTTTTCTAAATTAATATTAAGAAATTAAGAGACAAAATTAATCAAAATAACTTTGTCTATAAGCATTTTGCCCACAAAAGGGAGTATCTCAATACACACACACACACGGAACAGTAAACATTTGTGCTATGGATTGTATATACTAAGGCTAAAACATAAAAATTTTACAGAACTGTGATAATGTGCAAAGTATCGCCGAACTGAGTAAGAAAATGCAGCAGTGATTCCATAAAATTTCATGAAATGTACTACTAATTAATTAAATGATCAAAATTAAGTGGCTCATGAAGGTACAAACAAAAACTAAAATTCTTTGTGCACATAAACTTCATCATTTTTAAAGCAGATGACAGCCTTCCAGAGCTCTCATTTTAAAATTATCAGCCAGGCTTTCATTCCTGAAGATTCTTTCTCTTCTTTACCTTAATTAAAATAGAAAGATTAAACAACAAAACTCAGAAACATTTTTTTTTTCCTCCACCACCAGTGAGCCGGTGATAACAATGCCTGTTTGGTGTCTTACTAAATTACTTCCCATGTCAGTTCCACCGAGTACAGGTCCTTCCAGCTCCAAAGGAAATAAATCACACATCTGTTCACTCAACCAAAATTCTGAACAATGATGAGACTTGAGGCCTTGTATTCTGTGACCAGTAGCTATTAGTCAATATTAGTATTTTTTCCCTAATAGTACATAGCTCTCTTTGAGATTCTGTCTTGTTCTCTAGGATCAAAGTGAGAGTGACCCTAAGAGACTGGGTTTCTTTAAAGGAAAGTTTCTGAAGGGCCACTGGTTTGCTGCCTGTTTAAAACGGTCTCACCACACACCCTTCGGGTGACAACAGCAGGCTGTCTAAATCTACTCCCAGGTACATCAAGTCAACAACTGAATATGACCTTGATGTGAACTTGGCAACAGCCCAGGCATTTAAAATGACTGCCTTGAAGCACACAGAAAAGTATAAAGCCAGCTGAAGATCTGCCGTCCTTGCATTCGTATGCTCTGAGGTTTCCATTTGTTTCTGAAGCAAACAAATCGGAGGGTCCAGCAGGCTGTACAGCTGAGCATTCATGAGACCAGATCCTGTGTGACAAGGAGGCTCCTCACTGCCTGGATTCCCAGGACACTGGGCGGCTGGTGAATTTATGAACTCCAGAGGAGAGCAGCCTTTCCCTTGCATCCTAATTTACTGTTCTAAGCCGCCTTTCACCAGAAGAATCAACAGAGCGGTGAAGGCGTAACTCATCCTGACAGGATGTTCACCACTTACGTCAGCCCCACTTTTGGGGAGTTTCTTAGATGCTTTCCAATATCAGCCTCCCATCTGTGGGTTCTTCCTAGCTTCCAATAGCCCCGACTTCACCCAATGACATTTTATGTTGATAGTTTATATTTACAGTCACCTAAGAAGTAATCACGGTCAGAGAGACTGCATTGTCACGGAAGTCAAGGGAACAATTTGGACTTAAAAAAAAAATTTGTTTCCATATCTGAGTCCATAGGCAAAGACATAGGCTCTTTCCAACCAAGTCACCAGATGATCAGAAATGCCCTGAAAGCACCAGAGATCAACTCAGACTCACTTGCCACCACCCAGGCTGAAAAGATTCCTCACTGTGGGCTGATTCGGGAGTATGGTGGGCAGAACAGATGCTCCAAAACAGAAAATCTGCTGGCAGGAAGAATACTACGTAAAACCATCAAACTGACATCCAGCAGCTCACCTTTTGCGTGAGTCTTTGATTTGGAGAAAAGAAAACGCAGGTTACATGTTGTATTATAACACGATTCCGGGCAGGATGACCCTCTGTTACTCTAAGAGAGTATCATGTCACTCTGCCCACACTTTGCTAAGAATTATTTACTGTGAGTCTGGAATGAAGTCTGATAATAAAACGATGGTAATTTTAAAATTTCTCAAGACACTCAAGTTTGCTAGGATATTAAAAAAAAAAGGTCTGGCCTGGGATCCACACTGGCTTTTCAAGGCTGTTCAAAATCTTTTCAAAGGAGCTCAGAGAGCTCCTCAGTCCATCTTTAACCTCTGCTGCAACAGTTACGGCTCAGTCCCGGACCTGTTGTTTTGTTTTGTGGCAACCAAAACTCTGGGAGGCCAAATTATTTTTTCCAAAGAGACTGTATTCATCTCAGCTGAACAGAAAGAAAACCAAGGGCAAGGATATTATTCAAACTGCCATCAAAGTCCCTTATCTCCCTGAAGCCACCACCAGAGGGAAAGCAGAGCCTGAGAGATGAGGGATGGACGCTGCCCCGAAGATTCTGAGGGATTCCCCATCTTACCATGACTTGCTGTTGATCAAGAATCCCAGTCCTTCCTGAAGAAAGGGTGTGGCAGGGCTAAACTTCCTCAACCACCTCGACTGACCCTCCAAAAACAAACCAGCACATATCTGGAAGGCTGGGACTACTTCGATAGCCAGTCTGTGGTGGGAACTCCAGCATCCGTCCCTGCCACACTGAGGTCACCAACCATGTGAATTTATGAAGCTGGATTAAATACTCTTAGTCAACTTCCAAGTGTATAACTCTGTGATTTATGTACAATAAATTTAAAAATAAAAAGAGATGATTCAAAAAAGGAAGAGGGGAAGGAGAGAGAGAGAAAGAAACATAAGGAAGAGCTCAGAAAAGCAAGCACGGTATGACCTACAGAAAAGGTAACAACACTGGGAGGGACAGAGTCCAAAGATTTGGGCCAGTAGTTTTAACCTAAATAAATCTCTAGGTCAGTGTAGAAGGGGGGCATAAAGTAAAGTAACCTCCTCATTGCTATTGAGCCCAGGAAAAAAAATCAATAGCCACTCAGAGTTCATGCAGTATCCCCAAAGCAGTTCTATTAAAATCCTCTAGATTTTTTTCCTTAAGACTCAAATGTTCCCTAGAGAGATGCTGACTTAGAACAAGGAAGTTTATAAATTATTGGACATTTTTCAGGGAGAGAAAACAGACATGGAGTTATGCTTAGAGCATAATTAAGCCAGTAGCTTCCACAAGTGCAGAGTGAAATCTGGCTTCACAAGCTTCCTGCACAGAGCTCTCTCTGAGATAACAAATCAGAATTGGCAATGCTGTGTCACCTGAGTACAATGTTTTAAGTTGTCATTTTTATATTCCAAAAGCATAGTAATGAATCAAACGAAAGAAAAACCTAACCGTGTGCTAGAAAGCTAAAAGTCAACAGGTGACTAGAGCTACTAATAGAACAAACTTCAGAAAAATAAAGTAATATAAAACCAGAACAATGAGGCTGAAAATGAGAATAATAGTGTCAGAGTTACATCATTCCTCTATATAAAACCAATTAATGATTTATGTGATTTATGAGATGCAGATGAAACCTACTGGGTAGATAATTGGTTAGTGGTTATCCAAGACACTTGGAAATATATAATGGAAAAAATATAGGAATTAAAGGGGAGAACTCAATCCTGTTACCACCTTTACTATATTATTTTCATCAGTGAAAGAATCACAACACGATGCAGAAAAGGGGGTGGCCATACTTCACTCACCTGCTTCTCCGTGAGAATGACTCTCCCCAGTAACTGGTCTTCCAGACCTTTCATGGTGACAGTGAAGTCGATGATGGACGTTCGTGCACTTATTTCAGGGGTGTAGGCTGGATTAGGCAACTTGGTGGTGATGTAGAGTCTGAAGCCATCCATCACATCTACCTCTTTGTCACTGACTTTCACCTTTTTTGTGAAAAAGAAAGTTAAAAGTAATAAAATAGAGATATCTCACCAAGTCCTTTCTGTATAGGATCCAGTATTCCTTTAAACGGCTATGTACCTGGAGATCATTTGTATACTAAAGAAGAAATGGTCATTAGGCATTCACAGGGCTTCAAGCCACGAGGACAGAAGGAAGGGAGGAAGCTCAATATACACCATACAATCAAGATAGAACTTACCACCAAAATTGCAATGATCATATTGCAGAGTGAGATGGATACCCCACCCATAACTTGGTTCAGAAGTCAAGACTGATGATGTCACATACGCATCAAGAGAGAACGAAAAGGTTTATTACTCACAGGAGCTTCTCGGGGGATATTAGGTCCTAAGCAGCTCTGAAAAATTGCTTGAGAGAGTACAGAAGGGCAGCTATTTTAGGTTTTTAACAGTGGTTAGTGGATTGGGCTGGGATGAGGATTCCCACACATGGGCGTGAACAGGGGTTGCATGGTTTGAATTTCCCACAAGTATCAAAGGAGAAAGGATCCAGGTTTTCTTATCATCTTGCCAAGACTGGGGATGGAGGGGAGAGGGGCATGATGAGGCTTGAAAACTGCCCGTGGTCAAACATCAAAATGGAGTCAGACTTTATTACACAAGTGAAGTAGACATTTCTAAAAGGACAACTGTTGAAGTCTTTAATCCCAACTCAGGAAGTGTGGAAGAGAAAAGCAAATGCCTCTTGCCACTGACTCAGATTTGAGTTGCTGCCTGTTGAGAAGCCGTCATCTGTGCCACATTTAGCTGGTCCCAGGGTAATCACTCTGCACGTTGTTCTCTACTGGCTTAACCTACCTTAAAGGTGGACCCGGTCTTAATGAAGTTTCTCTCCAAAACATTATCCAGGGCTGGATCTAGTTCCTCCCCAACATCTTCAATAAGCAAGGGCCTTCCAAGAGAAAGACTGTCTTCCAGGTGGTTTCTGAAGTACTTGTGATTTAGAGATGTGACCTAGAAATAGGACCAAAGAGGTGCTCTTGACAGACAGGATCACAAGACAACTGACAGAAAATGGTGCCTTAGCATTCTACACCAGGAGACAAATACTGAGATTTTCAGAGAACCTTACTTGGAACCATACTTGGTGAAATGGTACAGAAAGCGTAAACTGTTTGCATTCTCTCCCTTGGCGAACCATCACTCCCTCTAACAGGGAAGCACATAAAGGCTCTAGGTGGCAACACTGCCTTTTCCTCACCAACACCACGCTTGTGACAAACAATAATGGAATAATGAATGGTGAATTGTCCTTATAAAGTGCTGCTCACTTGGGGTGATACAACCCTGCTCTGGTCTGTTTATCAAGGAGATCCTCAGGTCCTAACTGGAGTCTGAAACCTTTAAAAGATGGCATTAGGAAAGACCAACACAAATGCAAATGATGCAATTTTTTTAGAAATTGTTTCCAAACATTAATATCTAGATAGTAACATTTAAGATTCTTTCTAAATATCAAATATTTCCTTATCCTCAGATACTCATTGATCTGGGGCACTAAAATGGATTAGTAACATAAATATACTCCAACACAGATTACCTGGAGTTCATTTCGGCTTTCTTTATTTTTAATCCAGATCTTGCCTTGAGTCTGTGGATCGATTAACAAAGGATAGCGAGATGCCTTTGTGACAATAATTCCATTCTGAATGGACAGGTCATCGTTTGGCAGGCCTTGGAGGTTCCATTCGCTAATTGTAGGAGCATCAATCAACATCTCATTGAGATTTAGATTATCTCCAAATGGAATTTCGCGGGCTTTCATTTCCTTCTGCCAGTCGTTTAACAGCAGATTGCGAAATTCTTGGTTAAATGGACCAGAATAAGATAGAAAAGCTGTAGCCAACAACACATCCCCTAAGACAGAAAACAAAACACCACTGAAATACTTTTTACTCAGCCTTGTCATTGTGCAGAGTATTAAAAATGAAAAAAAAAAAAGACAACTATTCTTTCAAACTAAATTTCAGAAACCAAATTGTAACCACACGTGGCTGTGTCGCAAATAAGCCGTAGTTCAGTTCACTGTTAAACAGACTGCAAACTGTCCGCCGAGTAATAGCTGCTAGCACATAAGCACTGGATTATTTTGACTCTTGCGGGATGTGAGGGGGTGACTTCCAAGTTTAAGGGATGCAAAGCCTCAGAAGACAGAGCCTTCATTCAAAGCGACCTTAATCAACATGACCATTCACTCCTAGGAGAATTCAAAAGTGACCTGATAAGAGCTTTCAAGGTCATTAACACATCTAATAAGAGTTGCCGAGATGCCAGACCAACACTCGCCCTGCTGAAATAGCTGGACACACACACACAGAAGAATCTGAAATAATCGAGTCTTGGTTTGATTGCTAATGTTGACTGAAACAAACGCACAACCAAAAAGTTGAGAGTTATGTTTTATTCGGCGGACGTTTCTGAGGATTCAAACCCCTTCAAGCCTGGGATGACAGCCTCCCAGGTCGCTCTGAGGGACTGTTCAGAAGAGGTAGGGGAGGAGCTAGGATATACAGGAGCTTTACCACAAAGACCAGGTAGTCAGAACATTAAAAGATTACTTGTTAACTGAAGAAAACCAGGCATCTCAAGTTACAGAATTTAGTGCCTTTCTATGTATGGGAGGGAGAAAACATTTGGGCTCATTGAATTCATTCCTTTGACAAGCACCTAGCTATCTAGGGCCAGTGTCCTGTCCTTTCTTATTCTGAGTCCCCTCAGGGTGCACCATTGTGAGTGGCTGCAGGGGCCGGGCTGCAGGCTTGTCTTCACAAGGGGGTGGAGGCACCCGCTGATGACTTAATGGCTTCAGCATCCTTTGTTTACTGATATAGTTGGCAGTATTTTTCGTTCACAATGCTCCCCCTTGGTCCTAAATTCGACCATATTTTGGGAGAAAAATCACGACCAATTTTATCCCAAGGTGCTGGGAAGGCTCACTCCTAGATCAGACAGAAGATTTTGCTGACGTGCCTCTCAAAAGTGTTAACAGGGATCAGGCCCTGTTGATACTCAGAAATTCTCTGGATCATCTGTCTTACTCATCTATCATGATCCAGGAAAACAGTCCCCCTTGTTGCTTCTTTCCATATCTAGAGTCGCACTACCACAATCATTGGTCTCATACAGAAGTATATACCTGATCTACTGTTTCAAGTTGCCTCGTCATTATTTTATCAGAGACTCAGTCATGCATTTGATAATGCAAGAAACAACGATTTTGTAAAACAGGCAAAATACAAATGATGCAGTTAGCAGTGTTAGTAAGGTCATAAATAAGAATTAAAGCCAAAAACTTCCACTAGGTGCAGCTCAGTGTATCCCCAGGTCATCTGACTTAGTACCAACCCTTACCTTTAAGGAAGATGTTACACAGACATTGTTCATAAGACACACAGCCAAATCCTAGTGTTATTAGGTTGGTTATCTTTAGTATAGTTCAATTTTTTTCCAACATTAGAGAGCCTTTAAACGTAAATGTCCATACCCTGGTGTTAACCATATAAGTCCTTTCTATAATTGAGGGAGGTTATATTCTTTGGCTGAAATTTTGCTTGTTGCCTTGATTAAGCTTGAGTGATTCTTATAAGAAAATTCGTATTTACAGCCAGGCTCAGAGCAGGTATTATTAATTGGCCAGATGATTAAAGCTTAAGTTTGTTCACTCCCTCTCACAGTCAACACAAGATCTCATTCATAAAGGAATCTACATACCTACAAGTCTTTTGGTTTGTGCAGCAAACTCTTTACTTTGCTCCGTCCACCTTTCTTTTTCTCCTGCCAACCCCCCAATCAGTGCAGAAGCCGCCTGCATCTTATGTCTGCACCTCTCTGCATCTTCAAGCAAGGTCTAAAAACAGCCAGAAGCAGAAGAAAACTTTGTTCAGATAAATATAGCGTCAGGCTAAAAAACCATAATTTTAAAACATTAGATGTTATCTGCCTTTCTAAGACATGGGAGCCATTTATTTCACAGGAAGCATCCGATTCCATTTCCGTGTGTCAGCTCAGCTTGTCTCTTACGCCCTGTCTATGGAACATGGATGGATTCCTCATGAGGGGCCCTCTGCCCTTGGGCAGACCCTCCCCAGATGTTAATAAACTGAGAAGTAATGGAAATTTGCATCATTTATGACTTCCCTACCAAGAAAAATTAGAAATAAAATACAAGCATACGTGCTGATACCATATAGCACAACAGGATGAAAAGGAATCCACATTCCGACTTTAAAATGAGGCATATTTCTCCTGTTAAAGTTCTAGCATCATTATTGCTTTGTCTAACGCCACATCTCCTTTCACTTCAGGTGAAACTTCAGATTTTCTTCAGGTTGTGAATCCTGAAGTTCATTCACAAATTCCAGCCACGCTGACTCAGCAGGTCCCTCCCTGCTGTTCCCCCGTCAATAAAAGCCTTTAACCCGACCTCCACACACCACTGACCTTGGAGTTTTGTTCTTAAAAACAAATGGTTCTATTTCTCTATGTTTAAGAGACAGCTACTAAGTCTACTTGTAAAAATGCATACTTATGAAGTTATAATGGATATGGATAAAGTGACTCTGGGACCAGCCACTGGAAATTCATGTATAATATTTATATATATTCATGTAATATTTTACATATATAGCATGCATATGATAAATGTCTAATAACGGAGGATTATTTACATAGGTTATGGTATATTGTGAACGAGAATACTCTGAAGCCATTAAAAATATCTTATAGAAATGTTTATAATGAAGAAAAAAATCCTTAAATTAAAAATTCAATTTATAAAGCAGTATGCACTGAATTATCTGTCAGAGTTTTACATGGACTTTTAATATATGGAAAGCAGGCAGGTGTGCAGATATGAAATGAAAAAGAGCAAAATATTTTTAGTCTTCATCTCCAGGGTTACTTATGTGTATTTTCTATAAGGGACATGAACTGCGTTTGTAATAACAACACAAGGCAGTGTTTTTCAGAAGCAAGATACTTGTTCCGGTTTGTTCTAGTCTATCTACTCTGTTCTCTGTCCCACTAGACTTAATGCAGAAAACTCGAAAGCCCAGCTGAAAAGTGCACGTGCAAACCTACACCAGCCATGTTTGTTTGCTTGCTTCTCCCCAAGAAGGAAGAGGCCAGTTGGGAACAATGAGACCACATCGCTTATTTCTGCCTACCTTTAAAACAAATTTTTCATCTGAAAGATACTTTTAATATTAAGTTATTTCCCCTAAATTCTGCATCCCCACTCCCATGTGGCCAAATGAAAAAATGGCCAGCTCCTCCCCTCCTGGCTTTTGCTTTTGGGAATCTCCCTTTGGGGGACTGGGAAATGGGAGGGAAAGGAACAAAGGTCTGAAAGCACAGGAAAGACATGCAGACTTTCCCTCCGAGCCTGGCTGGAGGAGTGTGCAGAAATCCTTGGTTTCTGTGAATAGGGCTCCAGCCCTCTCTCTCCTAGCATCCCAGAGGGTGACTAGCTGTCCAGAGTCCCTAAGGAAGTGGGCCCCACCCAAAGGCACTGCCCTGTGCACAGAGCAGCAAGACACACACTCCTCTGAGAACTGCACAAGCCTGGGTGGTGAGGTGACCAGTGATGACTATGCACTATAGACTCGAGACCCTTCCCCTGCCACCCTGTATTCCATAAGCTGCTGGACTCTCCTGGAGCCTCATGGAGGGGGAAGAAGCAACCAAAGGACGAAAGGTCAAGTTCACTCCAACACATTGGGGGCAGGAGGGTGCACAGCCAGATTTTGTTTTCTTAATGAAAAATACGTGACATTTGTTGGGCGTGGGACAGTCCCTCTGGTGCCGGAGGACAGCCACCTGCTTTTCGGTCATGGCCTGCTCATACTCGGCCTGCACCACATCCAGCTCTGCTTGCTTGTCGTCCAGCTCGGCCTGGGCCTTCTGCAGATCCTGCATGGCCAGCAAGTAGCGATTCTCCTGCACCACCAGGTTGGCCTGCACGGGACACACACAAGGTGAAGGGATGGGCAACAGACCAAACATCGGCAGGTTAGAGTCTGAGAACTCAGCAAGGTCACGTGTTATACCTTTCCTCTGCTCCACCCCTGGAGTCTTCCCCAATTGCATTAAGTTAAGACCAAATCTTTTCTTTTTTAATTGAAGTATAGTCAGTTTACAATGTTGTGTCAATTTCTGGTGCACAGCATAGTGTTTCAATTATACATAATCTTTTTTATTATAGGTTACTACAAGATATTGAATATAGTTCCCTGTGCTACACAGTATAAACTAGTTGTTTATCTATTTCATATAGAGTAGTTAGTATCTGCAAATCTCTAATTCCCAATTTATCCCTCCTGACCCGCTTCCCTTCCTGGTAATCATGTTTGTTTTCTACACCTGTGAGTCTGTTTCTGTTTTGTAAATAAGTTCATTTGGTTTTTTTTTTAGAGTCCACATATAAGTCATATTATATGGTATTTTTCTTTCTCTTTCTGGCTTACTTCACTTAGAAAAACAATCTCCAGATCTATCCATGTTGCTGCAAATGGCATTATTTTATTCTTTTTTGTGGCTGAATAGTATTCCATTGTATAAATATACCACAGCTTCTTTATCCAGTCATCTGCCAATGGACATTGAGGTTGTTTCCATGTCTTGGCTATTGTAAATAATGCCACAATGAACACTGGGGTACTGTATCTTTTCAAAAAATAGTTCCCTCCAGATATATGCCCAGGAGTGGGCTTACTGGATCATATTGTAAGTCTATGCTTAGTTTTTTGAGGAATCTCTATACTATTTTCCATAAGGCTGCAGCAAATCTTAATGGGAACTTGACATAAATATATGTGAGCAGAAAATTATAATTCATTAGAATAGAAGTTAGCAAAATGTTTCCATCAAGTGTCAGATAGTAAATATATTAGTCTTTGGGGGCCAAGAGGCAAAATGAAGACTATTGCTTAGGCACTTATTTTAAAATTTCATGAGCCATACAAATACAGGTGGTGGCTTAGATTTGGCCTGTGGGCCAGAGTTTGCCTGTCTCTAGATCAGAACATTATAATATTAAATGCATAAGGCAAATTGCAGAACATTGTAATATTGAGTTGTAGGGGGAAAAAAACTGAGTATTTAGAACCATCTGCCTAGCAGGACCCATCAGTGTTGATGAGGCTGTTAAAACAAAGGATGAAACAGAATTAATCACTGAATTTAAAGATGCAGGTTTTGTGGGTAGTTGTGATCTGGATGTCACTCTTGTAATTTTCATATATTGCTTGCCTTCCAGAAAAGAATTAATACTTGAGCTGTGACCAGATAAAAACATTCATTTTAAGGAAGCTACTAAATTAGACTCAAAAGGCATAAAAGTAATATTGGAAAAAGATAGAGTGTAGAAAATAGTCCATGCTGGCAGGAATTTAAATCCTTTTGAAAAAAAATTTTGAAATCATAGTTCTCCCTGTTCAAGTCTTTAAAATGTTAAAATTAACCCTCCTACACTGCTGGTGGGAATGCAGTTTAGTGCAGCCACTGTGGAAAACAGTATGGAGATTCCTCAAAAGACTAGGAATAGACTTACCATTTGACCCAGGAATCCCACTCCTGGGCATATACCCAGGAGGAACCCTACTTCAAAAAGACACCTGCACTCCAATGTTCATAGCAGCACTATTTACAATAGCCAAGACATGGAAACAGCCTAAATGTCCATCAACAGATGACTGGATAAAGAAGCTGTGGTATATTTATACAACGGAATACTAGTCAGCCATAAAAACCAACAACATAACGCCATTTGCAGCAAACTGGATGCTCCTGGAGAATGTCATTCTAAGTGAAGTAAGTCAGAAAGAGAAAGAAAAATACCATATGAGATTGCTCATATGTGGAATCTAAAAAAAGAACATAAATACAAAGCAGAAACAGGCTCAAGAACATAGAATACAAACTTGTGGTTGCCAAGGGGAAGGTGGGTGGGAAGGGATATACTGAGAGTTCAAAATTTGTAGATACTGACAGGCATATGTAGAATAGATAAACAAGATTATACTGTACAGCACAGGGAAATATATACAAGATCTTGTGGTAGCTCACAGTGAAAAAAAATGAGACAATGAATATATGTATGTTCATGTATAACTGAAAAATTGTGCTCTACACTGGAATTTGAAATAACATTGTAAAATGACTATAACTCAATAAAAGATGTTTTAAAAAAAAGAAAAAGAAAAAACAAAAAAACGTTAAAATTGACTTTAATAGGGAGACCCACTACTAGAGCCATATTTTTTCTGAAGTGTTTGAGACAAAAAGATTTATCTTAAAAATATTCTTTAGAGATAAATTTTTTCCTATCTGATAATCTCAGGTTCCCAAATTTTGGCAGAATAATTCTTGAAAGGAAAATCAGAGTTCCGGAACTGACTAGAACTGATGACAGCAAAAGAGTGGCTTAAAAATGACAGATTACGAAGAATCTGTCTCCTGGAACATTTGCTCCAAGCAGCATCTGTTGCCTTGGCTCAAACAGAGAAGGAAAGCAAGGCCACTGCGTCAACTTACTAAGGTGACCCGCTGAGTCAAACTATCACAGCCCCAAAGATTTTGAATATTTTCTAGGACTTTACTCAGGAAAAAAAAATACTAATTTTAAATGAAGCTCTCAAAAGTTACCAACAGAAAAGCATAAAATCTTTAAAGTCCAACTGCTCACCTTAGGAGCTGGAGGAATCTTTTAAAATTACTTAAACTCTGTGAGCTTCAGTATCTCCATTAAGATATTGAAAAACTACATCCTAGGATTTGTGTGTGTGTGTGTGTGTGTATGTGTGTGTGTGTTAAATACGATAACATATGTGAAATCCCAAGTCTGGGACCTGGCATATAACAAATTTGATAAATAATATTGTCATTGTTATTAACTGTATTCAATATTTAAAGCTCCACTCCTGTAACATTCCGTTTATATGAACTGATATTTACTGGTTTTCACAGAGTTTCCAAGAAGAAGTCTCAGTAGAATGAAACTGAATAGAATCTAAATTGTTACTCTTGCAATTAATATTTAAGTTTATTCACTTCCAGAAGTCACTTGGCCCTTCTGTAGGAATTGTAAGATGACAGAGAACCGCCCCCTCACTGTCTCCATGACTAACTAGCATAGGAGAGGTTCTGACTGGGTTTAAGGTGTGTCCTTAACCTCTCTTTACTTGGGAAGTGGGAGATTGTAAGTGAAGTCCCTCCAGGAATAAGTGAAGTTAGAGGCCTTGGCCTGTGTTTCCTAATACACTGAGCAGAATTTCCCAATGATAACCTGCACTAGCGTTGCCCTCTGCTTATCCCTACGCAGGGAACGTGTAGCATCCATGTAAGTACGTTTATTTTTCTGACTGCCAATAGGAGGGACCTGACAAACTGAACGTTCCCAGATGCTGGATGCTCCCAAGAACACAGGAAGGCACGCCCTGGACAGGCTTCTCAGAAGAGAAGCATACTTCCAGCCACGAGTAGAAGATTCCCCTCCTGATGGTGCTCTCTCCACTTCCCACGGTAAAAGCTAGGTTGTCCTGGGACTGGGCGGAGCCTGAAACATACTGAACACAGGGGAGGAGGTATCTTTGTCCTTACATAAGACTTGTCAGAACATCCATTATTTTGTACTGATTTCAGCTCATTTTACTTAAAGTTACTTCTACAAAGTAAATACTCCCCACTGTGAATTCTGCATAATTCCTTTAAAGACACTTATATAAGCTTGCCCGGAAAAATTTGCAAAGGATGCCCATCCTTTTCATTGCATGTGGTGGTTATAATTCAGTCAATATCAGAATGTGCAATTGTGAGCTAGGCTGGAGTCTTCAATGGTCCCAAAATCCATCATGTCAGACAGCATGACATCAGTTATTTGCTCTAAAAATCTCTGAGCCAAGTGAGTCTCCTCTCTTTTGAGTTGCTCTAGGACCCCAAGGGCCTCCACAACTGAATACACGGCCCTGCTACGGTAACCATGAGAAAATAAAATGGGACCTGTAACTCTAGCCCTAAATTCTTTCTATTCTTGATTATTTTTAGCATGACTATTAAGTTCCAAGGGTTTAGAAGTGTAAATGGACTTTAATTGATGGTTGAGAGAGTGGACTCATACAAAAGCAAAATAATCATCTAAGCCATAAGGTGTGATTTTTGAGGCATCAGGGTTTCATTTTCAAAACACGTACTTGCCTCTCCAGCTGCTAAAGACTGAGTGTCACTGAATGGTGGAAGGATGTGGACACATGTGAAGCTTAGAAATGTAACAATTTAAAGGGCAACACTGACATATTCTCAAATTACATTAAATATCCAATGATACTCAATTCCTTTCCTGAGGGACAAAGGAGGATCTCCCTACAGTCAAGATCAGCCACCAGCAACTGTGTGTCAACCTGCCTCCTTCCCTGGATTCCCCAGCAGGAGATCTTAGACATTATTGGTGGATCCTATGCTACAGTTTTCTATGTTTCTTTTTTTCAAGTTGACAGTGGGGGAAAAAAATTGTCCAGCAGCCTCACAATGGACTTAGGATCTTTGTAGGGAGTTTATGCTTAAGGCTCATGCAATTCCGACTGGAGGAGAATCACAGAGGAGAAACATCCTGTGCCTGGCTTATCACCAGCTCTCCCTGTGGACTTGGGTGTAACAGCAGAAGCTGAAGGCCCCGGTGCTGAATGAAAAGAGAAGCCCAGGTGACCTAGAGACCCCCGGCCGGCACACATCAAGCAGCTCCCCCAAGGAGGCTTACCTTCAGAGGCAACACCTCTCTGTTTATAGAAAAGAAGGAAGCCATGGCCTTGGTCCAGGAACAAAGACCTGCGACGTTCCCACACACACGTTTAGCTGTCTCGATGTTGTAGTCTGCCATTTCAAAGTAGGGATTCAGAAATTCTATCACTTCTTCATTGATCGTGTCTTTTGGGAATTGCTATGGAAAAATGGAGTAAAACAAAGTCAGAATACTTCTTGCCATATGCTCACAATGCCATTGAAACCATTAAAAAATAAGAATGAATGAATGACATCTTATTTTGTCAATATTTCAAAATATTAGACAAAAGTCATATATATTTCGACACATATAAACATACATACATTTAGCATTATGTATAAAGCAAATATATAAAGCATATATATTTAGCATCAACCAAATGCTTGCTTAATACATGCAGACAGAGGTTCTAGTAAACTTACCTAAAATGTGAGGATTATAAAATAAGTTGGACATGAGGTCTTGAGGGTGATGAATTCATTTTTAATCATAGAACTATCAAGATTATGAGAGAACTGTTCTCTTCTGGAGGGATAACATTTTCAAATGCTTGAAATAAATTCAAAATGATAGTTTTTCTCTCCTGTGAATTTTCACTATTGAAATTATTAAAGGAACACTAAACTTTCAAAAAATAATAAAAAATAAAAATAGTAGCAGAAACAGATTAAGAATACCTTCCAGCATCAAAAGAGAAGACTGACCAAACAATAAAATTGGACCTTTTAAAAGTGGTGTTTGATCATCTAAATGAGGGTGATTAAATGTTTTCCAAGTAGAAAGAAGTTTAGCACCTAAATAATTCAGAGAAAAAAGCCTTCACTACATACATAGAGTGAAATATACTCTCGTTCAGTTCTCATTTAATGCAAGTTTCTCTTATGAGATTTAAAAAATAGTGAAGCCAGAAAAATACCTGGGAGCATAGAAGGGTGGTGGTGACAAAAGGCAACTAGCAAGGTAGCTCCTAAGAGCAGTGGCTCTGTACCAGGTATATATAAGGCAAGTACAATTCCACTGTCACATTTTTCAGTGAACACTTTTTGAGCCACCCCCCCCACCCTGATCCTGCCGTCACCACTGACACTCCACACTCTCACAATCAGATGAATCACCACCTCTTCTCCACTCAGATAGCATTATTCCTTCATGGTGGCACCTGTGTCCTGGAGTCTCATATTTTAGTTATCTGAGACAAATCTGTATGGCCTACTGGTTTCATAAACTTCTTGTTGTAGCTGCTCTAAGGGGCTTCACAAGATGCTCTGGCCATAGCATCCACATGGGCAATGGTGAATTTAAAACTGAATGACAGATAGCGCTAGGAAGTTGGGTGGGTGTTGCCAATTCATTGTCTCAAGATCCAAATATGAAAGCTAAAACAATAAAATTTCTAGAAGAAAACACAGAAGCATTTATTCTGCCTTAGAGATGGGCAAAGATTTCCTAAACAGAACACAGAAGGCACTATTAAGGAATATAGTGATAAACTGGACCATACTAAACTCAAGAACATTTGCTTATCAAAAGACATTATTAATGGAATGAACAACTAAAGCAAAAAGAGGGAGAAAATATTTGCAAACATATAAATGACAAATTACTCATTTTTATATATAAAGAAATTCTACAAAGTAATAAATAATTTAAATGGACAAGAGACCTGGACAGGCACTCAACAAAAGAATTCCCAAGGGGCTCATAAGCTGATGAAAAGATTCTCAACATCATTAGTTATTAGGAAAATGCAAACTAAGCCCACAGTAATGAAACACTACTACAAACCCCTCAGAAGAGCTAAAAGTAGAAAATGGTCAAGATGTGGAGCAACTTATACACTGTCGGTGGGTGTGGAAACCGATACGACAACTTGTGAAAACTCTCTGGCACTATCTACTCAGGCTCATTAAATGTATAACCTAAGACCCAGATATTCCACTCCTGAGTACAGAGCCAATAGAAATGCAAATATGCCCACTAAATGACCAGTATTCACCGTAGCTTTATTTCTAATAGCCCCAAACTAGTAACAACTCAAAAATCCATCAACAGTACAATGCACAAACACATTAAAGCAAATTACAGCAGTTCACACTGGTGCTGACTCATATAAGCTCATGAGAAATGATTGTTCAATTTTCTGAAACTTCGCAAACTGGTTGCTAAACACAGCCATTATTAACAATTAAATTACATAAACTTACAATTAAATAAGCGTTATTTTAAACAAAAATAATGTACAGGAAAATTTGCCACTTTCTAATTACTGCATTTTACTATCTACGTTTTTGAGATCATTTACATTTATATGGCAGAAATATCTTATAACAGCATCCTACTACGTACCACTTCTCAATTCTACATTCGGCAACAGCATTCTAGTAGTCTGAAATCAGCCACTGTGGGGATATTTATACCATGAAAATTGGCAAACACTCCAAGTCAGAGCTTTT
The DNA here is from genome assembly GCF_048773025.1 of Camelus bactrianus. Lineage (NCBI taxonomy): Eukaryota > Metazoa > Chordata > Mammalia > Artiodactyla > Camelidae > Camelus > Camelus bactrianus. The sequence continues at coordinate 11,520,162 of NC_133541.1, forward strand.
TCTTTTTTCTCCCCAGAGAACTAGTTGCTAAATAGCTGTCACATACTACTGCATTACTCATAGATTGAAAAGCTATATAGCAATGAAAAAAGAATGAACTACTGTCCTGTGCAACAATAAGAAGGAATCTCACAGACATGCTGAATAAAAGAGGTCAAAACAAAAGATTTTTATGACATGATGTCTTATATGTAAATTTCAAAACAGGCAAAACTAATTTTCAGGATAAAGGTCAGAATAATGGTTATTTTAGGGGAGATTATGTGTTGGGATACTAGAGATTTCTGGGGTCTGGAAGTGCAAATCTTGATGTCAGTGTTCATTAATAGGTTCATTAATGAATATGTAAATATTCATTCATCTCTACACTTAAAATTTGTGCATTTTATCATATGTAAATTATATCTCATAAAATTTAAAAGATGCAAATCAATACTCAAAAATTTACTATTGAGACTTGCAAAATATAAATATACGCATGTATTTGTACATACAATATACGCACACATTTTGGTTCCTTAATTTTTTTAACTTTTACTAAAATATGTCACTGATGATGCTTTAATACACCTAAAATCTGTCAGGAAAAACTCTAATGCTTACAAGACCTCATATTTAAAGGAGAAAATTCTACTCTGAAAAAATACATACATGTTTAAAATATGTACAGAGAATATTACTCAGGCTTAAAAAAGAAGGAAATTCTGCCACTTATGACAACATGGATGGACCTGGAGGCTATTATGCTATGTGAAATAAGTCAGACAGAGAAAGACAAATACTGCATGATCTCACTTATATGTGGAATCTAAAATACTCAAACTCATAGAAACAGAGAGTAGAATGGGGGTAGCCTGGGATGAGGGGGAGGAGAAGGAAAGGGGAAGACATTGGTCAGGAGTACAAAGTATCAGTTATGCAAGATGAACAAATAATGGGGACCTAATATACAGCAATGTGAGTATAATTAACAATATTGTATTGCATACTTGAAATTAGCTAGGAGGGTAGACCTTAAGTGTTCTCACCACAAAAAGGAAAAACAAAGAAAAAATGGTAACCATGTGAGGTGATAGACATTTAACTGGCTGTTCATTGGATTTAATGGATGGATTGTAGTGATTATTTCACAGTGCAAACATATATCAAAACATCAAGTTGTATACCTTAAATATATACAATTTTTATTTATCAATTATACCCCAGTAAAGATGAAAAAACTTAATAAGTAAAAATACGCATGTAGGGTAAATTATTTTTAGAAGCATATTCAATTAAAGGACCCAGATACTCTTATGAAATCTGAGTCCCCTCTTAGCCCATCATTACTAAACTACCAACCTGTAAATTCTGTAGAAAGTTTCCTGCCGTCATCAGTTTTAAAGATTCCTGCCAGGAAGGAATTGTACAGCTTTTTTCAAGATCAATTTTCACAGCATTGACTTTCCTTTGAAACAGCAGCAACACACAATCCATGATCCTCATGATGAGATGAGGGGGTCGGCCCAGCGTGCGGACAGTGGCGATGTCTGAAGGCTTGATGGTCTGGGGGAGGAGAAAAGGTTATCATTCAATCTCAGACAAGAAACTGCAGACAAAAGAAACTTTGGAGTTGGTTTCTAATCGCATAGTGCTGTGGTCGGAAAAGATGCTTGATACAATTTCATTTTTCTTAAATTTACTGAGGCTTTGTATAATTGAATCACTTTGCTATACACCTGAAACTAACACAGCATTGCAAATCAATTATACTTCAACAGAGGAAAGCAAGCATCTTTAAGTTTGGTGCAGTCATGGGGGCTAGATGTATATTTAATCCCAAAGAAACACATGCCCCACCAAAGTTCAGATTTTTACAGTTCCAGCTGACAGCGAGAGGAGAGACAGTGAGAGACATGTTGGTGAGAAGATAAGGAGCTGTGTCTTCTCTAAAATTGTACAGACCACTTAGTGTCAGAAAAAAAGCTGTCACCTGAAAGGAAAAGAATCTTCAGCACTTAAGTAGATTCCAGGGATTCCAAGTCAGGAAAACTCCAGGATTTGCAGTGCTTTTTCACTCATTAGATACGTGGGTCGAGAATCTGCCTCTTTCTCTCTCAAGACCTGTCACCGCGGACTGACACTAGTGAGTAGCCTAGAGGCTGCCAGATTGAATAATTAGAGGTTTCTTAGTGGGGAATCGACCTTTAAATGATGGATCTTGAGCCACAGGAATTTCACTAAGCTCTTAGAAGAGTTCTGTTCCATTTCTAGTACAGAGATTCTTACAGAGTAAATTATCTAATAGTTACCTAGACCCACTGTGGTTGATAATAACTGTTCTATCACTTACACTCTTTATGGAATTGGAAAAATATTAAAAAGAAGCATCTGCAACTGTCCTGTTTCTAAGACATCGTGCACATGCATCCCTTCTAGGTCTTGAAAACCTTCCATCTTATTTGCATTTACATTCCTCCTGCCAAAGGAAGGTACCCAACAACCTTCTCATCAAAGGTAATGACCTTTTCTCTGAGGACTGGAAAAAAAAAAAAAAAAAAAGAGGGAAAATCACAGAACGTGGTAATTAGGAATATAAGTACATACACTTGCCTTTGTGAAATCCAGACAGCTGGACGTGAAGGAGAATTTGTGCTAAAGAACTGGAAATGGCAGACAGATCTTTATTTGAGATGAGAAATATCGTTGCCGACAGAGAAGCAGGGTCAAAGTGAAGTGATATAAAAGAGCTGGACATGCTTATTTCACTTCAGTTTTAAAAGGGGGAGTTTTCAAACAGAATTGGGCTCAATTAAGTTAGGTAGCCACGAAAAAGGAGATGAGGGGAGGAATATATATGAAATTCAACCTATTTCAACTAAGTATTAGATTCCTATTTTTCCTTCAGGCAAAGCAGTATGACTATTATATATATATATTTTTGTGTCTAGTCAGATTAGCATTAAGATAGGAAGAGACATTCTTTGCTGTTATCTTATTTGTTGTTTAGATTTATGTAGCCTGATGCCAAAATGTTAGAGTTTAGATGCACCTGGAAATTTCCTCAGTATAAATTGGAAGTAGCAGATTTCAAAAGCTCACAAAGAGGCAATAAAATGGAGACAGAACATGAAGGAAATTATTGAAAACCTCCCTCACATGCCCCATCATCGTATTCCTGTTTCCACACATTTCTGCATTGATGATTACATAATGCTGAATATTTTAGTGGTAGAGAGTGCAAAATTAAGAGGATACCGGAAAATGTTTCATAATGTCAAGATAGATGCCAAGCTTTTCAAATCTTGGTAAAATGTAGGCCTTTAAGACCTGAGATGCCATGTGCTCTATTCCTATGATGTTGTTAGGTGACATGTGTCCAATAAAGGTGTAGAAGTTTCTTTACACTGTCACTGTTTTCTCTGTTGATCAGAGACTTTCTGCTGATCAGAGACTCTCTGTGAAGCCAGTGTCTTAAAAGGGGCAGGGGAGGATAAGGATCAGGATCTTGAAGAGATACCTGCACCGCCATGTTCCCTGCAGCATTACTCACAGTGGCCAAGATAGGGAAGCAACCTAAAAGTCCACTGATAGACGAATGGATAAAGAAAATGTGATGTCTACATACAATAGAATATCATTCAGCCTCAAAAAATGGAAATTGCAATTTGCAACAACATGGTGGATCCGCCATGATGCTAAATGAAATAAGTCAGACAAATAAAGACAAATATTGCATGATCTCATTTATATATGGAATCTAAAATAGACTCATAGACACAGGGAGGAGAGTGGTGGTTGCCAGGGGCTAGGGGGAAGGAGGAAGTGGGGAGGTGATGGTCAAAGGGCACAAAGTTTTAGTTATGCAAGATAAATAAATTCTAAAGATCTACTATACAGCATAGTGCCTATAGTTAACAATACTTCATTGTATAATTAAAATTTGTTAAGAAGGTAGAGCTTGTGTTAAGTGTTCTTACCACAGAAAAAAATAGTAATAATAATAACAATAAAAGGAGAAGGAGGAAACTTTGGGAGGTGATGGACATATCTATGGCCTTCATAGGTGAACACTTATCACCAAACTCACCAAGTTATATATATTAAATATGTCCAGCTTTTCATATGTCAATCATACCTTCATAAATTGGTTTTTAAAAAGTGGTGGGGGTAGAAATGAGGTACCCACCAATCTGAGAGACTAAAGACCCTGGAGGACTTCTAGGATTAAAGAGGACAGCTTAGCCAGTGCAAGGAGGAATGGAGAAACAATGAGGAAAGATATAACACATATAAGAGTAGCGTGAAAAGTTGCAGAGATAAAAGAGAAGGCAATATCTTCATTGTCTCAAAAGAGCAGAAATTCATATGTTGTATATTGACTCAGAAAGCTTCAAGACTTAACTTGGATCAAAAAGATTCAGAAGTGTTTCAGGCAGTGTGCTGAGAAAGTGGTAAAAAGATTAATAATTTAAAAACATTGGCGTGGAGGGTGCAGAGCTTCCACGCCCTCTCCGGCAGTGTATGAGAGCGTCTATTTCCCTGTAGCTTTCCCATGAAGTATGGTGTCAAATTTCGAATTTTTGCCAATCTGATAGGTGAAATACAGGATATAAGTATAGTTTCTAAAAACTATTTGTTGAAGTACAATATACATACAGAAATGCACACACCACGAGTATACAGCTCACAGAATTTTCACAGTGAACGCATTTGTACAGTCAACACCCAGATCAAAACCAGAAGGTTAGCTGCACTCCCGACCCCTCCACGTTCCCTTCCAATCGCTGTCTACCTCGCTGCGCCCATTACCCTGACTTCTAATAACAGAGATTAGTTTAACCTCTTTTCATCCGTTTCATAAATGGAATCATATAATCTGTTTCTCATTGGGTTGGTTCCTTTGTGGGGGTGGGTAATTAGGTTTATTTGTTTATTTAATTTTAACAGAGGTACTGGGGATTGAACTCAGAACCTCATACATGCTAAGCACGCACTCTACCACGGAGCTGTACCCTCCTGACCCCCATTTATTATGATTAGCAGCAATCTTTTACCAAGATGCATGCCTAACTACATATATTTCCCAGTCAAAAAATCCATAAATACTGGCTCCTCCCCAGTTCCTCAGAGCTATTAAGAGACTGTCTTCTGGGCTATAGTTCTCAGTAAGGTCCCCAAATAAACTAAAACTCACCAAAATTTATTATTATTATTGTCATTGTTGTTGTTATTATTATTAATTTCATTATCAAGTAATGATGCGTGTTCAATGACAATTGTATAACTTGAATTGGCAGTGGACAGATCAGCAGCGTTCCATTTCTCCAGCCACTTTCTAGGCCAAGAACCAATAACAAGGCAGTGGAGGAGTAAGACTAAAGTAAAAGCATCTTAACTTGAGTCCAAAAAAATCTCAAACTGGGTCCTCAAAGAAGGACCAGCCCTTTAAGGTGCAGCCCATCTCATATTTTCTCAGAATGCAACCTCCCTTCTAATTTCATCATTTCTGCTATTGCCACACAACCACATTGGATAACGGTGTCGGAAGCCTGGTCCAACTCTGATGTTCATGAGCTACATTAGATCAGTAGTCCTCTACTTGGGTAATTCATAGAAATACTCAGAGAATATTGTATCTTACAGACTTAATCCAATGTCCTCAATGAATGAGTGAAAAAAATGTTATTTTAGAAATTTTGTGTGACTTTCCCAATGTCACAGAGCTTACTGGTGACAGAGTTAAACTGAGAACCCAGGACACTGAACCACCATTCCTCTGACACTGCTCACTACTCATGAGTGAGGAAGATGAGATGTGAAGCATTAAGTGCAATATTCAAAAAAAATAAAAAAGCAAACATCTCCAAGCAGAACATGTGACTGAAATCACTCCAGGGGAGAGAGCTCTGGTCTGAAGTGCTGGAACACTTCCTGGATGTGACTAACCATTTCTGCCTTAGTCCCCCTCCCAGGCCCTGAAAGCTGGCATCTGTTACACCACACAGATGTACCTGTAAGGCTGCCTCTGCTTCTTCTAACGCTGGTTTGGCTGCTTCCAGCTTTTCCTCAGCAATGGCTTTATCTTTAGAGATGCTGTCGACAATGGCCTGGGCCTTGTCCTTCACCTTCTGTACCTCGGCCTTGACCTTTTCGGCAGCCTGTGCTTTCATCATCACTTCTTTTAAGACCTAATTCAACACAAAACAAACAAACAAGAAAACCTCCTCAAAAATCACCAAAGACCCAGTTTGGACATGCACATTTTGCTCGAGTTGTTGATTTTGTCCACTTACACGATGTTTCATACATAGAGTTAAGAAAATTGCATTCTGATGGAAATAAAAAACATATACTTCCATGGTTCTGAGTGAAGGAGCACACAGCATTAACATGTATGAACTGGGAATTCAAAAGAAAATGTGGTCCACACGTGAACGCCCACCCACCGTGTCGGCTTTATCATTGGCCACTTGGAGCTCCTTTTCTTTCACTGCCAGTTCTCTGCTCAGGGCTGCAACAGACTCAGAGGCTTCTTTTAGCTTTTCCAATCCGGTATTCATTCTGATGGAAAATCCAAGCAGGCAGTGTTAAAATGTGTGGTTCTTGGCCACATTTTCCGGGTCCCGGTCTACTGATACAGACAGTAATGGTCATATTTGAAGACTGATGCACCTACAATAGCAAACCCAAGAAGGCTTGGCAAAAAACGGTAAACCTCCAGGCTTGATTCCCGACTGAAGACACTTGTATGTTTGCATAGACCGGGCGTGGAAAGAGTGAATCTGCTAAGGACGCTGCATGCCGTAAGGAACAATGGTGTCCAGATTCTATTTCACGCAGGAGACATGCTGAATGACCTTTTAGCTATTATGACAATAGACTGCAAATGCTTGAAGCCCTATCACGGAGCGAAGGAAATAAATAACTTCTGTTTTTTTTAAAGACACCAATGAAGTTAAAAGAAGAAAGACTTGGTATCAAGAAAAAAAAAATTTAAAGCCATCAGAACAGCCTCCTGAAGGGACCAGCTGCCTGCCTGACCCTGAAATAATGTGATCTTAAAGACTGGAGCCCTTGGAGGCATTTAGTTCAGTCACCCACCCAGAGGTCCCTTCCATAACCACCCTGGCTGATTCTGGCCATCTTCAGGCAGAAGATACAAGTGTTCAGAAAAGAGCTGGGCAGAGCAGAGAAATGTGGAACAAATTTCAGTGAAGTAGGATATTTACTATGCACAGCACATAAGCGTCAAGCAACCTCTTCTATCCCAGACACTCAGAAAGGGTGGGACCAGAGAGATGAGAGGACAGAGGAGAGGATGTCTGTATTCTCAGCTTCCTTCTCAGCCCACTATTTCTATCATTGTCACTCAAAATTATAGAAAGTGTTGGGCCACATGAAAACTCAGCAACACTTAATCCTGTTGGGTGAGAATAAAGCCCCTCGCAACTATGGAATAATCCTTTGAACGCACTTGAGAATGTTTCTTAACCTCAGCACTATCGGTATCTGCAGCTGGATGGCTCTTCGTGATGGAAGACTGTGCTGTGCACTGTCAGGATGTTTAGCAGCATCCCTGACCTCTAACTCTTGTGATGCCGTTAGACCCCTTAGCCCCTCAACCCTAATTATAGCAAACAAAAGTGTCTCCAGTCATTGCAAAATGTCCACTTAGAGCAAATGTGCCCCTAGTTGAGAATCACTGCTTTAAAATAACTTTATATTTGATCTTCATCCCTACCTGTTGGCCAGAGTTTGCACTTCCACAAGCTTTTCTCCATAAATGAACTTATAGCCCCGAATAAAGGAGAGGTATGATTTGGGCGTCACATGGGTAGAACGTCGGAATCTTTGGAAATAATCAACACATTTCTCAGCCACCCCATCCTGGAAGGAGCCCATGCACTGGACCACTTCCTTCTTGGTTTCCAAACTGCAGTCAATATCATAGGAAGAGAGGAAGTGTTCAGACACTGGAAAGAATAAAGACAGCAGCGTGTGAGATATGAAAGTGAATTATCATTTTAAAAGTTAACTGGCTATTTTTTAAAACTTAGACAATCCTTAGGAATGCATGCCATCTTTATAGCCCCAGCTAGCTAGATATATGGCAGCAGTTTTGGCCCCAGGTCTCTGACATCAGAATTTTATCGTCCCTTTCATGTACAAAACTAGAACAGACTTTAAACCTATCATAATTCTTTGTTTTCTGGTACACGTACAAAGAAGTCTCTTCTCCACAGCTGTAGGTTCTGGTCAGCAGCCAGCTTGTTTTACGGTTTACATAAGGACAAAAGTGGTACAAACAACTCAGAAATCAATACCCACCTGGTACTCATATTTAACAACCCCAGTTATTTATTTATTTATTTATTTCACTCAGAACCTGCCATAACCTTAACTCTCCAGGTGCGGACTGCATTTGGCACGTGGAATGCTCGTCATTACATTTTTTTATGCCTGGGCCATCTTGTCCTTAAATGTGGCAGCTGGCCATCTGTAGTCAATTCAAATTTATGGTATCCTTTAAAAATGGATGAACAAAAGTCTCCTGTTGTAGACCTTTATCTTCCCAACAGTGCCAAACACGGGACCAATTCTAAGACAGTATTTCTTATTATAAGATTAGGCCATGAAGTCAGAGCTAATCCATCATCACTTACATAGAGGATGTGTGCCAAATGCCCACCACTATGACACTTGGTCTCAACTCCAAGGAATTCACAAGGGTTATGCATTACACAGTTAAAAATTATCAAAGCCATCTTTATGCATCTTAGAAAAAAAATGGCCTATGGATTGGCTTTAAAAGTGCTAAAAAGTATTGAATAATAGACATAAAAGTTGCAAATAGAAATACGGCCCATAAAATGGGAGGGAAAAGAGGAAGAATCAAGGAACCGAGTGAACAAACCTATCAAGTCATAACTTGACAGAAAAATGGTGCCTTTCATCAGTAAGTCTCACTATATCAAGTTCTTAATGCCGTAATTGTAGGGTGGTGTTTACATTTATGTAAATAATAGAGACAATTGATCAGCGTGGTTACAAATACAGTTTAACATATACACTGAAAGGCAATAAATTAAGACCCTCAGAAGTCATATTTTTTTCATATGTAGTTAAGCAAATCCTATCAACAATTTAAATTCTAGGAAGGTTAAGTCTGATCACTGGAAATATAGGAACAATTCTTTCCCGTGACAAATTGTTTGTCAGTATTAATCACAGTGGCTGAAGTACTGTCTGTGTGCTAGGAATGACACCAAGCTTTATCCTCAGGGACAACCCCACTTTCTGAAAACTTTCTTGTATTTATCATATAACGATTTTTTTCTTTCTTACATAAAACAGAGAGTATCAAAATGGTGCCTTTTTTCTTGATGTAGCAAGTTGTCTTTTTGTCTCTCCCAAAAGTCAAAGAATAAAAATGGGATGGATTCAAAACATATTTTTCCATAGACCCGCAATCTCCGATGCCAGAAAGGTTAAGGGGGGGGGGGTTGCAGTTCCTCTTAGGGTGACCTAAGCCTGCTGAGACTCAGACGCAAGCCATAGAAAACCCTTCTGTCACCTTCACTGTCCAGTCACCAGAGCAGCAAAGCCAGTTTGGGGGCCCACCTTTAGGCTGCTGTCTGAGGCTGCTGTGGGTTATATCCTGGTATTGTTTGCTCACTTCACCTGATGTAGAACAGATGAGGTGGGATAGAAGGGAGGACACTGACCTCGGTCCCTGAATTTTGATGCCCTCAAACTTCCACCTCATTTGGATTCGATGAACTGAAGGAATAAAGTGAGGAAGATGCATTTGTTGCCTATCCAGTAGCCATTCCCTCTTTGTTTTGTGTTTTTTTACTTTTCACTTCTCACATGTACTTTATTTTTTGTATATATATATATATATATATATATATTTTTTTATTGAAATATAGTCAGTTTACCATCCCCTCTCTTTGTGACTTAAAGAATCCCAACTTTGCTTAGAGTAACAATCTAACTCCCAACTAAAACTCTTTGATTCCCCAGACTGTCTTGTCACTGGGGCAGGGGGTGAGGTTCAGTTCTGGCCAATGACACATAGACAAAAGTCCCCAGGGCAGAATCTTGCCCTGAAGTAAAAGGCAAAGCTTCATGAGGCACCAAGAGACGCAAAGCCTTGAGATGCAGCCGCCATCTTGTGCCTGTAAGAGCCACAGCCTAAGGGGGTAGGAGTAAGGTTCCCAGCGGCATTGCTTTGACTGCACGTCTCTGCATTTTCTTGGTACCAGGAAAAAGAAACAAACAAACAAAAACCTACTTATTTACACCACCGCTTCTCTGATTTTCTCTTACAGACACATTCTTAACCGATCCATTCAGAGGCAAGCATATCTAATCCCAGCAGATCCTAAATCACAAAACTTTATCAGTGAATCCTTACAACACCCCTAAATGATGGATATCACTATGTACATTTTGTAGATAAGGAAACGAAGCTTAGAGAAGTTTGCTGGTAAGTAGCAGAACTGGACTTCAAAGCCTGAGATGATGAATTCCAAAGCTCACATCACCTTGATTTAGAAATTCAAATAAAACAATACTACACAAAGTCTTTTTAGTGCCAAACAAACATTTTTTAAATTAAAGCCTAAGTTCAAAGATATCTGCTAATGTGCTTTATAAACAAAAGATGCTAATTTTTCTGGGAACCAGTGGGAACTACTGTGGTTGGCTTTACTTTCTGAGCAGTTATTGTGTGCAGTTGTCTCACCTCTCTTTCTGCTGCATCATTAGCTGCAAACAGTTGCAAAAGCAATGGTGGCAAACTCATAAGGCCAAAATCTTGTATAGTATAAACTGAGTAATAATTTTCAAAGAGGGCCAGTTTATTTACATAATTAAGATGGCGGTCTTTGAAATATGCCAAAAATATGCTATTGATTTTAGTTCCAATTTAATAATACTGTACTGATATAAAATGGTGTCTAGTCAAACATTAATAATTATCTTTGCCTTGGAGAAATCTAAATGAATTTAATTGATTTAATAGTAACTTTGGAATCACAAGGTTTCATTAAGAAATGCGATACCCCCAGAATGAAGATAATACAGATACTTAGAAACAACTCAAAACAACTCCACATAAAGCTGAAAACAAAGATTTGCCAAAATGAAGATTACTAAATGGTGGGAAAGCCTAGAGTTTTACAAAGCATATTTTCCTTTAAATGTTTCACCCAGAAATTCAGTCCATTTCAATTCATACATATTAAGAACTCACTTTTTAAAAAAGCAATATAGTTATTAAAATCCTACAAAATCTAGCATCTATTGTATATGTGGGATAAAGGGGAGGACACTTGGCTCTTTCTGACTATATTTAAATTAGAAAAATACTCTAAAGAACAAGAATAAACTATCCAAAAAAGAAATTAAGATAATAATCTCACTTATATTAGCATCAAAAATAAAATAAAATATCTAGAAATACATTAAACCAATGATGTGAAAGATTTGTGCTGAAAACTATAAAACACTAACGAAAGAAATTACAGCAGATATAAATATAAAAGAAAGATATCATATGTTAATGGGTTGGAAGAATTAGTATTTTTCAAGTATCTATACTACCCAAAGCAATTTACAGACTTAATGTAATTCCTATCAAAATTCCAAAGGCAGTTTATACAGAAACAGAAAAAAAAAAAAAAAGTCCTAAAATCCATAGGGAACCACTGAAGAACCCAAATAACCAAAATCATTTTGAGCAAGAACAAATCAAAATCACTTTCTGATTTCAAAATATGTAACAAACCTACAGAAATCAAAACAGCATGGTACTAGCATAAACACAGACATGTAGACCAGTGGAACAGAATAGAGAGCCCAGAAATAAACCCTGACACACATACAGTCATACGACCTTCAGCAAGGGTGCCAAGAATACACAGTGGTGAAAGGACATCCTCTTCAATAAATCCTGTTGAGGAAACGGGGTAGCCATATGCAAAAGAGTGAAATTGGACCCTTATCTTACACCATACACAAAAATCAACTCAAAATGGTTTAAACACTTAAACATAAGACCTGAACCATAAAACTCCTAGAAGAAACTGTAGAGGAAAAGCTTTTTGACAATGAGTCTTGGTAATGATTTTTTGGATGTGACACCAAAAGTGCAAGCAACAAAAGCAAAAATAGACAAGTGGGATTACAGACTAAAAAGCTTATGCCCAGCAAAGTAAATAATCAACACATGAACAGGCAATTTACAGAAGAGGAGAACATATTTGCAAACCTAATAAAGGGTTAAATATATATATAAGGAATTCCTACAACTCAATAGTAAAGAACAAGTAACCTGATTAAAATGGGCAAGGAACTGAACAGATATTTCTCCAAAGAGAAATGGCCAACAGGTATATGAAAAGATGCTCAATGTCACTAAGCATCAGAGAAATGCAAATCAAAACCACAAGGAGATATTACCTCATACCTGTTAAGATGGCTATTATAAAAAAATTTGTTTAAATTTTAAAGATAAAGTATTGGCCAGAATGTAGAGAAACAGGAACCCCTGTACACTATTGGTGGGAATATAAGTTGGAACAACCACTATGAAAAATAGTAAGAGGTTGCCTCAAAAACTTAAAAATAGAACTACCAAATAATCCAGCCATCCCACTTTGGGGCATATATCCAAAGAAATTGAAATCAAGATACTGAAGATATATCTACACTCCCTTGTTCACTGCAGCGTTATTCACAATAGCCAAGACCCAGAAACACCCTGAGGGTCCATCGACAGATGAATGGATAAAGAAAATGTGGTATTAAAAAAAAAAATGTGGTATTTACATACAATGGAATATTATTTAGCCTTAAAATAAGAAGGAAATTCTGCCATTTGCAACAACATGAATAAACCAGACCAGAAGGAAAAGTACCACATGATACCATTCACATGAGGAATCTAAAACAATCAAATCATAGAAGCAGAGTAGACTGGTAGTTGCCAGGGGACACGAGGTGGAGAAAATGAGGAGATATTAGTCAAAAGATGTAAAGTTTCAGTTACACAAAATGAGTAAGTCCTACAGATCTTCTGTACAGCATAGTGCCTGCAGTTAGCAATACTCCACTGAATAGTTAAAATTTTGCTAAGTGGGTAGATCTTATGGCAGGTGTTCTTACCACAAAAATAGTCATTATCATTGTCATCATTAAAGAAGCGAGGAGGGATCTTTTGGAGATAATAATGCATACATTTATGACATAGATTATAGTTTAACAGGTAAACACTCATCTCCAAACTTGTCAAGTTGTATACATTAAGTATGTACAGCTCTTTGTATGTCATTCAGACTTCACTAAAATGGTTTAAAAAAAATAAAAATAAAGTACATCTTGAGGACTAAATAAATTAGAAAAATGCACAATAATTCAGTACTTTTATGGAAAACATTTATTATAATCTAAATGAAATATGCTAACAAAATGGTATCTTTTCTTATTGATGTGCCTGGAGATAATAATTTAATTCAGAATACAGATCTTAAAGGCACCTTAAATGGTTTTTCTCGAAATCTTGTTCCTAATTTTCTAAAAAGAATAAATAACACTTACACCCCTAAGTGGACTGAGTACTTCCAATGCCCACAGATGGTATTCCTTCAAAACAACACAAGGCAGATTAATATTAAGTGTAGATGTCGGTTTTCCCAACAAGGTTTTATATTCATAAAACAAAGAAGGTATGTCTCGTGTCTTATAATTATTTTATCCACGACTATGACTAGCACGGTACTGTGTATGCAGGCAGTAGGCTGGCTCTAAACATTTACTAGACTAGATCAGAGACATAGTCACAGTAGCTCACTGGTTATCAAAAGGTTTAAAAAGATTGAAATGCCCAGGTGCATTATATACGGTTTAAGTGCTATAGACATAAAAGGTCTAAGAAAGGGGGAAAAAACTAAATATTCCTAAGTGAACAAAGGATCTGATGTGTCTTGATTAAGCTTTGAAACTTAGATAAAAAAGATGGCAGAGAACAGTCTTGATAGGGGAGACAACATGGGGGAGAACACAGATAATCAGAGGATATTCAGGGTTCAAACAGAAGAGGTATATCTGAAAGAAAGAAGGTTTATGTTGGATTAGAGAAGACTGCAAGTAAGTCAGGGCCATATTATGGAAGGATGATGAATCTTAATGGTCTGATTCATTGACTCAACCCTGCAGGCGTCAGGCCCTGTAGCTCCTGAAATCGTGAACAAAGATTATGTAGTCTGTGAGCCCACGAAGTTTTAGTTTTGTAGGACAGATAAGCATTAATCAAATCACACAACTAAGTATTTAAATTGAAAACTATGGTTATTCCGAGAAGGAAGAGCAGAGCGCTGTGAAATGCATAACAGGACAATTGGATTAGTGGGGGGTGGGGAGGAGCAGGGGACGTTTTCCCTGAGGAAGTGACATTTAGCTGAACCAGCAGTATCCGGACAAAGGGAGGAGGGCTCAGGGAGAACGGGAGGAGGAGGGCAAAACATGGGAAGAAAAAGGCCACGTTCAAGACTCAAGGAGAACAGAGCAGGAGGAAAAAGTGACCTCAGGTGAGGCAGGGGAGGTGGGCAGGGCCAGCTCTTCCCAGCCTTGCAGGCCATGCTAGAAACTGCTTTTTCCTGAGAGCAGTGGAAGGTTTTGAGTTGAAAGCAATGTGATGGGGTTTGTGTTTTTCTCATTGTTCTGTCGGCAATGTGAGATGGATGAGAGACAGGCGAGAGGAGGAGCGACCACCAGAAAGCGATTTGAGTCTTCCAGGTGAGTTACAATGATAGCTTGGCCTAGGATGCCAGCGACAGGGAAAGGGTTGGATAGTTTCCAGCAATATTCAGGTGATAAAGTTGACATGAGTTAGCGATGGAGTAGACTTGAGAGTTGAAGAAAAGGAAGATGTTAAAGACAAAGAGTTCTCTGATTGCCAAGTTACATGCACCATCGTGAGACTTCCTGGGAGACAGTAATCAGAAGAGAACCAGTTCAGTTTTAGACATTTTCAGCTGAAGGAGCCTAAGAAACATCTATGAGAACGTATCAAGCAGGCAGTTGAGGGCACAGGTTTTGAAGCCAGAGGACAGGAGAGACCAGAGATAAAAATTGATGGTGCATATTACACAGGAGGCTGTGGATGAGCTTGGCAGGGAAGAGGGTCTGGAGTGAAGAAATGAGTCTGCCTTATCCTCCAATATGCCAAGCTCCATAAGTGGCAAGAAGCTCAACAAATACATTCTAAATAAATGAGCAAATAGACGCATGCATGAAAGTCAGGACGCTTGCTAGGAACTGAGGAAACAGAAACAAAAGTTTCCCTGCCCTCCATATAATCTTGGCTTGGGTTGTTGCAATAAGATTTTTTTAAATGGGGCAGATTTGTGAGAAATAAACAAAAGAAGGACTTTTGTCTTGTAATAGGAGGGACGACCGAAATAAAGACTTAACAGAAAGAGCTCCATTATTTAAATTAAATCATCCTAATTTTGGTATTAGGTGTGTGTCACTTGAAATTAATTTTTTATTGAAGTACACTGAAGTTACAATGTTGTGTCATTTTCTGGTGTATAGCATAATGTTTCAGTCATACGTATACATACATATATTGGTTTTCATATTCTTTTTCAGTGTAAGTTACTACAAGATACTGAATAGAGTTCCCTGAGCTATACAGTAGAAACTTGTTGTTTATCTATTTTATATAGAGTAGTGAACATTTGCAAATCCCGAACTCCCAATTTATCCCTTCCCACCCCCTTTTCCTCAGTAACCATAAGTTTGTTTTCTATGTCTGCAAATCTGTTTCTGTTTTCTGTAAATAAGTTAATTTGTGTCTTTTTTTTTTTTAGATTCCACATATAGGTGATATCATATGGTATTTTTCTTTCTTTTTCTATCTTAAAATGTTTATTTTTATTGTTAATAATACCTTACATGAGATTCCGCCCCCTTGAAAAAGAACACAAATGCTACCTAAGAGATTAAAACCTCAGTGCCCTCCTGTGACATCCCAGAACTTGCCTGGGGACCAACTGAGACAAAGCTTTCCACCACACTGAAAACACTGAAATTTCTGAAAATAAACCCAAGGAGTATAGACTGAAGATCTCATTCTCTGATAATCACACTCTGGTGGGAAAAAAAAAAAAAAATTACCTGCCAAATGAGAAAGAGCACCTTTCAAAAATCTGCAAACTTTGGGCAAAATTGGGCAAACTTTGGGTTCAGTCCAGTAGAGAGACAGCAAACAGCACAGAGTGTAAATAAATAAACACACACACACACATACACAGAGCAAACCAGAAACTCTGACGTAAAAATTTCCACCACACTAACCAGCAATTAAGGCATCCTTGGGCCATCGGCTGAACCAGTCGATAGTGCATCCTGAAATGAGGGCGGGGAACTTCAAAGCTCGATTTCGAAATTTCTCCCCCACCGGGGAGAAGCAGAGCACAATGTGAAGGTTCTGCCGGACTCGGCTCATGAAGTAGTCATACAGGTTCTCGTTCGTAGGAGGGCGCCTGGGGTGTTCCTTTTTCATGGCAGATATGAGATCACTACTAATTTCATCAATTTCTTCACGAGCGAACAGGCTGGAGACCTTCAAGAAAAAGTCAGACGTTCCAATTCAGCACAGGCAACAGATCAGAACAGACAGCTTGATACGTATGATGTCTTTCCTTCATTTGTGTCTTTAAATTCACCTTTAAAAAAATCCACCAAAAGTCCTCAAGATGAACTACACCACATTTTAAAATACACAAATGATTCTATTATTAGCTGGAAAGTCATAGCCCTTTAAGGGGGTAAATGGACATATCAAAAATCCAATCAGCTTTCCTTATAACCTCCTTCTTCTGTTTTTCCACTTCTCATTTGGAGCTTTCATTAACGTTTTCAAAGCACAGCTCCACATTTTGACTGGAAGTTTTATTCTTCAAAAATCTAATAGAAAAAGCCATTCTTCATACTGATCACCTAATCCCCAACAACAGCTCTTATTCAGAACTCTAATGGAAGGAAAGACAGGGAGCTCAAACGTTGGAAGGAGTCTGAGGAGGCAAAACACATAAAGGAGAAATGAGCTCTTACCTCACCCGATGATAAAACGTTGTTCATATATTCCAAAAATGACTCATCTTTTATCTCATTGTCAGTGAAAATAAAAGTGACTCCTTTGCCTTGCTGACCGGCTGTTCTATACAAAACCTTTAGGTCTTCCATCAGATTTGATGTGTTGTAGGATCTAAAGAAATAGTGTCATTGCGTCATTAGCTCAAATATTTCAACGGGAAGGAAAGATCCTTATAACAATGCTTTATGACATTTGGTTAAAAAAAATGCTAATATTGTTCCATCAGACTGCAGGTAAATGTTACTGGTTCATTATATTTACACACAAAAATGAAAATAATTTTTAAAACTGTATTTTATAAAACATTCTATTTTTACACACACTCAAAAATCTAGAGTGAAAAGTCAACCTGAAGCAAAAAGTACAATTTTTACCACAACTAAATGCCATCAGAATGTGTATACACATGTATCATTTTGAAAACATTTGTTGGTCAAGATAATGAAAAAGCCAAACTGGGATGTTTCCTAAGCACCCATCTGCAACTGATATTTTAAAAGAAGTCTCATAACTTGAAGTAAACTAAACTCAATCATTTCAAGCCTTTGCTATATGGGGTGAGGGAGAATCTCTGAGATAGATGGTACCCTCCTCATCCCCCAACACAACTATCTTCACTGCATCTTTGGATCTCACGCGAAAGAATGTTCAGAGCAATCAGTACACGGCAGTAGAATCACTGGAAACATTATTAAATATCCCACTCTAAATCTTCTCTCAGACCCAAAGCAATCCTTTAGTGGAATCAAGCAGCAACCATGAAATGTTAGAGATCTCAATATAGAATAGCCCATTACTGCCAAAAGTGAAAATTTAAATATCCCAATCCTGGAGACTCGGATTCGCTAAATTAAGTTTTCTCTCTTACAGGAGGCAGCTATCACTGTCTTTGCCAAATAATAAAATTAGTATTTAAGCTTATTTTCTTCTTTGTCTTTTTTAATTCCATCATCTATGCTGTATTTTGGCATATTGCATCATTAAATAAACTCAGAGTTCAGAGTACAAAAGCAAACACCTTCCGATTTTTAAAAGGCTACCAAATATTTAACTTCTATAGTCCATGCTTTTTTAGCATCTAAAACCATAACCGTAGAAGTAGAAATATCAGTACCATGCATCAGTATTTTAAGTGAGATCTGAGAGATCAGAAAAAAAAATTTCAGAGAAAGGTCCCTAAAGGAAAGAAAAAGGAAGGAAGGAAAGAAAGAGACAGAGAGAGAAAGAAAGAAAGAGAGAAAGAAAGAGAGAGAGAAAGAAAGAAAGAGAGAGAGAAAGAAAGAAAGGAAGGAAGGAAGGAAGGAAGGAAGGAAGGAAGGAAGGAAGGAAGGAAGGAAGGAAGAAAGAAAGAAAGAAAGAAAGAAAGAAAGAAAGAAAGAAAGAAAGAAAGAAAGAAAGAAAGAAAGAAAGAAAGAAAGAAAGAAAGAAAAAGAAAAAGAAAGAAAGAAAGAAAAAGAAAAAGAAAGAAAGAAAGAAAAAGAAAGAAAGAAAGGAAGAAAGGAAGGAAGAAGGAAAGGAAGAAGGAAAGGAAGGAAGGAAGGAAAAAAGAAACGGAAGGAAGGAAGGAAGGAAGGAAAGAGGACAATGGAAAATACCTCACCCCAGCTTCTCATGACGTGAGGGGAAGATCTCAGCCCAGTCCCCTCGATCTCAATGACCCCACTGCCTGAAACAATACGACCGTGTCATCTAACCTGTGCTTCCCAAAGGAGAGGCACTTGCTTCCTGAGCCTTGGTCACGTGGCCGTGCAAAGGCTAAGGCAGTAGGATGGTCTCTGGAAGACTATGAGAAGGCAGAGAAGGCCTTGCCCCTCCTTTTCATCAGTACTGGAGCATTCCCATGACAACACGCAGAGGAACTAATGTATCACAGGAAGAGGAGAGGCAAGGTATTTTTACTGAGGCAGCGGGGGGTGGTGAAAGTCATGGCAGACCAGAAACCAGAAATATTTTTGCCAGTTCCCAGGTTTATTGGAGATTTCAAACAAATCTTAGCCTCTCTGAGCCTCAGCTGCGAGATGGACTAGATGACCTGCTAACCCACAAAGCCAAAAAGTTCTTTTGAAGATCAGATTAGCTCATGCATATAAAAGTGCTTTGAAAACAATAAGGTTTCATAAAAATGTTACGAACAAAAATCTCAGAGTTCAATCCCTTTCCTGTATAGGTTATCCTTTATCTAACTCGGTTTCCATCCATAAAGTAAAAAAATTATACACAAGGTAACGAATTCTTTCTCTCTGTTTTAGTAGTTGGTAAAAATGGCGAACTTTTGGATTTATTCTCCAAGCAGAACCCTACAATTTAGACCAAATAAAAGGTGTAACCACAACAACTTGAGTATCTGGATCTCCAAACCCAATGTTTAATAATTTTCAACCTTTATCCCGGCAGGTGACTATGGATCTCCATCAGTGAGACAGATCAGCAGCATGTCTGCCCTACAGGGCCAAGTCAACACTTGGTCAATGCCCAACAGGCAAGACTCTTACTCTCACGCCTAGAAATTAACTTCTGATCACTTCCAGCCCAATTAAATTTCCCAAACTGGCCTCCTGCTTCTCACCTCATCTTGGTTACTCCCGAAGTTCTGTTGAGCCTCTCTGCATCACCCCTGCTTGTATCTCTTCTGTTCACATCCCACCTTCTACTTCTCCCTGCTCTGCACACACTCCAGGGGAAATTCTTCTGGCTTCCCTACCTTGATGAATAGCAGTGCCATATATCAAGTTCCTCAAGCCAGAACTAGGATGTACCAAGTCCAAAAGCTCCACCTTCCTGAGGATCTCTTAAATCTGCTCTCTTTTCTTCAACTCTCACTGCCACCACTCATGACACCACCGCCTCTCGCTGAGATCCCTGAGTCAGCCTTCAAACCCTTCCATCTTAGCTCCTTCCATCCACTTTCTGTACATGCAAATCCAACATGCCTTCCCTAGTGATGACTGGTTTCCCATCATACTAGGATGAAGTCCCAATTCCTGATGACACTTTTAAAGCCCTCCATTTCTCTTCCCTTCCCACTTTCCTCCTAATCTGTACACCAGCCATATTTAACTGTTTCCAGGGCCTCAACTGGGACTTCACATGTGCTGATCCTTTTGCCTGGAACATTCTTTACTGCTCCTCTTCTCTGAGATAACTTTACCCATATTCAGGTCTCAGGTGAAACATCCCTTTCTCTAGGAAGACTTTTCTGATCATCCTCGAAACTAGGTTAGGAATTCCCTGCCCGTGTTTCAGCAGAATCTTATCTGCATTTATTTCCTTATCAGAGATAGCGTCTACCTATCACACCTCATTTAATGAGTTGCTCAGTTGTCCCCATTGAACTGCTATAAACTCCATGATGACACAGATCTACCTTGTAGATTCTTGAAATCTGAATTAACATTTAGTAAGGATAAATCTCTTCTGAAATGCACTAAAAGGAATACACACAATATTCATATCAAGCATAACATAAAAACAGAGAGGCAATTCTTCACTGTAACGAGATGCTGGAGTGTTTCCAAGGCAATTTATTAACGTGAAATTTTCATGGTCCATAACAGAGGTTGAAAGGGGAAGGTGATAACTCGGCATTCAAGAAGGAAAACTATTATAATTCCTTCAGGTATGAGAAAAATGCATTCTTAACTCCAAGTGGCCTCTGAGAACCGTTTATCAAAATCCATTTCAGGTTAATTAGAGTGGAAGCGTGTTACCTTGTCAGAGTGATCTGGAAGGAAGCGTAGCCAGCAATGAATGAAGCCAACCTTGTCAAGCTCTGCTTTCCCGATCCGCCCACCCCAACCAGGAGGGCATTTCCCCGGGGAGTACGAATGACACGCGAGATCTAGAATATGGAATACGAAAAGTATGTATCATTTAACAAGTAAATATTCCACTTATTCCGTTTCCTCAATACAGGCATACCTCGGAGATACCGCAGGTTCAGTTCCATACCACCATAATAAAGTAAATATCACAATAAAGCAAGTTACACAATTTTTTTTTGGTTTCCTAGTACATATAAAAGTTATGTTTACACTATACTATTCATGGTGCAATAGCATTACATCTTTTAAAAGTACATACCTTAATTAAAAAATACTTCATTGCTAAAAAATGCTAACCATCATCTGAGCCTTCAGTGAGTGATAATCTTTTTGCCAGTGGAGGTTTGAAATACTGTGAGAATTACTGAAATGTGACACAGCAAAACAATGTGAGCAAATGCTGTTGGAAAAATGGCGCTGAAAGACTTGCTTATTTAACACAGGATTACCACATACTTTCAATTTGCAAAAACCTCAATATCTGCTAAATGCATTAAAGCAAAGTGCAATGAAACAAGGTATGCCTATATAAGCATTTTGGAAGGCATAGATGTCTTGGGGTCAGAATAGAAAGATATGCTGGTTGGACTAATGCAGGCATTTCTGAAACAGAACAGTGTTTAAGAAGTATTGGACAGGGTGCGGAGTGGGGAAACCGGGAGAGACCAGCACAGAAAAGTCAGCAGACAGCCCAGACTGTGGCTTGCTCTGGGTCTTCAAGGAGAGAAATAAAGGGGACTTTGGGATTTCCTTTCAATTTGCCAACCTAACTCAGTAGGATAGGAAAGACAACAGAAATTTCAAAATAATGTGTATCCTTGGAATATAGAACACATGGTTATTTAGAATATCCTCCACATTTGGAAACTAACAGAGTTTAAACTGAAGGCAAGAAAATTTTCAAAATGTGGCAAAGGTGATGGAATTAAAAAAGAAGAACAAAATAAGCATAAGCGCTCTCGTTATTTGGCAAAGTGATGACTAAGGCATCGACTGCGAAGCGGTTACAGATGGAGCAGAAGTCTACTCTATGCCAGTCAGCAGCCCCAGACCATTCCGAGTCACGGTGGTGGTCACAGTCCACGTTTCTTTGGCCTGATTGGCATTGAATGAACTACTTCCACCATCAGGTCTCCAATCCCACCTAAAAGGGATGCACTGTAGAATTCTCCTGGATGCATTTTTCACCTCATGTGATGACTAGCTTTCCTGCCTAACTGCAGTTTGAGCCTGCAGTGTTGCTGGCCTGTCCGTTCTAATGTTCTCCACAGCTACATGGGGGCTG
The DNA here is from genome assembly GCF_048773025.1 of Camelus bactrianus. NCBI lineage: Eukaryota > Metazoa > Chordata > Mammalia > Artiodactyla > Camelidae > Camelus > Camelus bactrianus. The sequence goes on from NC_133541.1 coordinate 11,542,420, forward strand.
AGAAAGGGTCACTTCTCTGCAGCTGGGGGAAGCTTTCTGGTGTAACCCGGGCTGTGCATTCTGACAAGGTTTTGTTCAACACCCTTTCTCAGGATTCCCTCTCTGGCAGGGGCTATACTCTATTTCTGTTGGGACTATTCCTGCTTTTGGATTATTTCCCCCAATTTAGTGGAGACCATTTTCCCACCTCTGTTGTGGACCTGAGAACCTGGTCCACCGATCCCAGCAGGACTGGTAGGTGGTCACTCTGCTCTTCCAGCCTCCTGCTCCTCCTCTCCATGTGATTCTCTCCAAAGTCACTGTGGGCAGGGAGGAGTGGCTCTGGCAAGAATTCTTAGGCTTGTGCCAGAGTCTGTTTATGTTCTTTCCCTGGCATCACTTCTAGAGGCATAGATGAGGCAGGTAAGAAGCTACCGCCGGCCAGCCTAGAATCTCCTGTGTCTTTCCTTGGTTAACATTTTTCAAAATACATGGCTTTTGTCATAACCATTTCCTTTAGTTGATACTGGTGAATATATTAAGGATTTAAATAATGGTTCTTACTTCGGTATTAGGAACTTTCATCCCAACACTCTTTTCCTAAACTGGACTTAGGTCTTAACATCAAAATTTTCCATTCCCAGTTTCTGGCACATGATAAACCCTTTAAACATACTGACAAATGACTACACATGTGAACAAATAGAAGACTTTAAAAGCAGACTCAAAAAATTCATGATCTAGTTAAAAGCATAAATTATAAAACACAGTCAAGTGAGAACGTAAAATGGGGCTATTCTGTCCTATTATCTATAGATTGTGAGATAGAGATATTCATTTTTTAATACCTTTAGCAAAAATTTTTTTAATTTTTTTAATTGAAGTACAGTCAATTACAATGTGTCAATTTCTGGTATACAGAACAATGTCCCAGTCTTGCATAAACATATGTATATTTGCTTTCATATATTTTTCCATTAAAGGTTATTACAAGATATTGAACATAGTTCCCTGTGCTATACAAAAGAAACTGATTTTTATCTATTTTTATATATAGTGGCTAACATTTGTAAATCTCAAACTCCCAAATTTATCCCTTCCCACCCTCTTTCCCCAGCAACCATAAGATTGTTTCCTATGTCTGCAAGTCTATTTCTGTTTTGAAGATGAGTTCATAGTGTCCTTTTTTAAAAAAATAAATAAAATCATTTTAAAATTTAAAAAATAAAATAATTTTTTAAAAATTTCAAAAATTAAAAAAATTGAAAAGCAAATATTTTAAAAATAAATAATGCCCACCCTGCCCTGCAGGTGTTCACACTCTAGTGGAGAAGAGACCATGGACGCAATACTGCACTACGGTGAATGCTGGAGAGGAAAGGAATGGTGGCAACGGGAGGAGAAAATGGAGAGGAAACATCACTGCTTACGAAGATGAGTCCTAGGTGTGGAGCTGGAATTTGATCGAGATCTTGAGTGATGACTAGAAGTTTATTATGCAAAGAAGGTGGCACACTGGGCAGGAGTTGGGTTAAATTTTAAGAAGAGGGGATCCATCCAGTGCACAAAGTCTCTGAATCAGCAAAAGGCCTGAGAGGACCTCACAGGGGTGGGAACTTCAGTAGCTTCAGTGCCAGGTATGGAAATATTGGGAGATGAGGTAGCAAAGGGTTGTTCAGGGCCATACTGGGGACTTGGTTAAATTCCAAACGTCTTTATCCAGCATCACAAGTGTGCCTGTCTCCACAGTACTCCAACCTGTGAACACTGAGCTGAATAAACCGAGTACCTGCCCTCACAGAGCTTATGGTCCAGTAGAGAAGAGGAACACAGGTAAGTTCGACGCAACACCTGCTGGGGATGCAATACTGGTGAGGTGCTCTGGAATCAGGATGTGTTTAATCATAAGCAGTTGACCTTTTCTCTGGGGTGCACCCTAAGCAGAGAGCACCACTCACCAGGAGTAGAGGGGTAGGTAGGGATTAGATCATAACAACTATGCACATTATGATTTGAACTTTAACCAAAGAGGCAAAAGAGATATGGCAGAGATATTCTCCACTTTCAAAGAAAATCATTATTTTAATTAAGAAAGGAACTAAGAAGTATGCTTGGTCTCAGATCACATTGTGTTTTGCTGCAGTTTTCATCTTCAATTCTGTCTCTTGGCTTCTATCATGTCTTACCACTAGGTCACATATTTCAAGGCTCACACCCACGTAACACAGAGTTTGGATGGAACTGTACACAGAAAGCAAGAGTGTAGAAAAGAGGGTTGGCCTAGAAAACAGTGAGGAATGTAGCATTTTAGCTCAAAACCTCCAAACATGGATTCTTTGGCCAATCCCAGAGCAGACACGTTAGAGGCTGAGAGGGAGGAAAAACACAATCAAGGACCCTGTGCTGAAGCACACATGCCTTGAATGTCAAGCCCAAACAAAGTAAAGAAATGCTTGTAACTCATCATCTGTGCTGTAAAACCCATAAAAAAGACAGTTCTAGGGAACTTCCTCAAGCATAAGACTAACATAAATAACCTTGTTTCAGTTTGAGCTGTTACGAATCTGATTGGCTTGGGAAAGCCAATCAGATTTTGTCTCCAATAGACAACAACTCATGAAGCTGCCTTTGATATTATTTATTTAGAAAATGTTTTCCTTTTTGTCTTCTTTCTTGTAATCATTAAATATGACAGTATCTCTATTCTTCCTGAGAACAGACTCCTAATTATAAATTAGGAGCTAACTTCAAACTGTTATTTATATTTAGCCTTGGAAGAATATTTGTGCTCATAATTCAGTAGACATGCCTCAGATTCCAAGAATTCAGAGTTTCCAAGCTAAATGTCCTCATGCTAGGGAGAGCCAACCCCAGAACACAGTCTTCCTCCCTCTCCCACACTTACTCCAGCCCTACAGAAATGCCTTCACACTTTTCAGTTTTCAGAGGGAAAGTTGACTAGATATCCTCTAAAATCCTCTCCATTTCTAAGACTCAGTAATTATTACAGGTGACAATTTGTAATTACAAGATTGTTCCTCATGGTGAAACTTAAGTAATGGAAGACAGCCCCAAACTGTCTTCTTTCTAATTAAAAAGGATGTAGTCTGAAAAAATAATTGACATCAACATAGTGAGAATATCAACAGTGGGTTTTTAATAGCATTATTATGTTCCACCATCAACAAATTAGGCCATGTAAGTTATCAGGTAAATAATATATTTTACTTCCAACCTTTGAGGATTAACTGTCTTCTGAACAGAAACTGTAATGACTCGTATGACAAAATAGAAAGGAAACTGCACTTTCCTGGCAAATTTCATTTTCACAGAATTTTCATCCCAGCTCATAGTCAATTGTTTATGCACTATTTTTCATTATTGTTCCTAAGTGTGGTAAAATACACATGACATAAAATTTACCATCTTAATCATTTGTAAGTGTATAGTCCAATCGCAATAAGTACATTCTCATTGTTGTGCAACCACCACTTCCTTTCATCTCCAAAACTCTTCATCTTGCAAAAATTAAAGTCTGTACTGTTAAACACTCCTCATTCCCCTCCACTCAGCCCTCGGCAACCAGCATTCTACTTTCCACCTAGAATGTACTCTAGGTATCTCATATAAGTGGAATCATACAGTGTTTGTGCTTTTGTGACTGGCTCATTTCACTTAGCATAACGCCTTCAAACGCACTATTTTTTTATAGTTATCCTTTGCATGATGCAAAAGATAAGCAGACTTTGTGCCTGTGCTCTGGACTCAGATGTCAAGCACATTCATTCTACGTAATGAAAACACTGTGCTGAAAGCTGTACAGCAACGCTGAATCGAATTATCACATCCCACATTGGAAGTACACATGCTCTGATTTTAAACCTATAGGCATGACACGTTGCATTCAGTTTAGAAAGTAAATTGGAATGTTAACATTGAGTTTATTTTTAAACTGAATACTCTCTTAGGAGATGAAAATGAAAGAGGAAGGAAAGAACTTCTGGTGTGAAGGCAAGTGGTCTGTCTCTTTGGGGCGGTGCTACTGGGCGTGGCCACTGACCTTGACTAAGTGAACCATCGCATCTGCAAAGAACACCAAATCCATGCCTGCGCCACGGATGCTCTCATTATAAAGTTGCAGGAACATATTCAAACGCTCCTTTAGGTGATCAAAAGACTCAACTGGCTCATAAATTTTGGGCATCTCAGCATCAGCTTCCTCAGACGTTTCACCTGGGATTGGGGAAGATGAATCGACTAAGTTTCTTCACATCACTGGACTTTACCGCTTTCTTCAACCTAAATTAATACACTCATAGCTCTGCAATTTAGCACAAAATAATACTGATTTTCATCCAAATGTCGTAGTACATACTTTTAGAAAAGAAACAAACAATAATAGAAGCATTAGAATTTTTCTGATCATATGCAGTCTTAATTCTTCCACGTCTTCAAAGGGCCAATTTCAGATAATGACATATACAGTGAATTTAATTTGAACCCATAATTTACCATTGTCATTTCAAGAATCCTCCCTGAGATATTCGCTTAGTGGTCAAAATGAAGATCAGAAAAATAGGGATTTAAGGTCAAAATCAGCAAGAGAGATCAAGAATTAAATGATTTTTAAATAAGGATAAAAAGAAAAAGGTCATTGTATTCACTTAAGAAATTTTTATGATTCAGGAATTTGGGGCTAGTGGTGAGGACAGAAGTAAATTTGGGGGAGGAGGTGGAGGATTGAGAAAAAATAGAAAAAAATTTACTAAATAAATAAACTTACTGAATTATTTCACTGGGAAAAGTATTAGAACCAATACACTTTTTTAAAAATTAGAAACACATAATATACCAGTTTAACACTTTTCCAACTTCAACTTATAAAGCATAATGTCAAAGAAAAAGCTAAATTGTACATATAAAAATTTGCTACCGGTTGACATTAGTCAGGAAACAGTGACAGGAAAAAGGGTGACATAGTTGAATAAACGAATAAAACTTAGAAATTCACTGGGTACTAGAAAAGTGAGTGGAGCTTCCAAATCTAATAGCAAATAACTACTTTCAATTGATCCTGTCCTGATATAACAGTGTATTAAACATTTTATGCCATAGCAAATAAATTGATTTAGCATAATCATTAAGATTGGCCTATTTGCAAAGCTCTGACTAATTTAATTTCAATAGTTAATTATTTCATAAATGTTCAACTCAAGCTTTGAGAAACAAAGTGCTTTGAAGTCATGAAAAGGTCTATGTTTGCCTCTAGACTCGTTCACCCCATCCCCACCCAAACTCCCAACCCCCAACCCTACCCCCACCCCACCCCCACCTCGGAATGCTTCAGTTGTGCTTTGCTTCCTGAAAACCATCATCTAATTGTTTATCCTTCTGCATTAGAAGAAATTAGATATATAAATTCTAATTACCTTGTAAACGCTCTTACCCTTACACAACTTTTGAATATGTGTGACCTGATTTAAAATAAAACGTGTCAGCTTCTTTCTGTGGAAGGATCATTCCAACTGCATAGCCAGCAATAAACCTCCTTTTGCAATTGTCACTCAGAGACTTAACAGATCACACACACCCTCATCCAATCTAGTAAAGGGCTGCCTGGTCATTTTCAATCATTTGGAAGATATAAATAGCATGTGTTTAAATATAACTTTTTATATATGAAAATTAACTTAAAAGTCACCTCCAGTATTAGAGAGGCTTCTAAATGAAAGAAAAATGTTCTGCTTTAAGCTCAGTTATTTCTGAGGGAAAAAATATAATTGGAATACTGCCTCTTTTCATAAGAAAAATAGTATATTTCAATTTTTCATGGAACCATAACCACAAAATCTTGCCTCCAAATCGCCCACCTCTTTCTAATTATATTCAGTGGCCCTCTCAGATAATTTGAGGTTTTTCTTTTTATTTTCAACACCTGGGAATACTCAAGTAATAATGATCATATTTTTGATACCTTTCATTTGGCAGTGAGCACAAGCCACAGACTGCCCAAGCCGTCTACTCGTAACATTTCATCTACTTCCCCCAGGATGCATATGTTAATATTTCCATTTTTATAAAAGAGGAGAATGAGGCTTAAGAAAGTTCAGAGACCTGTCCAGCTAATGTGTGGGAGATCCCTTCCTTGATGTGACAGCCGTTAAGCCTTGTGCACTTTATTCCCTATCCTGCCTCCGGACTCTACCTTAGTACCCAAGACCGATATGCATGAACATGGTTAATCTTTCAGTTCCATGAGTATGCATTTAACCACTCATTCTATGTTCACTGAGCACCTACTATGTCCCAAGCTTGTTTCAGCAAAGTTTACTAGACAGAAATTCAACATCCCTGAACTGAATCTTCTGTTGTCGGGTATACCTCTAAGGAATTTCAAATTCTGCTTCAGTGGTTTACCTGTGGCTTCAGGGGCATCCCTCAAGAAATCCACAAAGTAAGTGTCAATTCCACAGTCCACCAAGAGTTTTTTCTCTGCACCAAACTCCTCCTCCACCAAGCTGACTAAAGTCCTCTCAAACCAGGTCACATCATCAGACACCGTGAAACGATCCGCTATCACACGTTTGCACTCGTGCTTCCACAGCCGTAACAGTTCCTGTCAAAATCATTATTAAAACGTGTTACTAATCCCCATGATGCTAGAGTTGGGAATGCAAGTTAACGCTGTCGCAGAGTACTATCCTTTCTGTTCTAAGAGGCTACGTTTTAAAAAGTTAAGGCTGACATTATTGGTTTCCTTTTAATGGGAACAACATTAGAAAAGGTCTGGGGACACATTAGAAAAGATCTTAGACTAACGGTTTTCATTTGGTATTTTATCACCAAAGGACATTTTTGGTTGCCAAAATGATCTAGGGGACATTACTGGCATTTGCACAAGGGATGAAGAGATATAAAACTTGTTTTGCACAGTCTTAGTAGACAATAATTTTTCTATGGAAATAACTGCCCTGTTAAATATAAACAAATAAAATTAAATGAAAAGTTAAGGTTAAAATATACTTCATTTCAAATTGGTCTCATGCAAGTATATTAAATAGAAAATATTCATTTTCAGTCTTTAAAACAAAAACATTCCTAGACAAAAATACTAAAATCATTCTGAACAACCTACAAACTAATATTCTATGTAAAAGTCTTATGTTTGTGATCAATTAGTCTGTTTAGATAAGACACCTACATTCATGTGTCCAGAGCATAACATAAAATGTAGCATATAAACAACTCTCATCATGCAACTGAGATAATTACAAATGTATATTTACTTAACACAATTTGAATGAATATATGGGAAAAATCTGGATTATCTGAACAAAGCAATCACCTAGTCTACATAATCCAGGGCCCAAATCTAACTGGAAGTTGAGGGAATTAAATGCTTAATATATCTGTTCCTATAGCAAGAATAATGAATGTTTGTCTAAACTCCTTATTTGATGTGAAAGACTGGTGGAAATTTCTTAACTTGGTAACATTTTGCAAGTTAGAAGGTTTTTAAGCCACTATATTACTATTGATAAAATGTTATTGGGTTGCCAGGAAATAAAAGTTTAGTAAAATATTTTTAATGATTCAGTTAAGACAAAAGGTCACAGTAACACCAATTGTTGGAACTGTTTATGTTGATTTTTTTTAAAGCACCAAAAAATAGCTACTCAAAAAGTAATATTGGAGAACTACATTCCACAATTTAATTTCTCAATAACTTTGAGGGGGAAAAAATTCAAATTAAAATGTTCATGCTGCTAAAATGACTCCCAATTCTCTGTAAAAAGGAGAGTGAGTTTTCCCCAAAATGTCTTATCTTGGAGTCAGCCAGTGCAGTTACCTACTTTGTGAACATCTGTGGCAAAACTGGGTTGTTGTTTTTTTTAAAGTCAACACCTGATGTGCCTACAGTTTGATGGATACCTCGGCTGTCTCTGTGTTTCTGTGGAGAAGTCTCTGAACACCTGCTTCCCTAACCAGCACCCCGGGTCCAGGAAAGTCTGCAAAGGAGGCTGATACTGCCATAGCCTGAGTACACAGGCTATACCTGGGCCAAAAAAAAAAAAAAGGTGTACTGTGTTTTTACGTATTACATGCATACTGCAATTTACATACTAGAATTCCCTTCTAGTTCAAAGGGGATTCTTGTACAGCTGGGAAATGTTATAATCAAGTGTATGTACAAATGCTCCTTTTTCTGTCAAGTGAACATTCTACTCTTCTGCCTCTTTTCAGTTTTACCAATATTTGTCATTATTTTAGTGCATCTACTTATATGGAGAAGAAAGATCATGGACGATCAACAAAATGGTTTTATTCTTCAGTTTTGGAAACTTATTTATAATTACTTTTTAAAGTTAAAATGTCAAGTTTATGGTATGAAGTTTGTAAGATGAATAATATGAAGACTCTTAGATAATAAAATCAACAGAAATTCTTTCCATTATTTAGAATAAGAAAATTATCTGATTATGAGAAGATAAAATCAATTACTTCTTTTATTCCATTCATTAGAAAATAATACTATTTCCTTAAACATAAACCAAATCTATTGGAATTTTTTAAGAGAAATTTTCTGATGTACTTCTCCCTTACTGATGACAATGAAAAGCAGCAAAGAAAAAAATCCAAGCGAAAATATCCCAAAATATGTTCATAATTCCACTAAATATGACATTACTAAGAATATCTATAGTTTGTAATAAGTAACAATGTTATTTGCTTTACTTTCTAATGTATCACTTACGTCTGGTTCCTTGATAACCTCTGAAGTAGTGTTCAGCATTCCCTGCCAGATCCTAGAAAGATCTCGAAGGTTAAATACGTAATGGAATTTTGCAGGGGTAGGGAGCATTTTAATCTTAGTCATCTGCCACAGTCGGCGTGTCAGGGGAACCAATTTCGTCACTGAATCTCTCACTTCTTCAGAGTAACCCCTTTGGGTACAGTAGTACCCTCTCCCAATCACACCTGAAAAAAGGAAAAAAGCCGTAACATTTTCACTAACAGTTCAAATTCACTAAATTAAAATGAAAAACATGATAATGTAGAGTACAAATAAACTACACATTTTAATAGATAACCACATATTAAAAAATTTCCATTATTAATGTTCTTTGAAGGTTTTTTGAACATCAAAAGTGGATATAGGTTCAAGTAAATTAGCATTCAAATACTGAAAAGTTGATTAAGAAGTTCTACTAAAAACTCTAGCTGAACTAATTAAATATTATTAAATGAGTAACAATGACGAATATATAAAATTGCCTTATAAAAAGAAAAGAAAAAGGGAGGGTTTGTGAAGCCTTTAAGATTTCTCCATTCTTTTGTTGCCTTTCCATGCATTATAAAATATTTTAATTTACTTTATAGGTAAACCTTTCCAAGCAAAAAAAGAATAATTAGAAGCGGTAATAGTCCCTCTCTCTGGTCCGTTTTACTTCTCCCAAGTTCAGATAATTCCCACGTCACTTGGTTTCCAAACCTTTGCCCATTGCTGTGAATGAAGGCAGATACTGTCAGATGCCACTAGCCTGGGGGGCTAAGATGACATTCTAGTCGGCCAGAAAGTAATTAGGGTAATCCTAAGGAGTTTGTTCTCAGTCCCAGTTTCAGAAATGGTAAATCAATACCGAACACGAATGCATGAATAACTTTATACTCTTTTTCTGGAAAGAATGATTCCACGATCAGTTTCTAAACTCATTTTCATTACTCAGTTAAATAATTATGGTTATCTGTTGGGCTAGTGTTTCCTCAGTGAACTTATTTCTGAAATACTACATATGTAATCAATGAATAATTTATTACCAATCATATAAATTACTCTGAGGATCAGACTCTTGACTAATTTCCATGCTGTGCAATGTTATTTCTTTGGTCAAAATCATTATATGAGTTGGTTAAAGTATCAGCTACATAAACTTTTGGTATGGTATTACATCAATCCAGACCTCAAACATGTGCATCCGTGAAGAAACTATCTCACCATGTCCAAGACCATTTGATGTTTAATCTTGCTGGCTTAAGAAGCTAGCAACAGTTACTTAAAGAAAAACATAGGGATAAAAGATCCACCTACACACCCAGCTCAGTACATATACACAATAAATCCTTAGATAAACAAAATACACTACTTGAGAATGATGGAGGCAGTAGGCTAATTAATCACCCAGTGCTCCCCACTGTGTTGACCTCTGAGTGGATATTGTCTCATTGGAACCCAGGCTGGTGTTCTTCCCTCCCAGGCCCTATTGACATTCATTTTACCAAAGATCTTGTCCATGGAAGCATCAGAGGGCAATGTGCAATTAAATATAGAGAACTGCCTCTTGAGTCTTTGGGGTATATCATTGCGTCCACCCCCAGGATGGATCATGGCTGCTAAAAGCTGGATGTCCACAATGCTGGTAAACTCCCCAGGCTTCTCCAGGTTATAAAATCCATTCTGTTCCATCAGCTGTCGTACTATCTCATTAGTAACCTAAGAAAGACAAGTCGAAGAATTAAAATGTCATTTCTTTATATCCCGGAACCTAACTCTTTGAATGTTTTTAAGTAACGGACTTTATTGGAATTCAGGAATTTACACGCTGAAAAAGTAGAAAAATATTTACTCATCAAAAAGTAAATTGATGATGAATTAGACAAGTAACGTGCACAATAGGATCGGTATACCTGGTCTCCCCACTCGTTGATTATGGGCATATTTACATCATCAATAAAAACAGTCATCTTCTTTCCCGCTGGAGGGCCATATGTTGTACCCATGCGTTTATCCACATAGCTCTCTATTGTCCTCTGTTAAACAAAAAGCCAACAGGAGCATCTGTGAAAATATCCCCTAAGACTTGGTCAATTATTTTAAAATCTAGGAACCTCTGAAATTACAAGGATTAGAAAAACCCAAAAATTCTCCCTTAATTCTGGAAAGCAGGGCATGAGGTACCAAAATGTTCTTGGGTAACATTCATAATCTTTGACAATCTGGTTTGATTTAGGAGTAAATAAAATTCCAATCAACGTGAATTTTGAATGGGATGAGACTCTTCTGTTTATTCCTACAGATTTTGTTTTGTCGTACTGTGCCCCTGTTGATGACACTATAATCCCCAACCCCCATTATTCAAAGGGCCCAGCCCTGCTCAGTTTCCTTAAATTCAGAGACAAAGCTAACCGGGCTACTGTCCAAGAAGCTTCTCAGGGCTGTGCTCTGAGCCCCACCACAACCTGCCCTAATCTGAAGGATGGTCTCTCTTCGCTGAGAAGTCTGCCAACTGACTTCTGTAGCCTGACACGATCGGCTTTGGGACAGACGCAGTGACACTGAATCATTTCTCTTCCCCTTCACAAAATGGGGGACAATGCCTTCTCTTTTCTATGTTGAGCTTGGGTGGTACAGGAGGGTCCTATACTCTGCTCTATAAAAATATTCCTAGCAGTGTGGAAAGGAGTTATTAGAACAGATAGAAGGGGTGCTGGCAGGGGTAAGGGGGACCTGGAGGAAGAACCCCAGACTACTGACTACAGTATTATTATTTCCATGGTAATACAATGTAGTTTGGAAATCAATCCATCATTCAAAATGTATGTACTGAGTAACCAGAGCTAGCACTGCAGGGAAAACAAGTTTCACAAAGCTCAGTCTTAAAAACCTCATTTCGTTCCCACTATGACAGGAACCTACTGATTCATGATTTTTAAGTCATGTTGAAGATAATATATAAATATAAGAGAAAGTGGAGATGTATTGAGATAAAAATGCATTCTCCTCCTATCCAAAAAATGTCTTCTTATTTCATGATGAAGAGCAAACCAGTTAAAATGACATTAATAATCCTTCAAGATACAACCACAAAATAAGGCCAAGATATAAACAAAAATCTATATATCTGTTCTTGGAAATCTTCGCAGTTTGGTCATTTCAAATTGTTAAGTTTCCATCAGTTTAATGAATAATAGCAAGAGATGTAAAATTTTCTCACTATTTTTTAAATAGAAAGATACATAAATATATTACAATCCATTCAATTACAAAATAAATTTCCCATGACAACGGTACAGTGGCAAAAGAAAAAAAAAGCCACATTCCCTTGACATAAAAGCAAACTGTTTAAAGTAATGCACTAAACTAAATCTAGCTCTGCTTCTCAATGAATCTAAATGCATAAAGCAATTAATAATCTTTTGACAACTCCCTACGGCAAAACAGAGCCTTTCAGGCATCCCCTTTTCTGTTAATGAGAACTTACAGGCACATGAAGATTTTATGTCTTCAGGAGCCTTCTGAGAACTAAAGCCACAGATGGAACAGGTGAGATAATATGGAGTCATAGTCACATGCCTGCACTTTCTTCCCCTTCATTACAACCCTAATTTCTTTGAAATAGCAGGAAATTACTAGTGAGTGATAAATATCATAAAAAAAGCTAAGTTGACCAAAATTTAAAAAAAAAAAAAAAAAGGAGGGAGAAAAATTAAATAGTTTGTGAACCTGGAAGTTGAGACTTCTTCCTGTTTCCAGAATTGCTGCCCATTAAATAGATATCGAATGACCTGGGGAGTCTGATAAGAGCTCCTGAAGCCCTGAAACACAGTAACTTCATGCTCTACTCCATCTTAGATCTATTTCTCTGGGAATGGCTGGGAAAACTGTACAATTGGACTGGTATCTCCAACTGGACTTTCCCGTGTAGGTGATCTATAGCATTGCAAAGCCAACATATCCAAGCAGACGTCTCTCACTCATCACAAAGTCTGCACCCACTGCTCGGTGCTCATCTCACGGATCAACACATCTACCTAACGGCCCCGCCCACACATGTCCACATCCAACATCCATATGTTCTTTCTAGTATAATTTCAGTCTTGCTTTCTAATGTCTCTCCTCCTCTCTGAACAACGCTGTGCCCTAGATCTAGATACGCCTAGCGTTATCTGTCTTTCTCATATGGATTAGTGTTACAATCTCTTAAATTGCCCTCCCTACCTCCAGTCAGCCCTGCAAATTTCTTTTTCTAAGAAGTCATATACACTGTCTCTATTGTGTGAGTGACAATTTTATCCAGATTCTTCTGTCTCCCCAAAGGAATCAGTCTAAAGAATTACCATTCATCTTTGTAGTATTCTGCCATTCACCTTCTCCCTGGTCTCCTTGATCTATGTTCCCGCCTCATCCATTGTTTCAGTGGAATAAATCACAGTCCAGTTAACACAACCAAATAGGTATAGTTACTCATTTGATTTATTGTCTGTCTCTCCCACTAGAATGCAAGGAAGGCAGGCTCCTTGTTTGTCTTGTTCATCACAGCCTCCTCAGTGTCTAGAAAGGTGTCTGGTACAATGTATTTTATCAGTAAATATTTGCTACATAGATCAAGAAAGACAAGAAACTTGGGAGTTATCTTTAATTTTTTTCTCTCTCTCTCCTATCCCACTCCTCCAACAAAATTCACTCAACCAAAAACAAGCCCTGTCAGTTCTGCTTCTCAACCACAACTTGAATGCATCCTCGTACTGTTTTCATTCCCGCTTTTACTCTCCTGGTCCAGCCCAACCCCTCTCCTGAGGAATTACTGTAACCACCTCCTCTGAAGTCTCTCTGAGGAAAGCCCTGTCTCTTCCATCTGCAGCCAGAATGATCTTTCTAAGTGGTGATGTAATCCTGCTCAGCATTCCAGTGGTTCCTTACTACTGATTTACAGGGAACATCATGATGGTCCCAGCTCAACTCTCCAGCCCTAATGAAAACAACCTATCGAGTAACAGATGTGTGTCCTTGACACATGTGCCATCATGAGGACAACAGAGGGATGGACAGTATCTATTTTCTCATCTACAATTTCAATTTGGTTTGGCTCCAGATAAATGGGAGACACAGAGACCAATGCTCAGCTCCACCAGCCCTTGTTTAGCATGAAGAGCTGAAAATTATAGTGAGAAAGTTAATTACAGCAGTTTAGCTAATTGAAAGCTTTCTGAAACTAATGAGTCTAGCTTAATAGAAAGCTCTGATGCTTAGCAGTCAAAACAGCCACTAAACAGAGTAGATGATCCTGTGATAACTCTGAACAGAAAAAGAAATAGTGAAATGCTGAAACCACCTTCTTACTGAAGGCTGAAGTTCAGTAGTTGTGAATCAGATCATGGAACCCTAAAGAATACAGGTGTTTATGTCTTGAACGCCTGCTTCATAATTCTTCTAATGATTATACTTCAATGCAGTACTGCTTCTAGAAATTTATTATATGGTTTATGAATTTGTATATTAGTAAAAGATTGTTTTCTAGATCGTGTGTGCCCTTTCCCAAGAAATTAATAAATATTTCATGTTATAGAGACATAAAGCACAGATCTTTACCACCTGAGAGGGGTAAATATCACCAAGAGTTACTAGCAAAACTATGTGACAACTCCTTGCCTTATACTAAAGAATTTCGCTCACTTTTGTCCCTGTTTCCTAGGAGGGAGCCTTTAAACCCTTGGAGTGTCCTGAATGATAAGAATGTCTTTGTTATTCATGGTGGACCTCTCAGACCACTTGTGACAGAAAGACCAACCATGTGATTAGAGGGTTAGAGCTTTAAATCATGGGGTATCAGCTGACTTCCTTGGCCAGGGGAGGGGGGGGTTGGAGATCGAGTTCAATCACATGGCCAATCAATCATGCCTGTGGAATGTCACTTCAATAAAAACTCTGAACACTGAGGCTCAGGTGAGCTTCCTGCTTGATGACATACACAGATGTGCCTGGAGAGTAATACATCCTGAGGACAAAGACAGTTCACACTTGGGACACTCCCAAACCTTGCCCTATGCATCTCTTCTTTTGGCTGATCCCGATTCATATCTTTTATGTTAAAACCATAATCATAAGCATATCATTTTCCTGAATTCTGGAGTCATTCTAGTTAATTACAGAAGCTGACACGGTCATAGGAACCCTTAAGTCTGCAGCCAGTTGTTCAGAAGTGCTGGTGGCCTGGGACCCCCTGAGCTTGTGGCTGGTTCTAATGTGAGGGAAGTCCTGTGGGAGACTGAGCCCTTCACCCATGAAGTCTGCACTAACTCCAGGTAGTCACTGTCAGAACTGTATTCCACCCCTAAAGATGTAATTCACTCTCAAGAAATGTGAATAGCTAGATAGCGACCCTACATAATGAAAAGAAATCATACTTTAATGCTGATGAGGACAGTCTAGTAAAGGAAGAGGGAAATGATGTGTAGGAGGAAGAATAAAGGATTGATAGAGCAATATCCTCGAGTAGGAAAAAGGGGATGAGACCTCGTGAACAAGTGAACAACTAGCTTTGACAGAAGCAAAGATGCTTTATTTGAAACAGAAGCAGAGTGTATGGTGCGGGTGTTGGTAGGGAGGTAAATGGGATGTGGGATTTTAGAAATTCACTTCTGATTAGTTCAATATTCTCAGTGAAATAAAAGTTTATCCCTGAGAATAAGAACAGGGAAGCAAAGCGGAGAAGGTGGGGAACAGTCCTTCTAGGCAAGGGGGGAGAGAGGGAACGGGGGATGAACACTTCAATGGCCCAATCAAATCAAGAACCCACTGAGGTTTACAAAATGAGACAACATGACTGTGTTTTTTCTCCAGAGATATTCAGTTGCATGGCTACAAACTTGGAAAGGCAGAGAGATTCTACTTATCTAGGGTTGTGACTTTGCTAAGCAAGTAAGGAGCCAGAGAGGGCAAGGGGAAAAAAATTCAAAGTTTAATTAAACACTTAAAAATCTTCATCAACAAGTAAGGTGATAATTATAACCTATAAGGAGAACTTCTCTTAAAGTAAACAAGAGTTCTTTAAATATAAAACAGTATCCAGGGAATGTGTATAACGTTAGTATCTTGCCAGTCCAGGATAATTTAGTGTGCTGTTCCCCAAACACAAGAATACCACCGCTGAGTCACTGCGATTTGGGGCTGATAGTCCATCCAGACCTTCCTGACACCACACTGTGTAAATAATATTCATTCGATAGAAGGCCATCCAGTTTTGGAAATTCCATCTCTAACAGAGGAGCATAATGTTTTGGCAGTCTTATTTAGAGACTTAACCAATAGTCATTTTATTTGCATTCTGCAGTCATCAATTACACTCAGTGATAAAAAGTCACGATTTAGCCTTGATCGCAAGAATTTTCATTGCTCTTTGATAGTTTATCCCCTAAAACTAAACAACAACAAAGCTAATCAAAAGCAAAGACCTTTGGAGCTTGGATTCCCCTAAAAACTTCCCTTCCACTTTCAATTTATGAATGTACCTTTTCATAAATCTTTTTCGTATGTATCTCTGAGTGTATCACCTCATACAGTTCAATTTATAAGGTGTATCTTTTTATTCATGTCTTAATGTTCTAGTAAAGATATCAGAGGTTATTTGATATCAAACCCTTGAAGCATGGACTGACATTTAGGATTTCCTATCTGGTTTCAAAAAGGTCTTAAATAATTTAGGAATGGGAGAAAAAGAACCAGTTAGCCTATGCAAGCCCAGTTCATTCTTGGCAGCTTCATTGACAAAAGCAATGCAAACTTGAGAGTTTTTCTCTGTTCCTCCTCAGTGATACCATAGAGTAAAATCTTTAACGTGATAAGATTCTAAGATTTGCATTCCTTGCTGCAATTGATAATAGAAGTTATTACGGAATATTAAGTCAGGGAACAGGATAAACATGGCAATATAGGAACCAGAGATTGGAGAAAGAAGAGAAGCTAGGTTGCAAGAGAATTAGACTTGAAGCAAGACCAGCTGGGGCTTCTTTGATGCTAACACCCTGTTGTGGAATCATGAGGAAGCGGATTATGTAGAGATGGGTGGGGAGAATGAAGAAAAAAGGAAGAGATGTGAAAGTATTTCCTTAGATACATTAGCAACCCCTGACTCAAGAGAGACCCACCAAAGATGACTCTAATGTGTCTAACCTAAAGGCTAGAATAACAGTAACACTCCCAGAAAAGCAGAGAGTGGGGAGAAGCAGTATGTTTAGGTGGGGAATAAACAATATTTCTTTTAATTTTGGATTTGGGGGGATGGTATGCTCAGTGGTAGAGCGTGTGCTTAGCATGCACAAGGTCTGGGTTCAATCCCCAGTAAATCCATTAAAAATAAATAAATAAACAAACAAACAAACAAACCTGATCATCTCTCCCCAAAATTAAAAAAAAATAATTTTGGATTTTTGGTGTTCACAGGCTTTTCTACATAGATATTCTAAACAGTATCAAGGTTTTGAACATCTTATTTAAGCTTTTTATTTCTCCATAAGATTATATGTTATAATCTAACGAAGGAGAGATTCCATTGCAATTGAATGATAGAGATAAAGAAGACATACACAGGGGACTTAGCACAGCTGTGAAAGTACAGGTGCAGTTCGATGGGCACAGTACAGCTGTCAGGGGATTCAAGCCTCTGACGTCTATCACAAGCCTGGGCTAGATCAGCAACACCAGGGAGCCAGTACCTGAAACGTGAGCGGGGTGGTTGCAGAAGAAAAGTTCAGACTCTTGATCATGTGGTTTTCAGGATCATATTTTGACATAAATCCTTTGATTATGACTGTTTTGGCTGTTCCTTGTTCACCAATTAACAGCACAGCCTAAAACAGGAGTCAAGAAAGAAATACAGAAAATACAATAAAATAATCGTCATGGGCTGAACGGCATCCCCACAAAATTCATACGTGGAAGCCCTAACCCCTCCCTCAGAATGTGACTGTGTTTGGAAACAGGGTCTTTCAAGGGACGATTAAGTTAAAATGAGGCTGTAACTGTGGGCCACTGTTCAATCTAACTGGCCTCTTTACAAGAAGAGGAAACTCTGATACAGAGAAACCGCAGGGATGTACGCTCAGAGATAAAACCATAGGAGGACGCAGTGAGAAAACAGCCCCCCACAAGCCAAGGAGAGAGAGAGAGAGAGAGAGAGAGAGAGAGAAGGCTCCAAAAAAACTAAACCACCCACACCTTAATCTTGAACTTCAGGCCTCCATAACTGTGCAGAAAGAAATGTTCATTGCTTAAGCCACCCAATCTGTGGTATCTTGTTATGGCAGCCCAGGCGAAATAAGACAAGGATCAAAAGAGAGGGCTCTCTCTTTAGAAAACTAAGTCAAAATTCACTTTCTCTCAATATATGAGAAACAATTACTTAATTATGAATTAGAGCTATGCAACTCTAAGACTGTTACTGAGGACTAATAAAGGAAGGGCTACTAATCTGGGCAATAGTTCTATTGATTCTAAACAGCAACATAAAACAGCCTAAGACGAACGCAAGACGCCTCATGTTTTCAAGTGATGTTTTTATTTTTAATGAAAGTGAAAGAGCTGTACCTTGCCCTGTGAAGCGATGGTTTTAATTAGGAAGTCAGTTCTCACGTTGTCAACACTGGGCACCAAGATGGAGCCATACTCTGGGGTGGAATGAGGTGGAAACACATACGCCTCAGTACGTGTGTTCCAGTGCATCCATTGACCTGAGGTGAACAGACACCATTTACATCTTCATATCCCAGTGAATAATTCCTATAATAATTGTAAGACCAAAAATAAAAGATCCCAGGCTGCCATATATATAACTATTGCATATCTATGTACTTCATATATGTGTATATGTGTGTTTTATACACGTGTAGGCACAAATAAATAAACTTACAGTGTATATACAGAGATACAGGTGTATAGATACACACACCCATTTCGTAAAAACATACTTCACACTTCGTAATTGCTTTTCTCTTTTTCTTTTCCTTTTTCTTCTTTTCTTTTCCACACTTTGTAATTTTTATGTAAGTTGCTGATTACATCAAATGAATAGCTGAAATGGATCTGATTTGGGGATTTTTAAAATTTCTTTGTAATTCATTAAAAGTTCAGTACGCAATATTTTAACAAGAAAATGTGCATTTGGAACATAACTGAAATAAATATTTGAAAAAGAAACAAGTGACTATCATACACATATGAAAATTTCCATTTTAATTTTACAGCCAACAGTTTTAACTATCATTTAGAAAAAAAAAATATATATATATATATATATACATATACATACATACACACACACACACATATATACGGTGTCTGTGCAAATATTAGCCACTTGGAAAAAAAATGTCCGCGCATGTGATGGGCAGATGGAAGCAATGTGCTCACCATCGGACGCGACGTAATAGTCAAACACGGTGTCGTCCGGCCCCGCTAGAGGCGGCAGGTCCAAGGCCCCCGCCTCCCGGGAGCGCAGCCAGAGCTCCAGCCGGCGCCGGCCGTCCAGTTCCAGCACCGCCCCGACGCTCCACATCAGGGCGAAGACGAACAGCCTCCCCAGGTGCTCTGCTGTGACCTCCGCACCCTGCTCCTGAGCGCGAGAGACACGTTTTGTTTTTAATTGCTTCATCCTCAAACCAAAACTTTGCTTTGAGGTTTTAATGAAAACAGTGAAGATCTAAAAGAGACAACAGTTCCCCACACACACACACACAAAAAAAAAAGGAGGGAAGGATGAATAAAGCTGGAAAACAAACGCAGAACTGATCTCTGGGAATACCACACTGGTTTCCAAAATAAATTTGGAATGATTTTTAGATGATTGCAAAAACCTGCCACAAAATTACAAATTCATGGTTTGTGTGTGAAAAAAAAAGAAAAAGAAAAAGGAAGGAAGGAAGATGAAAAAGACACAAAATATGTAGAGTCCATGTTTGAAAACTTCTCCCCTTCCCCATGGTTCTAAGAATGGATTTCAAATATTGCAGACCCTGCACAGAGTGGCTCAACTAAAAGGAGAGAAACTTCTAGAAAGCTGAGAGATTTACCTTGGGAGGGATCAGGCCTTGAAGCATGCTGATGCTCTGCGTGATCACAAAGGCCTCAAGCATCTCCATCCGGTGTTCTAAGCTCTGAACACTGAAGCGATACAGGTCTGGAAACGACTGGGTGTACAGCTGCCGAAGAATTTCGGCTTCTTGAGGCGAGCATTTCTTAAGAAAACCCTGTCAGTTTATAGATGAGTGTGTTGATTAAATTTATTAGCACCCCAGAATAATGGCCATTGTTGGACGAAAGTTTTTAAAATATCAACTAACAGTAATAATATCTAATGATTAACTTGTGCTTCTGATGTACTAGGTCTTGATATAAATTCTTTCATGTATTACCTCACTTAAGGCTCAGAAAAACTCTGTGAAGGAGGAATTATTATGCTTTTGCAGATGAGGAAATGGAGGCCCAAGGAATTTAAGTAACGTCCCCTGGATCCCATAGCTGGTAGGTAGCAAGGTCAGATTTCAAACCCAGATTCCGACTCCAGCGTCTCTACATTCAGCTATTACATACACTACGCGTGAGCTCAGGTCTGGAAGCCAAGACGGAGGACAAGGTTTTCAGCTTTTGATTCAAATATACTAGAGAAAATGAGGAGGATTGAACATGGAAATAATTTAGAAAAAGGAAAAAGAATAAAAGATGAACAAAGGAAATCTATCCTCAGATTTTTCAACATGGGAAACAAAGCTTTATCCCAAGTTATTTTCTTTTATCTCTTCTAATTTAACTAATAACCAATGCAGAAAACATAACAAAGAATACGCAGGAAAATAGAGAATTTAGTCATTTGGGAAAGCCAATATTCGGAAACTGCATGAACTCTAAATATTTGTTAGCTAGAAGTGTAAAAGTATTTTTTAAAAGCCTCTGTGAATTTGAAGTATTTGGGGAAAATCACAAATACATTGGCGTTTGCTCTATCTGGGATTACTAAGCCTGAATCTATTGTGGTACTTTAAAAAACAATTTTTTAAAAACAGTAACTCTTGCACCTCCCTCTCCAGAGGTTCTAATTTGATAGGATTGAGGTATAACACAATCATCTGTATTTTAAAGCACCGTCATTGGTGATTATTTTTGCAAAGCCAGGGCTGAGAAATCTTGCTCTGTTTTCTCTTTAGTGGGTGGATAATGTAATGGTAAAATCTGAAATCTTCAGAAGCATTTTTAGTGACACGTCCAACTGTACATCAGTATCATTTTGCTTTATAATCCCCTCCTTCACACCTTCATCTACTTGATTTAAACTATGAATTCATAAGTTCTCAATCAAAATACCTTCAAAAAACTTATATAAATGAGAATATTTATTTGATCAACAATGTCAAAAAAGATTTTACAGGTAGCTTATCTAATAAGGATTCTGCCTTACCTTATAGTATTTATTTAGTAAAATATCTAAGTATGCAAGGCATTTAATTATAATCTTATAATCAATATATTCTAGCATATATTGATGGTAATAAATAATATACTTTATCATGAATTGAACAGATTTTACCTGAAATATTATTTTCAGGTGCAAACTTAAAACTAACATTATGACTATAATAACTATTGAATCTCATAAAAATTCTTTATATGCAATTTTAATAAATTGTCTCCTTCAAGTTAATATTCTAAGATAGTTGCTTCCAAATTTTATGTGAATGAGTGCCTTTTTAAAAAATGTCACGAATCCTCAAAGTGAATGCAATTAAATTTTCCTTATTCAGTCATAGTCTGGTGGGATTATTGATTCACTGAAGCCCTGCAGTTACTCTCCAGCCCACAGGGTGGACATCACAGGTCTAAAATGATTGGAACTGCAGAACCCTGAGCACTCAAGAAACCTGTAAGGGACAACCTGCGCTGAATGTCCCAGAGCATTCAAGGATGTCCACAAACATTAGCACTAAAAGGCAATGCAGGGCTGCAGAAGAATCAGCACACACTCTAAAAGAATGCTAAAGGATCTGTTTTCCCCTTTAATTATACAAAAAAAGAAGAAGATTGCAATCATACCTCAAGAATAGGACTCCAGTCGAGGATAGAAGAACTCATGAAAACCATTCCATTTCTTGAGACAGTAGCGGGCGAAGCGTTGTCGATGTTATGAGGTTCAAAAACAATCTTGCAGTTTGGAGCCATGGGAATCCGATCGCCATTGGCAAGGGTTAGAGTTTTGTTATCATCCAAAACGGAATTCAGATTTTCAATCCAGATGGCGTCTACTGGACCATCGAGAACTATCCAGATGTGCTCCCCTAGAACATCCCGCCAAAGGCAGGAGGGAAAGCACGCATATACATATGTGCATATATACGTAATCACTGTGCCTAAAGAGGTACAATCGTCTGATGTAACTTTCATTAATTTTTGAATAAAGCTTTCATCTAAATGATTAGCCTATTTTGTCACAGAGGACTCTTCCGGGTCTTAATGGAGTAGTTGTTTAAAGCCCATAATCAAAGCAAAAAGTCATTTGTTCATTGAACAGATACCCACTGAGCACCTTTTCTGTGTCAGCATTGTTCCAGGGACATCGTGATAAAAAAGACAACATTCTGTCTTCACAGTGCTTCCATCCTAAGGAAAAGCTGATAATCACCAATACGTACGAAATAGATGTGATAAGAAGAATTAAGCAGGATAAGAGGATGGGGCATTTTAGATAAGGTGGTCAATGGAATATTTCTGGAGGAGAATGAAATGATGTAAATAAAGATCTAGAGAGAACATTTTTCAGGCAATGGGAATAGTAGTTGCAGGTACAAGCTTACAAAATCCTAATTATGCTCTTTAAACTAGCAGTTTAAGTAAAATGATGATTTGATCACCAAAATCCCTGTGAAAGAAAAGGCACATGTTGCCTTTTTTAAAAGGTTTAAAAAAAAGAAAAAAAACTCTCTGAGTTCCTATTCTTTGATGCAACATTTGGTTACTGGATCTGTGTTTATATAGTATTACTAGACCAAATCAGAAACAAAATTTTATTAAATTCCAGTAAAACAACAGCAGTTTCTAATATGAGCACACTTTAGGAACGAGGTGCCTTCACGTCTCTTCTGACAGTTGGTGTTGGGTTGATGAGCCATGTTCCCTACAAGGGAATGTCAGTGGAGCCACCTCAAACGGTTTTCAATAGAACACTGTGACCCAAAGCATGGACTCGTGAAGTGAGCCCCCATGTCCTGTCCTTCTCCTGCAGTCCCCCCCGCCCCGTCCCTGCAGCTGCATTCACTGTGCCTTTCACCCACTCACTGAGGAGCAAGAGAATTAACAAGAGGAGAGTTGATATCCCCTCTCCCATCTGAGCTTACCTCCTGGGACCACTGGGCTCAATTTACAGAGCCCATAAGTGAGAGAATATTCAGAGTGAACCACTAGCCCTTAACGAGTTTGTTTAAACAACAACCAAACACCAGTGTACATCTAAAGAGAATAATTTGTCAGGCTTCATCTTTGATGTACACAGTTTTCTTCCCAAAGAAGCCCATTTCCTCCTGTGATACAGTTGCTCTACTAATTTTAAATAGCCACCAAGGCTTTTATTTAGAAGTACATGTCAAAAATAATACTTGCAATTCATTTCTACCTTTTTTAGCCCTCAACGTCTTCCTCCAAAGAGTAGAAAATATCCCATCGGTCCAATCATTCGTCGCCACGTCAAGCCGACCAAACATCTGCGGGGCTGTAATCGCTTTGGGATTCATTCTCATTTCCCGGTGTGGTTTTCCACAATCTGTACCAAGTAAATCCAAATTTTAAACAACTCAGATGCAGAATGAACCATCATTAGGCAGCATTGCACCCATCGGCAGTGTACTGTCAGCAGGTGTTCAAAGTGTGAGAAATGCAAAATTAATCATTCAAAATGTATGCCTTACTGCATTCCAAGTTATCATAATTAGCCTCATTATATCTTATTGACTAAAGCACTTTTTTATCTTCTGGAAAAGAAAACTGTATGTTACATAAGGGGGAGAAAAAAGATACCATGCTGGAATTGATGAAGAGATTAATACAATCTAGAAGTTCTTCAAAATGTCACAGCTCAAAAAATCTTTTGGTTTATGGTATATTAAATTAAATCTTATGTCTGAGCTATCACTTAGAAATATCACTATCACTTAGATTTGCTGAGATATGTTCTTGGCCATTTGGAAAAAAAATCAGCTAAACTAATGTTACAGGAATCAAGGATTTTTCTTTGGTGGCCAGTCTCAAAAAAAGGCATTCAAATCTTTCAATCCCTAAAACTACTCTTAAATAAGACAGATTCTGTATGTAGGGGACTGTGGTTAATAAGCAAAAAATCAAAGAATAAGGCTTAAGGTATAAATTTAAAAAAAACAGATGCTAGAATATTACATACTGTGTGGAAAGATGGACAAACACAGGCACACAGACATAAATGTGCACATTGGAAACGAAAACCCATTTAGAAAATTAGATTTAAAAAGAAAGAAAAAGAAAATTAGATCTTAGTTCTCTTTTTTCAAAATCACAAGAAGAATCAGGGCAATTATTTGCAATATTTTAAGATGCTAAAGTTCAGCTTAATCACAGTTCAGCTTTTTCAGTAAATGACATCCAGAAGACTGGGAACACATTTTTTTAAATCTAATCACACTCTACAAAAGGGCAGCAAACTCTTCAAATGTATGACAGCATCATAGGTGAAAACTGGACTTGGTCTGTTGCCCATACAAGAGAAATCATCAAAAATTATTTCATTACAGTTATAGGTAGATTGTATCATTTTCATTTAAAATACCATAACATTTTTATAAGAGCTTGATAAGAAAAAAATGCTTGACTTTTAACTTGTTGGTTAAACTAATTCCTCTTAATTCTTTTCCTAGGCACTGCTTGACTGTCCTGATCACTCTGTCTTCATGGACTCTGTCCTAACGCAACCGCCCTTTTCTTGCTGTCACCTCCTTATGGAGGTC
Source organism: Camelus bactrianus (assembly GCF_048773025.1). Classification (NCBI taxonomy): domain Eukaryota; kingdom Metazoa; phylum Chordata; class Mammalia; order Artiodactyla; family Camelidae; genus Camelus; species Camelus bactrianus. The sequence goes on from NC_133541.1 coordinate 11,567,188, forward strand.
CCTAGACAGCCTCTCCTGTCGTGCAGTCTCTTCTCTACATGGCCACCAGGTGCTCCTCTACACACAGGGCTAGTCACATCACTCCCCAGCTCTCTGGCTTCCAATCACCTACAGAATAAAATCTAGATATTTAGCATGACCTACAAAGCCTCTATGCCATGCCATCCACACTTAACTTGAATTCTCCCTGGAAGCAAAGCCTCAAACAAAGACATGGGTACTGGGAATTTGGATTCAGGGGGAAAAAAAGAGTGAGAAAGGAAAGGAGAGAAAACCCATAAAGGGCTCCTTGGTGAGCTGGTCACAGATGGAGTGTCCCATAAAAGACAGGAGGAGATGGGACATTTGCTCTTCCCCCCACTGGTTGAGGGAATGGCTGCCTCGGAAGTACTAATTTCCATCCAGCCCCTTCTTCCAGTTCCCTAGCTTCAAGGAAAGTCACAGGGCTGAAAAACCAGGAGACAGCACTGGTGTTTGGGGGAGAAACTGTCCAAAAGCTACATCTGTAGCAGGGAAGGGCCAGAGGGATGTGGCACTGGGCACCAAGGGCATCTGCTACAGCCCCTCATCTCCCTCACCCCACGCATACACACATGACATTTCCTCCACGCCAAAGCACTTCTCCAGGTGTATCGTGCTCTCGCCAGTCCCCTCCTACCTGCTCTGCCTCTTCATTCTGCTAAGAATGCCTTTTATCCATCTGCTGCTCAACCTTCAAACCTCAGGTGAAGTAGAACCCACTCTGTAAGCCTTTCTAGAATTCCTTGGAAAGGTTTCAGATCTCCTTTGCCTCTGCCCACAGGAGAACTGTCCAAGTCGTCCTCCCGTCCAGTCTTCCATGCTGAGTTACAGTTACCTGTTTCACTAAACCACACTGTAAACTCCTTGAAGACATGGCCATTTTTTTTCATGCCTGTTTTTCCAATTCTAGTACAAAACTCAAAGTACAAAACATCAAAGATATTTGATGAGCAAATACACGATGAATAAAGGAACAAGTAACATACATGGGTCTAGTAGAAGTCCAACCTTCTCAATCTTTTGGATAATGAAAGTTTTCAGTAAGAAGCAATGGATTATTTAACATAACAAATGTTTACCCTACATACTAAAGCCAAGAACAGGCTAATAAACAGCAAGTAGTCTAATAATTAGTTCATCTTTGCAAGGAACTTCTCCGAAACCAGAGACACCATACTGACTACATAATTCAGTCACAGTACACATAGTGTTTCATATTCGTACTCATTTTGTTCAAGTCATTGTACCACGTGCATCTGTAGTTTACTGTTGACAGGAGGCAGCTTCATAACAACAATAAAAGTATTATTAAGCATAATTTGAGAGGAAGAATATGTCATTTTAATGTTACATAAAAAATCCCAAAACAGAATCTTAAAGGCACACGTGAAGCCACATGCTAAGTCCTGCGGGTGCGACCTTTCAGTCTGGGTGGAGGTCTGTGCCAGCTGAAAGCGTACCCCTATCTCAGTGTGCAGACCCCTGGCAGAGTCCTGATGTACAGAATTTACTTCCTCCTAACTGAGGAAACTCAGAGTAAATCCAGTGAGTGCAGGTCAGTAGAGCAAATATACACCATTGCCACTGACCACCAACTTAATATCAGTGCACTGGGGCTCCACCAGCTGACTGGAAACCCAGCCAGGCAGCTTCTCCCTTTGGGACAATGTAGGATGCACTCCAACAGCCAAAGTTCTGGGAGATTTTGGAACTTAACTGCCACAGCTAAGGGCTATCAATACGTTTAGGAAGAAAGTCATTGATGTCTAATCAGAACCAGAGAATACAGGAATAATCATGAACATGGCAACGTCCATGATCCCTAGATGACCTCGAATTAAGGACTTGGGTGTAAGGCTTAGGGACATCTGGAAATTAAATGCATTTATTTCACTCCATAAGAAAAGTATCTGATTCTGGGTGGAAAACTAGTTTGTAATTAGGAAGATCTTTCAATACATAGAATTTAACAGTTGAGATTGGAATTATTGAGAGGTAGCATCTTGTATCAAGTTATTATTGGGAAATGGTATGGTATACTGGGAAAAGTCTGGGTTTCTCATTAATGGACCCTGACCTTAATTTTGACTCTCATTACTTACCATCTTTTTGACCTTGAGCATTTCCAAAATTGAGCCTTGACTTTTTTGTACAAAATGGGGTTAGTAATAGCCACATCTCACGATCATTTTGAAAGCCATGTAAAACATACAGCACAGTGCATAAAGTCACTTTTAAAAATGTTTTTCCTGTAGCATTATTCAGAAGAGCCAAGATATGGAAGCAACCTACGTGTCTGTCAAGGAATAAATGAATAGAAAATGTGGTATACATATACAATGGAATAGTATGCAACCACAAGAAATGACATTTGTAAAAACATGGATGGACCTTGAGGGCATTATGCTGAGTAAAATAAGTCAGACAAAGACAGATATTGTATAACATCACTTACATGTGGAATCTAAAAGAGTCAGACTCAGAGAAGCAGATTGTAGAATGGCGGTTACCAAAGATTGGGGGGTGAGGGAAATGGGAAGCCACTGGACAAAGGGTACAAACTTCCAGTTATAAGATTAACAAGTTTGGAGATCTAATGTACAGCATGGTGATTATAGCTAATAATATCGTATCATATACTTGAACATTTCCAAGAGAGTAGATCTTAAATGTTCTCATCACAAAAATGAAATGGTTATTATGTGATGCAATGGAGGTGGTAGCTAATGCCAGGGTGATAATAATTTTGCAACATATAAATGAATCAAATCAACATATTGTACACTTTAAACTTAAACATGTTATGTGTCAAAATTATACCTCAATAAAGCTGAAGAAAAATTGTTTTTCCCCTCTGGTCCATTAATTTAATGTGTTATCTCTAAAACGTACTCCATGTTCAATAAAGCAGCATTCCCTCCTATAAAAATATATTAACGTATCTACCTTAGTGTCCTCCTTGGAGCATTCACAAGTGTCACAACTATTTAAACGTGTTGCCCAGAGTCATGCAGCGTGGCAGCCTCCTTACCTGTCATGGCTTTCATCAAGGTGTGGATGCACGTGGTTTTCCCTGCTCCACTGGGTCCCAGGGTCATCATTCCATGCCGCACTCTCTGTGTTTCAAACAGTTGGATGACCTTCAGTTTCCAAGGAGGGTGGTTGATTAAACCAGCCTCTTCAACCTGAAAATGTAACAAAATCCCCACATTGGGCCATATGAACAGCTATCAGGACTCATCATCGTGCTCAAAATAAGTATAGACATGCAGTGAGGTTAGAGGTGTGAGGAATTACCGTTAACGCATATGAAGTTTCAGTTTGGGAAGATGAAAAAAATTCTGCAGATGAACAGTGGTGACATTTGCACAATAGTGAATGTACTTAATGCCACTGAACTGTATGCTTAAAAAATACTTTAAATGATAAATTTTGTGGTATGTATTTTACCACAATTAAAATAGTGCATAACAAGTACCTATACACAGACAAAAAGCAAGCTAACATAATCAAAATGATAGCCCAGAAAATTAACAAGAAACACCTGCGTTTGTCTTTGGGAATTGACTACATTCATATTAACATGTTATTGAATGTACATATTAGGAGCAACTTAAGAATTTAAAATGCATTTTAAATTGTTAATTTAAAAGATGGTATTTAATTTAACAAGGTAATTTCAAGCATACCAAATTGACTGACTGTCTTTAGACATCTATCAAACACATGTATGGAAGTTCTTTTTTTTCGGTGGGGGGATAATTTGGTTTATTTATTTATTTTATTTAAGTATTTATTTTTTTAAGGGGATACACAAGATTGAACCCAGGACCTCATGCATGCTAAGCACACAGTCTACCACTGAGCTGTACCCTCCACCCTTCAAATACATGTATGGAATCTACTCCACCAAGCACTATTCTACTTGTAATATTCTATGAGATTAGCACTATTGATACATTCATTTTACAGAGAAGGAAACTGAGGCACAAAGAGGCTATGCAATTTACCCAAGATTATTAGTTATAAAGTTATAGAGCAGAGATTTGAGCCCAGAAAATCCAGCCTTATGGTCCATGCTTTTAACCATCAGCTGTGCTTAAATCCAGTATAAACGATGCTTTTATTTTTACTTAAGTAATTTTGGGACAGTAACCATGTATCATTTTATGCTATGTATTTGCTCTTCAGATTTTTCATATGCTACAAATCACTAACATAAGTCACCCCATTAACTACTCTACATTTAGCTTTTGTAGGCAGTGCTACAGTTAATTTGGCCAAATGATGAAGAAGCCATTTGCAAATGAATTATCACTTTTACATGATTAGGAGATTAAGATTTTTATACACTGATTTTTAAAGGGAAAATATCCACTACATAATACCATATTTGATTTTTATTACAAATCTCTTTAAAGAATTGAAATGTATTTTATAAATATGAGCTAATCAACCATTTCTATCAAACTTTTTTTTCTCCCAAGCTCTTTTCCGTAGGAAAGGAAATTGAGGCATGAGGTTTTTCATGACTCATTTCCATTCCTAGGAAGACTATAAAAATTTAAAGCTGCACGAAGTATCATGGGAAATCCAGACACCTCACGAGACACTTGACATGATGGATCCCCAGGGCCCAAGGAAGAAATCACGAGTGGTCCTGAGCCTGGGGAGAAAGAGTGACAGCGGAGGAGCCACATGAGATCATTGCCAAAGACACTCAGAGGCAGGAGTCCCGAGATCAAAGCAACGTGGTGAACACCAGGGCCACAGAGAGAACCAAGCCACACACGGGCAACGCAGCCGGCCAAGCCCCACCAGCACCTCTTGACCCATCACATTCCATTTGGGAATCCAGCGTGGAATGTTCGCCATCGGTAACCATGGGCCACTAGCACATGGCTAGCTGGACACATGATTGTGCAATAGTAGGAGACCCCTGGAAGGAAGACCTCTATCATTCACGATGTGCAATGACTTCTCCCAAAGCAGTCATCCCATCCGCCGGTGGTGTTCTTGGAGCCTGTAGATTTAGGCCATACCAGCTCCATTAGGTTCCCATGAAATTCAGATGAAATGGACACAGTACTCGACGTCCCGTGAAATGTATTACCTGTCTACTAATTGCTGTTTCCAGTTCAGGGTAACCTGCCTTGTCCAGAAGAATATTTGGGAAGAGATCTTCAATCAGACTCAAAAATAAGGGTTCATCCTCATCAATCTCAAAAAGAAAATAAAGGCAAATCATTCCAATTATTTTGGCACAATGTCAGATCAACTGAAAATGCCCAATTCAGCCGAGATTACTGTATCACAGCCAGTAATTAACAAAATATCACTGGTTCTGAAGTTGAAAATATTTTCATCATGTTGCCCATAAATCAAAAATTAGTTTTAAAAAGGAGGAAGGGAAGGAGGAAGAAGATGGGGGGGTGGGGAGTGGAATAGAAGGAAAGAAAATACTGCCTACCTGAGATATTTTCCATCAAATAACCAGTTTGGGGAGTTATTATATAACCTAGAATTTCTCATTTAAATTAGAATTTTAACTTAAAGACTTTTTCAAATGAGATATAGTGGCAAACTTATGAGTTAGAACTTGGTTTCTGTTTTTATACTGAAATAAAAATGTATCACCCTGTCACCCCATACGTAGATCCACTGATACTGGACAATTGATTGTCAGTCTCTACCGTGAAATCAGAGTGTGAAATGATTACACACTTGTCAAATTTACATATAATTTCCTGCCAAGATCTGCTTTAAAGAAGGCGAGATTTTTGCTCTAAAACACAAAAATGATTCAAGGTATTTGGAAATGTAACATGGCGATTTTTGAAAATCCGTTTCAATTCTATCAGAATAGGCATATGTTAGGCTAAATGTGAGTCACCACAAAAAGTACTTCTGAAAAAAGGATTAATTTAAACTTGTGTTCTCCGGCGCTTTATCTGATAATTAAGAATTTAAGCGAGCATTTTAAATAAATATTTCTAAATCTCTTTTGCGCTCAGTTAGTTAAACTAATATTTAAGTGGGCAGAACAGTTCCATCTGTGACTCTTACCAGTTTAGAAAGATTCATGTCTCGTAGTACACGCATGACAATTGTGGATTCTGTATCCGTGGGGCTGGCTCTTTTTGCTGCTCCCAGTGTTCGCAGAACTGACAGAATGTTACGCAGACCAAAGTCATAATGTACCTGAAGAGTAAGAGGAACACTGGGGTTTATTTTCTAATATTAACTTACCCATGAAAATGGTACAGATTTGGCAGAAGACCCATTTGCAATAATGAATAAACCCTGACTTTCCTTTAGAAAACTTGTACAGTGGGTGGAGCAATAAACATTTTTATCAATAGATTTTTTTGAGCAAATGGAGAATACCCAAGAGTCCGCTCCTGAACCATCATTAATTTAAGTCCTGAGATCAGAACTACTAGACAGAGTTTGACAGGGAGGAAGGAACAAATTTCCTCTTGGAGTATACATGTCCCCCCGAGCCTCTTCTTAATCAATCATCCATAGGAAAATATCCTCATATCTTGAAAGCTAAAACTCCGAACAGTATTAAGCTCTGACCTCACTCATGACCATCACATAAGGTTAAAAGGCAGGGGAATTGAGGAGAAAGAAAAGTAGCTACATTCCACGATCACCCAGGGTCAGGGGAGAATAAGGACAAATCAGAATGTCAACCCCACCCCCAGCTTTGTTATTCCCTTGATATATATTTATAAAAGCTCAATCATGCCCGATTTCAGCACATATAAAGTGAATAATTAAAAACCAATTATCCAACCACTATAGGAAACAATATCCCTGGAAATTCCTCAAAAATTTTAAAATAGAGCTGCCATGTGACCCAGCCCTCCCACTTCAGGGGTTATGTCCAAAAGCACTGAAAGCAGAGTCTCAAAAAGATAATTTGCACACTCATGTTCATGGCAACACTATTCACAACAGCCAAGAGGCGGAAGCAGTCCAAATGCCCATCAGCGGATGAATGGATAAACAAAATGCAGCATGTGCGTAAATGGGAATGTTACTCAACCAGAAAAAGGAAGCAAATCTTGTCACAAGCTACACCGTGGATGAAACTTGAGGACATTATGCTGAGTTAAATAGGCCAGTCACAAAAGACAAATACTGTATGGTTCCACTTATCTGAGGGACTGAAAGTAGTCAAATACATACAAACAGAAAGCAGAATAGTGGTTACCAGGGGCAGAGGGAAGGGAAAGGCAGGAGCTGTTGTTTAATGAGTATAGTGTTTCAGTTGTACAAAATGGAAAAAGTTACGGAGGTCTGCTTCACAAAAACGTGAATATACTTGACACTACTGAACTGTACACTTGTACACTTAAAAATGGTTAAGATGATAAATTTAATGTTACATATTTTTTACCATTGTAAAAAATAAACCCATAAGAAAAAAACATTATCTGCTAAGATAATTAGGAGCAGTGTGCCTCACTTAAAGCTAATCATTTGGAGGATACAACACACAAAAATATTCAGATTGAGTTTCTGCCTTCCAGGAGTTTAAGTTCTAATCATGGTAATAAAATAAAAATATGAGCAAAATTGCATACGAGTAACAATAACTTGAAAGGGCTGCCTGGTGGAATTAATCATGGAAAACCTATCAGAGTTAGACTCCGTTAAATCTGCGGGCACAAAGTGAGATTCACAGAATGTTCCCCGAGGGATCAGCATGGGGCCAATAGTATTGTACACATGGACTCATTTCATTTGACGATGACCTTGTGAACAAGGGCAGGAGGGGCGAAGGAAGCAGAAGTGAATTAGAGAAGAGGGCAGAAGTCAGTGGTGTGGGGGATTTCTCTACATACACGAAACAGCGTAGAAAAGAGAACAATGAGTGGGTGAAGGCTGCAATGGGCAGAAGAAACCAAGGAGGTTTTGAGTGCAAATATAATTTAGTTGAACCCGTGGGTAGAAGCTAAAATAACCTAGATTGAAAGACGTTTGGATGGAGAGGCTCCTCAAAACCATGAAGAAACATAAAACATATCACGTTAATGTGCAGGTGGAATAAAGAGCAACTATCAATATCCATAATTCTTTGACTTTTTGTTGGTTCAGATAGTATTTGCTTCATTCCTATGCCGTAAATATTAATTTCTTCAAATGTACTTAATAAAACAATGTATTAAAATTATTTGTGTAGTATTACTTTCTACTCTGTATCAAATGAAGTAAGTAGTCTGCCAATAAGCCCTGTCTGCAATTTTTTAAATGAGAAAATTCCACTGAATAGAACATTCAAACATGCCTACGCACATAGGGACCTTCAGAACATCACACCTGCTTAGAAAGCTGCTCCTCACACAGCTTGTAGAGCATGAAAAACTTCCTGGCCAAAATGATGTTGTCAATGAAGCCACAACTAGCCAGCTTCACCCTTATGATAATCTGTCGGTCAGGGACCATCATGGCCACGGAGCGGAAGTTAATCTTCAAGTTTTCAGGGAGTTCCTGTCGCCCAGCATAGCCAGGATTCTGTACAGAAAAGAAAACCCAAGGATGAATGATACCGTCACCAGGGAACAAGCGCAACACATCAACATGATATTAAAAGATTTGTTAGGCACAGACAGCAAATCTGGAATGACAACCGGGAAATTCATTCATGTACCTCACCCTCCTTTTAAGTGGAGAGACTAGATTATGAGTTGCTGATATGAGCTTTACTTAAGACTGAAGGCTTTCAAGCAGGAGTGAAAATTACAATCCCAATTTCCATTCATAGAAAATAAGTGACACATGACCAGGGAGATGCAGGAAAACTGTGATAAGAAGGTTGAAGTTCCGTAGCTCTTCTTGTGGTTCCTTACCATGGTCAGAAAAAGTCCAAATTCAGGGTTCATAGTCACATTATCCCCATCAGTAAAAATAAAAGACTTTTTACGCTCCTTTTTACATGTCAGAATGATGGAAATCTGCTGGGCTGCAACGGAGAGAACTGGTAGGTCGATGCGGTTAAATTCATCAAAACAGCCCCAGGATCCAGACTGTGCCAGTCCTTAGAAGGGAAATTAAACAGAAAATCCAATTAGTATATAATTTTGGAAAACCAAGGAAAAGAGCATCATGCAGCTGCCAAGACAAGCCAGAGATAAGTTTGTTCAAAAATAAGGTTGAACAAATAGATCATACATAAAACATCCCCAAAATAACACACAACGTGACACAATAACTCAATCTGCAGTGATAAATTAGGAACGTTACAAAGGCAAGTGATGTTGACATTTGACCCACACAACGCTGGTAAGATTCAGGTTTTCCAAAAAGTTTTACAAAGTTGGAAAATGACACTAAAACATTGAAAAATAAATCTCAGCAAGGTAGTTCACCTTAGCTTAAATTTCTCATCAAATAAAAAATATAACCCTCACCTTTAAAAATCCGTCCAAGTCCTCGGAAATCCATCTGGTCCGAACAATTGAAAACCACAACATATTTCCCAAGACATCGTCCCATATCTTTGGTGGTCTCTGTTTTGCCTGTTCCTGCAGGTCCAGCAGGTGCTCCCCCCATGCTCATCCCCAGAGCTTGAGCCAATGTGATATAACACCTTGAGGGATAGAGAAATCACTAGAACCATCCCAGTCGCATCTGGAAGACCCTTCTAAGACATCACAGTGAAATGAAACTCGCATGAAATTAAAAAACGGAAGATCCTGGCCATTGTCCCTATGCAACATGTCCAAAATTTCATTCTAAAATGCACTTATCCTTATATTAACATGTGTTGAGGTAAAGGAGGGGCTGGTCTATGGTCAAGTAAGTTTTAAAATTCTTTAAAAGGTTAAAAATTTTTTATGATAATGCATACTGACAATGTCCAAGGATGAAAAAGAGTACCTAGCACTTCCAAAACTTATTTGGCAACTTCTTCACAAAAATCTACCAACATCTAAAGAATAGTATTCTAGGAAACAGATTGGAGACAGTTAAAGTAGATCAATCCCCTTTTGAATCTAAGAGTTGATAATTTGATGAACTTGGCAACAATGATCACATGAGATTTAAATTGCTAAATAATCACACCTTAAATCTATTTCTCCGAGCATCTGCTTTACCTGCCAATAAATTCTACTGTATATTACAATACGATATTAGCAAATAAAAGATTCTGGTGAGAGAATGCAAGAATGCCTGTGAAAGAAAATAATTAAATGATCACTTGCTGATGAATTATTCAGTTTTCCAGCATCACCCAGTGCTATAAAAGGGGTAGGACTTTCTTATGGCCAAACTCGAAAGCATTCATCTGGACTTGCAATTTTTTTAAAGAAAATAAAGCTACTGTCCAGCATGAAAGGTGGGAACGAGGAGCAAGCACACCCACTGGAAGCCCCCAGGGTCTCAATTTTATTGGATCCAGATTCCTAAAAAAGGCAAGTAAATGACTCAGCCCTGAAGGCACACAGAGCCTGGATCCAAAGATGCTGTGAGTGTAAACTCAGAAGGACACCTGAGCTCACTTTGATTCTGCCTTTTAACACAGGTCTTATCTCTTGAACTTTTATCACCCCTTGCAGAGCAGTCTGTGTAACAGCAGCTAACATGATGCTATAGGAGCGCCACCTACATATCTCACTTCAGCCCCACCGAACCCTGCGGGGAAGCTACTGTCACTGTCCTCATTTTACAGATGAGGAGAGAGGCTCATAGAGACGGGATACTTTTTCTCAGAATCACGGGGAGACAGCTGAGACTTGAGCCAGCCTATTGGGCCGCCAAGTCCTCATGTTGCCCAGATCTAGGAGATGTCCACACTCTCAGGATAAGGGCTAAATCTCCAAGAACTCTGGCCACCCAGGTGCTCTGTCTTGCAAACCATCTCTGTAACTGAGATCATTTGGGTTTGCATTTAAACTGAAGAAGTAGCAAGTTGTTAAGTTGCCATAAAGAAATGATACTATTTACGTAAAAGATGGGCAGCCATGCCAGGTGACATCGTTCACTTTCTCCAATGGGTGGGGCTTCAGTCCAACTGCTCTGCTGTACCCACACCCTCTAGGACTTGGCCTTTCAGAGACAAGCCTGGATCTGCCAGAGCATCTTCATGTACATGTTGACATGACTCTCCCCAGAGCCTTCTACATGTATGTGTATCTCACTCCCTCCCTTCTCCACTTTCCTTTCCAGTCTCTTTGCTGCTTTCAAAAATGTCATCATTCATGGATGGCTTTGAACTTTTATGTGGTTTTATGGCCTTTTCACAGCTCTATTACAGCTTCCTGCCTCCCCACTAACAGCCATAAGGTCTCTGCTGTCAGGAACAAACTCTAATTCACATTTGCACCCCCAGCTACTTGCCTAACCCCCAGGCACCATGTGCTTTATGAACATTTGTTGAATAAATGGCTTGTGCTTGTCCAGCCATACACTCTTGTCTGCTTCCTCCTGTCCCAGTAAGCTACCAGACTCAGAGATGCAGAATGTGATCACGGCACCAAATGAACAATGAACAACCCTGTGACTGAGGACTCATTAACATGCAGTGTTACTGTTAAGTATTCATAGTACTCTGGATGCATTTCACGGCACAGAAACCAGAAACGCTTTCCGTTCTTAACCTTAAACAACATTGAGTCCAAAACGCTGAAAAACTCGCCAAGACAATAATGGTAGGTATTTTTCAGGAAGGTATTTTTCTTTGTTGAGAGCTTGGTTTAGTTACAGACTCTTTGATTACAGGACATGCTTAAGGAGAAATGAAAGGAAAGGTTGGTAAGGAATGTGTTATCAGTGATGAACTCAATATTGAAAAAGCAAACAACCCAATCCAAAAATGGGCAGAAGACCTAAACAGCCACTGTTCCAAAGAAAACATATAGATGGCCGAAAGGGACATGAAAAGGTGTGCAACACCACTAATTATTAGAAAAGGGCAAATCAAAACCACGATGAGGGATCACCTCACACTGGTGAGAATGGTCATCATTAAAAAGTCTACAAATAATGAATGCTGGAGAGACTGTGGAGAAAAGGGAACCCTTCTACATTGTGGGTAGGAATGTAAATTGGTGCAGCCACTATGGAGAACAGTATGGACTTTACTTAGAAAACTAAACATAAAGCTACTGTATGATCCAGCAAACCCACTCTTGCGCATATATCCAGAAAAGAGGAAAACTCTAATTCAAAAGGATACATGCAACCAAATATTCATAGCAGTACTATTTACAATATCCAAGACGTGGAAACAACCCAGGTGCCCATCAACAGATGATTTGTTTAAGAAGATGTGATAGACACACACACACACACACACACACACACACACACACACACACACACACACACACTGGAATATTCCTCAGCCATAAAAAAGAATAAAATACTGCCATTTGCAGCAACACGGATGGACCTGGAAAATATCACACTAAGCGAAACAAGTTAGACAGAGAAAGACAAACATACCACTTATATGTGGAATCTAAAAAATTATACAAATGAATCTATCTGCAAAACAGAACCAGACACACAGACATAGAAAACAAACTTATGGTTACCAAAGAGGAGAGAGAGGGAGGGACAAAGTAGGAGTTTGGGATTAACAAATACACACTACTATACATAAAATAGATAAGCAACAAGGATTTACTGCTAGCACAGGGGATTATATTCAGTATCTTATAATAACCTATAATGGAATATAATCTGAAAAAAAATGAATCACTTTGCTGCATACCAGAAACTAACACAATACTGTAAATTAACTATACTTCAGGAAAAAAGAAATCCTAAACAAAAAAAGAAAAACAATAGTCACATTAACAATACTAATGATGACTAACACTCACTCAGTGCCAGGCCCGGTGCTGGGTCCCCTCCCTACCTCACTAATAGCCCAGAGGTTCATTCTGTGAAAACGAGTAATATTCAGCTTCAGTTTCTATTTACACCAAAAACGGATTGTAACGTTCAGCCATTTTGTCCAAAATAAGCACTCAAAGCATCCCTGAACAGCACATATACAGTTGGCTGATGCCACAAAGTTCAAGTTGGACTAAGTGAATTACAGAATTGGTCATGGAAGGACCCTTGGAGATGAAGAAACTGAGACCGGAGAAGCCGCAGGGGTGCTAGCTAACACACTTGGTAAATAACAGGCAGAGGGTACCACGAAGAACTCCAGGTGTTCAGGGCCATGTCCTCTCCACCACTTTTCACCAGTATTCATACTCAGTTTCTTTCCTGCTAAAAAGCCATCTTAATTGTCTCTGTAATCACAACAGGTGCCACAGTCCCCTAAAGCAGCCCTCAGAGCCCATGGTGACTTGTACCCACTGACACGTGGTGGTTCATATTCCCTCTTACCCCATCTGGTGCCCACTGGGGTCATGTAAACCTACGCTCCCTGAGGCCGAAGGCAAAGGAAGCAGAGTCCGCTTCAGTCACCTCCTAAACCCCATGTGAAGATACATGTGTAAACCTAAAAATACTGACTTTCAAAGACTTTAATATAAAAAAGCTATAAACCCTAAAGAGGCCGTAAGTCAAAATCCCTTGAGCGCCTGGAAAGAATGAAAATGTTGGGGTGAGGGAGACAGAGGTTGCAGAATCACAGAATCCTTCCATCACCTGTCTGTGAGGGGAGTTATGACAAGCCTGTCGGTGCAGCCTAAAAATTCGTTCTGGTAGATGAACGGCACATCTGTGATGTGGATCATCATCTTGTCAGCATCTTCGTTAAAATAAAACCTGCACTGCTTCAGCCACTCAAAGTCTGCAGGGCTCTTGATGTGCATGCGACACTGAAATGCAAAAGGCAGGTGTGAAAACTGAGGTGAGAACCACTTATTAGCCACACACGCTAGCATTCAGGTAGGTCGTGATGTGAAGCAAGTAGAACTCAAAGACAACACAACTAGTTCGGAGATGCCAACTGCCTCGTCATCCAACTCGCTCATTTACTGATCAGCAAAAAAGATCCTTTCAAAGATGTGGGAAAAGGAAAATTCAAGAGAAACCCATAATTGCCCCCCCCCAATTTAAATAGCATGATCTTTAATAGTAAGATGTTCATTTCTTAAATTTCATCCTCAAATGCCCAATATCACAGTGCTACCCATGAAATACAATCTATGAAAAACATGTTTGGGCTTACAAAGATAGAAATAAACAATCTCTTTGGGGGTGGGGGGAAAGGCATCTCTTATGATTATAACAAAGTGCATTGTTGGGTTTTTTCCAATCCATCCATTATTCTTCCAAGGACTTGTAGCAGGCCAGAATTTCTAACATCTAAATGGCAGGTTATTGTCCAGTAATGCTTTCGTTTGAATTTTTTTAACCAAAATTTTAAGCCACTTTAATCGTTTTTCCTTGACCAATAATAAGAAATCTAAAATTACCCTGAGCCCTTTATTTCTCAAAGAGGCAAACGGTGTGCTTAATTCTTAAGAGAGGAGATTAGCACATAACAGCTTGAATTTGCTGCCTTTATTTCTGTTACATCAGAACCAATTTTTCATAATCTTTTTTTACATAATGGGGTGAGACACAATCCAGAAAATTATTATGAAAATAAGAGCTTCATGCCTCTTATCTAATGTTGTATTTTAGAGTAGAGGACACATTTCATTTCTTTCCACATTTCCTATTTTCTACAGCTACTAAACTCTCTTTCCCATCCCTGTTCTTTCTTTAAAGGCGAAGATCTGCATGACACCTGAATGTCACAAACTATATTAGGAAAGGCCATTTGCAATCAATGACATGAAATGTAGCAAAACTTGTTAAAGATGTGATTTATAAAAAGCCTTAAAGGAAGTGCTAAGTAGCTCTACCAGCAACATTACTTATTATTTCTGTAGCTCGAAACTAACAGTCTTCAAGTTTAATAACCAAAAGGAGCACAAGACAAACGCAACCTTTTCAGGGTGCTCCGTGACATTTCAGCATTAAAAAATGATCACATAAAGAATTTTAAAATGAAGTCTAATGCCTCCATAACACCTTAGCAGAGATCATTGGAATATAACTGAAATCTCGTCTAAAGGAAAATCTGACAATCTCTCATCATGAAGATGATTCTTCGCCTGAATTCGACCTTTTCTTTTGAATTCTTTCCAACTATTTCCAGTGGGTAAACACAGACAGGTTCTAGTATTTGCTTTTCTGTATACGCCACAGCGTTTGTAAAGCATTTACCAGGTCATCAAAGATATCTCTTTGGTGCACATGAATAGTAATCAAAGTCTCGTATTTAACTCGCTCCATGGAACTCAGATCCTTTGTTGTCATGTCTATCAGCGTGTTCAGTAGCACCAGGAAAGACTGATTGGTTTCCTGCATGATTTTTTTATCAAACTTGGCATTTTTGAGGGCCTCTTCTGAATCCCGTGTCCATATCATTTGAATTCCTAATAATCCAACCTTATGGAAATAAAAAAGGATTTCTGAGTGCGTATGGCATATGAAGACATTTAAATAGAAATTACAATATCGTGATCAGTTGTGATTATTATGCAAATGTAAAGCCATCCTTGATTGCATCATCTTGGTACGTTATTTTGAAACCTGTGGAAACTCCATTCATATCGTTTACCTGACAATTAAATATGTACAGCCTCATGATGTGTCTACAATTTTTCTTTTTTCATTTTAAGTCCTATCTCTCCCTAGACAGAGTTTAAGCACTGGCAGGGAAAGAATATGTCTTAAACCTGCTTTCCCCAAACTAACACGGGGTTAACACTTAGCAGATGCCCACAAAATCTCTATTGAGCACATGACTAAGAAATATTTTCTGTACTTTAATGCTGAAATAGATTTCTCATTTTTCTGGTAAAGCATACATTCAGTACGTTTTTAGGATTTATATACTAAAGAGATTCAGTAAGAAAAAATTATTTTAAGTTAAAGGAAATCTATCAAATATCTCTACAGCACAAATACATATATTTGAAACTATACACATATATAATATACCACATCAAATAATTAAAATCTTTAAGCTTATTTATGTTTAACAAATCCTCATGGAAATCTTAATCTTGTTCCAGAGTTAAATTATAGGCAGTTGCGTAGTTTGCAATAGACAATGCCTGTAGTCTATAATGGCTATCCTGTAAAACATACTTCCCAATTTCAATACACTGACCTGAGCAGGGAAGGAAGAAAGAAATTCGATCAGTTGGAAACCTGTTTCCCGAATATTTGCAGCTGCTTGGCGAATCACAAGATGTAATGAGGACTGAGATTCCTCCAATAGAGAATTAAGCCAAACTTCCACATTGCCCTCTGCTATCACGGGTTTATCCAATTCAATCGTCTCACCCTCTCGAGAGGAAATTGACAGAATGCAATCATAGATCTGTGTTGAAAACCCAAATAAAAAAGCTATATTTTTATAAAGAATAAATTCCTCCATTGCCCTCCTGGCAATGTTATCCTTTCCGTAGAAAATTAAGCTACATAATACAAAATAAAAGGCAAAGTATGATACAAAATCAATTCCAAAACATTTTTAAGCTATCCATGAAATCGAAAAGGGAATACTAAATCAATTGCAAATAGTCTATATTTGAGAGAGGATAAACTTGTTTTCTATAAGAAATATTTGATAGACATGTGATGATCAAAAAAATGTCTGAAGTGTCCCCAGATGACTTCTCTAAGAGCCTGTCATTCCCCCCACAAGCTTCTCAGCTGACAGCAGCAAAGGCCTGGTCAGTAGATCAATGCGAACATCTTACAAGGTAATTCCAATCTGATACTAAACATTGTGCTCTTTACAGGAGCCCTTGGTTGCGCATCATGTTTTCTAGTTCAAACGCAGCTCCTAGTCTGGTCATTTCACTTTAATTTCCATGGCATAATGAGAACATTTGGAGTATCTGGAGTTCCAAAATACAGTTCAAACAGTGCCCTGCTATTCACCGACCATGCAATATTGGAAGGCACACCACTGAGACTAAATTTCTTGCCTCTAATCAGTCATTAAAAATCATGTCTGCCCTACTTCCTTAGTCCCTATTTCCCTACGCATCTCACAGGCTACTCATGCCAACTGAAACACAGTTGGCCCTCTGTATCCACGGGTTCCGAATCCACAGATTCAACCAACAGCAGATGGACAATATTTGGGAAAAAAAAATTCCAAAAGTTCCAAAAAGCAAAACTTGAATTTGCCACATGCTGGCAACTATTTACACAGCATTTACATTATATTAGGTATTATAAGTAATCTAGAGACCGAGGGTATGTTATACATAAATACTGTAACGTTTTATATAAGGGACTGAAGCATCCGTGGATTTTGGTATCTGCTGGGGTCCTGGAACAAATCCTCCCAACAGATACCAAGGGAAGGCTGTGATGCAAACCATAAAATAAATACAAATGTTTGTTGTTGGTTTTGTTCTTTCATCAGTGGAATGGTGTTCCCTCGGGCTCGGACTTAGTCTGTATTAATGAAATCCTCCTTAGTTGTCCACAGAAGTGATCTACGAAGAAGCTAATGAGCCTTAGGCTTCAAGGACCCTCGCTTACACAAACCCTGAATATAAACCTATATTTATAATTGTATAAGATTTAGAACCCACAAAATCAGGATCTGCCCCTGGTTGTAGAAATCCTACAACAGGAACAAGAACAAAACAAGAAAAAGCAAGCTATTTATTTTTAAGAAGTAATTGCTATGGACAGAAGCTAAAAATGAGGAAGTTCAAACTATCTTCAGTGTACAATGAGGTGGGGAGAAGCTTCACTCCAGGACCAGGAAGTCCTGATGCTAAAGCAGAAGGATTTAAGCAAACCATCAGGAAGAACTTCCTGGGTCATTCAGTCTCCTCTTGCAACCCACACATCCAGTAGATCTACAAAAAACATTGATTTTTACCATTCAATCTATCCTGTCTTTCTCTCCACCCACCCTCCTCATCAGGGCTTTCTTGTGTCAGCTCAGCCTTTTCCATGCTGACTTTGCAATCACTTCTGACACTGGTTTCCTTGCCCCATTCTATTCCACCTCCTACACTGAGCCAGAGGATCCTTCTGAAACACAAATCAGGTCACTGCGCTGCTTAAAACCCCCTATGCCTTTTGTCATGTTCATGAGGAAGTATGTGCCTGAGTGTGATGGACTTGGCCTTTTGGAATTTGGTCCATGCCTCCTTTTCCCTTTGCCCATCACCCTGTGTCGCGGTTTAAATGTGTCCTCCAAAAATATATGTTCAAGTCCTCAGCACCAAAACCTGTGGAAATAGAGTGTTTGCAGATGTAATCAAGTTATGATGAGGTCATCCTGGATGAGGGTGGACCCTCATCCAATGACAGGTGTCCTTTGAAGAAGAAGGAAATTGAGACCCAGAGACACAGACACCCAGGGAGAATGCCATGTGAAAACAAAGGCAGGGATGGAAGTGAGGTGTCTATAAGCCAAGGAGCACCAAGGATGGCTGACTACCACCAGGAACAAGGAGAGAGGCACCGAGCAGATTCATCCTTGGAGCCTCCAGTAGGAACCAGCCCTGCCAACACCTTAAGTTCGGACGTCTAGCCTCTAGAACTGTGAGAGAATAGATTTCTGTTGTTTTAATCCACCGAAGCCCTAGGAAAGTAATACACTCCCTCACATACCCACCCTTCCGGCATCCTAGGCTGCCACACCTCCGGACCCTTGCACCTGCCCTTCCTCTGGCCAGACCACGTGTCCTTTCCCCACCTGCCTGGTCACATTCCACTCGCCTTCAGAACATAAGTGCAAACACTGTATTCTCCTGCAGGAAGCCCTCTCTTACACCCTTTACACCCAGGCCAGGGCTCCCTAATGGGCACTCCCATGTTCCTTGTGTGCAACACAAGCACAGCAAGCCAAAAATATCAACATTTTAATTGCTAAATTTCTCTTGAATGTTGTACTGCATAAAAATGACATCAGTATGGGTTATGCCATAGTCGTCCTTGAAACCCTAGGACTGGCATCATGCCTGACGCACAGCAAGGGGCTTTTAATGGCTTCCAATGAACCAGCTCTACCACCGCATGAATTGCACTCTGTAGACTCCACCAGAGCACGAGTTCCCTGAGGATGGTACGTTCTCACTGTTAAGCACAACATCCAGTCCAGGGTATTTGCTCAACAGACGCAAATTGCATTCTAGGATGAATAAATAAATGATACTGAGGTTTGTACGAAGCACTAAAGAGGAACTCGATCTGTTATCCAACAGGAAGGGTCACTTTTGTAGGGAAACTGGGCTGAAGGGGTTAGACAAAATCTTCTGGCAGCTGTGCGAATATAGTCTCCCTCACATGCAATGACCTCTTTTGGGTTCTATACAAGTTCTTCCGTGACTCTAGAAAATTGTTGGGAGTGTTTTAAAAAACGAAAAGAAAACGTTTTCAATGGAGAATGATGAAAAACATGGAAGACCATCATGCCGAAAAACGTCTGAAGCCTGATCAGAACAGTCAAGTCACTGCGGCGATTCTGTTGAGTCAAGGCACTGTCTGATGAGCAATTAGTTTCTTTGCTTTGTTGAATTTCTAAGCAATTAATTTGGCATGTAAAGCCATGAATGCCACATATGACGCATTCCTAATCATATTTAAACTGTTTGTTATTCAAATCTACACGCTGAATGTTAAGAAATGACATAATCCTGAAGGCAAATTGGGCCCCAAAGTTGTTGGTGTTTTTTTCTCAAGTCACTGGCTGATAGTTAATGGACAGAAACGTAATTCTTTGTAAACACTATTGGAGAGCTACTTAATGAAGACAGCTGAGATTCCATGATATGGTCATTGCTGGCCAATAATGAGAATCAGGCAAACCTTTTCGTGAAACTTGACGGTTTTAATGTTGTCAAACACATTCAGCAGATGGGCTTGTATAGCGTGGGTGTCCGATGCCTGCCCCAGGATCTCCAGAAGGGTAGGGTCTGAGACAAAGAAGAACCGAGGAAAGCAAAGTCGTTTTTTCTCCAAGTATCTAAGTGGGGAGGGAAAGACAGACTTCATAAACACACAAACCAGGCTTTTCTAGGAATAAATTAATCTGGATGACAAAAGGGGGAAAGATTTTGAGACAATCTAATTTTCCTGCACACTCCTCAATGTTTTCGTTTTGTTCTGGGTTTTTTTGTTTTCTTTTGTTCTGTTTTGTTTTGTTTTTGCAACTCATTTGACCAAGTAGCATTCCATATTCTGATGGGGAGACATATTTTCCCCCAGAATTGATAAAATTGCTTCACTTTTCACAAGTGTAATGTATACATTTGACTTAATCTGGAAATTTTTATACTTTTTTTGTAGAGGACAAGAAAAATTACACACAGGGAGGTTTTTTTGGTTTTGTTTTTATTTTGTTGAAAAGCACAGTGCTATATCAGCTAAAGGCTGCATCTCATTCTTGGAATTGTATCTTAAAAGAATCCAATGATCCCATCACTGAAGCAGAAGCGAAATTCCAGCTACAAATGAGCTACATGGAAGGGCCCTGGCACTGCTCTCCACCTCCAGGAGTAACGGAAACCAAGTGAATGAATGTTCCTCTCTCATCGCCCGGCTTTCACTGCACTTTTGTTTCTATATTTGCTTTATTTTATGGTGATTCCTTAAGTCATGGATCTATTTTTCTGTCATTCTCAGATCTATACCTCTGTGTCTTCAGTGTCTAGCCCGTCTTGAAGTAATTAATGCAGTTTTAACTACAATTTCTCTTTGAAATCTCTCTTGTATCAAATATCCTTCAACATTTACTTGACTTGATTCAACAACTTTATAAATTAAATCATAATACCAGATCGTCTAATTTTTCTAAAAATTTATGTTGGAAAATCTCTTTGCAATTGTTCTGTTTTTAAGTAGACATTTAAAGGATGCTCCACTGATATTTTATTTAGCTGTGATCATAGTGTTTCATAATGCCTGCTTAGGACAATTTTTTTCAAGGGAAAGTTTCAGAATAGGCTTGTCAGTTAAAGTTTCAAGTATTTTCTACAGAAAACTGTGGCCCTGCCTCCAGCTACTACTGAACCTGCCTTCGTATGCAGTGGGACAGACATCCTTGAAGGATGGTCTTGTTGGCTCTTCAGCTTTCCTGAAAGCATGTCAACTTTGTCACCTCCCCGCAACTGAACGCCGAAGCCTGTGGACTTGTCCTTAACCAGCAGTGCGGACTGTCTTTCCTCTAGACACTTTTCAGGGTTAAATCTCCCTCATTTGCACTGCCCCATATTTTCCATCAACTTGAATATGAAAACGATATTAGTCAAGGGTTTTTTGAGGCGGATGCAGTCATTCCGCTCCCCCAGTTCCCTGGATCCGGCCGTTTTACGGGACAGGCTCACCGACTCACTGTGACAAGAAAGCATGTGAGGATTCTTCCCCGTCCTCCCTTTTAAGAGGACGCACAACAGAATTTCCCCCATGGTATCACTTTAAAACAAAAATATACTGTTTTCCTGAGCAACTGGGACCTTTTATTTTCCTGTGAATGTTGTACCTAATCGTACACCTCTCACTGCTCTGGTCCCTAGGGAGGAACTTTGGTCTTTGAGCCTGGGGTCTATTCCCAGCTTTGCTCTAAGCCAAATTTACCATCTTCGTTTATTAGCCCTTATTTTCCTTTGACTTTACTTTTCTCAACACTTTATTTTTCAGCAGCCATTTCTAAGGGTTCTTTGGTCAGCCAAGCATAAATAAGTAAACCCTATTATTTTCATGTTATCACACAGGTGTTTCTTCTAGTTTCAGCTTTGTCACTATTTTTTTTTTTTTTTTGGTTCAAGTTTAAGCAACTTCTCTATTTCCTTCACAGAGATCTTCCCAAAGTGCCCAGTGTTTTAACCCCCACCCGTGACTATGAGCACAGTCCAGCATAGGCGGCCTCAATTCTTCAGTGCACAGGACAGCTGCCTGTTCACAGGCAGTGTTATGGGTACTATTATAGGTACTGAGGACAGGGGGACATCTGGATGGGGACAGGCCACCCAGAGTCAGCCAAGGCAACATGATCATTTAGTCTGAGTTAAATGCTCATAGTATATGACACTTCATAAGTGTGCATCTCAGTGCAGTTTTTTAAAAATCTTCCTTTTATTTTATTTGTTTATGTAATAGCAGGACTGAGGATCGAACCCAGGACCTCCCACGTGGGAAGCACGCACACTGCTGCTGCGCTACGCTCGCCCCCACAGCAGGGTTTTCATCCCTGACGCTACTCCCACCCAGCACTACAGATAACTGTGATGGCTTATTTTAGGTGTAGGTTTGATGACACCACGACACCCAGTTATGTAGCCACTGTCCTAGATGTTTCTATGAAGATTTTTTTGGATGAGTTTAACATTTAAATCAGCAGACTTTGAGTGAAGCAGACTACCCTACATAATGTGGGTGGGCCTTGCCCAACCAGCAGAGGAAGAGGGAATTCTGCCAGGAGGCGGCCTCGGGGCTTCAGCTGAAGCAGCCTCGACTCTTCCTGGGTCTCTAGGCTGTCAGCCTACCCTGGGATTTGACTTGCCAGCCTCCACAATCACATCTCTCTCCATTTCTCTCCTCGTGTGTGCGTGTGTGTGCACACATGTGCGCATGTGTGTGTGTGTGTGTGTGTGCGTCCTATTGGTTCTAATTTCTAGAGAACCCTGACCAATACAGTAATCACTAGTTCACCCAAAATTTCTCCATAGACACTGACTATTCTAAGGAGATTAACAGAAGGGGAGATATTCAAAAGCATGTGGATTCCAGTTATAAAACAGTTAAGACATGGGGATACAATGTACAGCAGGGTGGCTATGTTAATTATACTGTATTGCACATTTGTATTGCTAACAGAGGTGATCTTAAAAGTTCTCATCACAAGAAAAGAAATGTGTAACTCTACAGGATGATGAATGTTAACTAGACTTACTGTGGTGATCACTTTGCAATATATACAAATATAAAATTACTACGTTTTACATCTGAAACTAATATTATGTGTCAATTATACCTCAATTTAAAAAAATAAAAAGGAAATAAAAGTATGTGTAGGTAACTGGTTTTTATAACATTACTATTTAACATATTTCTACTTCATGATTTTATCTTGATTAGCGAAAGAGGGAGAAAATTCATTATCATTCTTGGAATTCATCCATATATGTAAGTGCACGTGTGTGTGTGTGTTGATGGATATCAGCTCAGGCTCTCATTTTTGTATAATCTTGACTTCTTGTGTACACTACACACTATTCATATTGTTCTTGGTTGAATAGTAATGGAATAGTTTGGTTCTTCAGATGTTTATCAGAAAGATCGGCATATTAATTTTAAAAACAAGGACTGTATGAGAATATTCACAAGATGTTGTCCCAGTGATGGAAGAAGCCATAAGTCCTATAATTCCAGCATCAGGGAAAATCCAGTAACTTGGAGAGACTATAAGTCTCCAAACTATCAGCTTTATCTATGCCACAACATTCGACATGAATTAAGTCTTAGAAAAAGAAAACCAGTTTGGTTAATCCTGTCTAGTCTCTCTGATCCCTTTCATCTCTAGGCAACTAAGAGCCTTCACAGAGCCAGCGAACTCACCCAGTTAGGGATTTCTGGCAGATCTCCAACTGGTCCAGCAAGTGCGGTAACAGCTGCCCCATGGTCTCATCGCCAATGCAACACTGAACCACGTTGGGCGTCTCATGCGCTCGAGTCATGATCTTCACCCAAGATTTATCTATATTGGAAAAGCGCTTGGCTTCCTGTAAGAACAAGAGCAAAGCACACTTCGACACGTTGGTGATCTCAAGGACAGAGCATCTCACAAACCTCCCACTGAGGCCAGGCTTCTGACCAGTCTGGATACCCAGCTACACATGCCTGAAATGTCACATGTGTTCTAGTCCAGCTCTCCTCTGGCCTTTTGTACCATAGCACCCCCTTTTCTTAAGCAAGACTCTTTAGCTCAAACTTGATACCCCATTTTGTTAACTAAAAACAGTTAAGACTAATAATACAAGACAAGCCCATTTGGGAGGAAAGGACCCTCCCAGTTGTTTCCAGCAGTTAACGGCCAAATGCAGTGAATCTTGTGTTTTTCAAGTTTTCTGCATAGAACATTGAATTGTTTGTGTATTTAGAAAACAAACATTTGAAAATAAGGTACAAAATTAATTACAGGATGACCTTAATATTCTGAAATTTTTAAAAATTGATTTTGTATGAAAAATGGAAAATGCACAGATTATGTTGAAAGAGTAGGAATAAAGTTTATTTTCTTCCTTAAGAAAGAAGGTGATGTGCATTTTACCAACAAGCACATACCATCAAACATGAGAGCAAGAAACTTCACCCAGCTCCCTCAACAGTGTATGTGAAAGTTTCCATTATTAAGTCCAACTTGAGATGCTTCCTCGCCCATCAAAAAGAAAAACAGGCCAAAATATAAAAGCAAAAATAAATACTTAAAATTTGAATGTCTGGATACAATTCACTGGTAGCTAAAAAAATAAATCAGCTAACAGATCTGTCCCTTATAATTAAATTTAAAACTAACCTAAAAGAAAACTAGGAAACGTAAACGAAGCGAACACTCAACATAACTGTGTTTCTAAAACTCAAATATATTGCTAAAACGTTATAATTTTGCAAACAATTTAAGGTAATTGGATAAGAATTGTTGAGATTTGGCAAAAAAAAAAAAATTTTTTTTAATCTCAAAATACACTAGTACCTAGTGAGATGATTACAGTTTGATGAGAAAAAACACACTCAACATCTTGAGAAGAAGCCCTTTTTGTTTGGGAGTTCTGCCCCGCAGATTTCCACCCCTCAACTTTACAGTACAGATATAATTGAGTACATTGTATAGCGTGAGTTATTTTAAACTGTCAGTGGTAGAAGAACAAATTATCCTACCATTGTCAAGATAACTAGTCTGTAATTCCACCCTGTTCCAAATTCCACCTTCAAATTATCTGAAGAAGCGTATCAACTATGCAGGCATTCATTCTTTGTTGTTGTTTTTTTTAACCCCCCCATTTCCTATAAAACTTCCCGGTTTGGGAGCATTCTTACTGTCATTTGCACGCCCCTTCTTTTCCACAATTACTCTCTCTCTCTCTCTCTGAAGAGAAATTCAACAACAAAAACAAAAAGATTGGGGAGAGGGTAGCTGAAATAAAGGTTAAAATATAACTGCATTTTTTAAGGAATTATGAGTTGTTAGCTAATTCTTTAAGTTCAAAATCTAATGAAATCATAAAAAAAAAATTCTAAAACCTTGGGAAGCTGCTTGGCAATGTCTCCTCCCACAAAGACGGCTTCTAAGTAAATCCACAAGTTTTGCACCATCATCCAGTTCTCGATGATGTCTGTTGAGTTGGAAAGGTGATGCACCCACTTTTGAATCTGGGCTTTGAATGGCGTATTGTACCTAAAATGAGAAATATGTTCAGAATTTGATTTTTGGGGTGTTTTGTTTTTATTGGTGTTTTCCAACTAAAGAGGTTTGTTTTTTTTTTTAATCCTAATTTTGACCTATTTCTTTACAACTATGCTTATGCCACTGGCTTTTAAAATGATGCTACCAAGTGATTAATTCATCACCACATACTGGATATTGTACCAACTTTTTCCCTTTTGACCCAGAGCACAGGGAGGCGGGAGACGTATCATCTAAGGAGTTCAGGGATCACCCTGGACTCCACCCAGCTGCTGGAATAGGATCACTCTGGTCATCGTTGCTGCGGCCACGAGTAAAACATTTTCTCTGCTGAGCTTCTGTGCTTATTCCGGACAGCCTCCGGTTTCTCATGTGATATGGAGCAATTACAGAGCTGTTGGCAGGGGCCCAATAACTAATTCAATTTTCAAATATGATACTATCTGGACTCTCCCTGCAGCTTCCCCTCTTCTGGGCCTCTTTCCAACTTCCCATCCGCTCCTGTCCACCCACGTCTGTGTGTATAAGCATGTGTGAGGGTTTCTGCGTGTACACACGTTTACCCTGATGGCCACTTTTCTGCCTCTCTCCCAGTTAATCTATCTTCCCTTTTTCTTCTTGAGGCAGAAACTGACAATGGTCCCCTAATGTCTTTTTCTCCTCCTTTAGAGAGAGCACCCCATTTCTACCTTGATTCACAGCTGCCTGGTTAAAATACTGAATTTCACAACCTCCTTTGCAGCGATGTGCAGTTGCAGGGTTAATTTCCACATCAATTGTCCTCAGGCTTAGCTGCACATTCTAACTATCTGATAAATATTAAAAACTACCAAGGCCTGTCTAGATCCCACCCCCAGGAACTCTGATTCAGTCAGTCTGGGATGGGGCCCAGGCGTTGAGATTTTTTTTAGATTCCCTAGGGGTTTCTATTGTGTAGCCAAGGCTGAAAACCACTCTTCCAGACGAGAAGTGAGCGGCACCATTGGATGTAAGGGGTAGAAGGAAGGAGAAGGGCTACACCTGGACAAGACAGAAGAGTGAGCCAGACAGAGTGTGGGTCCCCAGGGACGTGGTGGAGTCCACACTCCGACCTGAACCATCGATCTCGGGACTTCTTTAACTTGAGAAAGACATCAACTTCAGTTTTGCTGAAGCAATGTTGAATGTGGTGCTTCTGCTACCTGCAGACGACCTTAATCCTAAACAATGATACTGCCTTCCATTGTTTTCTTCTTCTCTTTCTTCTCCCTTTATTAATCTCTCCAGGCCAACATAATATGGACTTGAAGTCATCACAAATATTAGTCGTATTAATGAGTAAAATTTTAATTTCCATATTCTTAATTGTTAACCAGGTTCTTTTAATAATCTACACATCTTTCTGGGGTTTTTTGTTTATGCTTTTCACAAGAATATAGGTCCATTGCAACAGAGATCTTTGTTTTATTCACTCTTCTATCCACAGCGCCTAGAAGACCACCTGGCGCATAGTAGGTGTTCCATAAATTTGTGTTGAATACGTGTTCCTCATACAACTCTGTGGATCCGATGCCATTGGCAAGGAAAGTTTCCCCATCCCTAACACAGGTGATGTTTACTTAATTTATACATGTACTTTTTCTGCCTCCATAGGATATGTTATCTTCCACCTGTCCTTAATTCTGACTGGGTGTGAAGAACAACCAAATTTATTAAAACTCACCAAATCCTAAGTAGTTCAGACTCACGGTTAGCAGTGGTCTAACTCTCTAAGATCTAATTTTATAGTCTATATTACTCATTTCAAACACTTAGGTGTATCAAGTAAAGTAGACGAATTTTTATCAAAACAGTCTTAGGTGGTTATTACTTCCTATGTTAAAATGATTGATACACAAATTCACAGAGGATAGAGTGACATTTTAAAGATAGGATAGTACAAAAATTCATATCTCAATGATATCCACGTTTTACACCATTACCATTTACTCGAGAAAATCCTGGTGAACAAAAAATTATTTCAGAAAAAGCAAAAGGAAGCATTGAACCAAGGAAATCTAAGTTTATGAGTCTCTGGCTCGCATGTCCAAAGCATGACGGCTCTGCTGTTACTGTCAAATGGAAACGTTAGGCTGGCATTAGTCTGTGCTGTTTTACTTCTGTTTATGAATGAAATTCATTTTCTATCTTAATCTGTCATCACATTAAAGTATGTACCCAACTGAGAGTGTCTAGTCCACAGATGTTGGCAAAAAGGTTTTCCAAGTGGCATAATTATTCTAAAATTCAGAATAATTTTCCCCCTGGAATCTAGAGCCTGTTGAGCTGTCAGCTGTGCAGTGAGGCTTGTCAGAAGTGAAGTTGAAATGTTCCGTGAGATGCAAGTCGTTAATTACATGTTGCATTATTTCGTCCAACTGATGGTCCCAGACACATCCCACAAGTAGAGGATAATTAAATAGAAACAGTTTTATCCGTGCTGTGCCAAAGGCTAAAATTAAAACAAGTACTTTTAATGCTGAATAAATTGTACAAGGGGCATTGTTGCAATTTTTGATCAATTTCCCTTGAAGTGTTTGTTAGTATGGTTCTCAAATCTCAGGGAAAAGATGGATGGTTTCCCTACCTGTTGCTCAGTAGGGAGCCCAGTAACATCAAGCTGTCCTCCATGCTGGCGATGATTTCCGACGTACTGTCTCCTCGCAAGAGGAGCTCTCCACGGGTTTTAAAGCTGCCAAACGTGAATGTTTTGTGGTCCCATTCATTAATCACTTGCTTCAGCTTTTGCTCAATGTCTCTCTCTTTCACCGCACTGATACAGATGTCCTATTAAAATTTCATCATTTTATCACATGAAAGGCACACATGCTTCTTGAATAGTCTTGATCAGCAGAGGTCCTATCTTTTGCTTTATATGTCTCTAAATACACTTATATTTCTTGACCTAAACTGCAATATAATAAATGGCGTCTATGTAGATATAGATTTACCCTAATTTGTAAAATTTCCCACCAAACTAGTCCAGAAAGAAAGATGACAGAAAAGATAGCACAACAGTGAAATATTATTTGGCCGTTAAAAAAAGAAAGAAATCCTGCTACTTGTGACAGCATGGATGGACCTTAAGTACATTGGGTGAAGTAAGTCAGACAAAGACAAATACTATATGACAGCCCTTGAATGTGGAATCTTTAAAAAAAAAAAAAAAAACCTTGAAAAAAACAGAAAGTGGAATGGTAGTTATCAGGGGCTGGGGGTGGGGCAATGGGAGAGATGTTATACCCATTCGCAACTAATAGATAAATAAGTTCTAGAGTTCTAATCTATGCTACAGTGATTATAGATTGAAAACTATATTATAAATGTTAAATTTGCTAACAGACTGGATCTCAATTGTTCCCACCACTAAAAGAAATGATAAATGAGATAGAGTTGCTAGCCAATGCTACAATGGTGATTATGTTGCCATATAAATGTATCAAATAATATGCTGCAGATCTTAAAGTTACATAATGTTAAATATAAATTATATCTCTATAAAAATTAAGATTAAAAAAGATATGCAATAGTCTTTTAAATTTTGAAGCTTTAATCAAAGACAAAATTTAACGTGTCTCTGATTTAACTCTAAAGTCAAATCAATGCAGTATGAGAGGAGGGAATTAACAGAACCTGACTTCTTCCCAGCTCTCTGATCACTTTCTCTGTCTTCTCTGCAGCCTTATCTTCTCCTGGACCATTGGTCAAACCCTTCCTTGCCCTCTTCTTGTCTCGCTCTGCACTGCCTCTCTGAATAGATCCACATTCATCTGCCTACTGGGCTTCTCTGCTTGGATGCATCAAGGGAATCCCAGACACAGTCTGTGAAATATCAAACTCATGCCCTAAATCAAGCTCATAGTCTTTGCACCTTGTCATTCCACCTGATTCCCTTCCAATATTCCCTGTCTCAGTGACAAGCACCATCATCCACCTAGATCTCTCAGCAACAAAGCTGGAGTTCATCCTTAGCTCCCCCCCATTTCTCTACCATGTTCTCTCCATCGTCAAAGTCTACCCAGTTTTCCTCCTGTCTCATCAATCTTTTCTCCCCTCTCCAGCTTCGCTTCCTGCCACCTCATCTGACCATCATTATCTCTTGCCTGGGATATTTGTATAACCTCCCAATTGGTCTTCCCAGCATTGCCCCATGGCCTCCTCCAGTCCTTCCTCCTCACAGCGACCTGAGTGATCATCACAAAATGCAAATACCATGTCATCCCCTGCTCAAAATGCATCTCCCAGATGGCCTCCTACTGCTCCAAAGACTGAAATCAATGGCATGTTCTAGCCCCACTCCGTCTCCCCATCCTTAGCTGTCTCCTTTCTCCCCGCTCTCCATGCCTCAGCCACCCTGGCCTTCTGGTGCCCCAAACACACCTCAGGACCCTTCACACATGTTGTTCCATCTGCCTGACATTGTCTTCTTTGTACTTTCCAAGCCCCTCATCACCTCTCCACACAAGCACACCATCTTCACCCAGCAGTCATGCACACACACCCCAGCCTCCCTAACCTTCATTGCTCTCCCCTGACTCCTAGACAGGTCCAGCCCCATTATCAGAGGCCCTCATGGAGCAGCATACTTCCACTTCAGTGGTCAGTGGCATTTACCGCAGCTTGTAACTCTACCTTTATTTGTATAATTATTTAATTATACAAGTTAATGATCTATGAATGCAGGAATGCATTCTTATATCCCCAGCACTTAACACAGAACCTGTCTCCTAAACACTGTTGAAGGAATTAATAGCTAAATGTCAGGAAAGGAGTTTTAGTTGTCCTAGCATGATTGACTGCTCCAACAGTCCATAATGTAGGAATACTATCAAATACATCCCACGGAACCTTCTAATTTCCCACCACATTGTACCCTCCATCAGTGTACCTCTATTTCCTCTTTGTATTTCAGAAGCGGTGCCTCCACAATATTTCTTAACTTAAAAGTTTCATTCCCCACATCTAAACTGTGCCCAGTGAGAGCAGCTATCCTTTTCCAGTGCCTCTCCATCATGGCCTTACTGGCCATGTGCTCCAGCAATGGGCAGCACTCGCTGAAGTCATCAATGGTCTTCTTCAAATCCAAAAAAGCCTGCCAGTCCTTCAAGGCCCGGGGTAGCTTCCTACATCTGCAAAGAAAAGCCAATATGCAGGGAACTATGTTCAATACCTTGCAATAACCTTTAATAGAAAAGAATATGAAAATGAATATACGTATGTTTATGCATGACTAGGACATTGTGCTGCACCAGAAATTGACACATTGTAACTAACTGTACTTCAATAAAAAAAAAAGAAGAAGAAAAGCCAATACGAAAGATCATTTGACTATAAGCCCGGATGTCTGCAGTCCAAGACTGACTGTTTGCACATCTATCAAAAATAGTCGCTTTGAATACCTGTCACTTTTGTAAATCTCATGACTCAGAGAATAGTTGTTTGTAATATACTTTTGCATTATAGAACATTACTCCTTCCAATCAGGAATGATTTTTTTTTCAATTCCCTCATAAAAATTAACTACATAAAAGGCATTATTTGAAAGCATAGGGGTACTTCCCAATTCAACTCAATTCTACAAACACATATTGAGACCCTACTAAGCACAGAGCACAGCACAGTGTACTAGGCTGTCAACTGAAAAACACAACACATGACCCTCCATTTTCTTTGGGTTCAACACTTAAAAGATGTAGAAAAATCACAGGGTTCTTGCTTTTATTCCGGGAAATCATCTAACATAAACTTCAAATGTTTGGTAACTGTAATACAAATAGAGATCAGCTCCCTCTAAGCTGCAGAAAAGCCCATGACAAGATTCATCCAGGTTTAAAGGATGTGCTTGTCTCACCAGGCACACACAGGGGTAATTAATAAATAGTGTTTGACAAGGGTGATGTCAACGGACAAGAGCAATGCAGCACGTTGTGCTTTTGAAACATCCGAGTGAAAAAAGAACTTGACAGCCTATCAAAGAGGAAAGCATTTGAGGTTCAAGAGCTCTGGGCATACTAAACACTTAATTTCTCACCTGTTCTGGAACTCTAAAAGTTCACTGTTGATTTTTTCAATATTCACTTCTGACCAAAGGATATCGTGATAGCTATCTACAGTTTCTATGACGCTGTTGTACAGAGTGTATATTTTCTGTAGAAGATTTAGTTGCTTCTTGATTTCGAGAAGCTGGGGATACTGCGTAACTGGCAAGCCAAAAAGCTCCTCTCCCCCAGTATAGGTGAGGTATTTCCGATAGATATTATCAAACTGATTCTAATAAAAATACAAGTGAAAACTCATCAGAAATGATTCACACATGAATAAACATACAAATGAAAAAAAAAAGATTGGCAAATGATGCATGATCTCTGAGCACATGTAAGTAAGAACACTAAATGAGTATATTTAATTACATAGAAACCAATTCTAATTATAACCATACCAAATCATATTTTTTAATGTAACTACATGCTATATTCCACAATGGGCTTCTCTATATTAAGGGGAAAAATGTATGTGTTTAAAATACATTAAGGTTTTGATTGTATGGAAGGTCAGAAAAACTAAAAAGGTCACCTGGAACATGATAAGCCTATCACTGGCTTCCTGGGGTTTCAAGCCGCATGCCATTGGCCCATTCTGAAACAACACGTTAAAATAAACAGAAAATAAATGAAGTGTTTGCATACAAATTTCATGAGCTCAAAGTATTTGGATATCAAACTTAGTTCTCATGTACTAAGTACATGATAGGAAACTTAGTTTTTTATTTATAAAAAAGGACTCAGGAAAGTGATTCATTTGAAAATATTTTCAAGGCCAAAAAAAGCCAAGTTAATGCCACAACTTCCATATGTCAAGAAATTTTGAAAATTAAACATGTTAGGTGACACAGGCAAAGAAGGGTCAATAACTATTCTGTAGGAAGCACACACAATGTCTGGTTTTGACCTAAAACACTAATGCCAGATACCTCACAGAGTTCACCACTCTAATCTTTTTGTAAAGTGCCCTGTAATATTAACATTCCAATCAGGTTTTCCTACAATAGACCATCTTAGATATCTGGATTTCTGTGCTTCTTTATCCGTGAAGTTGGTGCATGAATCCAGTCTCCTAACTTCATTCACTTTGTGGTTTGTGTGCTACTAGTTAATATACACAAATTTTACCCTACAGGCTACATATTTCCTTTCTGTAAAACATTATAATTGGCTGGAAATGGTGTCCTTACACAACATATTCCGTGTAGAAGATTCTGCACTGAAACTTATTTATGTATGATTAAATTATGGACTCCATCTGGCTTGTCCACTTTTGCATTTTCAGCACCAAGGGCAGTTCTAAGTATTTTCTGAACTAATGGGTGCTCTGGGAAGGACGATCACTACAACCCTATGCGAACAGTATTTGTCCACACAAATCCAGAAAGATTCAACTTCAGTAAGAGACCAATGATACAACATAAACAGCACTTCTAAATTTTCATTTTACTGTTAAGTCACTCTGGATGAAACGTAAGGGGGAAAAGGATTGTGAAAGGGTACTATCTTTGCTCTCATGAAAATAAAACTTCCATTCCTAGCAGATTTCATTAAATTTGACATATAATCTTTAAACCACAACTACATTTTGCATGCTATATTCACTCTTCCCCCAAATTACAAACAGAGAAAGCTCAAGTCGTACCAAATCATAGTCCAGATAGAACTGGTGACAGTCTTGGAGGAAGACCTGCACGGTACTAACAAGTTCTTTCCTGAAACTGGGCTGCAGTGAGACTAATTCATTCTGAACTTCACTGGCACGTGCCAGAAGCTTCTCCCAAGTGTAACGCAGAGTATCGACTTTGTCCATCTCTTCCTTTGCTATCAGAAGCCCACATTTGTTAAGTAGGGCATAGGACTCCTATCAAAAAAAAAAAAAAGGAAAATTTAATTTCTGCCAGTCAGATGCATAT
Source organism: Camelus bactrianus (assembly GCF_048773025.1). NCBI lineage: Eukaryota > Metazoa > Chordata > Mammalia > Artiodactyla > Camelidae > Camelus > Camelus bactrianus. The sequence continues at coordinate 11,600,601 of NC_133541.1, forward strand.
TAAAGCATTAGAATGGAAAAGCTCAGCATGACAAGGAAACTGCCCAGACACTTATAGTTACTCTACTTGCAAACTTGGAAAAGCTTAAGTGAGTAACTGAGTCACTAAGCTTCAGTGTCCTCATCTGTAAAATGGGAAAATTTGCTGACTGTGTCACAGGATTTTCTTGAATATTGAAAAATATCACTTTAAATGCATTTTGAAAACTGTAAATCAGTATCCAAACAAAAAGCCTTTTTACTTAGGCTCCTAAAATGTATTTGAAGACTGCAAAATTAAATCAAGTCAATTAAAAACATCCAACAATTTAACCGCTAATTTTAGAATAACAAAATAAACCAGAGTTTTAACTCCATTCCATTTCACTTTGTTGGTAAAAGATTCCCATAGTAAGACATAAGAGGGCATACTTGAATCAGAGCCTGGGCCAAGTCATTGCCCTCAGGATGCAAAATCCTGGCCTAGTCTCTTGCCTAGAAGATGAAAATGAGGTAAAGTTTGGTTTTCATGAGAAAGGATTTTTCCTAAGAATCTCTGGTCTCTTCTCCCACCATTGCTCTTCCCCATAGACACTGAATGAATACGTGATTATTAAAGTAATGTGCAACATTAATCAAATGGTATAACGTCTTTGATCCTCAGTTTCCTTGTGTGTAAGTTGTAGCAAGGATTAAACGAGTTAAGATAGGTAAATCCATGAATGGACACTGTCAGTGCCCCATCCAGGTCCTGTTTACCAGCTGGTATTTACATCCCCAACTGTTGGGTGTGCTGGCTTAGGGATCAAGCTGCCTTCTTCCCCTTGAAAACTGTCCTCAGCCAATAGGGGCCTCCTCATGGTGAGATTACAGTCAGTGACCAACTGATAAGGGGAAATAAAGGACAGTCCCCCTTGCCAAGGTGGCATCAACTGTGTGGTGTAAGTCATGCTCCAGAAACCCCTATGGGATTAGGTGGAAGTTAGTCTACAGCTAAGATCACACCCTCCCTTCGCTTCCTCCCACCCCTGACCTCGTCCTTCCTGTTGTGCTCACTCCATTGCTCCCATGTCATCAATAAATCACTCGTACAGAAATCCTTATCTTAGGCTCAGCCCTTAGGGGCCTTAGATGCCATGGAAAGGACTAGAACTGACCCATATGAGGCACCCTATAAAGTTAGATATTATCATTACTAAAATTGTTCTTCTTAGGTTTAGCATCTATTTGTAACTCCAGTCCAGACCTAGTCAATATTTCAGCTAATAGTACCCAACATATGTAGACATTTCTATAGAGCAAACTGTTATCACTTACCTCGATAGGTCCCACTTGAAAGTCAATGGGGATCTGCTGCTCCCTAATTTCCTTCAGTGCTGCCATAGCAATTCGAATATCATCAAGGTCTTTAATTGGCCGACTCAGTTTCTTATTGAATTCTTCAACAAGTGTAAAAATGTTTTCCATCTCACTTCTGTATTTTTTGTTACAGTGACGGCCAATGACAAACATCCAGGCCTTCGTCTCAGCAGTCAAGGTGAACTTCAAGTCGGCTGTAAAACCCAAATGCCCACAGTTCAGTTTGAAAAACTTGAACCGGTATGAGGAGACACAGTGCCACTGTTCACCAATAGTAAATACTTTGCAGGCTGATAGCCCTCTAACACCTGAAAGCTCAAACTGGAAAAAAAGTTAGTTTTTCCTAAATATTATATATTCATTCACTTTATCAAGCTTGTTTTGCCACAGTTCAGAACACATTTCAAAGTGCCAAAAAATATTTTAAACGTACATTATCAAAACTTTTGGGGATAAGCCTCAAATGTTTGTTATTGTTATTTCTTAAAGAAAGTTTTTTTTTAAAAGGGTACATTTTAACTCTAAATATAGACTCATCCCTCCTCTGAATTAGCACTTATTTCAAGGTTTAGCAGCAAAGTGTTCAAAATAGTCCAGAATAAATAATTATGTGGAAGGGACTTAAAAACAAATCTACAAATTGGTCTTAAATCTTGAGCCTCATAAAAGGAAAGTCAATCTTGAAGAGAGTTAGAACTCTCTGGAATACTAACCTAGGTAGAGAGACAGAACAACACTGCTGGATTTTTATGTCTGGAAGAAGATGAACCAACCTGTGCACAGAGCAAGGGCGCCCACACACATGTACTCGGGCTCCGCATTAATTTCCTGCTCTAGTTTTCGGAAGTAGAGAATCTGGGATTCAAATTCAGAAAGCAAGGGGTTTTTCATAATAAATGTCATAACTGTTTCTTCTTTCTCCTTTTGCCAAATGTGATTGTAGCGTTTGAAGCAATCCATGGATGTAATAACTTCCTAGAATACAAATAAGAGATTTGTGTAGAGAATCAGAAATGACACCATGACATATGTGAATATGTCAACTCCTGGTGGTTCCCAGGGATTTATTAAAATGTCTCATTTAGTGACCTGTGTGACTAGTTGAAAATGCCACAGAACTGGAACTAGATACAATCGTGTAAACAGTAACCCAGGATTATTAACAAATGAAACTGCTACTGGCCCTAGCCAAAAAGAGAGGGGGACAGGTTCTAGAGGGGGAAAAGAGAGAGAGAGAATCCATGAAATCTCCTGTGGACAGGGCCCTGTGAACTGGAGCTGGACCTCAGGTCAAAAAACTGCAGTTCACGATCATGCCACAGAGAGGGTGGTGCTGAGAGGGGAAAATGCTCTGAGGTCAGTCTCTTCCCTCGCTCAGAGCTCCTCTAAGAGTCTCATTGGTTGAATCTACTGGAAGCCTCAATGGAAACCTATTGACTTGCTCCCTAAATTCAGAGGGTGGAGATTAGATCTAGAGGGGCAAACAGAATATATTCAGCATCAAACCCCATTGAAAGATTGCATGGAATTACATAAAATGTGTATATATTGGCTAAGGACTGGCATCCATACAATATTAAATCAGTCCATCCAGAAACATTGTATATATTTCTGAATCTTCCCATTCCTATTTTTTTAATTATTCATTCTGTTTTAGAGAAATCTTCACAAAGACCCCACAAATTTCTGATTATGTATGTTCCTAGATATTTTTCTGTGATGTTGCTACTGTAAAAAGGATCTTTTCCCACTATTCTTATAACTTTATGGATAGCATATAAGTTTTCTTAAAACACTGGTTTTTAGCAAACATCCTATTTGCTACAAAGTGTGCTCCCGTAGGATGAACTGGTTCTCTCACAACTGGCAAATAGGGAATGATGTTAATCTGATGGGAAGGTCACATTATCAAAAGCTTACTTGTCCCAGCACTTTGTTCTGTACCCACTAAAGCAGCAAGTCCTACAGGGGCACAATTCTTTTTGCCACTTCTTTCTTTCGGGTCAATTTGGTTACCAATTTGTTTTGAAAATGTTTTCTGAACAATTAGACTTGATCTTTGTATATTTTATCTGTAACTCAGCATTTTCAACTCTTTCTTACACTACCTTCTACTAAGTTTCTTTCACCTTTTGATAGTAAAGTTCAATACTGATTATAACGTCATTGATAGGTTAATATTTTACTCTGATTGGTGTTGTTTTTATTATCTGGTTACAAAATTTCCAAAGTTTGGCATGTCTGTCTCACAGCCTTTTTTCTCATAATCCATGTTATATTAAGTGCGCAACTTTGCAAAACAGGCTTTTCAGGAATATATTTATTGCATTACAGCAGAAATGCCTACAGTTATCTTTGAACTGACTTTTAACTTTCACTGGGCCATATTTTTTTTCAGGTTAGCACCCATGGATTATTTGGTACATAATCATATCATCTAAAAATAATTAAAATTTGTCTTCTCATTTCTAATGTTTATACTTCATGGTAATCAACTTTTCTCTTGGCTTATGTTATCATTTCAGAATTACTTCTGCATGAGAAAAATATCTTTAAACTGAAGTAGAGTTAAAAAAAAATACCATTTAAAAAAAAATAGAGCATCACCAACAGCACTCTAAATGGTCGAATTACTTAAAGCAAATTTCACCAACCTGTACTAAGGCAAGGAGTAACTTTACTCCAACGCCACACATGCAGCTAAAAGGTCCCTCAGAACCTCAGAATTGAGATGTCTCACTCATTAAAATGCAGAAAACTAAGCCTGTCACCACTTGTCCCAGCCACAACTGATCCCCTGCCTTGGGCTGAGAGCTTGACAAGCACACTCAGAATGCACTGCCACAGCCTGTAGACATATTCACAAATGTATGATGGTTTGGAGAATGAATTACAGATTGTCAAAGATTCCTGAATATGGGTATAAATTCCCAAATCCTGAGCTCTTTCAACACCCAGTAGTTTATAATTTTAAGAACATACCCTAACTAAATAAGTTTTAGACTTTCATTTGTTTTATCTAAAAGTGTCTGTCTTTATTAGATTGGAACTTATGAAAGCATAGGTAACCTCAAGCCTAAAGGAAAAATTACATGAACTACATATGTAGGGCTGCTCTACTTAAGTTATTTGAATTGCCAAGGTTATTTTGAGTGTTTGGTCCAGCCCATCGTTTCAAGTCAGGCAGTGTTATAAGTCGATGACCAACCTATGAAATGTGCTGAGTGTAGGTCAGATTTACATTGTTTTTTTTAAATTGAAGTATTATTGATTTACAAAGTATTGTTGATTTACAATGTGTTAGTTTCTGGTGTACAACAAACTGAATATATACATATATATATATTATTTTTCAGATTCTTTTCTATTATGGTCTATTACAAGATACTGAATATAGTTCTCTATGCTATACAGTAGGACTTTGTTGTTTATTTTAGATATAGTAGTTCATATCTTCTTATCCCAAACTCCTCATTTATCCCTTCCCCCTTTCTTCTTTGGTAACCATAAGTTTGTTTTCTATGTCTGTGAGTCTATTTTTGTTACATAAATAAGCTCATTTGTGTCACATTTTAGATTCCACAATATAAGTGATATCATGTGATATTTGTCTTTTTCTTTCTGACTCATTTCACTTAGTATGATAATCTCTAGGTCCATCCATGTTGCTGCAAATGGCATTAATTCATTCTTTTTATGGCTGAGTAGTATTCCATAGTGTGTGTGTGTGTGTGTGTGTTTGTGTGTGTCAATGGATATTTAGATGGCTTCCATGTCTTGGTTATTGCAAATAGTGCTATTATGAACATTGGGGTACATGTATCTTTTCAAATAACAGTTTTCTCCAGATATATGCCCAAGAGTAGGATTGCTGGATCATATGGTAACTCTATTTTTAATTTTTTAAGCAACCTCCATACTGTTTTCCATGGTGGTTGCATCAATTTACATTCCACAAACAATGTAGGAGGGTTCCGTTTTCTCCACACCTTCTCCAACATGTATTACTTGTAGACTTTTTAATGGTGGCCATTCTGACAGGTGTGAGGTGATACATCACTGTAGTTTTGATTTGCATTTCTCTAATAATTAGCAAAGTTGAGCATCTTCTCATGTGCCTGTTGGCCATCTATATGTCTTCTTTGGAGAAATGTCTATGTAGGTCTTCTGCCCATCTTTTGATTGGGTTTTTGTTTTTTGTTATTGAGTTGTATGAGCTGTGGTCAGGTTTACATTCTGATCCAATCAGCTATGGCCAGAGGAAAGGGGCTGGGATCAGAGGATATTCTGTGGTTGAGGAAGAATCATTCAGAAGGGTTTATGGCTGTGGTGGCCATGTCTAGCACTATGGCCAAGTATGCATATATTCTTCCAGAAATAGTTTGGCCATCCTATCAGTGTGAAAAAGGTCCTTCAAGTTATTCTAAGTGCCAACCCTTTCTATTATTTTAAGGAAGACATAAGATCCATACATCTCCTCCATATGATATAAAGGCAAATGGAACAAAAATGACACAGATTTGTTGCCAGTAGTATATTGATTTCAACTACTGTCCTACTCTTAGGTTTTCATAATAGTGGCTGCTTTATATTCAGAGGAAAGAATGGACTTTATTATTGATTTATTTTATTGTATTTTCTGATTACTGAGACACTTGAAAACATATTTGAATGTTTATTATCATCAGAGACTACTCTACTTACCTTTATCATTTAGAACAGAGTTTGATAAACTAAGCACTAGACAGACATCTATTAAATTGAATTATGTGAACACTTATCCTAGGGCAAAATTAAATGCAGGACCTTCAATACATTAAGAAAGGAAAATTGAAAATGCATAAATGCAAAAGCTTCCAGCCTCCTTAGGAACACATTAAAACTAAACTTAACATTTCCTCACATGGTGACAGCAAAGGTAGCTTTTCAAAACACTTGCAAACAAATGAAACTCATTCTATCAAAACTGAGTAACAGAAAAGATAGATGTATTTACTGAGTAGTAACTGTTCCCTCAACACTGAGAAACAGTTTTAAAGAGTCAGCAAGTCTTAGTGGCCATGTGAATATAGATTTTTTCTTATGTAGAAATTGACTTCACGATTTTGAACCTTTTTGACCACAAGAACAGAAAAATAATTGAGAGAAGAGCAAGTTGTAAGAAAAAATTAATTTGAGTTTATATCCAAGTCCAATAAAAGTTTGTGTTGATAATATTAATATTTTTAATATTCTCAGTATTATATCCACATGACTATACAGATAAATTTTCATCTGATAGTTTATAAGATTTGCCTGACTACACAAATATGAAAAATTGAGTGTAAATCTTATTTTATTTCAAATGATACAAGTCAGCTTTAGCGTCACTGACTCTTTGAAGGTGGATTACCGTACCAGTCCAGTTTGTGGTTTGACATATCAATTTTTTAACAGATTTATTTATACTACATAACTACATAAATAGTTTAAAGGCACTCAACAGAAGACAATATAAAACACAAAAATAACAGTTCTCTTTCCCCTTGCAATCTAGAATGAAAAATCTTTAGTTAAACAAACATTTGCTGGGCACATACGAGATTCCGTAAGCTGCTCTCTGGAGGCAGAGTGGGTAAGACCCAGGATCCATGGAGGATGAGCTTTTCCACTGAACTTCACACAGACACATGTTGTACAGCACAGAGCCCTGGCTAAGAATCCTCTTGGCATACCTTTTTGGTGGAGTTGATGATTGTGCTAAGCACGGAGACTAATTTTACAATCTCTTTGTTTTCAGACACATTCTTATAGTAGTTCCTGGCTTGCACAGGAATGGGTAAGTTTACAGATGCTACCTCAAAGGTATCTAAAAGCAAAAAAAAAAAAAAAAAGAAAGAAAAGACAAAAACATTTATATTAACAGCACAGGGCACATGCTTTTAAAAGGTGAGGGGATTTCTGTAACGGTAAAGTAAGGACCCCAGAAAATCTTTATAAAAGCAATTGAAAACACTGGGGAAATTTGTCAATATCAATTTTTGCAGGACTCTGGAAATTAACCAAAGCTTCCAACACTTCAAGGAGTGTTTGTTTCCTCAAGAAAAAATTTGGGGAATTTTGGTAACAACAGTGAGTTTTATGAGGTTTTGAACTTGTTCTACGCCCACTGCCCGCTGGCTGTGTGGTGGCCCTGAGAAACAGGAGTGCTTGGAGAACCACTGTGGCTGTGAAAACCGCACAGCAGCCTAGCAGCCGCCAGAGGGGCCAGCCTGGGTTTACAGCGCCTCAAGACGTCCCATAGAATTCACCATTTGACTTTCTGGAAACTCCCTGGGAAAGTCCCAGTCAAAGACTTTATCTGTATTTGACCTGAGAAAATCCCTGTCCCCAAGGCGATTGTCAGACAATAATCAGAACAAAACAGAAACAGACTCAGATACAGAGAAGAAATTCATGACTGCCAGTGGGGATGTGGGCAGGGGGTGGGCAAAATAGAAAAAAGGGATTCAGAGGTACAAACCTCCAGTCACAGGATACAGCGTACTGCGTAAGGAACAGAGTCAATAATGTCGTAATCCCTCTGTATGGCAACAGATGGTAACCAGACGCAGAGTGGTGATCATTTCATAACGTCAAAAATATCAAGTCACTGTGTTGTACACCTGAAACTAACACTGCAAGTCAACTACACTTCAATTAAAAAAAAAAAAAAAGAAAAAGACCTGGGGGAGAGGAGTGTATAGCTCAGTGGTAGAGTGTGTGCTTTGCATGGGTTCAATCCCCAGTACCTCCACTACAAAAAATAATATAAAGTAATTTTTTAATGTTTTTAAAAAGATCAGTGACAATTAACTTCACAGCTGCCTGAGGCAATGATATCAGTTGAGGCAAACGAGACGTTTGGGGAATGGGATGTCCACAAAAGGCACTGTGAGACCCTGACATGTTCCCAGGGCTCTAGAAGGTCATGCTTCTGTACACAGTTGTGCACATGCCCAGGAAAGACCCAAAAATGCCCAGTCTTTCACTCTGGCTGAACTGAGGTCTTGCACAGACAGTAAATAAAGGCTAGGGCAGTGCTGAAAACTTCTTGAGCTTTCAGGTGCTCCAATGCACACACAAATCCCTAGGCAAAGGGTGGAAGACTTACTGGTTCAAAGCATTAAAGGAAATTTCTGTGCAATCATAGTTAACTGTTAAACTAACCAAGCAGAGACCTCACTGGTGCACTCCACAGGGAGGATGAATTTTACAGAATTAGTCCAGGGAAGTCAATAAAGAAACAAACAGTAACAACAACAGACCCTGGGGTAAAGAATCGGATTTCAGAGTTGCCACATTATACTCTTTAAAGTATTAAGTTTTTAACAAAAATAAAAACTGTGAGACAAGCAAAGATACAGAAGGGTGGTAACCACACATAGAACCAAAAATAGCCAACAGAAACTGTACATGAGAAAGCCCACTAATGGAATTACTAGACAAAAAACTTTTGATTGACTTTTGATCAACTTTTAGTTGACTTACAATATTATATTAGATTCAGATGTACAACATAGTGACTCAGATTTCTTACAGATTATATTCTATTTTAAAGTTACTATAAAATTTTGGCTATATTCCCTGGTCTGTATAGATCCTTGTAGTTTATTTATTTATTTTGTACATAGCAGTTTGTATCTCTTAATCCCATACCCCTATCTTGCCTCTTCCCTCTTTTCCTCTTTCCACTGGTAACTACTAGCTTGTTCCCTATTATCTGTAAGTCTGTTTCTGTTTCGCTATATTCTTTCATTTGTTTTATTTTTTAGATTCCACATATAAGTGATGACATATGGTATTTGGCTTTCTCTGTCTGACTTATTTCACTAAGCAAATTACCCTCCAGGTCCATCCATCTTGTTGCCAATGACAAAATTTCATTTTTTTATGGTTGAGTATTGCATTGTGCATATATGCCACATCTTCTTAATTCAGTGGTCTGTGGGCACTTGGGTTGCTTTCTGGCTATTGTAAACAGTGCTGCTGTGAACACTGGGGTCCAGGTATTTTTTGAATTAGTGTTCATTTTTCCAGATATATACCCAGGAGTGGAAATGCTGGGTCATGCAGTAGCTCTATTTTCAGTTTTTTGAGGAACCTCTGTACTGTTTTCCACAGTGGCTGTGTGAATTTACAATCCCGCCAACAGGGTAAGAAAGTTCATTACTCCACATCCTTGCTAACATTTGTCATTTACATTTTTGATTGTTTCTCCGTTTTTGTTTTTGTTTTTGTTTCGGATGATGGTCATTCTAACAGGTGTGAGGTGATATCTCATTACAGTTTTAATTTGCATTTCTCTGATGATTAGCAATGTCGAGCATCTTTTCACGTGCCTGCTATCTTCTTTGGAAAAATGTCTGTTTAGGTCTTCTGATCATTTTTTAATCTGGCTGGGTTTTTTTGACATTGAGTTGTATGTACTATTTATGTATTTGGGATATTAACCCCTTCTTGGTCATAACATTTCCAAATATTTTCTCCCATTCAGTAGATTGTCTTTTTGTTTTGTTGATGGTTTCCTTTGCTAATGGGTGCATCATTACTAAAATAAACTCAAAATGGATTAAAGAGCTACAAGTAAGACCAGGAACCACACAACTCCTAGAAGAAAACAGAGGCAGAACACTCCTTGAGATAAGTCACAGCAATGTCTTTTTGGATCTGTTGCCTAATGCAAAGGAAACAAGGAAAAACAAAGAAATGGGGCCTAAATAAACTTAGGCAAAAATTTTAAGTCAGCTATTAAGGCATGTTCAAAGGACTACAGAAAACCCTATCCAAGGAATTAAAAGAAAGTCTGAGAAGTATGTCTCACAAAATAGAGACAATCAATAATGAGATAGAAATAGAGAAGCAAATCAAATACAAATTCTCAAGTTGAAAAGAACAATAAATGTAATGAAAGCACTTGCAGGGCTCAACAGATTTTAGCTTTTAGAAGAAAGAATTAGTGATCTTGAAAATAAATTTCTTAAAATAGAAGGTGAGGTTACTGATTAGAGACATTTCTTATTTTGTAGTATCTGTGTTCAAGATTATAAATTTCCCTCTAAGCTCTGTTCTAACTGCATTTCATAAGTTTTGGCGTTTTGTGGTTGTCTTTGCACTTATCCTATAACTAATTCCTAATTTCCTTTGTGATTTCTTCTTTTTCTGATTGGTTATTTAAGAGTGTGTTATTTAATTTGTATGTATTTGTGAATTTCCCAAATCACCTGTTACTGATTTTTAATTTCATTTCACTGTGTTTGGAAGGTATACTTTGTATTATTTCAGTCCTTTTAAATTTCATTTCAATACTCCTCAGACTGACTTATGAAATGTCCAGAATAGGCAAATCCATCAAGACAGAAACTGAATTAGTGGTTGTCAGAGGTTGAGGGGAGGAAATGGAGAGTGACTGCTAATCGGTAAAGGGTTTCTTTGGGGGAATTACTAAAAACCACTGAATTGTACACTTTAAAAGGGTGAATTTTATATTATCTAAATTGTTTTAACTTTTTTTATTGAGTTATAGTCATTTTACAATGTTGTGTCAAATTCCAATGTAGAGCACAACTTTTCAGTTATAGATGAACGTACATATATTCATTGTCACATTTTTTTCACTGTGAGCTTATATTACCTAAATTATATCTCAAAGCTGTTATTTTTAGAAAGTGCAGCTTACTTCCTTTTTTTAACTCTCTTTTGTCATGACAAAAATACATGAACAATTTTTCATTTAACATTTTTCCTCTCAAAGATATAATTCATGATTGAATATATTTTGAGTTTAGAAAATTCTGAATTTTAAACTATTCCAAGAAGTTAAGAAATGTCCCCAAATGATATAAAAATTAAAATTAACATAATAACATGTGATTTTTATCTTAAATAAATAATGTAATTTCTGGATAAAGTTGTTTTAAACTGTTTTCATCTTCCTCAGTAACAGATTATCTTAAAGAAGAACTTGTTTCAGTTTCTTCCTCATGGTTAGTTTACTTAACATCCCAAGGGATATGAGCGCTAATTGACAGTTACACAAGCTCTGCTGTTTGCACAGTTGGTTTAAAAGAAGTTTGTAGTTGGGGGAGGGTATAGCTCATGTGGTAGAGCGCTTGCTTAGCATGCATGAGGTCCTGGGTTCAATCCCCAGTACCTCCTCTAAAATAAATAAACCTAGTTACCTTCCCCCTCAAAATAAAATAATTAAGTAATAAATAAAACATAAAGCTAAAAAAAAGAAGATATTTGTAGGACTATCATTAGCAACTTGGATGTCATATGCTCCTTAATATTACAAAATATAAATGAAAACCATGAGATATACAGCAAAAAAAAATCACAGCATGTTAGCAAAACAGGATGCATATTGAGTCAAAATACAAAAATATCTCTCAAATGTTAGGGAATATTCATTGTGATGATGACAAGTTTCTCTTTACATTGTGAAACAAAAATCCGTCTTGTCCCCCAGTCCATCACCCCCATTACACTGGACAGTGATGCAGCCACAACAGTCGCCAATGTATTACTTACAATGATGATATTAAAATACATGAATCTTTATATTTTATAAACTTAAAATTGGCCTACAAATTAATATTCTGATCTAATCTGATTTGAGAATTGCATGGAGGGAAAATACATCTTAGCTCAGTAAGTGTTGATTGACAATGACTAGTTAGAAAGGACTAAAACAGCACTTACCTTGAGGTTCATTTTCTCCCATCTCAACATCAGAATCACTGTCTTCATTATTCTGCAAAGCAGCCACCTTCCTTTCATGCATCTTTTTCTACAACGCAAAAGGATATTTTTCATCTGCATCTGATCTATAAAAGCAGCAGCTTCCACGTGAAATGATTCCTTCATCCCACACCCACCTTGGACAACAGCTCACTGCTCCACTGTCTAACCCCCTTGGTGACAGTGACGATGCACTCCACGGCTTTGTTCAGCGTCTGCTGTATGTCTTCCAGGGTGGGGACCATGGCGATGTTGGGAATGGTCAGGGTGATGCTTGCCCGGAAAATGGGCAGACAGTTCTGCTTCGTTTTAGAGGCACTGTTACTGTCTGAGTTAACACAAAATAGGGAAGATTTAATTTTTTGATTTAAAATGGGATTTATTTCATTTTTTATCAGAAAAGTTAAAGCATCTAGAACAATACATAATAGGTTTATCATTGGACAATATGTATTTATTGAATGGATGAATGAAATGAATGAATAGAAACTAATGGAGTATCTAGTTTTACTCAATATAACAGAACAGTTCAGGGAAACCCAAGCCATTTTCTGCTGATTACCATCTACAGGTACACTCTCCAGAAGGGAAACGCACCGTGCAAAGCCAGGCCAAAATATACACACTCTTATCTAAAATATTGAAGATGACACCATCCAAATAACAGGATACCAACAAATTAAATGTAGAATGAAGAACGTGGACAACTGTCAGAACAAGCCTAAGTCAGAACAAATAGCCAGTCTGGAATTTCACATAACACATGTCTTTCCTACCACTGTGAGTATATCCAAACTGGGGGCAGTTAGAGTGGAGAAGAAATAAAGTGTGATTCACCATTTACATCTAAGAGGCTTTTAAAGTTGGATATAGGTACAAATATAGACATATAAATGTGGCTATCTGTGTGTTTAACTATACATATAGCTGGAGATACTTGTAATATAAAAAGTTGGGAAAGACATGTAACGATGTTCAGCATATCAACCAACAGTTGCTAAGTTCTAATATGATCCCTAAGTCAAAGGACTACCCTCCATTCTGAAGTGAAAGGAAACATAATAAACTATGCCATCAAACAAAAAATTATTTTAATGTTTCCACTTCTATTCATCCACTTTTAATTAAATATTAAACACACTTTCCCTAAAACACCAATATTTAAAATAAATAAAAAGGTTTTATTGCCCTATTATTTTTTCAATTTTAATTATTTACCATTACTTTTTTTATATTTTTAATTTAAAATTTAATTTCACCATGTCTCGAGGTTTGAAGGATTTCTGTGGCCCACCTGGGAAACACAACACCTATTTCTGAAGGATGCTGAGGGAAAGATGATTGTATTGAGAATGAGAAAACCAGCCGGAAAGTACTAAACTGAGATGAAAATACGTTTAAAAAAAAAAATACTCCTTTGGAGTTCACAGCATTAATAAGATCTTTCTCATTTTATAAGACTGGCTAATAATCTAATAATTTAACAATGAAATTATCTTTCTATATATCTTCTTTTTAAAGTATGTCTATTTTCTTTCACTAATTAAAATAATTCATTTCACATGTTTTCACCTTATTACAAAATGATTAAATGGGATGCCAATTATAATGTTGTTAGCAAAAGCTAATCGATTTTAAGCAAATTACTTAACCTCCCTGGACTCCAGCCTTCTCAGTTTTAAATGAGAGTAATGATAGTATCTACTTTGTAGAATTGTGGGGAAAACTCGAGTTCATAGTATATCAACTTACAAGGAGGCACTCAATAAATGGTGAGGTTTTTAATTATGTAAATTTAACAGGAACACATGCGTACACGCACACACAGATACACACACGCGTGCAGATACCACACACAACCAGCAACCACGCCTGGCCAGCCAGGAGGCGAACTGTGTGGAATCATTACCCAGGAAGTTCATCGTGTTGGAGGCATGAACTCGCTTGCGAATGGCCTCTAGCGTATTCCTTGTGACTTTCAGAAGCGCTTCCGTGTTTTGGTGATTGAAATGAGAGAGCAACTCGAGGGCTCCTTCCTTTAACACCTCAGTCTCTCTCTTCTTCCTCATGATTGTTGTCAAAGGGAGGGGGCCTGCCCCGGCATTAAGGGACGATGTCAAGGAGTCAGAATTTCCTTCTTCTCTTTTTGCTGTTACAAAATGAGAGAAATTGAAAGAGATGAGGTGGGAGGGGTGGAGGATAGCGGGGAAGAGATTAAGAGAGAGAGAGAGAACCATCTATTGCAATTAAAGAAAATTAAGATAAATTACACGCAAGTTTGATAACACTTAAACATCACACTTCTTATGAAATGACGCTGTCAAAGAGGATATTGGGGCCCCAGGTGGACTGCTGGAGGCCTCTCCTCCTTGGTGTGAGGAAACAGGAGGAGAGGCAGAAGCTATGGCTGCAAAAGCAAGACAGGGTCTGGGAGCTTGGGTGCTGGTTCTCTGGATTCCCTCTTCTACCAATAACCATAAAACCCTGGGGGAATAGCTCCCCTGGTCTGCCTCTCAGTGTCTTCATCTGTCCTGCAAACCATTTGGTCTGGTGTAGAAATACTCCAGTGGGAATTCCAATCCAGAAACCATCCTGCTTTACTGATAAAGTGAAAAGACATACACTTGTACATTAAGTGCAAAGAGAACTAACCAGGGCCAATGCAAAGTATTTCTAGGGTTTAACAAAAAAATAACGGGAATTAATGACATGGAGCCATTAAAATGTGCTCTGAATCATAATATCAGATTTAGAAATGTCCTTATAAAATTGGGAGGGTATTTGTAGAAGTGTGAAATGCACTGCCATGTAGAAAATTAAATTTTAGTTTTCAGTAATGTCCTAGAAAAACAAGACCCTTCCATTACCTCGTGTCTTACCTAAATTTTCATTTTTTGAATCTGCACTCTTGACATTGGGTACTTTTTCATTTTCTTCCTTAGATGGAACTTCCATCTCCAGCAACATATTTATGAGCTCATTGACTGCTTCCTCTACTAATGAGCTTTTAAAGTGTAGTATCTGAGCACCATTTACACAAAGGTCCTACAAAAAAAAAAAATTAGCACATGTCATGTTTGTTTATCCAGCTCTTGAGAGCACATTAGTAATGATACTAAGCTATAGGTTCAGCTGCCAGATGAGATGTTGGCCTCCAATGATGCCTGGCCACACCTCTCACACTAACCCAGGCCAGGCATCCTGTGAATGAACGTGTTAAAGACAAGAGAACCAACCAGAGCAGTGTAGTTTGACCAGAATCACACCTACTTCTGCAGCAGCAGAAAATATAACTCTAAAAGCCATGAACAGCCTCTCTTCCCATGCAGTTTTCTTCATTTCACAGCCTTCCTGCCCTCCTCACCTTTGCCAATGATCCCAATTAGCCAACTCCTAATTAATTTTAGATAGTCCCCTCGCCTCCAAAAAGATTACACATTTCTAAGGTGTTGGGCACTTTAATCAAGACAGAGATGGGAATAGATGATGTAGACAGTGATTTACCACCTAGCTGGAAAATAAGCCCATGAAGCAACAGGCTCTGAGCTGGTCATAGTCTCCAGCTCCATTGCAAGCTCCACCATCATTCATCTTGAGCCTCTCCAACGGGCTCATGGACCATACACTCCAAACACCAGCTTCACGCTTCCCTTACCTCCTCATCACCCATGACATCCACCTCCAGTCCACTGCTACAAGGCATATGGCATTTTGATGCCATTAAAATAGTAAGATTCTGATGTGTCCTGAAACTATTAAACCTCTTTATCATCAAATAAAGTATAAAATAACAACTTCGTTCCCAACCCAGAACTTCACCCAACTACTAATCTCCAACCCCAGCCTAAGACAAAGGCTATATGTCCTAAAGACAGCTATGAAAAAGACCCAGGTCGGAGACTGGGTAAGGGATGGGATAGTACAAAGCGAATGGAGGCCCCTGTGTGGCCCTGACTCCACACTCTCATCCAAAAGACAAACCAGTCTCCCTCATTAACTCTTTTTCTTCCTTGTTCAGTGAATGCAATGTTTCTCCTTCTATTTAAAAATACAAAGTCACAGAATCTGAGTTTTAAGTCACAGACTCTCCTGCTTCCCCAGAGACTATACTTACCACCCATTCACTTTCTCCTTCTCCACTTGATTATCCCCCTCAGCATATGAACATACCCATTGAACTTCAACTCAACATCTTTCTATCAGAACAACAGGCCTCAGGGCCTTTGCACTTGCTATTCCCTCTGCCTGGAATGCTTTTCTCCAAAGATATTCACAAGGCTGGCTCCCTCACTTCCTGTGTTCAGATGTAATCACAGAAGTCCTCCCTCACCATCATCATAAAATCACAACCCTCTCTCAGGTACTCCTTTTGTCCACAACCTCTTAACTTTTCTCCATTGAACTTATCACCTGACATGTTGGTTTATTGGCTATTTTGTTTGCCTGTTTTTCTGTATCCTCCACTTGAAAGTGGGCATCGTAATGGCAAGGATCTCATCTGTTTTGTTCTCTGTTGTATTCCTAAGCAGTGGTTTGCATAGGAGCACCACAAAAATAAATGAAGGAATAAGTGAATTATAAGAACTAAATTCAAGGGAAAGTTTCTGTTATATTGATAATCATTCACTTTAGTAATCAAAATGCAAATTAAAATTAGGCTCTATGATTTTGCTACTTAAACTAAAATTAATAAATTATAATTATTTATTATAATAAATGTATTATTATATTTAATTATAAGAAATGTATTGCTCTTTTATGTAACTTATTATAATAAAAATTTTATTATAATTTATTATAACTATAATAAAACAGTGTTTGCT
This sequence comes from Camelus bactrianus, assembly GCF_048773025.1. Classification (NCBI taxonomy): domain Eukaryota; kingdom Metazoa; phylum Chordata; class Mammalia; order Artiodactyla; family Camelidae; genus Camelus; species Camelus bactrianus. The sequence continues at coordinate 11,617,522 of NC_133541.1, forward strand.
CAAAGAGAGTGAAATTGGTACTATTGCACTGCTGATGGCATTGCAAGTTGACACATCATTTTGAAAAGTAATTTGGCTACAAACATTAAGAGCCATTAAATGAAGACACATCCTCTGAGACAATAATCCTATTTTGGAGGAGGAAATACTCCTAAAGGGGAAGAAAGCATGAAATATATAAATATATTCATTGCAGCCCTCAGCAAATTAGCAAAACTTTGGAAACCATTTAACTGTCCAACAACAAGGAAGTAGTAATTAGGGTACAACAATTCAATGGACTATTCTGAAGGCATCATTAAAATGGTGACTATGAAAGCCATGTAGCAACATGAAAAATAGTTTGTGAAGAAACAGTAGGTGGGAGGAAAAAAACACTATTCAAAATCTGCTGTATGTATGGTAGGGATCACAAATTTATTAAGTATAATTTGCCTATAAGTAGGCAATACACCAAAATTATGATAAAATGGTATAAAAAGGCAGTACACCAAAATTATAACAATGGTGGTATAGTTGGTAAAAATGCTATCTTTTCCAATTTTTTTAAATATTCTTGCTTTTAAATTTAAAAGAAATGAATTTTATAAGATAATAATAAAAATAGGGATAATTAATATTAAAAATCGTGAAGCCCAGTGATTTCTCTGCTGGGGGGATATAAAAAAACGCACAGGAGAGACAAGATGGGGTTTGGGGTCTACCAACAGTTAGTGAGTCTGAGAGAAGGAAGAACCGGAAATTTCTAAAGTCCAGACATTTAATTTTGATTATATAATAATTTAATATAAGCTAAATATGACCACATATGCAGAAAAAGGCTAACACGGCAGGTCTGAGATCGCTGGCCTGCTGGTGAGGTTGGTCTTTGGCGGGTGTCTGGGAGCCTAGTTTCGGGAAGGTTGTAAAGAGTAACTATTTCTCTATGCCTGGACTGCCTGTGCAAACAGTGCGGTTTATGCCAAAAACCTGCTCTCCTTCTGGGTGTCTGGAATTTTAGTCCACGCTAGGCAGAGGGTGTCTGTGTGATGAGACCGAATAAAAACCTTGGGCATTAAGTCTCTAACAGGCTTTCCTGGGCATAAATGTTGCAGACCTGTCGCTGTATTCTTGTTGCTGAGGGTGAGGGGACAGTGAGCTCTGTGTGGCCCCCCCATGGGAGGGAGAAAGCGTAAGGAAGCCCACTCATGCATTCCTGCAAACTCTGCTGGTCTTCTACCTTATGGGCTGACTGTGTATTCTTCCTATGTAGCTGTGACAAATCTTAGCCTTTAGTGATTCTGAGTTCCATGAGTCCTTCTGGTGGGGCTGGTCTTGAGGACTCCTGACATACCATATTAAAATCACCATTGATGAGTTTTTGTAATCGAGATGCCTAGTGGAAATGTTGCAAATGATGCTGAAGTGACGTTGCCAAAGGGTCACTTCATGGAGCACTGCCCCCGGGATCCTAGTCCTGGCACAGGGAAGAAAGTGTCCCGTTTGCTAATGTTTGAGAAATAATAGATTAAAGAAATAATACATTAAATAGATACTTTCTCAGGAGAACTTCTGAATGTCTTTATTTTAATATGTTAATGTGAAAAGACTCTGGAAGGGAAAAAGAGGGTACAGTCTTTACCAGCTTGAACACAGACCCCACCTTTCCCAGCTTTCCCAGCAACGGCTCCAGAACTGTGTCTGTGCCTCAGAACACCAGTTTGGGAAACACTATAGAAATGTTCAAAAAAGAAATTCTGTCCAGAGGCTGTTTAAAACAATTATTTTATTAATTAACCCTAACTTACTAGAAGCTCTTCAGCAAAATAGCTCTATTCTTCAAAACTATGAAAAAAATGAGAAATGTGTTCCATGGCAATTTCCCTCCTACCGATACGAAAAGAAATGATTTGTTCTCTGTGTCTGAGTAAATCCTCAGATATATTCCTCTTCATTTCCAAATTATTGTCAGAAGGCTCCTTGTTTGAATCACATCTATCACACACCAATCATGGGTAAAGAATAAAATGTAATTTATGCTTCCAAATAATGGCTTTATAGAAAAATAAATCCCCCCAAATTTTGTTAAATAAAAGCATCAATCATCTAATAACCTTTGTCATCTGGAGAAACTCTTCGCAGGTAAGTGGCTCCTCCTGGGGGAGCTGACAAAGAGGCGTGCTACTCATTTCTTCTAGGATGGCGTCAATGCGGAACTCGATCAAATCATTGACCCTGTCGAGCAGCAATTCCAGGTCCTCTTTAGGGAAAAAAAAGGCGGGGGGGAGATTAAGCATTTTTTTTTAATCAACATGATTAAACTTCAGTAGGAAAATCAGGATTAAAGTTGCTCCATAGAGCTGTTTCACACTTGGTTTTCTCACATTGTTCCTTCTTTAACCAGTCTCCTAACTTTCTCAGCCTGGCTAACTCTTGACTTGAGATTTAACTTGAAGTTTGAGCTCAAACGCATCTCCTCCAGGAGGCTTTCTGTGCATCTGCACGTACTGGAGTGCCCTCCCCCTCCTGTACCAGCACCAACCCAACTCCTGAGCACCCCTCCATCTCTGCATACACCAGGTTGTCTACTTGTGTCTTAGCTTCCTCGGGAATATCACCTTTTTCATCCTTGCATCTTCAACACTTAGCCCAGCGCCTATTCCACAGGAGGTATTCAGCAGATATTATTGAAGTCAAATTCCCTCAATTTTTTTTTAACTGTTACTATCACAAGGTATATTTTTTTTAAGTTGTGCCAAAGTAATACTGAACACTAGTTTCATGGACAGGAAGAGTAATTCCAGAAGAAATTAACGATTTACATCAAAAGTAGGAATGATAGTTAATGTATCTCCATCTAAGGGGTAAATACATTTTTCAACAGATATCATATGGTAAGTTTTCTTTTTTTCTGATACTACTTGTTATACACATGTTCTATCCTCATGATATATCAAAGATGTAAATACTTCCTTAAATAAGTGCCTTTAATTCCTAAAGAGTAAAGCCCTAAAAGTTTTCAAAAATGTTGAAGCTAATTATCAAAGAGACTACTCAAGATACCAAAGAGTTCTGCCTGGTAAGCTTATTCGCTCCTAAAAGAGAACCAGAACTTTCATCTAAGCATATGCACTCAATTACTATTGAGCACTCTTTACTATTTTTGACTGATCCTTCAAAGCAGCTTCAAGGATATGTGTGATAAGCTGAATAATGGCCCTTCGAGAACGTCCACACCCTAATCCTCTGTGAATATTACCTTACATGGAAAAGGGGACTTGGCAGGTGTGCTTATAAGAGGGAGGTAGAAGGATCAGAGTCAGACAGAAGACAATGTGACCACAGGACACAGAGAAAGAGATATGAAGGTGGTATGCTGCTGGTTTGAAGTTGGAGCAACCATGAGGCAAAGGATGTAGGCAGCCTCTGGCATCTGGAAAGGGCAGAGGAAAGGATCCTCCCTGGAGCCTCCAGAAGGAACTATCCAATGTTGATTTTACCTCCTTAAGATTCATTTTGGACTTTCTCACCGCCATAGCCATCGTATTTTTTTTTAATGGCTTTTTTTTCCATTTGTTTTTATTTTTATTTTAGGGGGGGTTTTTAGGGGAAGGTAATTAGGTTTGTGTATTTATTTATTCTTGGAGGAGGTACTGGGGATTGAACCCAGGACCTCCTGCATGCTAAGCATGCACTCTACCACCCTAGCTATACCCTCCCCCTACAGCCATCTTATGGTAAGCCACTAAGTTTGTGGTGGTTTGTTACAGCTGTAGCTGGAAACCAAAACAACATGTATAGACTGTACAAAATCATGTCAAAGATGTCCCGTGTGTTGTTTTGAAGAGTAGCAAATGCTCTCTTAACTGCATGATACAAATAACCGCCTGTAAATAGAAGTGTCAGCCCACTAATCCAATAAAGAACCCAGTTGTTGCTGGGATTCAACATAGTTTGCCTCCCAAAGAAATCTAATCCTTGTTAGCCCTCAGTTTCTTCATTTAAATAAGAAAAAAAAAAAAAGAAAGAAAGAAAGAAAGAGAGAGAGAGAGAATCAGAGAACTAAGAGTTTCTTGAGAAATGATCTCCTGTCTCCAGCTAACACTAATAAAACATCCCAACTGTTAACACTCCAATTCTAATACTCTCCAGGGAGAATAATACTGAAGTCTGCCTTGGCAGTCAGTTCTAATTTGGTTGTGATGACTCTTATTATGAAGTTTTTATACATTTTACCAATGCTTCCTCTTCCTTTCCTCTTGTTTTATTTTCTGGGGAGATGTATTTTGGAAGGAATATTGGTTTGGAGGCCAGGAAACTGGATTCTAAACTCATTCTTGTTTCTTACAACACCATACAACATCGGAAGCCACTTAGCATCTGTGGGTCAGGGTTTTCCAGCTGTACGTTGGAGGTCTTATTTAAGATTGTTTCTACAACGTTCTCCATTCTTATAAAGCTATGGGTGTCTGATCATGCGTTTTGTATGATTCAACCTTCAAATTATAATGAGCCTGAAACACACCCCATTCATATCCAAAGGCCCCTTCACACTTTGCCTTTGAATCTGTTCCCCAAACCTGTGAAGTAAAACAAAGAGAATGGAAGAGCTCAACCACTAATTCCTCACTCCTCTACCCCACTCAACCCAGCACCCACCAAATATTCTTGAGCACACAGCACCTGGCGAAATAAATGGCTGAACCCTTCTGAGCTCTAAGTTATTTGGAAGGTACAGTGAAAATCTGCTATTAAAACAAGCTCTTGACAATTTAGGCGGTAGACTATGTACTGCTTCAGCAGCCACAAATACGAGACGGCGAGAGAGAGAGAGCGAATAAAAGGAGAGATATGTAGAAGGGAGACTCAGGAAGGGGTGACCCAGAAATGAGGTGATGGAACCAAAGGGGTAGGAAAGAGGTTATGGAGGTAAAGAAATGGAAACCCATTAACTATATAAAACTATTGCAAGTATGAATCCACACATGTATGGGTGTCTAGTATGAACCCAGCTCAGAGGAATACAAAAGTGTAAGAAACAGCTTGATTTTCAAGCCCTTTGCAGTCAGTTTGGGAAGAAAGATGGAACCATGAGAAGAAATCAAAATACAGAGTCTTTAGTCCCAATGAAAAACACCAGGAGATCACAGGAGGAAGTGGCCCCGAGTGGTAAAACAGTCTGAGTGGGCTTCCGGGCAGTAGGACTTACTCTGGGCCTTACACATGGGGAGCATCGGGCCAGGAAGAGACGGTGTGGACACCGTGCAGGAGAGGAGAATGGCGATTTCTAAGTCTTCCTGGAACAACCCCTCCATCACCGTGGTCCAACCTGTGTTCCACCGCCCACCATGGAAGGTCTACAGGTGTTAACAGGCTCTCCTAGGAGGCAGCCAAGGGATTCTGGGGAATGTCACCTTCAAAAGCCCACTTTAGGAGACACTTTAATATGCCACTGGACAATGGCATATTAAAGGCTCTGAAAAGTCCTCCAGAAAAGAAGCCTGTTGACTTTGTTTAAACTGGATTTCCAGGCTTACCTGAGCCTAGACTCTTTCTTTGCAGCATATTTGTACACATTCTGGGAAATCATGTTTTATGGAATACATCACCTTACCTATATTTTAAAGTGTATTCTATCCCTCATTAAGAAAAAATATTTGCTTAACCTTTTCCCATGTGTCCTGTCCAAATCTCCACATCATTCAAATCGGAGTCTCAAAAACACACTAACTTATTAGTATAAAAAGCTGAATGACTCTAAAGTTCCTTTAAAGTCTCATGTCAAACAATAAGTATAATTTTAAGATGTAGCTCATCTCTGGGGATAAAATTAAATAGCGAATGTATATAGTTTCCAGGAAATTAATGACTTCATATATTTGGTAAAATTCCGTAGGGAACAGCTTAAGAATAACACTCCTCGTTTCATTATCTATGTCACAATATCTCTAAGAAATACAGTAGACATTTAAAACTCAGCCTTTCGTACTGAAAAATAATAAGCACTTAAACAGACGTACGGATCTTTGCAAAAGCGTTTTTCAAGTACATCTCAATGTTCAGTGATGTCCAGGTCAGTGCAGCCACGCCGGGCTGGAGGGCTTCATCCACCTTGGCCAAATGAGGGACCATCAATAGCTCCATGATGGGAGGCATTTTTGACTTCACTCTCTGATATTCAGCCAACATCATCTGCAATGAAATGGGGGTTAAGTAATCAATTAATATCTCACTTTTAATATCTATTAATATCTCATTTTTTAATCCAAAAGGATTACTTTTATTTAGGGTTCAGCTGTAGGGCTCCAACAGTAGCCTGGCAAGCAGAATCAGACAAAACAAAAGAAGAATAGAACAGAAGACAAGAAATCTCTTCATAAACATAAATTCCTAATCCATAAAATACCACTGAGGAGAGAAAAAGAACTTAAGAGTAAGAGTTTCTCACCCCCTATCCAGCCCAAAAGGGGAGAAAAGTTCTGAGGTCAAGTGACTTTTCCAAACCAGGTTAAGTCATGTTACCAGGGCCTTGGCCTGTGCATCACTCAGTTCATTCATTCAACTTTGCACACTGTCACCACGGGCTCCCTGCTCCACTGAGCACTTCCTGTGGATCAGATTCAGTACCCAAAGTGTGTGGGTGAGCAGAGGTCTGCTCAGCCCATTGCTGGGATCACAGGCCAAGTCTTGATGCAAGACCCAAAGCACAAAGGGAGAGAGTCAGGAAACCAGTGTTGATGTCAACAAATACCATGGCTTTAAGTATCATCCATAGGCCGAGGACGGTGAAACTTACATCACCAGCCCGGATCTCACTTCTGAAGTCAAGATTCATATGCGGCAACAGCCCACTCAATGTCTCCACTTGAATATCTAACAGACATTTCAAACTTAACATGTTCAAAACTGAAAGTTTGTTCTTACCCCAAAACCTTCTCTGCCAACAGCATTCTCCATCTCAAATGATGGTAAGTCCATCCTTTTAGTTCTCAGGCCAATTCTCAAAGTCATCCTTGACTTTTCTCTTTCTCTCATACTCACATGCAATCCTTCAGAATATCTTGTTTGTTCCATATTTTTTAAAAATCCTGTATCTGCCCTGCTTACCATATCCACTGCTACCACCATCACTGAGTCTCATTGAGACTACTGTAATGGTCTACCGCTGTCTCCCTGCTTCCACTCACACCCCCTAAATACAGCCTATGCTCAATCTAGCAGCAAGAGTGATTCTTTCAAACGTTAAGTCAGATCATGTCACTCCTTTGCTTACATGGCTACATGACTTCCCATTTCCTTTGGGGCTACAAATTCTCATGTTGGTCTACAAAGACCAACCCAGTCTGTCCTCACTACTTCTCTAGTCTCATCTCCAATCACTCTTCTCCTTTCTTACTTACTCCTGCCCTACTCCTGTTTTCCATGCAGGTCCTTAGGGCCTTTGTGTCTCCTTCAAATATTTACTCAAATGCCACCTTCTCAATTAGGCCTGTCCTGACCATCTATTTAAGATTGTAAAGCATCACCAAAAACAACCGACACACTCTATCCTCTTTGCCCTGCTCCATTTTTTTCTATAGGATCTATCACTTTCTAATAGACTATATAATTTACCTATACGTTCATTGCTTATTTTCTGTCTTACCCAATGAGAATACAAGTTCTATAAGGACAAGAACTTGGCCTGCTTTGTTCAATGTGCCTGAAACAGTAACTGACACATAGAAGATGATCAATCGATATTCTCTAACTAATTAATTAGTTGTTATTAGAAGGAGCATTTGTGATTAGCAAATCATGGTTCTCCATTAAAATTTTCCTGTTGCACGATGTTGAACTGTGTCAGTATTTTGTTCATATATTACGATTTTTAAATAAGACTATTAGTATTTCTAGCCTACCTTTTATGGTAATGTGAATATTAATAATAATTAATTATAAGAAAACAACTTTAATGTACTTCTTAAATACAATTGCTTTTTTTTTTAATTGCAGTATAGTCAGTTTACAATGTTGTGTCAATTTCTGGTGTACAGCACAATGTTTCAGTCATACATGAATATACATATACTCATTTTCATATTCTTTTTTACCATAAGCTACTACAAGATATCGAATATAGTTCCCTGTGCTATACTGTATAAACTTGTTTATCTGTTTTATATATACCAGTTAGTATCTGCAAATCTCAAATTCCCAATACAATTGTTTTTAAACTCATATATTTGTAATGCGCGTGCTGGTGTTACTTTGTTGTTTTATCAATGTTTCCCAAAGTAATTTCCCTGAAATGCTTGCCCCAAGAAATTCTGTAAGAAAAATTGTCCCTGGATGGTAAGTTTGGAAAACACGGTGCACAATATCTCCCTTAGTGGACAGTCACAATTAATATTTCGGCTTCTAAAAAAGCTGCAAGAAGGAAGTAAGGAGCCCAATGGATTTCGTGAATTTTGTTAAACTCAGAAAGAGTTTCCAAAATGGACCACATAATCCTTTCTTCATTTGACATGTTTCCACCATTTCTGTAATATCCTTTCAATTTCCATGAAAAACCTAAATTTGATAGTTCTATCAGCAGCTACTTATTTATTGCCTGAACTGTTTATCCTCGGCTTACCTTTTCTTCAATGTTCATCACTTCTTCTATCTGGGAAGCAATTCTTACAATCAGCCTCTAGCAGCCCTTCTGCTTCCAACCTTAATCCTTTAACCCCAGGAGGTATTATTCATCCATTTTATGAATGAAAAACTGAGGCTTATAAGGGTAAAGTAATTTGCCCAAAGATAATGCTTTGAATCCAGATCAGCTTTAGAATCTGTATTCCTAACAACTAGTCCATGCTGACTCATCTCTTTCTAGTTTGAACTGCCTTCCAAGGACTAGATGAAGAAAACAGACTCTCAGCTACTTCAGCATATCTATGGAAGCCTGAAAACTCTGCTAAATATTCAGCACAATGACTCAACAACACCTGAGACAATCCCCCAAACATGCCAATAGATCTGCTCTTACCAGCTACTCATGTTGGGTGGGAACCTTCTACACTTTCATCTTCAGGTTACAATAAATGCCAGCCAGATGATAATTCACTTGCTAGAGTCGACATTTACAACTGTAGTGGTTTTAAAACAGCTTTTCAACCCTCGTCCCTTCCTGAGGTGGGGTATATGTCTCCTCTCCATGAATCTGGGTGGGCTACGGAGCCCAACAGAGAGCAACAGAAGTGATGCTATGAGACATATGAGAATGTCCAAAAGGTCATGTGGCTTCCTCCTTGTTTACTATAATGCCCACTATTGTAAACCTGAATTGACTTATAAGAAATTCTACTGCCTTGAAGCCTCCATCCTGGAAGGCCACACATAGATCCTCCAGTCCTTCATCCCATCTGAGCAAAAATTCCAGCAATTCCCACTGAAGAACCAGAGAATAAGTCCGTCTTGGACCTCCCAGAATGAACATCTGCCAATCGAACTAAACAACCCTGTTCAGTGCCACATAAAGCGGAAGAATCACCTAGTCAAGCCTTGTGCAAACTCTTTACTCACAGAATCATGAGATACAATGAAGTGGTTGTTTTAACCCATCACATTTGGGGGCTGTTACATGAAACAGCAACAGAAACAGCAATACTCTGGACAAAATTATCATTAGTAATTATATTTCTTAGTAAAAATAACCATTTTATTCACAAATATGTAGCCTAAGTTATTTTTCTAACATGCAAGAAAAATCTAAAAGGCAATTCCAACATGCTGACTAGTATTTGATGAGCTTACATTTGAGGAATGTCTGTCCATTGCCAACATTAACTTTTTAACATAACATGGAGTGGGAAAACAGTGGACTACAAGTTTGAGTTCTGGTCCTACTTCTGCCATTTACTAGCTAGGAGATCATGGCTAAGTCATTTAATTTCTCTGAGCCACAGTTTTGTCATCTACAAAACAATATAATAGTATTCTATCCCAATTATCCAACAAGGCTGTGGAAGATATCAAATGGAGTATGACTATGAAAATGGTTAAAAATGTAAAGCATTATGCAAATTCATGGCCTTATTGGCCTTATCCCATGATATTGACCACTATAAAATTCTACCAATGGTTTCCATGTTGACAAATATCATGGCTTGCTCTCTGACCTCACCATGAGTGTCCTCTGGGCAACATTTGTCGCTGGTGACCAGTCCCTCCCTGATGAGGCTTTTCTCATTCTTGGCTTCCTTGACTCTTGGTTTCCACCTACCTCAAAGGCCAATCCTTAATTTTATTTGTACATCTGTCCTTTTCTATCAGGCCTTTAACACTGGAGAAACCCAGGGTTGAATGTAGACTCTCTACTCTTTAGATCCTCTTCCTTGGAAATCTTGTGCAGGACAATGACTTTAAATAGCAACTATATTCTGATAACTCTCAAAAGTATGCCTTCGACTTTGACTTCTCTAGTCAACTCCAGACTTACACATCCATCTGCATGGATAACACCTCCACCTCAATCCCTAAAGATCATCTTATACTTAAGAAGGGAACTATTGATTCCCTTCTGCCCCCCAAAATAAGCTATTTCCAGTCTTTGCCATCTCCATGAGTGGAACTTCCATGCAGGGCCACTGCATGTTATTGAGCACGTGTGTAGAATCCAACCAACACAGTAATACTTATTAGTCCCACTTTGAGTAAATCCATCTAGTTGCTCACACCAAAAGCAGAGGAATCATCCTTGAGTTCTTTCATAACCTGCCAGTTGATGTAATTCTCTAATTCATTGATATACTTCTCAACTGTCATCCTAGTTCAAGCCACCGTCATCTCCACCCTGAACCAGTGCAACAGCCCACCAATTTGGTTTCATGTTGACACTCTTGTCCCCTTAAAATCTATTCTCCACCCAGCGGCAAGAATAATTCTTATTATAAAAGACATCTTGCCTTTTCCTCCTCCTCCTGGCTTCCTGGTGCACTCAAACATATAGCATTGGTTTACAAGATCTATAATGACCTGGATCTTGCCAACTCTACAGTCCCATCCTAGCCTCAGTCACTTCACCATAGTCATCCTGGGCACTTTCTATTCCTCAACGGTGACACATCACGAGATTTTTTTTTTAATGCAAACTGGGGCTAGCCAGGAAGGGGAAAAAAAATAAAAGTACTATACCTTCACGTTACTGAAGTTCTTTTTGTATATATCTCGTTTCTGGAAAAGGGCAGCTGCAAATGGTGAAACTTCCAGGCCCATCTGTGACATGCACTCTGTTTCTCTAAATAAGGTTAAAATCTGAGGATCAAAGTTTACAAACAATTTCCCTGTGCCTGGAGCCTTCACCAATAAAGACGCCTCAAGTCCTACGTGAATTTCTTCAGTCTGTGAGAAGAGATCAATATTGTTACTATTAGAAGGTTCAGTGCATATGGGTATATAGCTCTGCCACTTCTGGGAATGAAGTTCATTAAGTGTTCTTCCATGGATTTGAGTTTCTCAAACTAAAGACAGTGGGGTCCCTCACTCTTCTCCTAATTTCAATCTCAGAAAAGAGACTTCCAGTTCTTGGTGGTGATACACAGTCAGTTCAACAAAATCCTTGGGTTATGAATCTCTGACACCTTGTAAGTGGATACTGCCATACTGGTGACTTTGCAAAAGCCATTTTATTCCCTGATACCTTCATGCCTACTCAGTTATTTTTCCTAATAAAAGTTTCATGAAACCTACTAAACTCAAGTTTTCAGTTATCTAGAAAATCAATGAAAACCACTATGGAGACATCACCATTAATGATTCAGACACCAAAAGTTGACCCAGGAAAATGAGATACCATTTTAGAGGCCTTATAAGGCTGAATTTTTATCCTCCAAAATACTTCCTGCCAATCTACAGAGAAACGCAAGTGTTGGCAGGGTATGAAATATAATTTGAGTAATGTAGTATGGCCAAATAAAATTTAAGACTTTGTTTAACAGGCATACTAGTGTTTATGGACACATTAAGGAACTTAATGGAGAAAAAAAGAAATCTTAATCAACCAGGTAAAGGAATCAATAAACAGGATCTTCTCCCTTAGGAGTTTGTAAATTAAATAAAGATGAGTCACATGACTTGATCTTTTGTTCAAATTTAATTATTATCTTTCTTCATGTACATATTATACTCTCTGATTACTCACCTAGAGCCAAACCCTGTCTTATAAAATATCCACAAACTCAAATCTCTATGGAATTAAAACTGTCAAATGTTAGCAGGGGGCTTCCCATGGACTTGACAATGGGAACATCTTTTAAATGTAGACTCACTTGCTGAAGCCATGCCCTGTGGTACAGAACCTCGAACTCCAGGAGGACCTTGGCCACCCTGTTGTAGCTGCGAATCACAGGTTTGGCTTCAGCCGTCTGGAGCACGGTTGGGTGCTGCTGGAAAAGCTGCATTGGTTGCTGAATCCTGTGGAAGAGCTGACGGGCCCACAAAATCTTCCCAGCAATGGGAGGCTGGTCTCGAGCCAAAGGAGGATCACATCTCTGCTTTGTATACAGCTTCGAGATCATATCAATGTCAGCCCCATAGTTTTCAAGGATACGCCGGTATTTGTCATCAATGCCAAGATCAGGTATATTCAATCTGATTTTTTTTTAAAGTGAAAGGCTTGAATTAATGGGATGATATCCAGAAATCTTGTTTATTAAAAATTTGTTTTAAAACGCATGCTGATGGAAGAGAATGAAATATTTATCTGGCCTACTAAAAAAATCAAAATGGAGTCAATCCATCAATCATATCGCAGCAGAGTGTTTTTTTTAAAAAATAGTATCAATCCTTAAAATATAGTTAAAACTATTGGTAAAAGTTTTTTCAAATTACCTAAACATTAAATAATATTATGACAGGCAGTCACACGGTACTTCAAAGCTGAGAGGAAATATACTCTTAATCCTCTGAAGAACTTAAAAACCTTGACCTTGTTATTCAGATTGTCAAGAGAGGATTATCGTTCCATTAAAATATGAAATAATAACATAATGACATAAACTAAACTATGTTTATATTACCCACAATTTTAGAAAACAGAATTTAGAAAAATCTTACAAATTTTTACCTTTCAAATTTCTTTAGCATACTTAGAGCTTGATTGGTGTTTTGAATCTTTTCAAACGTAACATCCATGAACTTCTGCAACTTATTCTAAAATAGGATAAAGTCTGATTATGCACAAAGAATTAGCATTGTGAAAAATCCTATTTAGCTATAAGATAAAAGAGCTCCCCGTTCTCTACAAACACAGACAACATAGGACAAAATATAACATAAAATGTGATACTCATCTAAGCTTAAAGAAAGATAAATGTCCAGAAACTGGAACAAAGAGGAACTTGTAAGTCAGAGCGGTCATGGGGGTTGGCACTTGTCTAGGGGCGCTGGACCAGATATTTCTGCAAACAGCACATCCTAGGATCAAGAAATCTTCCTGCACTAAAGAACATTACAGTGAGCCTACCTAAATAAACACTCAGCTTTCAGAGAAAAATCTTTGGTTATAAACTAGGCAGAGCTAGAGCATTTATTCTATTCCTTCCCTCTAACTTCAGACACAGTAAGTCTTTATTGAGCCCTAACTCTTAGACCTGGTTGGTTTTCCTTGCTTTTCTAACCTATGGTTTCGCAAAGGCTGACAATGAGTTCCTCATGAACACCCAAGACCTCAAATTAGTCTTCTTTTCTCTCTGGACCATAGGTTCATTCTTAGAGTCTTTCGGAGTCTGTAGTGGAATCTTCTAGGTCTCTTAGTTCTGGGCTCTCAGGTCCTACTCAGTTTTCCCTTAACTCAGCTTGTCATCTCAGCAGCTGGTCCTTACTAAATAGTGCCTTACTTTGCCTGCTGGAGACAGCATGCTTCTAGACTTTCAACAGCCCACCTGGTCCCAATGCCCTGCCTCTCTTTGGTCTATCAGTACCAGCATGAGCCCTAAATCTGGACAGGATCCTAGGCTCTGATCCCCTTGACAGTGGATCCCTGGACACAACCCTGATCCAAATCACTCATGTACCTGTCCCGCCAACACACACACTGTCTGGTCTTACATCTTGGAGATGCCACGGTTACTAGTCCTCTCCATTCCATCTCCAAGACTCATCACCCCCACTCACTACATTCAGAGTCATGGGAAAGCCAGTATTTTCACCCAGTTTTATAGGGACAAGGGCTGAATTCATGCAAATAGGTGGGTTATTTAAAGGAGAGAGTATAAAAAGGTAAGTTAAGAGACAGTAGATGGAGAAAGGGACGAAGAAGTCAGAGGAAAACTGGTCAGCAAACCAAAGAGAGAAGTTGACCATTTTTGAAATGGAAGACAAGATGAATAACAGTGTTAGATTTCTAAAAATTAGTTTTTAGGAACTAATATCTATGACTAATGCTTTAAAACCAGGCTGTAAAACATTTATAAAATTTTATTCTCAGTATTATAAACAGTGGGCACCACCTTGAAAAAGCCTCCTCCGTCCTCTCATTCCCCCTCCATTTACTTGGAAAACATAAACAGGGTTCTAGCACAGGCGAGGCTCCTCTCTGAAGCTCTTCCCAACCCCAGTCAAGCAAAAGTACACAACTCACTCCACACCCCGTCTTACGGGCTGTAGCAAGTCTCAGTCTGTGTGATTTTTTGCAGGTCTGTCCTCCCTATAAATTTCCTTCTTTCTTTGGAATATGTCTTTTTACCTTTGAATCCTCACTTCCTAATAGCATATCAGAATATTATACTTTAATAATTAGTCATTTTAGCCACTATTTATCCTTTTTTAATGATACATTCATTACACTGTTCTAACATCTATGTACTTATATTTCAATCATAGCCCATGTCTGATATGAGCTTTGAGGACAAATCAATGATTGATTGATTGATTGACTGATTATGATTTATTTCTGTATTCATAACCTACAGCATAGAAGCCCAATACATAATTAATGTACAGTAAATGCACATTTAATTGCAATAAATCTCGTTCTAGAGAGGATGGGGCTTGAACACCAAGAGGGGTCCAGGTGCTGAGTGGGTCCTGGTACCACTGTCTCAAGGCCAGCTGTAGCCCAGGCTTTCGGATTGGCCAAACATCACTGACCATTAGCTTGAGCTACCCCTGGTCATAATCATTGCTCTAAAGCAAGAAGCAAGCAGAAGCAAATTTCTATATTGTAATAACACTGTGTTTCAACAGAAGATAAAAGTTAATTCTCTAAGATCTAAGATGAAACACTTGCAGAAGTCTGTGATTACAGATTGTTATCCAAAGCTATCCTTATGACCTTTTAATCTATGAAAAAGAGCCTTCAATTATTAATCCAAAATCACAAAATGCAGGCTGAGCTTGCTATCGGTCACCTCCACAATGAAGACGCTTCTCCCTTCTGAATGGGTAATGACTAGCAGTATTGCACAGAATGGAAAAAATAAACACCAGACTGTCAACAGGAACTGTATTATACAACCTACATGAAGGTCATTAGTCTGCTTGCAAAACTCTTCATAATCCTGCTCGAAATCCATTTTCCGCTGGTCTAAGAAATTATATTCCTTTTTCTTTATAGTGGCAACAATACCCTGAAATGTTATGAAAGAAATAAGACAATACTTCAGTCTTCTTGCATTACTTAAGTAAATATGGCCTTTAAATATAGAACCTGTACAGTCATGCCCAAAAATCCAAAGCATTAAAGGAGCCTTTTTTTCTTTAATTATTCTCATTGCTTCATGCATATTAGGAGCATTACTCTATTACCTGGTGCATTCAAAGAAATCATTAAATCATTTGGAAAGCATTTTTCTGAGGCTTTATGTATTTTTGAAGAAAAATATAAAATAGAAACTACATCTGAACAGCAGGAAAGATGTTTTGTCTAAAAAATTCTTACTAATTACATCTGAAATTTAAAAAAAAAAAAAGAAGCCCAAAGTAGAATTTACTAAAATACTTTTCATTGAAAAGTTTAAGTCTTCTCAGGAAGTAAATGAGGCTTTTACAGAACACAAACAATTAGGAAGAAAACAGTTATGTTATAATAGCTACAGATGAAAAACTATCTTCCAAGCCTCAAATGTCTTAAATAAAATATCAAACCACAATCTACCATTTAAAGAATCTCTAGAATTAATTGCTTCCTCCTGCCCTGCAAAGCCACAGTCTGTGACTATAACAGTACAGATTGGGTAACGCATCTTCTTGAAAATACTATTATCTGAAGTTTTGTTTGCTCTGAATAATGAGCTATGATGCTCTGTGATCATTCTTCACCAGGTCCTAAGCCTTTCTCAAACCTGGGTGCCCACACTGTTGACACAGGCATTTAATTTTTATGAAGAATGTTGGGCCTCCTTCCACTAACTCCTCTTCAAAGTCATTTCCATTTAAACATCAGTTCAAATCCCTCAATAGACGAAAGTGTCTAAGATGCATAACTTCTTGAATCAAGCTGACTATTTAAAACAGCCTCCTCTTTCATGCTGTATAACCACAAAGTTAGGTCTATTTCTACATTTCAAAGTGGCATTTTAAAAGATGTGGAGCCCTTGGAAAATTCTGCTCTATAATGGAATTTAATGGTCGTTTAAGAGCATTAAGTTAAGTAAATAAACTGATTAACCATGACCTTTAAACCAACTGATCAAACTCAATCTATTGAACCATTTACCTGACAAATTTATTGCACACCTATCATATGCCAGTAAATTCTGGAGATACAGGAATGAATGGAACAAAGAAACTTTATTCTGGAACTTACATCCTCGGCTGGGGAGAAGGGATCAGAATCTACAGAAGTCACAAGTAAATGGGCAGGATAATTTCAGACATAAGTGATAACATAAGTAACATGACATAGAGGGATGGAGGTGAAACAGAGATTCAGGAAAACATAACTGAGAAGGTCATTTAAATCAAGATCTGGAGGCCACAGAGGAAACAACCAGGTGATGGTCCAGAGGCAGAACTTTCCAGATAAAAAGCCCCAAGGTGGATTCAGGTGGCCTGTTCTGTACCTGGAGAACATGGAATGAGGAGAGGAGGAGCAGGTGAGGAGGCTGGAGCAGGGGATGGGGCCCTGGCAGCCACACAAGGGTCCTAAGTTTCATATCCATGGTCACCATTTTGGGCTTTTTACATTGGTTCAAATACAAGAAAATCTCACCTTACACTTTCATGCACCATCTGCATTTTATCTCACTACTTTCTGGTACATCCATTTTAATCAGTATTTCACTTTAGATTTGGAAAGCAATTTTTCTTCCCAGTATTTTTATCAGGTTAGAACAGTCTTTATCTGCATTTAGATGTACAGTTCAATTTCTCCCTCAAAAATAAACTTTGAAATATACTCCAAAGTTATTTTTTCATTAAAAAAAATAAGTAATTAGATTCCATACTGAAAAATAAATGGACATATTCCATCTTTGTCTTGCAAAACTGTCAGTTTCAAAGTATTGTTAACCCACATTGCAGATTACACACAGCTCACCTAAAATATTTTCTGCTATATAAAAAAGGTTTTTTCTTTTTCTCTCTCCAAACCTGATATACTCAGGAAAGGAAAAGGATTTCTTATATTGACTTAAACTGTTAGAGTAGGAAAAAAAATTAATGTGTGACAGTAAATTATATAGTCCTTTTCAAATTCAAGTATAAAAAAAATTTAAGTTTTAGTGTCACTGTTCCCAAACAAGAAAAAACTGATTATACCCACATTAAGAGTTTAAACCACATCTTGTTTATAAATTGTTTTTCAAAAATCTTCAAAACATTATTAGATCATTGTACCCTCTTTAAAATACAGTATTAGTTATGCACATACCTTTACAAGATAAAGCTGTCAAAAATCAAAATAATTAGGAATGGCAAAGCTAAAATAAAATTCAGTCACTATTATATTTTTAACATGGGTCCATATAAAACGCTTAAATGCAAAGATAGTCAGATACTACTCAGAACTCAGTGTCAACTAGAGCCTGACACAGTTTATGCTTGATTAAATAATTCTTGCATGAATAAATAAAATAATATGTTATATTGAAACATTTTTCTTGTGCTACTAATGAAAATGCTTTAACTAATGATGATTAATTTTAGACTATTGGAAAGTCATTCTCTTAATCACATACCTGAAAAGAATATATTAGCACCATTACACAATTCTCAAATGAATTTAACTTCTTTATTGTTTAAGGGCCATGAGCTTATCTTTTACATTAGAGACTGATTGCTGGAAGCATTATAGCTATAGCTATTTGCATAAAATATTAAAGGTTTATTTGTGGAAAAGGGTAGCAAATTTAGTTTTGAGGTACAGTACCTGATATTTAGTCACCATATCTTCTAGGCCTTCAATTCTAGAATCTTGCAGAACTGAATACGTCTTGAAGGTTGTAAAGATGTCCATTATCTTGGCAAGACGTCTATGGAAAGTTTCAAATTTTCCAAAAATATACATCTCACTAAATTCAAATTGTTTTTCATTTGGATCTTGTTTAAGCTTTTGTTTTGTCTTGTGAAAGCAGTGCTGGTATTCCTTAAAGTAAAGACCAAAATATAAGAATGGGAACATAACAAAGATATCAACCTTATTCTCTAATGTGAAGGTGACGGCAAATTTAGGGTGGAATTGTGAATCCCTTCAGTTTCATGCCTTTGTCACTACTCATTCATCAGCATGGGACAGCATCTCTTCCCAGCCTCCAACCTGGCAAGCTCCGAATTGCTCATGATGCAATTCAAGGATGCAGCCTTTCCACCTGCGTCTCGGTATAAGCCGAACTGTCTATTTCCCTGTGCGTCTATGAGAAGCTTAAGGACAACCACCTCATCCTTGTACCTCTAGTATTTCGTGTGGCGTCAGGACACAGTAGGCCCCCAAAAAGGGTAGAGTAAGTGATTAAATTTGGGGGCAGATTTATTAACATTCAATTTTTCTTAACAGTAAAGAACTGCTGCTCTTTTTAGCAACAACCAACACGATCAGCTATATGATTTAAGACGCAGTGGTGAAAACAATATGAAACTAATACAACATTATCCAAAGACATCATTAAGCTGGCCGTTACCTGCTTAAGTTTAATTGCAGACAATATTTTCTCCACAACGACGTCCTGTGGCTGGCTCCAGATCGAAGCAGTTCCATTGTTAGTGATATACGCTTTACATGCGGCTATCATCTGATTGGTCACCTGGAATTTCCCAAACAAATGATGTCAAGTACGTTAAGCAGCCATCGATCATAAATTGGGCTAGAGGGTCCTGACCTCTTCCACCTCTCAGAGTGAACCATCTGTGAACCTGAACTTTGGATTTACTTTTGTCCACCACATCTATAATTAAGCAGTAGCCCATTTTTTCCAGCTTTATTGAAGTATAATTGACACAATGTGTGTATCTTTAAGATGTACAGCACGATGCTTGGTATACACACACGAGGTGAAATGATTAGCACAACCGAGTGCTAACGCGTCCATCACCTCGCATGATTACCATTTTGTGTGAGTGTGTGGGGAAAACCTTAAGATCCGTTCTCTTATCTCTTTCAGGGATATAGTGCAGTATTAACCACAGTCACCATGCAGAAAACTAGATCCCTAGAACTTAGTCATCTTACAACTGAAAGTTTGTAGCCCTTGACAACATCTCCCCATTTCTCAACACTCCTCAGCCTCTGGTAACCACCCTTCTACCCCTGCCTCTATTTGTTCAATTTTTTTTTAATTCTACACGTATAGCATCAAAATCATTTGTAAAATCACAGAGTTAGAAGCACTATGGAAAATCAATCATTCAGATGAATGTGTTTATGCATAATGAATGTCTTAACCAACCAAGAGAGGGGACTCCCTTCTCTACCTAAAAGCTGTTGAGAGCCTCCCCGGTCTCCTTCAGCCTGCTCTCACATCCAACTCAACAGTTTCCAAGTGCCATGAACTACCCAGATCATTTCATGACACCGTGATCGACAGCAGAAACGTCAAAAGGAGAAGGCAATAGACAAAAGGGTGAAGATAACATATGTGACCCCTAACATTTTATTTATGCCTTCAAACTTTAAAAAAAAATCTTCGGAATTTTTTTGGTCATTTTGTTTGTAAATTAAAAGGAAAATTAGATGCCTGTGCTGTACGTATGGAACGACACAATGTCTGGGACTTGCGGCACAAAGGTTAAGTGAAACAAGATTGGCCACGTGTTGATAGCGAATGAATCTGGGTGATGTGTACATGGGGGTTCAGTATACAGTTCTGTTTCCTTTTGTACCTGCTTCAATTTTTCCATAAAGAAAGGTTTTTGAAAATGAGATAAATAGTGTTTTCACAATTTTCTCCTAAAATAAGACTTGCCAATAACATGCGTGAAACCTGGAATAATAACACAAATTGACTTTTGAGGCTTCTAGTCAGAGAATAACCCTCATGACCCTAACGTAATGTTAAAGTGTGAAAAAGGTGGGAAAGGGTCCAGCGGATTGTCCTCCTTTCTACCTGAATATGAGAGCAAAAGGAAGTTTCCGTCAAGTTCTCCAAGCTAGATGTCCCT
This sequence comes from Camelus bactrianus, assembly GCF_048773025.1. Taxonomy (NCBI): domain Eukaryota; kingdom Metazoa; phylum Chordata; class Mammalia; order Artiodactyla; family Camelidae; genus Camelus; species Camelus bactrianus. Next base: position 11,638,060 of record NC_133541.1, read on the forward strand.
ATTCCCAGGAAGAATCATGCCTCCCACTGCATCAGTGTTTACAACACAAGTCCTGAAGAGCTGAAAATGCCTCTATTTGAAGACAACATTCAAAATTTTCACCTTGGTAATGAAAAAGCCATCTTCTTCTTAGAGACTGTTCAAAATGGGAAAGGCAACGTGCTCACCAATAAACACTTACAAGTTAGGACATGAGGTTTAAACAGCATTATGCTTTTTGGCAGAATCATTATAATTGCTTTATGGATTACTGGAACGTTGCAAGTGGCTTTTATTACCATGATTACTGTTCTAATAACACCAAGTAAACAACTGTGGCATCAAATAAATTTGGATCTGTGGCACATAAAATATGAAACTGAAGATAGCCAGTTAAATAGCTTTTCTTAATTAAAATTTACCCAGTAGGAATAAATAATGTGCTAAATAACACAGGGAAAGAAATTCCAAAAAAAAATCTTTTTTTCATTTTTATTATATAAATAATACAATATTTATTATAATAATTACTTTGGGAAATAGTGTTTGTTTCATGATTTGCTAGAATCAGCCTCCTATATACACTTACTTTTGGCTCTTTTGAGAGATTCAGCTTTTTTAAAAATTGTGGGGTACATAGACATTGGACTGTGCCAATTTGGTAATTTCTAACTGTCAAAAAATTAACCATTAGCAAAGAAATATAATGTTATGCACTTACCTTTACAAACAGAGACGTGATCTTCTCAGAGGTGTTATAGTAATGAGAGATACTGTAGATCATTTTAATTGCATTTATAAGTGTAGGAATAGCATCAGTCATGGATATCTGGAAGACAGCACAGAAGTTTTCAGGAAAATAGGTATCAAATTCAGCAAAATTCTGATAGGCTGATCATTCCATCTGCATTAGGATAAAGTTTAGGCAAAAGATTTTTATTTAAATTTTAAAATATTATCTAACATTTTACATAAATATAATATATTTAGAGGTAATTTTATTTTTACCCTTTAGTCATAGACAAGTAAGCTTTGTTTCAATGCAAGAAACACTAACTTTCTATTAATAGCAAGGAGGCTGTGTTAACAGTAATAAATAAAAACGGGCACTCCCTAGAGTTACATGATTGAAAAAAAAAAAAAAAAACAGCTGATGACTCTTTCCACAGTTGTTTGAGTTTAGTCCAGAATGTCAATTGCAATATTTAATGGAAAATGGACTGTGCAATAAATGTTTTTAAAATATAACGTTGCGTATCCATCTTAGATAGATAAATAGATGATAGATTGATAGATACATAAATACATAGAAATAGATGTGTGTGCACACACACACACACACACATAAACTCTCTTGAGAATGAACAGATGTTTCTAAGATTTTCCCAACAGACTATAATATTTACAAACCAAAAACTCCACACTCAAGTCAGCTAGTGTAAAAGGGTCATCAGTAGACCAAGGGGATAGAAATCTCTAACTCACAGGGTCACTACTGTACAAGGGGTCGCAGCACTTCTCAAGCGTGTACAAATATTTGACGTTGTCCTTTGCTTCATTAGCTGCATCAGTAATTCGAATATCCATCTCCCGCCAAGTCTAAGCACAAGACAGCAAAGCAATGTTAATGCAATTATTGATACAGAAACATTCAATACAACAGCTGCTAAACGTCATCACAAGCCCTGGGGGTCAGACTCTCAGTCTGTCCTGTCCATCTCACATGAAACTGAATCCAGAGTGGTGAAGGGCATGACCACACTGAAGAGCAATGTTTTAATTTTGGCTAAATTTTTGACCGTATCTCTTCCAGGTCATCTCTTATGAAATCTATTGAATTGCTAAGACAGAGCATCAAGAGGCAACTCCTCCATTTAAACCTGTACCTCCTCTCCTCCACTGGCTGCTGGATCCAAATGGCACCTCATTCCCGTATTTTCTATAGTAAAGAACTGAAAGAAACCTCTGGGCAGCCAGCAAGGAACTGAATCCTACAACAACCACATGAGCAACTTGGAAGCAGATCCTCCCCAGTCTGACCTTCAGATGAGTCAACACCCTCCCTGCAATCTCAGGAGAGATTCTGAGTCAGATGCTCCCAGCTAAGCTGCACCCAAATCTCTTCCTGGCCCACAGACCTTGAGATAATAAATGTTTGTTGTTTCAGGTTGCTAAGTTTTGGAGTAGTTTGTTACACTGGATAGAGAACAAATACACTAATGTATAACTCAATTGCTTTGCTGTACACATGAAACTAACATTTTAAATCAACTATACTTCAATAAAAAATAAGAATTAAAAAAGGAAATATACTAGTGTTTAAAAAAAATAAGGTAAGTTCATTATTACTACTCCTTGTTGGTCTGAATTCATAATATATATACAGTCATGTCATTATGTTACATCTTAATGACTTGCAATGCCCTCTAATAACATATATACATACTTACACACCAGCCAACGAATACCTTTCATTCAAAGGCTATTTCCATGATGGAGCGCATGCCTAGCATTCACAAGGTCCTGGGTTCAATCCCCAGTACCTTCTCTAAAAATAAATGAACCTTATTACCTCCCCCTCTGCCAAAATGAAATAAATAATATAATTTTTAAAAAACACACCACAAAACTAAATAAATTTTAAAAAGTCTATTTCCATAGCATCCAAAATTATAAAAGGGCAATATTATCCAATCTTAAAGTTTTTTTCATAAAGGCAGAGTAACATTTTTCTGTTCCTAATTACCCTACGGGTTCTGCATAGAGAATTTTCATCCCTACTTCACAAAGCAAAAAGCAACCTTCAGAAGTTTCGACTTGGCGGCAGCAAGCACTGCCAACACAGCCTTCACATCTGGGCTCTTCAATTGATCCAAAAGGTAGTTAAATTTAGATAGTCTTTTTTTCCAGTGCTCCAATTCTGCTCGCGGCCCAAGGTCATCCGCTTCCTTCCGCAGCTGGTTGTTTTCAGCAAGAACCTGTAAAGGCACAGGAGAATCATGAACCAAGGAGCAGGGTTGGAGATACGGAAGTGATACATAAGAAGGACAAAAGGAAATAAGTAAATGATGCTATCTGAACCAGGATATATTTGTATTCATTTGCATGCTTCGCATGACAGGCTTTTACTAACCTAACATGTATCCACTTTTTAAATTTCAACATTCTAACTGAAAACAACCTGTTTAAGGAGCTTTAACGAACTTTTGAAAGGCCTGACCTAAGCAAGTTTCCTTGGCTATTCACTTACAGCCTTGGAGCCCCCATGCCTTCAGTTGGTCAATTTCCACTGTGCTTACTTACTGATGTAATGTCCACTCTCACTTGGGACTTTTCTGAAAATATTTTTTTAAAGGTTAAGTCTTAAGCTTTGTTTTGGAGGACACACTGAAACCGAAAGCTCCTTGTACTTCTGCAGAGATTCTCTCCAAAGTAACTTATACTTTGAGAAAATAATCAGTCAAGGACAGTCTTCTGTTATATAAGAATATAAAGTCATTTATTTTCATCTCCTAGAATTCTTATTATCTCTTCTTAACTAATGCCTATGAATTAAAATTGCATTGACCCTTTCCCCTTTTTAGGGACTTGTGGTAAAATACGGAGACAAATAGGAACAGGATGTGATATACCTTCTTCCACTGGCTGGCTCAGTAATGTGGCATCTGAACTAGTTGGTGTTAAGACAGCTAGTTTCTGGTGCTTGGTTGCTGAAACTTACCTGTTCTGCCTGCTTGATCCATACTCTCATACAGCCTTCTATTCTTTCCAAAGTCTCAGGGTTATTAGCCAGAGTCAGGTAGTCGATCGGTTCCTTTAAGGTTTTCAGTTCCAATATGTCACACTTTTGAAGGTTCACCTAATTAAAATGAAAGTTAAATAAGATGATGCTATTTTAACACATGCACGCACGCATGCACACGCACACACACGCACACACACTTTGGGCTGATTGACAGGCTGAGAAGGATCTTAGGGGATCCTCTAATCTAACCTACCCTGCTCCCTGAGGAAGATGCATGAAGGACCTGACATGCTGCCCGAACCTCCCCAGACCCTGAGCTGCCCGAACCTCCCCAGACCCTGAGCTGCCCGAACCTCCCCAGACCCTGAGCACACAGCTAGAAATGATTGGCTCTGATGTCAAATTTTGGGTCAAAAAATAAAAACAGTAAACTAGAAAGGGAGAGAGAGAGAGAGAGAGATCTAACATCACGGAATTTGGGGATTAATACGGAACTTGGGAAATTGAAGAGTCAACTCACGAAGCCAAAGAAAGTGGGGGGCTTCAAAAGAACTGATTTAAGGGAGGGGTAAGTTCTAATCTATCGCGTTCTTTTTTGAAACTAACCAGAGGAAAAACTCTCATGTCCTTACCTCCCAAATCCTTATAGTCAGCAAGTGCAATGGCAGAAACACAGATTCATTTCCAGAATGAAGGGAAGAGAGGCGTAGGAAAGGATATGCATTGGATTTTGATGTGACAAAGAAACCTAGTATATTTTTAAACACACACAACCCACAAGGACTTCGACATTCGATAAGAACATTTTCCTTCTGGTACAGGTGCACCTGGCCCTGTGAATCTCTAAATTCAGATCTCAGGCCCTCCTCCACACTGGACCTTTTTTTAATACCTCTACCACAGTATGAAGTGGAACCACATGAAAGCACTGCTTTTTTCAGTCAAATAACTATTTAAGTTGGTTCAACCTGCATTTAGTATGGCCTGCATGATCGCTATATATATATATATATGTATGTATGTATGTGTGTGTGTGTGTGTGTGTATAGATATATATATATATATATATGTATGTATCTCAGAGGTTAGCTAGAATCATTCTGCCCCTTTCTGGATAAAATTCACTCAACTTCCCCATTCTACATCCTTTAGAAAGCATAGTACCTTCCTCCCTCCCAATATCCCAACAGGTCCCAAAAGCTCTCAGTATTCCCTGGAGAGCAATGAGTGTTACATCATCATTGGTCTCATGGAATCCACCCTTTCTCTCCCACTCATGCCTGATCTAGGTGGTCATCTATCATGGTTTTGCACCCACCATCCTCTACCCCAAGCAATCACTAACACAGGCTTACTGTAGACGGCACAAAGTCTATGGAAGCTAAACCCCACAAATGCCAAAGTTATTCTTAAAGGCCCTTTTGGTCACTGGCTGGACCACAGGTCCTGACCCACTCTCTCCAGATGTCAGTTCTTCTCCACCTCTTCAGGATTTCCTTCCCCCTCCCCACCCACCCACCCACGTGCACACACACACACACACACACACACACTGGCTCCAGGTTCCTTTCCCTCCAGGCTGCAGAGCAACACCACAAGCACTTCACACTCTTCTCTTTGCAGCCCAGCCCCTGACATGGCAGAGCAAATCCCTCCATCCCAGCCAACATTTCTACGGAGCCCCAAACTCATTCATCACTCCAAACTATAGGAATTTAAATCTAGTGAGCACCACATGTTGAGGGGCCAATAAAAACGCTCACAGATTTTTTCCAAGATTTGCAAGGCAGTGGAATCAAGACCATCTGAGAGAAGCACGACCCACTTATATGTTGATCTGTTCACTGTCCAATAATTTTTGAAGCAACATCTTTATTCATACCTTCTCCTTCAAACTCTCCTGAGCACCCGACAGGACGTTCACAAAGCCTTCCAGAGAGCCCAGGAACTCCTGGCGAATACTGGCTGCTTCCGGAAGCCCCTCGAGCTCGCCCCAGCCGTGGCTCGTGGCTCTGAGAGCAGGAATGAAGATGTCGGACAGCAAACGTCTCACGCTGTTAAGCAGGCCCCCATCTGCGGTGTCTAACACATTGAAGCTCACCTCCTGGAAAACGATTGGGAGAACATTTACTATAAAAATGATCCTCAACTGCAGCGTAACTCCTGAGTCATTTCTGCATGACGTTCATTAACTATATGTCCTGTGGGCGTAAATGAAGACCAACCGCATGAGAAGCAAAGCAAAGGTTGTTTATTCAGAGCAAGACTCTATTCCTTGCAATAGCAAGGGAGTCGGCCACCATCACCTGCATTTCGGCAGAGACTCAAAGGCAGCGAGAGGAGTGGGAAAGCTTCCTAGTGGAGAAAAGGGAGGCACCGAGGTGCCCTGATGGGAGGCTGTTGGCCTGGGGAAGCTGGAGGCAGGCTAACGAGAAGCAGGGCATCCTATGTGATGGGTTAATGGTGAAGATTTGGCTTTCTCTGGTTGGTCCCAATAAAGTTGTTGAAAGTATGGACAAAAATGAAGGAGGCTGGCAGTCATGAATCAAGTCCTGGGCATTCTGACCAACTGATACAGAGTTATTGTTTCATTTCCCAGCTGGCTTCCTACCTGGCTAACACAGCAGGCTGGCTACCTATGTTGTTTATTGCAGGTAAGGAGGTTGATTTCCTGGGCAGGTTGCTGAAGGTTGTGCATCAAAGTTCTATCTGTAGATGGTCTGACCCTTGTCTGTGTGTATATTCAGTCTTTCAATTCAGTAAATTATTTTGATATTTAGTTAAGACATAAGCTTTATACTATTCTAAATTACAATCATCGAAATAAAAGCATGAAATAAACAGAACACAAGGACGTTTACCAGTTTATTTGCTCCAAGCAGGTAACACACCCATTGAGGGCAGAGAAGACTTGTCCACATGCACTTTATTTTGCAGAAAAAATAAAATTACAGAGTTGACCTTGAGCAACACAGGGGTTATGGCCTCCCACCCTCCGCCCAGTCAGAAAATCCGAGTGTAACTTAAAGTTGGCTATCCATATCTACAGTTCCTTACCTCTGGTCCCGCTTCCTCAGATTCAACCAACCACGAAGCATATAGTACTGCAGTATTTATTATTAAAAAAAAAAAAAAAACCCATGTATAAATGGACCCGTGCAGTTCAAACCTGTGTTGTTCAAGGCTATATCCACTTTAATAGATCTTATTTTAAATGTATGAAATTTACCATTAAGTAAATTACATATGCGGGAATTCTTTTTAAAAGGAAAGACCTCACTGTTTTACAGACACACACAATGCTATATAAAATTGTCAATAAATTGGATATTAAGTCCTTTTAACAGATTTCAAGGAAATGTCCTCTTAGCTGTTTAAGTGCTTGTAACACACTTCTTCGAAAGCAGTTTTAAATATTTAATGAAGAGAATGGTTGTCTCCATAGGGAGGGATTTTTTGGTAGACTGTGTGATTTGGGGTAATTCAGGATGAAGGACTGCTGCTGCCTCTTACCTGGTGGATGTTCTCAGGGGTGATGGCTCTGGAAGGGTTGGTTCGGATGAAGAACACACAAACCCCAGTAAGAGCAACATCTTTTCCCTCGGTCACAAACACCTTAGGTTTTTTCACCTTTCCAGAAATAGGATTGGCTCCTCCTGGAGAGCCGAGTTGTCCTACAAATGCAAAAGAATTTGTTTTACAAACTGTTTACAGTCCATGTGGTCACCTCTTCGAATTAAGTTTCCTTGTTAAACACTGTCATGTTGACTTTTCCATGTGCCCTAGAAACTCCACCACCTGGACAACCTCTAACCTGAGCCCTGAAGGGATCTAAAAAGGTCTGCGTTTTCATGGTGATCATTTTGTGATGTAAAAAGTATCAACTCACCATGTTGTACACCTGAAACTAACATAATATTGCAAGTCAATTGTATGTCAATAAAAAATAAATAAAGAATAATAAATAAAAGGATCTGCTTGATTCCAGATCACAGGTTCATTTCAAAATTATTGTTCTAGGAAAAAACAGGAATGGAAGGAGCAGGAATAAGAGTTTGGTCCAGAGCAGATTCTTGCTAGAGCTACAAAGTCATCATTCATGGGGGCAGTGAGAAAGGGTGAGGGAGGAGACAGGATCTACCAGCATGTGTCGTGTGCCAGGCCCTGTGCTTGGTACCATGTCTGCATTACTCAAACTCCCTACAACCCTGAAGGCAGCTGTGACCCGGCCCCAAGTCACAGCCAACAGAGCCGAGATCAAAAACCAGTTCTTCTTCTTTTTTTTTTTTTTTTTTTTTGTATTATTATTTTTTTGGCAGGGGAAGGCAATTAGGTTTTTTATTTATTTTTAGAGGAGGTACTGGGGATTGAACCCAGGACCTCATGCATGCTAAGCATAAGCTCTACCGCTTGAGCTATACCCTCCCGCCAAAAAGACAGTTCTGACTACAGAACTCCAGCACCTCCACTCCTGCTGTTGTGGTCTTGCTGGTCCTAGAGGCAGGAGAGAATGGAGGCAGGACGGCAGTGATGAGTGATGTGGGCTCTACAGGCAGACACCCCGGACTTCCATCTCATGCTGCACTTCCTAGCCACGTGACCTGAGTGAGTTACTTAATCTTTCTGTGCCTCAGTCCTCTCATCTGAGCCAGGCCCAGAGAATCCAGGTCAGCCAGCTCATGGCAGGTGCCAGTCAAGGAAAAGCTCTGCTGCCATCTCTTACCCCTTGTCTCTGCCCTGCTTCAAGCCCGACACCGTCAGAAACTGGGGTTAACATGATGGGAGCAAGGGGCTGAAGGGTAAGTTGAGGGAGAAAAGGAGAACCATGGGCCCCTCTCCCACCGAAAATGTCGAATTTCCGAGGCCTCTGCTGCCAGCGAGTGGGGGATGCAAGGAAGAGGAAGGACCAAGATTGGAGAAGATTTAACTTTAGATCAACTAGTTTTGACAAATTGTGTATTTTTAGTTCTGAATTGGATGATGTTTGTAACTATAAGCAACCATAGGAACTTTTCCTATCTAAGAGCGTCCAGAAAAGTCATGGGATTGTCGTAATTTCAATCCAAGGTTAGAAAAAAAGCTACTCCTACTGAGAAGGTTTAGAGAAAGAGAAGGAAACAAAAACAAGCTTGCGTGTGTGTTTACACCCCACAAACCCTTCTTATTCGATGTAAGATTTACACCTAAAGGCCAGCTTCCCCCGGTGCACAGTTCATGAGTGAAGGTAACATTCACCTGACCTTATGTTTTGCAATCTGGGATAGAACTGAAAATTTCTGTCTTGTTTTGATTTTTCACTCAAAATGTAATGCCCTTTCTGACCACAAAATATCAAATGGATAATTTGGGGAAAATGCCAGTCACTTTGAGTAAGCATGCATGATTTCCTCCATTTTCAAACAAAAAAGCATGGTCATTCTCTACGCCAAGGGCAATAACTATTTTCCCTTTCTTCAGAAAGGGCATAAAAGGACTGCACATGATATTTTAATATAATCACAACATATCTGTTTATGTCCCTAGTTTGGCTTTAAAATTATATTAATTCACATAAAAGTAGAATGGTATATGCCAGTTGAATCCGCATAAAGATTTGCAAGTTTCCCTTAAATGAAAATGACTAAACTTGTCATTCAATATTATTCATTTGAATCACAGTCAGTAGAAAATAAACATGATGTGATATTTAACTGGAAAATTCCTGTTATGCTTACTGCCAACACTTTCTATGTTAAAAAGAAATAGAGAAGAAACAGCTGCCCAAAAGAAGTTCCAGAACATAACTGCATAGAATGAACGAACACATAAGAAAAGGAAGGCTCAAAACATACATTATTTTATTATCTCCAATTACAGCACAGCCTGAAAAGGAAAACAAAATAGCCCAAATAAAGTTAGACCAATCAGGCTAAATACCCACCATTATCTGCCCTTTGCTTGAGATGAAAACAGAACCCGTTCCACTGGGCCTCACCCACCACACCTTACTACTCCCACCTGCCCCACCTCCCAGGTAGAAGCGGCCAGTTCTCACAGTGCCTTCTGCGTCACGTCATGCGTGGATAAATCCAAGAACACGTGTCTGGGTTACGTCACATTATGTTTGCATACCTGTTTCTGCCACCTCCACATCCTGATAGTAAAACATGAGGTGGCGGAGACCTCCAACAGCAAAAAGCTGGTCAATTCTTTCAATCTGGGGGCACAAAAGGGCCAGGGTGAATTAGAAACCACATTTAAATCAGCACTGATTGTCTTCTTTCTTATTCAGATAGGACTGCCACTCACGCAAACCATGTAGAAGGGGTCATATTTTTTAACACGAAAATCATGAAAGAATAAACATCTTACTTAATTTTAGTAAAGATTCAATTCAAAGAAGTAATTTGATTAATCATAAAAATATTTGCTACATACACACATTTGAAAAGAGATTGTCCCTCCATGTTTGCTAATTTCCTAAAGTGTTCAACTGCTAAAGACAGGTATAAATACAGACGAGTATTTCATTTTCACCCAACTGCAGATCAGAAAGCGAGAACAAACCTTTCAAAATCCAGTCTAACACACTGCAGATAAGTAATATTAAACTGCCATGACGAGAGCATGTATGACTACAGAGAACTCCATCCTAAAGCAACTTGGTCCCACCCATGGGGTTCACTGTACGTGCAGAGGTAACACCTATGACTACGGAGCACTCCATCCTAAAGCAACTTGGTCCCACCCATGGGGTTCACGGTACGTGCAGAGGTCTGCCATCCGGCCTGCTACCAATAGAAGCGATTCTTTAAAACAGTCAATAGCAAAATTCTGAACTCAAATGGGAAGAAAAAATGATAAAACCTACATAGCCGTTGGGATGGCTACTGTCAATAAACCAAAAGACAATAAATGTTGGGAAACTGGAACTCCTGTGCACTGTCAGTGGGAATGTGAAACAGTGCGGCTGCTGGGGGAAACAGTGTGGCAGTTCCTCAAAAAATTAAAAGTAGAATTATTATATGATCCAGCCATTCTGCATCTAGGTATATACCCAAAAAAACTGAAAGCAGGATGGTGAAGAGGTATTTGGGCATCCATGTTCAAAGCAGCACCATTTAGAGTAGCCAAAAGGTGGAAGCAGCCCAGCTATTCACTGATTGATGGATAAATAAATAAAATGTAGGATATACATATGATGAAATATTATTCAGCCTCAAAACATTTTTGACACACTGACACATGTTATAACATTGATGAACATTGAAGACATCTTGAGAAGTGAAATAAGCCAGCCACAAAAAAGCAAATACTGCATAATTACATGTTTATGATGTATCTAAAGTAGCCAAATTGATAGAGACAGAAAGTAGAATGGTGACTGACAGAGGCTGGAGAAAGCGGAGAATGGGGAGTTGTGGTTTAAAGGATACAGTTTCAGTTTTGCAAGATCAAAAGAGTGTTGTAGATTGGTTGCACAATAATGTGAATGTACTTAACATTACTGAACGGTACAATTAAGAAATGACTAAGGTGATAAATTTTACGTGCATTTTATGGCAATTTAAAACAAAAAAATTTTAAAGGATAAAATTTAGCCTGAAAATTTAAGTGTAAAACATAAGATCACCTTCAATTTCTATCATGTTATAGATAAAACCATCATTCATAAATAAAAGCAAGTCACCCTGTTTTCTTTGGTACATTTCCTTGATTATGGATGCCACACAGATGAGTAGAATGTACTCATTAACTTTCAAGCTAAGAATGTGATGAGGGAGGTGCTTCCATCACGGGCGGTATGAAAGCTCCTGCCCCTCTAGGCCCTCAGGCTCACTGAATAGGGCACAGAGTTGGACTTGGGATTCCTATAGTGCAGAACCTTTATTCAGTTATTCCACCTGCGTTATCTCAAACCCAGATGTCTAAACTGGGACGTAGGGTAGAGTTAAGCATTTCACCTCTGGAATGATCTCCCCAAGACTGTACCAGCTATGTGAACTTGTCTCTTTCCATGCCTCCAATTTGGAGGGATAATATTATCTACTTCCTGGTGTTACGAAAATTAAATGGGATAATAGATGAAAATCAGAACAAGACTGACACATGGTAAATATCTAGTAAATGTTAGCTACAAGGAGGAGGAGAAAGAAGAAAAGGACATTTCCTCAACTCCTAATTGACTCACTCTATAGTTCAACTATTTTAGTGTTATCCACCCTTGATTCTTCTACTGACTCCAATTAACTCTCCCCAACTGACACAGCAGGAAGGGACAAGGCCAGCAGAGGCCTGGAGTTGGCTCGGGCAGGCTCAGCCAGCCTCAGCCAGCCTCAGCCAGCCAATTGACACAACTCTTCCCAACTCAGTGCTTAGTGACATCATGTTGGTAGTTTGGAATCAGCCATGTTGGGAATATTACACCACAGACTCAGCAAATGCTCAAACGAGTGCCTCCCTCCACCCTCTTGCCCAAAGCCGATTGTTAAACGTTTACAAGCCTATCACTGAAAAGCACTGTCAACAACGTGGCATCCCTGCCAACAAAAACGGCTTCTTCCTTGCTTCCCTTTCTTTCTTTCTTTTTTAATGCCTAATAAGTTAAAAAAAAAATTTCAGAAAACATTAGAGACCCCCTGGAATGACTTTCTCAGTGCCCAAGAAACTGTATCTTCCCCTGTTTGGTCTTCCCCATCCAAGGTCAAATCACCACCCAAATCACATCCCAGGCTTTTGTTGGGAAATCGTGGCAGAAAATGGAAGTCACGTTCAGGAACAGAAGAAACCAGATTCAGCTGCCAAGTCAAAGTCAAAGCCAGAAAACTACAGCACAATTCAATCTCCTGGGTTAGAACAGGATAAACTGAAAAAAAGATAAATAAGCAGCAAAGAAGAGATTCGGTTCTCAAACCTCAGGTTCCAAAATGGCACCTGAGCCCAGCTCCACTGGGTGTAGAGAGATGCAGACATCGCCATCAGAAAAAGGGAACTCAAATAACAATTTTACGTCCCTCATTCAACATGGAGAGTTGGAGATCCCTCAACTCACTCTGCCACCACCTGTACTAAGTCAGGATGGAGTCCTGTCCATGCCGAAACAGACACCCTCCTCTAAGACCCAGCACAGATCCTGCCACAGGACAGTGTCGTAGACCCTGTGTGCCCTCTACCACCAAGTGAGCGAGAACTCAAATGGACCGCACCTGAGTCCCCTCAAGAAGGGCATCCTCCACTTCAGCTTTGTTCAGGTCCACGCAGGAAGCTACAATCCCAAATACGTAGTCATGTCGACCATCCAAACGAGCCCGCTTGGCTTCCTTCTCCTCCTTCAGTCTTTGCTACGAGAAAGGAATAAACATGCTGTTCTCAAATGGATTCATTTTGTAATCATTTCATACTATTGTTGCTTTTTCAAGTCTTGGGTAGTCAGAAAATAGCTTAATGGTACCAGTTTTTATGTACTATCCTCTATTTTAAGAAATAATGTTATTTCTATTATGAAAGTAAGATGTGCTCAATTGTTTTGAAATTATATAACACAGGGAAGCCAAAAGAAAAATAAAAATCATCTACCAGCCAGACAGTATTACTATTAACATTTTGTTCTAAATCTTTACAGACTTGTTTTTATGCATACAAAAGTATTCAACAAACACCAAAAAAATTTCCATTTTTGTAAACATTCGCTAGACCACCAAAGTAATACATATTCTTCTACATTCTCTCCTATGTTTATTGTTTTGTCTACAGGTTCATATCTGGTCTTGAAATTGATTTCTGAATCCCATTGCTTACTTTTAACCTGTTGACTACTAATTACAATAATAAAGCAATTCAATGTAACCAAGGTTGGCAGTTTGAAGCAAATCAGTCCGTATGCACTCTGCTCACACAATCAACTGCAAACGTATATATACATTTCTATTTATATTTTGCTATAAAATGTTTTCATGCATTTTCCCCTTGGACCCCAGGTCCACATTCCCAGGCCCTGGGAATGCCACCACAGTCCACCTGCCTCCAGGCTGGCATCACGCCAAACCCCCTTCTACACTGTTGGCAGAATGACTGATTTTTTTGATGCACCACAGACAACATCTCTCCTGATTTGAAACTCTTCAGTGACTCTCCATGGACTTTAGATAATGTTTGTACTTTCTAACGAGGCCCGTAAGATATTTTATGATCTGACTTCTTTCTCATTTCCTATTATGCCTTTCTAGTTCTTTTTAGTTCAGCCATCCTGGCTGCCTTGTGGTTACTAGAACTGCCATGCTTTCTTATGTCTCTTGGCCTTTGCATGTGCAGAAATGCCGCTACCCCAGGGAGTGTGGCCAGTTCTCCCTCAGCTCTAGGCTCAAGCCACCTCTTCCTGAAAGTTTTCCTGGATGTATACCCCTCCTCAGCCCTGTGCTAAAGGGGAATCCTCCCTTTTGCTTCTTCTCTGAAGCCACATTAATGCCCCTGCATAAATCTGATGCCCCTGTAGCAACCATAATGCCATCCTGTCATAGTCCCATTTTCTGTTCACATTCTGCCAACTCGGCTGTGAGTTTTTTTGAGGTCACTTGGTAGTGTTTACCTCTATAGTGCTCTACATACTTGGGGTTTAATAGCTGTTTGTTAAGTACAAGATGGGATCCAGAGGGACTACCTTTCCTCTTCCCAGCAGGAGCTACTGGTTAGCATTAAAGATAATGCATTTAATTCAAAAAATGAATTGGAAGTTGAACATCCACCAAGGGTAATATGGTTGAATAATTAAGGCACATCCATATTGTTGAATATTCTGCAGCTGTTACACAAGTTGCAACAGTCTGTATTAAACTAAAAAGAAGTCTGTGATGTACTATAAAGGGAAAAATACCAAAAAAAATAGATATTACGGGCTAGATCTTACTTGTAATTGCGTTTACAAGATGGCAGGAGCACACCTCAGCTCTTCTACAATGTGACTGTGCCACCAACCTACCAAGAGATAGACTATTTTCCCTCCTCTTGAATTTAACTGGGACTGGGACCAGTTTTTACCCAAAGAATGTGGGAAGAAGTGAGACTGTAAAACTTCCTAGGCTAGTCCTTAAGAGACCTCCAGCTTCTGCCTTTGCAGTTGGGAATTCTCCCTAAGGAACCCAGCCACCATGCTATGGGAATTCCAAACCACAGGGGGAGACCACATGGGGAAAAAAATCAAGGCATCCTGGCCACCAGCCCCAACTGATCTCCTAGCTGACACCCCAGCACCAACTTGCAAACCATCTTGGACATTCCAACCTAACAAGCCTACAGATGACTGCAACCCAGCCAATGCCACGTGAAACAGAAGAAACACCCAGCTGAGCCCAGCCACTCACAGACTCAAGAGAGATAATAGATAACTGTTAATAGATAACTGAAAGCTAAACAAATAGATAATAGATATTAGAAAGCTGGTAATAGATAATTAAGCTGCTAAGTTCTGGTACAGTTTGTTACGGAGCAGTAGATAACAGAGTGATACTTGTTAGAATAATTTCATTGGTTGGACAGAAAGCAAATGGATATAGACTTGAGAAAAGAATGATTGGGAAAAAAGAAACATAAAGACAACTGAATATAAACTATTCTTTCCAGAAACTTGACTCTAAAGGACAGAGATGTAGTACTAGTAGACAGAGGGGAATTTAGAGTCAACGGAGAATTTTTTCAAGATACAAAAGATTTAAGAAAGAGTAAAGAGGAAGAAGTTTTCAGAGTGACTGAAAGGCCATTGCTAGACCTATGCTATTTGTATTTGTTTTTCCAAGCCTGAAGGGACTTCTTGAGAGAAGAATTTAAAGGGGAGGTGCAGGGAGACGTTAAGATTTTTTAAAAAATAAACAATCTACCTATCTTCTTGCCATCTCCTTAAAAAGGAACTAACACAGGTCCTAATACAAAGTATATGTCCCATAAACATCAAATAAAAGTAAATTTAAACCTCTTTTCAAATGTACTAAAACCAGGGAAATGTCCTATTCTTTGACTATTGTCCACATTGTTGGCAGGGAGGAATAAGATGCTTTTCTCAAAATGATCTTTCTGAGTTTGTACTAAATGTCTTCAGCAGCTTGAAGACACAGCAGGTTACCAGGGGAGTCAAGAATCCAGCAACACATCAGCAAGATGGCAAACGCTGGGTAGCCAAAAAGAAATTCAAAAACCAGAGTACCAGAAAGTCAGGATGTAAACCAACTAAGGCTTCCAAAGGATATAGAAACTTCTCTAAAATTCTGCCATGGCAACACATTGATCTATGTCCTGACTTTATAAGATTCCAAAGGAAAAAACTATATATTCATAGTGAAGGAGAGGAGAGATTGGCCTTTAAAATAGAAAACTAATCATTTTATTTTTACTTACATATAACAGGGGGGAAAAAAAAGTCCAAAGCAATTTTATATATACAAAGCAAATTATCAAGGTGTCTTTAAAGTAACTATTTTCAGAGCTCTATTTAAAAGCATGTTAATCATCAAATACATTCTTACAGAAACTGATTATTCCATCTCCTAATGATATGTAACATGAAGGAAAGCCCATTCCGTGTGGAAGACCACAGTGTTTATAATCTCAACTTTCACTGCCCGATACTAAGGTATCCTGGAACAATGAGGGACTTTTTTTTTTATTACCACAAAAAGTCAATAACGTCAAACAAATGTTTAGTGATCAGATCAGTACACTGTCAGTCTCTAAACTTAAACCTGCAGCTTTCTGGCTGCCAGGGAACTACAGCAACAAACGGTCAGATGACCAGTTGGCGGTGGCGTGTCCTCTTGGCCTGTGAAACATCTAAGACACTTGGAGAGCAGTGTGGAATGACGAAGGCAAGAGGCCAATTATGGGATTTTTTTTTTTAAGAATCACATTAAAATTATTTTGTGTTGCATGAACAAGCACCAACCGGGGGGGGGGGGGGATGGCCAAAATTCTATTCAACGTCCAAGGAAATCTCGAACAACATTTAAAACATTTCTGCACTTTGGTGACAAGGGATATGACTGCTACCTTGGAATGAAAGACGGACTAATGTGCTACCTCACAAGACACAAGTGCTCCTTTCAAGGCGAAGCAATGTCACGTACACAGACGAGCCCTGGTGTAAGAGTGGGGTCCAGTCCCAGCACTGCCACTGATTGCAAGACCTTGCAGCTGTCATTGAACCTCTCCAGGCTCCGGTTGCTGCAACCTCAAAATCAAAGTGTTGGACTAGGTGACAGCTAGGCTCTGTCTCTTCTCTAGCATTTGGTCTCCTTCTCGTTGGTTCAAAAGTTAATACGAAAAAAAAAAAGAAATCAGAAAGAATTGATACAGATAATACAATAGAAAACACTGAAACAAGTCAACAATACACTAAATTAAATCAATGAAACTGATATCTGATTGTGGAAAGAACAAGGGAAAAAAACTTTGACAAATGTAATTATGAAAAAAAGAGCAAACACACAAATGATCAGAATAAGAAAGTGGACAGTGGATATTTAAACGTTTATAAGAGGAATTCTAAATGTAGGAATTTATATCCTACATTTAAACTCTAGAAAATGAATGGTTATCAACATTAACACAAGAAGTAAGAGAAAATTTGAATAAAAAATAGCAATATAAGAATCTGGGGGAAAAAAAGTTAATACAGACAAGAGACTTGAGATTTTAAAATACAAATCCAAAGACCCAGTGCCACGTACTTTCATAATAAAGCTCTGTGACTTCTCAAGACAAACCCATCCATCCAATTGTTCTCAATATGCTAACCTTTGCCTTTAACCCTGTAGAATCAAACCCAGGTCTACATGTTTGTGCACATAAACTGTCCATCAACTACACACATTTCATTTTAGCTCCAGGTTGACAATCTCCAGCTCCATGAAAGACCTTACCATCATCTACAAAACAGAGACAGAAGTCCAAACTTGAAAGGTATTTGTGAGGATTAAATTAGGTGCATTCTTGGGATAACAGTAAGGCGATCAGCATGTGAATAAACATGGCATGACCAAGACTTTGACCCTGGACATCAAAATTCAAGTGACAGAAAAAAACTTCTGAATCATGATTTTTTAATTGTACAAATGTTTAAACTCTCTCCATCCTTAGAAAGCCTGGCCCTGTTGGCGGCATTGTCTGAGATCCAGGCCCACCCCATTAATGTCACTGGCCACCAGAAGCGGATGGAGGATCAAGCTGTCAGGTCTAAGAGCCCCTTTGTGGCTGAGCAGGGACACCCTTGTCCCCAACCCTCCTGAAGGCATCAGGGTACAAAAGCCCTATGAAGCAGACATTACTATTTCCACACAAGGAAATCGAGACTAGAGACCATTAACAGTTTTCCCGGGAGTGCCCTGGTAAGTGGCAAGGCTGGGTTTCAGGCCCTAGCATGTCTGTAGAGTCAGGCCAAGACATGGGGTGTCCTTGGCAACTAAGAATTTTGCATCCATTCAAACTGATGTTCCACAAACATCCTATCTGTAAATTTCTACTCGAGGATTACCTAGGGCTCTCTTGGGAGGAGACCCTGTATACACTGCACGCGTTATAGAAGGAGTTGTGGGTGGAGACTGGAGTTAACTGGCACCACTTTCTGAGCTACACTTGTAGTATTTCAGTGCCAGGATGAACTGGTGCCCAGCCACTTCTAGCAGGCACGCCCTGTGTCCAGCTCGCCCACCACAATCCTATGTCTCAGCAAATGCTGACTCTCCACCACATCCTCACCTCCTAACGTGCTTAGGACTCAGGCTCCCGGCCTGGGCACCTGGTAGGCTGGGTTCCATGCTTTTCCCAACTGGTTACTAGTCAACTTCACTTTTATCTACATCATACTATTCACCCCAAGTCCTAATATGATGCCTTTGCACAGCAAAGAATGTGGGGCAAGGAATAGGTTCTCCAGCCAAAAAAAAAAATTTTTTCTTTGTTTAAAAAAAAAAAAGTTTCTCTAGGTAGCATGATCAGCCTCGTTGCAGGTCTGAATCTGAGAAAGAAAGGGACCTGTTTTAATGTGGTCTATTGCATCTTTTTGGAAGAATTTATTTCCTTTTTTTTTTTTATTTGGGTGCTTTGTTCTCTATGTATATGTACGCTCCCAGCAATGTAACAAACACAGTGGAGAAGAAGAGAGTATAACAGTATAACAGGTTTAAATCACCCCTGGAGATCATTGTAAGTAATGTGGAGTCCAAGAATAGCAGTTGAAACTCCTTATTTTAAATCACCAAATACTTCTGAGACCAGTTTCACTTTGGATCTCCATATCAATCTCAAGCCCATAGATAATTAATTTCTGGATGAAACAGTGCTAAAGAGGCCATGGACATAGGTTTGATCACCTGAAGCCAGTTTCCATTCTCCCCCACTCTGGATGAATCAGGGCAAATCCATGAGCAGAAGCAAAAGTTACTCAAAGTGTATGCCTGGCTAAAATGCCTGGGTATTGGTAAAATACGGGGTTTCTTTTCCTTTTTTTTTGAAGGATATCCAAATGGCCCAGGCTGGTTTAGCTCACTTCTCTGCCATCTAGATAACCTGATCCTTCCTATCTCCTGAGGAGTAAAATAAAATCAGTATCAAAGGACTCTCATCATTCCTACAAGACCATTTGCTGCACAGGGAGGGATGGTTTCTATGTTGATTTGTGAAATATCCCCAGTGCCCAGAACAGTGCCTGGCACTTCAGTAGAGCCTCCATTGATATCTAATCAGGGGATGATGAACCACGTTTATCACTTACAACTCATTCGCAGGTAATTAAGGGATGGAACAAATTATCCCAGCTCGATGCGAGTCTGTGACTGCAGATGCAGAATTCCCTCAATGAGCTCCTATGTCTTCCATGCTGTTATGATTCGAGCACAAACCACTGCACGAAATTCCATTAGTATGGATTAGCTCTCCCTCAACTCACAGCAAATATAACTAACCTCACTTAGCCTACCTCCCATTCAAATGTGCTGAATTACAGAAACCGAGGGGCGCAGTTCTCCTACTCTTTTCTACAAACAAAAGAGTCCTCTCTACAGAGTTAACCCAATTTCCACGTCTGCCAACAAAGAAAAGCCTCCCTTTCTGTCTTCCAGCATTTTCACTCTAACCCACAGGGCCCCCATTTCCTCTCTGGGAGACGCCGCTCTGGGATGCTTCCTGGACCCCCCAAACCGGCTCGTTAATTGGCTGGAAGAACCACAATTCAGCAACTCTCTACTCTTCACTGTACTTTTCGCGTCTCAGCTTTTCTTCCTCCCCTTTTATTTCATTTCTGCAGGTGAAGGGCCACGGCTGCAGCGGAAGCGCTGTACCTCCTTCCCACGTTAAGAGCACTTGAGCAAAGTGGTTCCTGGAAGCGAAAGACACTCCACGCTGGCTAATCCACTCACAGCAGGCGCTGCAGTGAAGCCCTCCTTTACTGAACAGGAGCCACGCTCCCCCTCCATCACAAAGAGCTGGCACTTAAACGGAGCCCAGTCCCATCAATTTTCTTACGTCTTGAGAGTAAGCTCTGGAATCTTGTCTATTTTTGCTGGACTTTTCAGGTCCCCCAATCTCCCCATTTACCAGCTCCAATATCTGTCATTCTTTCCAAACAAATAAAACACCCCTCTTTACCTGTCACTACATGTGGGCTTTTCACCCAAGCCAACCCAAAACCTGCTATAGAGGTATTGCCATAACCACAAACGCCCCACGACCCCAACATCCCATCATCCAAACTGTAACTTAGAGTCCATTCTCTCCGTACCGAATTTCTGGACCCGATGGAGACTTAGAGGGCCTTCACATGGCCATATATTCTACCAACCCCCAACTCTACAGTGGTTTTACCCCAAAATCAGGATATACCTCCCTTGGAGAATCCCAAGAGCCCCTTCTGGCAGCAAGTGTCGTATCATTCAAGTGGATTTCACCCATATGTTAAAATACACATACAGTGTCATCATTCACATTATATACGGCCCAGGGGTGAAGTTCCAAAACCTCCCTTATTCGTCACAATGAGCCAGAGTGCTTAAAGCTAACTGCTTATTAGAA
This sequence comes from Camelus bactrianus, assembly GCF_048773025.1. Taxonomy (NCBI): domain Eukaryota; kingdom Metazoa; phylum Chordata; class Mammalia; order Artiodactyla; family Camelidae; genus Camelus; species Camelus bactrianus. The sequence goes on from NC_133541.1 coordinate 11,658,812, forward strand.
TCACCTGGGAGCTTTAAAATGCTGATTCCTTTGCCTCCTACCCCCAAGAAACTCTGACTCCTCTTGTCGGGAGTGCGGCCCTGGCATTGGTATTTCTCAAAATTTCCGCCGGCAGTTACAGCGGCAGCCTCCCCAGAGAACTCTGCTCCAACGGAATGCATTTTATTAATTGTTCATGACGGACAAGTACTACCAGGCTCTCACACGAGGTAGGAACTTAGAAAGTCCAAGGGCATAATTCCGGGATCCTGTAACTCTCGACCTTTTTTCTCTCGTTACTAGAGTTGTGTGAAAATTGATAGGAAGAACAAGTTTCAGCTCAACCCCATGAGGCGTGGAAGTGCTCCTCCCTGCCACATGATGGAGCACAGCGCCTGGCACCAGTAGGCGTCCAGCAGGTGCTTGTGGAGTGGGTGGCCCTTGCACCTGGAGCCACCTTCTCCTGGGGTCCAGCTACGGCGTAACTACAGTGTGGCTATGTTGGGCATTAACTTGTTCAGGCTCAGGAGTGCTCAGCCCAGGCATTAACAAGCCGGCTACATCCTAGAGCCATTCACCTTCTGATGCTCAAGGAAACTGTTTTGACCTGTACATGTGAATTGTGTTCACTGGGCCAAACATGCCCAGGCCTGATTAACAGAGGATACTGAAACCGGTTTGGCTATTTTGCCAAAGAATAACAACACTGACATCCTTTCAGCTTTCAAAAGATATCTGAGAGCAAAGGTTCTTTTCTGTCTTGCTTCCACTGCGTCCTCCCAGGGGAACCCTGGCCCCTCCCTGCAGAGCTTCTCAGTAGGGGAAGGCGCTGCCCTGTCTCCCCCACAGTCCCTACCCCACATCCCACCCCCGATAATCACTGTTTGCAGAAACCTAGCAATCTGAAATTCGATGAGCAGCAGTACTCCCTGGCATCAACAGAGAAGTGCTGAACAATATATATTCCAGCAGTGGGAGAAAACAGGTCCCCATTTCAAAACTAGCTTTGCAATTAGGTGAATTTTAGGTCAAGAGGACAGTCATCAGTCTCTCAAGTGTTTTTTTTTTTTCTGAAGGTCAGCAAAGTCAACCAGCAAAATTATACATTTCAGTTTAATCTTAGGGAAGGAAAGAGAAACAGAATCTATAGGTCTGGAATTCATGTCCATTGTACACTTGCACTGGAAGTTGGTACTGAGCATTCTTCAGCTGTGAGAAAAGCAGAAAGCAGACAAACATCACATCTGAGCCATATTTTTATAAGTGAGTAAGTGAATATATATAGAACGATTTCCAGTTTCTTCACTGAAAAGCATTTATGTCTATTATGTAACAACAAGGAAGTATGGCTTGACTTTTCTAAACCCACAGAGTCTCTGGTTTATTTGGCTGTTATTTATTTGCATGTGAATCCTGAATAAAGTCAAATATTATATTACAATAACCTAATTATAAAGTAGCATCATTCCAGTAACAGTCTCAGACTAAGGGTAAATAGAGAGAGATTTACAGTTTGCATGTTAATTTTGAAATCATTGTCATTGATTATTTTAGGTCACAAAGTCATAATTTAATTAAGTGTCGTATCAGTCCACTAGATAGAAAATGTGCAATTATTCACATAATACACTGCAACATTATTAAGGTAATTCTGTTAACATCATACTTCAGTGGGGTGAACAGAACCAGCATCTGAAATATATAAATGAAACTTCCACAAAACTTACCATACTCCCAGAAGGCAGCTCATGCCAAGAAGGAATCTAATTCGTTAATTATACTCAAAATGTTATCATTTATTTTAATTTTTTAGACTTGGTAGTAAAGTATAGAAAAGTGAAGAAAAGAACAGAAAAAATGCGAAAGTCTTAATTCATTCAATTTATTGCACAAGCATAAATTGAGGTGTATTAGTACCTGACTCTGTGTTAAGGGAAGGCTGTTTGAAATAGATAAACAATATGGTCCTACTGTACAGCACAAGGAAATATATTCAATAGCTTGTAGTAATCTATAATGAAAAAGAATATGAAAATACACGTGTATAACTGAAACACTGTGCTGTACACCAGAAACTAGGACAACATTGTAAATCAACTAGACTTCAATGAAAAAAAAAAGAAGAAGAAGGAACACCATCCCTGTCCTCCAGGAACTCACAAGTAAACACCTGTCATTTCACTGCATTGATGTGATGAGGGCTCTAGCAGCCAGAGAAGCGAAGCACTGAGAGGACCCAGGGAAGGGAGCCCTCGCCCCCTTCTCAAACTGTCAGGGAGGCTTCTCAGAGGAGGTGACACTGCATTTGGTCTTAAAAAATGAGTAAGTATTTGCAAGCAAACCAGTTCACTTGGCTGGAAGATGATGACCTTGGGAAGGATGCATGAGAATCCTGGGGCTGGGGGAAGTGGAGGGTGGCTGGCGTTGGAAAGCTTAGGAACGCTTAGCAGAGACAGCATTCCTGTGTTTTGTGGTGGAAGAGTAAGTTGCTGGGGACAAATGAAAGATACAGTGATGAAGCCCTGAGGAAGCATGTGTCAGCGCTGAGAACCTGGAGAACCTCCATTTTCTTCAGACGTTAATTAGCAGTGGAAGAGGTTCCAAACCCCTCTTTATACATCTGCATAATAAAAAGCTGCTGAGTTGAGTCCTAGGCAGGCGGAGCTCATTCTTCAATGAGACTCCAAAGACACATCCTTGCATCCCAAGGTCTGTGAGATTTCCAGGCCTACAGAAGGCAGTGGGATGGCGGGTGGGGCGGGGTGGGAGGAGGGGAGGCCATTTCAAAGAACCTAGAAAACCTGCAGCCTTAACCACCTCTCATCACCAACAGAAGCTTACAGGTCTGGGAGAATGCAGTCACCAAAGCACCCTGAAGGGGTTTTGTCCATCAGGCAAGCATCATCCCAAAAGATGCAGCCTGTATTTCTACAAGTATTTACAGTTTAGGTGGAATGTGCAGGAAAGCCTAAAGATGCAGTACCCTTTTTTTTTATTTGAAATATCAACATGTAGCCTTGCACATGATCCAAAAATTAGTAGACTAACATGTTTCTCACAAATTCATCAGAATATAACTTTGAACCTTTTGCAGGAATTTTGGCCCCCAGGCATGATAATCCGAGACACACAAAAACGCAAGCTTTCCTTACCGTTAAAACTCGGGTGATGCTCTGCTTCCAGAGCTGTCTCCTCCCGAGCCTGAACATCACAGCGGTCTGCTCAGCTTATGGACGATCTTCTAACTCCTGGGAGACCTACTCATTATCCGACAAGCTTTCAAAAGAAAAGTCCTTTGGAGGACCAGAAGTTCATGCTTACATGTCTAATTTGCAAGCATTATTCACCACATACACAGGATAAAAATTACAAGTGCACCAGTATCATTCAAGCTTTCCTTCTAGAGTCTCTCCCCTTAGCCTTCTCCTCTGTTGCAAAGCCTTGTGTTGTTAGGTAATACTGTTTACATGCTGTATCATTTACCCGTGTCTCTTAATCCTGCTTATCAACCAATCAAAGAGTCTGAACCACTGGGTTGCAACACAACTTCTGATGTTCGTCTAATTCTGCACACTGCCCAACAGTAAGCTTGGAGTCCATTGAGATCTTTGAATCACTTCTTTGAACAATGAGTAACTTGAAACCGTATCAAAAGAGAAAGCAGAGAAGCCACAGCTCGAAATAATTTGCAGAGGAAATTCCGTCTGTCTCTGTCTAAACAACTTTGTGTGCACAATTACCTGCCAGCATCATGACGAATTGTGACTGATTGTCAGAGAGGTTCATTGTAACCCAGTGCAGCCATTTCCTCCCCATAAAGAAGCTTATTCATATGCAAATTGCAAAAGATGTCCATAAATTACTTGTATTCACACAGTTGTACATACAAATAAACCGAGGTCATTCATTCTTCATGACTAAACATTTCGATCATCCTTCCTTTAAAGACAGGATGGGAAATCACAGCCCACATGATCTGAGAGATCTCATCCATGTGATTTCTCTCAACCAGATGAATAAAAGGCAGGACGTTTAAGGTTGGGCATGTTGAATCCAGGACTGCTTGAAACTCAAGTGTCAGGAACTCAAATCCCATCAGGTCATGCAAGGATAAATCAGGAAATAGGGAACCCATCCCACCAAATCCTGCTAATCAGCCTCACAAGACACTCACTTGAAAGCCAGGATGCTAATTTGGTACTGACACCTACTGCTAATTTGGATGCTAATTTGGTGTCTGCACTTGGGAGGTTCACCTGCTCAACAGCAAACACTAGGGCATGGCCTCCATATGCAGAGTTAACAGAGAGACAGAATTCAGATCTGAATATTATTTGGTAAGCCAAGCACTAGAGCACAAGAAATTAGAGTTTATTTATGGGATACTTTCTAAATCAACCTCTGGGTATTGGTAAGTGGCTATTTTCTGTTCTAACGATGAAGACTGTGTCTAGACTAGAAGTCATTCTCCTCCGTGCGGTGTCGAAAGGTCACCAGCAAATCGCAGTATTTTCTCATCCTCCTTGCTCAGCATCTAAGTATCAGTCCTGAGACTCCTCTGTCAACACGTGACCTCAGGACAGAGGTCACAATTCATTATGTGACCGCTGATCCTTCATTAGTTACACTGAAATTGGTGCTTTCCTGTTGGTATTTCGGGCACCATCCTCATTTCATCAGTAGCCGTTTACAACGTATCTCTTGGGAAGAGTTACTTTCTGGGATGATTTCCACAGATGGCTGATGGCATTCATTCCACGTCTGGCAGGCGTCACCATGGCTCTCATGAGGCTTTGCAGTAAACTGCAAAGTCTTCCAGCCTCTGTGGCTGGATTTCAGCCTCCTTTGGGCAAAAAAGAGGCAGTAGGTATCTTAAGGGATCCCCTTGAATGAAGGAGGCTCCCAGAGGATTGTCATTAAGCAGCACAGAGTAAAGCACAAGCCTGAATCTGCATCTGACCACCTGCCCCCTAATGGCCAGCCTGCGACGAAACTGGTTTCTGGTCACTGGAGAAGAGTTAGCAAATGCTGCTCAGCGAGAGACTCAGAAGGGTCTTCCTATGAGCAGTTTCCACCAGGCAAAGGCTTCTGTGGGCAAGTCTCCTCCTTTAAGAACTTTTAAGCCAAAGTCCTCCAGCCCCATCTGCTTGGACGATGCACTGTTCCAGGCTGAGAATATCGTCCATTCACAAATCTTAAACCAGACATAATGAGAAAACAAGAGTGGGCAGTGGGCCACATGTAGGCAGGAGACTTCATCCAGAAACCCAAGTATCTTCAGGCAAAGTTTAAAGTTCCACTTTCATTCATTCATTCATTCATTCAGCAAATATGAGTACCTTTTAAGGGGCCAGGCACTGTACTACATACTAAGCACAGAGCAGCTAATTAACATCCACACTTAATCACACATTAAAAAAATATTAATTGTAGGATGCATAATTATTTTATGGAACACTCAAAGAGGAAAAGACAAAATGCTGCCAATTACACTTATAAATACAACTTCAATTTTAAGTTGCATTCTGAATTCACAGATGTTAAAATGTGGAAAGGTGTATCTCAGAATCATCGCCATCGTTCCTGCCTTCACTGGGGGAAGATGTAAAATAAATAGAGCATAAATGAATACATAATTCTAAATAAAATACGATTGCAGATTGTGGAAAGTATCATTAAAAAAGAAAAGAAGGTGCTTCTCTTGGATCTGTGTTCCAAATTATTGCCATTTTTTACCATTTAATACATTTTACGCTTACATTCCAAACTGGGAAATTTCCTGAACTCATCCCTAAATTATGAAGAGTCACCTACTTTGGGTCTTGCAGACCCACGTGTACCACCTACGCCATGTGATGTAATAGAAAAGTGTCAGCCCTGGGGACAGAGAGGCCTGGATTTAAAACCCAGCTCTGTCCTCTCTGAGCTCTATGACATCAGAGCTTTGGTTTCCTAAAGTGTGCCCTAGAAATACACCCACCTGCCTAACTCACTTGCGATGGTTTAAATTTACGTAAAACTCCTGGACCCCTACAGGCACCTAATACATGAAAATTATGACTCTATTCTTTAATTGCAAAAAAGTTAAGACTACAATCCATGACAGTATCAATGTAGGGGACAAATTCCCAAGGAATTTAACCTAACCCACAAGTTCCAATCCAAAGCTGTTGGGAAATTTTGCCCTTGATTTCTGAGTATGTCCCAAGAAAAAGAGTGGATCCAGATTTTATCAGTTACCATCGACACATTTTTTTCATGGATTTCCACCTCTAAGAATGTCTTACTGAGGCCCAGCAGAATCAAACACATTCATCAGTTTAATAGCCTTGTAAACAATGATACAGGGGGGCAGCATATAAAAATGCTGAATGAGTTCAGTGGGATGAGAAAGTACCATATTTCACCCATTCTGAGTTGCACATTTTTTCCCTTCTTACCATGTTGAAATTGGATGCATCTGATATGCACCCTCATAGCTGCTGGTTGAGAGCAATCCTGACACAGGTGTCATTGCCAGAGTTGTGCAGACTCAGTTGCCACTCTGAGCGGCATGACAAGGCCACTCCAGCACCCTGATGTCACAGGCAACAAACAATTCAACATCCAACTGAGGAAGGAGTGTGTGTACCAGCTGTTTTCTGAAAATCTTCCACTGACACCTTCTGGGAAGATCAAGAAAACACCAGCATTGCAGCTTACAGAATGGATGACAGCAGATGGAAAGAAAATCCCAGAAGAGGCAGACCCTGAGTGTGAAAAAGGTTTCGAAATTTCTTAACCAATGCATTGCACCTGTATTTGCATGGGTGCACAAGGGTGGACATATAATTTTTTTCATCTATTTAATTCAGTTTGAAAGCGCTTTTTCAATTAAAATAAATAACAATTCTAAGAAAGCAATGCATCCTACTTTAATCATCAGCTGTTTTTCTATCTTAGTGGTGAAGGGAACAGTGGCATGTCTTTTATCTGACGCTGGCTTAGCTCAGATAAAATACAGGTTTATGACAGCTAATGAACAAAGAGAGCTTCTTGGAGAAGGTAGGATTTAAGTCAAGCTTTAAGGGAGAATAAGATTCAAATAAAGGTAGGGCATAATACAGAGGGCGAAATATTACAAGCAAAGCACCAAGGTTGGAATTCAAAAGAGAGCTTCATATGTGGAATCTAAAAAAAAAGGACACAAGTGAACTTATCTACAAAATAGAAACAGACTCACAAACACAGAGAACAAACGTATGATTGCCAGGGGGTTAAAAGGGTGGGAAGGGGTAAATCAGGAGTTTGAAATTTGTACCTCTAACATGAGTGATTAACCTCTGAAAGGTAAGCTGAGGCTGAACTTTGGTTGTTAACCTAACTAGCTGGCCCTTGTTGGCATCAGAAAGTCACTGAAAAGCACAACTGATGGAAGAGTTGAGTAGGAAGATTATGCTGAAGGACTAGAGTGAAGAGAGACTGAAGTCAGACTCCTGGGCAGGAGGAAACATAGGATTTAATGGAGGGATGGAGAGTGGTCACCAGAGTCTCTCAAAAACAAACAAGCTACCCCTAAGCTCCTCCTACAAAGAAATCCTGGTTGAAGAAAGAACGGAAGGAATAGAAAGATAGAATCTGACCACTGGCAGTGGAGAAAAGTAGACGCAGTTGTCAAAGACGATTCCACTGTGTTGAGCACAGGTAAAGTGAAGAATCATAGCAACGCACACGGGAATGGGGGTATCTAGAGAAACAGAGCGTGCTAGAGACTACGTGACTAACGAAATCTGAATAAAGCTCTGATTCTTTACTTTTCCTACTGGTCTTTTCATCTTGAAACCATGAAGGTCAATATACACGAGACCAAAAAATCCAATACCTTTTTCTTTATTTCTAATTTCATAATATAAAGAAAAAACTCATAAACAAAAGAAAATGAACCAATCATACATTGATTCAATAATTATTTGAGCTGCCTCCCCTCAAAAAAAAATAATAATTTTAAAAGCTTCAAATGAAGTGGTATGGTTTGTTGATTTTTTGCCATTTCCATGAGTTGAAATTGTACAACAAATGCTTAAAAAAGATGCACAGGTTTCTTGATGCCTCATGCATAAAAATTCAAGAGCAGAAGAAGGAAACACAGGTGAAATCTCAGAGGGGGACACAGAAAGCAGGCGCATTCAGAGTACAGCCTACCCTAAGCAGAACGTCTAAGTTCTGCAGGCAAAGATTGGAAGAGAGATGCTCGATGCTAAATGCACATTCCAGACGTTATTTTGTATAGTACCTTTCAAGTGGACAGTGTACGAATCAGGAATTTGGGGCACTGAGAGCAGGTTACACATACAGCAAGAAAACCTCAGGAACCCACCCCCACCCCCGACTTCTCTCTTTGTCTTCCTCCTGGTTCCACCTCCACGAATCTCCGTAGAAACAGTGTTGTCCTGGCTTTGGGAAGCCACGTTTTTGATCCTGACTCCCATATACGGGTTGGTCATGTGACGTTGATAAACCACCAGCCGCACTGGCCCATGAAGTAGGTGGCCAGGTGACCTTACAGGCACCGTCCAGCTCCAAACAAGATGTATGAGCTAAGTGAGTGATCCCTGCCACTTGGATCCCACGCACACAGCGTACTTAAAGTAACTGAAACATCGTCTCAACATCAATTCTACCCAGCCAGTCTGACAACATGGCATACGAAACACTGGAAGGATTATGATAACATCTGGAATGAGGTTGATCACTTTAATGCTGCAGCTCTGTGACATCTTTGACAATATTGTTTTCCCCGTGGAAATTTTTTTCCCATTCTAGATGCCCAATCTTGAACAAATGATGCTCTCTGGACCATAATGCTTGTTCTCTGTGTATAAAGCTGTGGTGCTTTATAAGATTCCCTTCCCAAACCTAAACACAACCTCAGATGCTCTGAGTGAATATGTGGATATCAAATCTTGGTGCAAATGACAGAGTTCATGGTAGTAAGCCCTTCTCACATCCTGCTTTGGGGTCGCAGCTTAGTATGGTTATAATTTTTCATGTTAATCCTTTCCCGACTATATTGCCAACCTCAGTTATCCCAGTTACTCCTTGTTTAAGACCAAAATTTTAGCATCATTTCACACAAGTGAGAAAAATAACACTTCTCTAATTAGAATCTTGTCTGTAGTTAGAATCTGAAGCAGCAGCGTGGAAATGATCCCGTGGCTTAATTATGTGTTCTTTGAGAAATCGGAGGTCCAAACAAATATATGGCCAGTATTAAGTAGAGAGATATGAAGAGAACCCTCATCGATGCGATCATTCTTGCTCTGTGAAAGCAGCAGACACGAATGATCTTCACCTTCAAGTTGCCTTTTATTTGCTATCGTTCCTCACATGGGCGTTCTAAGGCACCAAGCCGTGATCATTTTCCCAAATGTAAAGCAACAGAAACTTCAGCTCATATTCCCTCCTTTTGGTTTCTGATTTAGTTTATCAGGTATTTACATAGAAGGAAAACATATTTCATTGCATAAGTCACTGCCCATCCCAAGATCTGGTCTCTGGCATTGAAGACGTCGAGAACCAGTGAGTAATACTGAGAAACCCCTCAGCTCACAGGCACCCACTCCTGCTGACTCACCAGCAGACACACACAGCCTGCAGGAACCCAAGACTTCCAGCTGCAGAAATGAGGATGGGGGCCCAAGGGCCACGGGAGCATCACTTTGAGGGCCATCAGCTGTTGTCACAGTGGTGCTTGTTTTGTTCAATAGAGGAAGAAAAATGTAGAGTCAGGTTCACCAGCAAACATAAAAATTCTCACTTAATCCTGCATCTAGTGCTTTCCTCTGGTGCTAAAATATCAAAAAATGGTCATCCCAAAATCTCGTTCCTTTTTTTCAGAGAATAAAGTAAGTCAAACATCATCTGATGCAAAATCAAATCCTAATATTAGGGATTATCAGTTGATTCACTCAAGAGACCTCTTCTAAAAGCAATAAAAAAAAAATAGCACATCCCAGGGCTTCAAATATCAAAAGCACATTAACTGGCCACCATCATGGAGAACTTCCCAATGTATGATAGCTTAACTCTGCAAATCTTCATTTAATAGGATATTTATCATAAATAAATACAAGCCCATGGAAATAATCAAGACATATTTATAAACACCAACGGTCAGCACTCACACCCACGCCAAGGGGTCTGGCAGTAAATTGAGATGCACTGGTCCATGAGACAGAAAATCTTTTGATTATAAGAATGTGATCAAATATAATGTATATGTGCCATCAAACTGCAATAATTCTACCTAATAAAACTGAAAAAGGGGGGAAAAAAGAACGTGATCAGATACAGAAAATCCATTTATCTGAAGCCAAGTGGTAATTTCTGGAAAGAAAGTTTTGTCTCTCTGTGAAAAGCTTTAAGGAAAGGCTTGGGGAGACATTAAAGGAAGATGTGTCCCAGGGCCAAGAATGATTTGATCACTTCATAAAGAAAGGAGCTGACAGAAGACCAGAGTTCAAGGGGAGACTCAGATGCCTTGCTTTTGGTGACCTCTGACCTCCACCAAGACCACTGCAGACTCTTAGAGGTCTGAGATGGATCGGTCTGTACCACAGCTATATTTGTGCTGCTCATTAAGTGAATGAAGAACGGTTCTATTTATAACCTCATCCAGGAGTTAATTAGGTCTTTAAACCCCAAACAACCTACAGTCGAAAAAGAGTACTCTGCTATCAACAGAGCACAATTTACTTTGCCAAAGAAGACAAAAATAACCCAATTTATTTACCTGTTAGTGTCTTCTATACTTCACCTTTCTTAAAGACCATAACATAACTTGTAATAAATGTCGTTACTGCCTATAGATTTCACAAGACAAATCTCAAACGCTGCTGTTTCCTTTAATAACAAAAGTGCGAAAGTATCATTTCAGTGAGCAAACATGAACTCTGCTATTGCATACATAAAGAATAAATTCATTTTATTGCTAACAAAACTAAATTATATAAACACTATGCAGATCGAATGTTCTTTCAAAGCTTCTTTAAGAGGAGTTTCCAAGCTTACTTCTTACCAAAACCAGCACCACAACTTTCCTGACAGAGCAGGGATAAAAGGACACCCAATTAATATTAACAGAGGGGGGATGGATATAGCTCAGTGGTAGAACACATGCTTAGTATGCACAAGGTCTTGAGTTCAATCCCCAGTACCGCCATTAAAAAATATATATGTATACTAATACATACACATACATTTCCTACCATAAGTACATTTCACAGTGCTCTATAATGCAACATCTCATTCCTGCTTCTTAATTGCAAGCTTCCTGACTTTCCATCTGTCATTAACTCTTCCACTGAAAACAGTGAACATTGGGCCCTGTATTTAAGGGTAGCGCCCCAGACAGATTCAAACAGCCAAGGAAATGGCACAATTAATTACACAAACTAACTTCCATTGATTGAATTAAGTGCCATTATTATGGAGGCATAAATGGTCCAGGTATGAAAACATGTAGCCCAGGATAAGGCAAGGTTTGTGAAAACGCAGCCCTTGCCTGGTGATTCAGTGTCAGGCATGAAATTAATCTGAACAATTTCTTTCAACCGTTTTAACTTTCAAACATGACATCATCCAAAACGTGGGAAAGTTCCTGTTTAATAGGAACCGAAGATGCAAAGAAAGACCCTTTCTTTGGATTGTGTAACCCCTGTCCCAGGTGGTAAGGAAATTAATTCCATATTATAGGTGTGAGTGAAGAAAAAGTGTTATACATTTTAAGAGAACGTTTTAGTATAGCTCATTAATCTCATCAAAGTCAACCGTTTTTTGAGCTTCTCTGATACACCCAACACAATGTTATTCAAGTATAAGATACAAAGAGTTCATAATCTAGCAAAGGAGATACAACCTGAATTAGCCAATGATAAAGCACTAAATTGTAAGACCCTATCAAAGTATATTGGAATCCATGCTGCTGTATCAAGATCATGAGTCAATGTATGCAAAATATACCCCTAATATGCAGTAAGGTTGAAAAGATTTTAGAAAAGAACTTTTTATAAAACTCAGCTTTGAAATTAGTCTAAATTACTCAACTAAAGTGGAAGCAATAGTACACCTAAAAACTAAGGGAAAAATTAGGGGGAGGGTATAGTTCAGTGGTGGAGTGAGCTGCTTAGCATGCATGAGGTCCTGGGTTCAATCCCCAGTACCTCCATTAAAAATAAATAAAGAAGCCTAATTACCTATCCCCCAAGAGTTTAAAAAAAAAAAAAGAAAGAAAAAAGAACCTAAGGGGAAAAGTACAGAGCTAAAAAAAAGTCTGTACCATTTTCTTTTCATAAAATAAAGGAAAAACATGTTCCTGCAGGGAGTGTTCTGAAAGGGAGCTAGAGCAGGCCAGGAGAAAACATGTTCTCTCTGCGTTTCCATTTTCTTCCTCTCCTTTTCCCAAAGCAAAGTGTTAACATTTGCATCTGCTCCAACAGAAAATTCTAGAAGGAGGACAGCATCTGTCGGTTCCCCATAAAATCAGCCTGGCATTCGTAGCACTGCCACCTGCTGAGTAAGGCCTGTTCCACCTTCTACATCTGGTTCTTCCTCATTCTCCCTTAACCCCCCTCCGCAATCTGCTTCAGTCTCCCTCCCTTCTTATCCCAAAGCCCAAAGGAGAATCATCTCTCAGCCAAATCGCATGTGTTCTCTTTCACATCATCACTGATCTTCTTGCCACTCCTGAGCATGATTTTGAAACAAATCAGGGTCAGACCGTCAGCCTGAAGACCAAGGCAGACCACCAGAGCATTACTTTGGCAAGTGGGTTTCCCAGCCAAACAATGGAAGGAAGAAAACCAGGGGCGCCCAACTGCTTATTCCATCAGAACAACAAAGCATAGAAAAACAAAAACTGAAGGTGTTAATTCACTGAGTGATGTAGAGCAATGGGAGAAAATCTATTGCTTTTCAAATCCAGAAAATACACAAAGCTGAAAGCCACAACCTCCTAAGAGAAAATATGAGGCAATTATGACTAAAAGAACTATAGCTGAAGGCAATTTTTCTCCAAACTATGATCTTCATTTGGGAATTACATTTCTCCTTTTTTTTTTTTTTAAGAAAATTAATGAAATGGAAAACATCTCTAAGTCACAAAAGTTTGTCCTGCAGGAAGTTTTCCAAGTGGTAAGCAGTCTATCTGGCTTTATTTTTCTCTAATTAGTTCCATTCAACTCTTGTAGAGATGAAATCTCATTAAACCAGGTCAAAACTCTTATTCAATGTTAAAATTTTATTCTGATATGTATGGAAAAGCAAGACTTGGAGAGGGGAGGTCCTGGCCAAAAATATGCAACAATGAAGAGAGAAAAGAGCTTCAAGCCACTTCCTGCCCTTTCCTGCAGACCTCCACCTTGTGCAAGGACATCATCCATCGTCCGCTCCTGCCAGTGGGGGCCCATGCTCTTCTCCAGATGTAACCTCCAGAATCTGTCTGAAACACACTGCCCTCCTTCTGTGCAGGTCAAAGTCCCATTCATGTGTCAGGGATGTGTCCTCGTGTTCCTTCCTCTGTGGAGTCCTTCCTGAATCTCAGGCTTCCCTCCTCTGAAATTCTATTGCTCATTCCTTGATTCTAATAGTTTCATGCTAAATAATCATTATATTTCAGAAATATAATTATTTGTACTAGGATGTTTTTAAAACAAGGATTTTGAATATTATGATTAGTACTGCATCTGACACACAACACGTGATCATTTTGTTATTGAAGGAGATTTACAATGTTGTGTTAGATTCTGGTGTACAGCAAAGTGATTCAGCTACATATATAACTTTTCAGTTTATTGTCTATTATAGGTTATCACAAGATATTGAATATAGTTCCCTGTGCTATACAGTTAAGTCCTTGTTGCTTATCTATTTTATATATAGTAGTGTGTATGTGTTAATCCCAAACTCCTAATTTATGCCTCCCCCTCTTTCCCCTTTGGTAACCATAAGTTTGTTTTCTACATCAGTGTGTCTATTTCTGGCTTGTAAATAAGTTCATTTGTATCACATTTTTTTAGACTCTACATATACATATAAGTGATACCATATGATACTTGTCTTTTTGTCTTACTTCATTTAATATGGTAATCTCTAGGTCCATTCATGTTGCTGCAAATGGCATTATTTCATTCTTTTTTATGGCTGAGTAGTACTCCACTGTGCGCGCGCGCGCGCGTGTGTGTGTGTGTGTATCACACCTTCTTTATCCATTCATCTGTCAGTGGACATTTAGGTTGCTTCTATGTCTCGGCTATTGTAAACAGTGCTGCTTTCAACATTGAGATGCATGTATCCTTTCAAATTAGAGTTTTCTCTGGACATATGCCCAGGAGTGGGACTGCTGGATCATATGGTAACTGTATTTTTAGTTTTTTAAGGAACTTCCATGCTGTCCTCCATAGTGGCTGCACCAATTTACATTCCCATTACATCATAAGTGATAATTTTTTAATTAACCTATACTGCATATAGTAATAAACTAAAAATGATGTTTCTTTCTGTTAAGTAGTAACTCTATTTTTCTAACTCTCTTGAAGGTGTTGTTTTTCATGCCATCATTGTTCTCATTCTTGTTGTTGTTGTTCTTTTTTAATTTGTTGTGTCGGTGGTAATAGTGGTGTTTGGGGTTGCAATAGAATCATTGAAAAATGTGAAAGGCAGATTCCAGCCCCTCCTGTAAGAGTCACTTTTCCTCCTCTGTGCCTATGTTAAATAGAGGGTGTATACTTGTTTATTCTGCATTTCTACTTTCCTCAATTAACCCAGACTGAAGCTAGAGGTTTATACCACAATCAGCTCTTACACATTTTCTTGCATGGAAATATACAAGCAGGTGCTCTTTTTTTTTATTATCATTCTACCGAATGATTATCAAATGCGATAGAACTGCAATTCAGAATTTTGTGAACTGAATTATTTATTAGAGTGAATTTCAATACACTAAGCATCAACTTACCATCGCTCAGAGCCATCAGCTAAGGTTTACAAATACTTTCCTTACAGGGAATTGTTGTCGCAGTAGTGTTTGTACTACGGGAATGTCAAGTTGGTAAAGCTCTACTATTAATAATCGATCAGGAGACGCATGAAGGGAGCACCGTGCCTGCGATCAACAGGCTTTGGCTTATCAGACTTTTTTTCTTTTCTTTTCAAAAAGAAATCCTCCGAATTCCAGTTACAAGATTTACAGCATTTCAATCGTATGCCCTATAAAATCTTATGTTCGGAGGTTAATAAAATGAGATTAATCCAGAGATACCACATGTTGGGTTCTTTTCTTTTTTCTTTTCAAGCACAGAACATTAGATGATGCAATCTAAGCTCTGAAAAGGGGGTGAGGGGGTTGGAAACGGCTACTAGTGGAGGTTAGCTGCCATCTAGCGGCTGGAAGTGTAATTCACCCAAACCCATTGCCACAAGAGCTAAGGAAATGCAGAACTCAGACCCGTGTCTCATAAGAACATAAAAGGCTATCAGTAATCTACATTACTGTCTCATATTTACATAAAGACAGGTGGGCAAATGATGGGCAAATGAGTGAATGCTTTAATGGAAGAAAAGCCAAAGTATCCTCGTTTAAAATTCTAAACCAAAAGTAACTTACCTTTATGTTCAAATTGTTTCCCTTTCAAAAATTCCCAACTTAGAAACTTTGCCTAGCTACATCATATGAGCTAAACAAGATGATGAAGTGATTACCAGTGACAAAGCAGACCTGACCGCCTGGGAGACAGCACACTGAAGAGGCAAAAATTTTGATATCAATCTCTCAAGAAGAAAACCATGCAAATACATCCATATGGTGATCACAATATTGGTCCAGATACTTAGTGAGTTCACGTTGAATGATTTGGATCATTTTCATTTACATAAAATGTAATACCATCCTCATTTAAAACCCTTACCCTCCTTTAAACACTTCTAATACTAATGTTTTTAAATACAGCTTTGAGGGGGCGGGAGGTGGGAAGGGACAGACTGGGATTTCAAAATGTAGAATAGATAAACAAGATTATACTGTATAGCACAGGGAAATATATACAAGATCTTTTGGTAGCTCACAGCAGAAAAAAAAAATGTGACAATGAATATATGTATGTTCATGTATAACTGAAAAATTGTGCTGAACACTGGAATTTGACACAACGTTGTAAAATGATTATAACTCAATAAAAAATGTTAAAATAAATAAATACAGCTTTGATGCTTATTTATTACAAAAATATTGCACATTTATCGTGAAAAATGTAAAAAAAAAAAAAAAAGTAAATATCACCGTAATCTGAGAATGACTAACAGCCTGCTTTCTTTGACAAATGCACTGGTTCCCATTTCTCCTTTCTTAAGAAAAAAAAAAGTATTTTTATATGTATATATACACATACATACACATATATGTATATGTGTATATGCATGTGTGCACCTGTATTTTTAGTTTACAAGGTATTATGAAAATTTTCTCATGTTACTGAATAGTCTTTAAAATACGATTTAATGGCTACATATTGTATTGGTCAGACAGGTCTTCATTTGTTTAGGCAATACTTTTTTTAACTTTTAGATTTGTTCCAATTTTTTACTGTTGTAAACAATAATACAATGAACATCTCTGTGGGAAAATCCTTGTATGGGTCTCTGCTTATTTATTTCACTAAATAATTAGAAAAAAATATTCCTTAAAAATTATATGCATTGGTTCCCATGAGAAACTTAGTTAATTTTGCTACATCTCTGTCTGCATGACAGACAGGGAATGGTTAAGTCTCTGTTACCCCATTGCTAGTTTCATCTTCAAGTCTTCGACAGTAGTGAAACTCAACATTTCTTACGTGTTTATTGGACATCTGGCAGGGGTGGGGGGAGTTGTAAGTGAATTTCCTGTTCATGTTCCTTTCTCTTTTTCTCCTGGTGATTTTCTATCTATTGATTTGCAATCTCTTTTTAAGACTGGATGAAGACACAGCACACATACAGAAAATAAATAGCTGCTTCAATACTACTATCAATAAAGTAGAACTAACAACAAAAGCCTTAAAGATTTGGCCCAAGGCAAGCATTTGATTTTTATAAAGGGTATAATCCACTATGAGTTTATGGTAGCTGTGTACTGAAAAACAGTCCTAAAATAAAGTAAGCAAAACCTGTTAGAAATACAGGCAACATTAACAGAAAGACCATAATAAAATGATGTTCTAATAGAACGTTTTAATACATTAAATACATTAAACCTTATATTCCCCAAATAATACTATTCTTTTAAAGTGCTGTAGACAATCAACAAAAATTAATCATTTATTAGAACACACAAACCACACAAGGCACAATCTCTAACAATAATGTTGTAAATTGGAAATTAATCAGGAAGGAATTTTATGTCTTTCAACTGCTTTAAAGTTTAGGAAAAGTTCTTTTAAATTGCTATTGGATCCTTGCAGAACTCCAAACCACAAATGCAGATCCTTTGGAACGTAGTAAATCCCACTAAAGACTCAAGAGGGCCGAACAGCAGACAGAGGGGAGAGAGCATTCACTCCCAGTGTCCCGTGATCGCAGGGCAGCCAGCTTCGGGAGAGGGGTGCTCCCGGTCTTTCAGGACCAGCCCAGAGCCCGCAAGTCCCCGGAGTCTTGGAGAGAAGAGACGGGGCACAAAGGCGAATCCAGGGCAGAGAGAACAGGGAGAACTGGAGGTGGTCTCACCACCCAAGGACTCCTTATTCATTCTTTTTTTTTTTATATATATATATATTGAATTATAGTCAGTTTACAATATTGTGTCAATGTCTGGTGTACAGCACAATTCATCAGTCACATACAAATACACATATACTCAATTTCATATTCTTTTTCACCGTGAGCTACTATAAGATATTGACTATATTTTCCTGTGCCATACAGTATAATTTTGTTTCTCTATATATACCAGTCAGTCTTTAACCGGTTCTCAGCTCCCCTTTCTGGAACTCTCTCAACATTCCTCATCCCCTTCTCCAGGAAAGGAACCCCCAAATCTGGACCCTCTTCACGCAACAGTGGAATATGAAGGTCCGAGTAGAAAATAAGTGCTCAGAGGGGGAAAAAAACAGTCAGAAAAGTGAAGTGACTTGTCCAAAGCCTGCGGATAAAGGCTTCCATGTTCATAACGGAGTGTTGTAAGTTCTATTTTTAAGTTGCTTCTCCCATTCTTCCTACTAGTCGCTGGCTCTCAACTACTTTGCCATCTGACTCACAACTTACCTCCTCCAAGAAGGGTGCCCTGATTGACACCATCTCCCGACCCTGAGTACTCCCCTACAGAGAAATCAATCCTTAAAGCCTTTAATGTTTGTATGTATTATTTTATTTGCATCGGTTTATGTTTTGCTTTGAATTCAAAGCATGTGTCAACGTGTCTAGATTCTTTTATAGAAGAAATAAGCACCTGAATTCCTGTGTAAACTGAATGCTAGAAAATCAAATAATACTCTCATTAATATGTTATCACTGAAATTTTTCACAAAAGAGACTCCAAGAAACAAGGAAAAATCATGTTTTGATACCTTGGAAAGCAATTCGTTTCTAATAAAACATTCAATATGTTTACATTTTAATATTATAGAACACTTCTGTGTTTTTTAAGATTCTTTTTGGATTTCAAGGAACAGGAATGTGCTCTTATAAACACAGGTGTTAAGAGAGACTGCAATGGACACTTGTTAAAAAATTAAGACAGATTTGCTTCAAGCTACTGCAGTAATAAGGAAGCAAGATTTCAGTACAGAACTGAGCTTAACTCCAAAGACAGCAGGGGCAGCTGGCAGTTTATAGCCAGCAGTCAAGAGACAACGAATAGAAAATTACCAAGAGGATCTACGTGGTCAGGCCCCAAAAGCCCCCTTCTGAGGTCTCTACAAAATACTCACGTGGAAATGTTCCAGAAAAAAAGCTGGAACTGTAAATCTGTATCTCTGGAAAAAAGGAGGGGGCTTAATGATACGGATGTGAGCCATCAGCATAAAAGAGATAGTGATGTAAATTAGTTCCCCCAAGGAGAAGGTACAAAGTGAGCAGAGGGCCAACACGGAGCGTCAGGACTCAGTGGGATTCCGTGTGTGAGCTGAGGGGGGGGAACAAATGTCTCCCATGGATCAAAGAAGAAAAGTAACCAATAAAAACAATCATGACTGCAAGGGGTTGAAGCAGAAGATACGTAAGATCCGTGATTTCGTGGTGATATTTTAAAAACAAAAACAAAAATTGTGAGTGGAATTTTGAATATGTAAAAATTTCAGTATTAGGAAAGCTAGGAAAATTTTGAATATATTTGCCATTAATTCAGTAGAAACCTGGTGACTATCCAGCCCCATGAACGATATAGCTTGTATCAAAGAGAAATTCTCCAAGACTATGGCACTTAATGAGTGTCAGATTAATGGGGGAGATTTGCTGGAAGAGGTTGATGGAATTCTATATATCAAATAATGCCTTAGACCAGGGGTGTATTTCAAACTGATGTGTGCTATAAGACTTTGTTAGTTGTTTAATAATATAGCTTATTTTCTCTAGCAATAAAAGGGAGTGTATTAAAAAGCCTGTTTTACATATTGATTTATATATTGATTTTCACTCATGTACAGGTTGTTAAATATTATTAATATGCTCCCAACAATAAATGTTTGAAGGGCTCGTTCTAGCAGAAGGGGAGAGTCATCTGAACACATGGTCACGCTGCACTGGGCCGTGTGTAAGAATGGAAGGGTGTAACGATGGAGGGCAGGGTGATGCTGGGGGAAGCTTTCCTAAGGTGAGTCCTAAGAAAACTGGAAGCAAAAAATAGGGACTTACCAAATGGACAAGGCACAGGGCATTTTTCACAACAAACCCAGGAAACAGCTCCCCACAGGAATGTGGATCTGAGCTTGGCCACCTGACTTGTATCCAGATGGGACACTAACAGTCATGGCACCCAGTGGCAAAGCAGCTACTTAAACTGTCACTTGTGGTGGTCTGGGATGAAGTGACATTAAAGGCCACGGCCCCAGAAACCCCAAGGTCTCCTGCAGTTAACAATTATGGGGAGCATAAAGAACACAGGGCTGTCGGGTGGCAGCCACTGGGCAGGGTGACTGTGCCCCAGGGAAAGGAGATGCCTGGGCCCTTGGAAATCCGTGACTGCAGCTCTGAGCCAGCCAAGAGCATGCCATCGTGGGCCACCAGTCAGAGCAGGGGAGGATGGGGTTAGGGATAAACAGTGTTTGACTCCAAGTCACTCTCGCAGTGACCCAATGGACATATAAACTCATCCTGTGACCAGGGGACATGTGAACTCATCCTGTAGTCACTTCCACGATGCCTAAGGGTAGGATCGGAACAGATAACCTTGGCCAATGGCAGGATCCTCCATCTTTCCAGGTATGGATTCTCTGGAAACCCTCTCTCCCTCTGAAAACAGAAAGCAGCGCCACCATCAAAGATGCAGCAGACCCGGGTGGCAGTCCCTACCACAAATCCACTGAATTTTCCTTTTCAACCCATCCTTGTCTCGAGACAGATGACCGCAGGGCAGGGCCCCTCAGCCTCGGCACTGCTAATGTTTGGGGCTGGATAAATCGTGCAGTGTGGACTGTTTCGCAGTGTCCCTGACCTCTAGCACACCTTCCCCAGTTGTGATGTTGTCTCTAGACATTGCCAGATATCCTCTGGGGGACAAAATTGCTCTCGGTTGAGAAGCACTGAATGACCCATAAAGCAGCTTCATTGCGGACTGACTCTAATTACAGCTGCTCTTCCCAAACATGATGTCTTTTTTTTAATTGAAGTATAGTCGATTCACAATGTTGTGTTAGTTTGTGGTGTGCAGCATAGTGATTCAGTTATACGCACACACACACATATATATATACTCCTTTTCATACTCTTTTTCATCATAGGCCATTACAAGGTATTGAATATAGTTCCCTGTGCTATACAGCAGGGCCTTGTTCTTTATCTACTTTATATACAGTCGTGTGTATCTGCTAATCCCGAAATGATTTCTTGAACTGGAAAGAAGCACAAGTTTCACTGAGTCTCTTTGGCTTTTGGGCGCAATAGATCCCATATTTGGGCATACTGCTCCTGCCACGGGCACAGTAATGTAGATGGCTTCCAGCTTTGAGTGGGACCCCAGGCAAGACACAGCTCCATCTGGTGCAAATCCTTCTGACCCTGTGACTGAGCTCAAAGTTTCTGGGGAAGATGGGATGCTGCACGGAGCCCTGGGGAGAAAATGATAGCAAAGGCCCTCTGCTCACTTTGGAAAGAACTCCTCTCTTCTTGAAACAGCTCCAGGTGACCATAGTACCTGAAATTCCCATCATAAACCCAGTGTTTTCTGGTCCTTCTGGCTGTAAAGTTGGGCTTTTGCAATGACTGTCCTCTGGGTCCTAAAAGCATAGATAAGTTCCGTGAGCAGGAGGCTCGCGTTCCCGGGACAGCTACACCTGTGCGCTTCCTCATCTCTCCCAGCCCTCCCGGGGCCTCCTCAGAGGAGAGGTCCCTTGTCCTTTTCCTACACATTGCGCAATGCTTCCGCTTCCCTCCCACTCTTAGAACCTGGAGCGCGGAATCTCAGGAGATCATCTTTTCCAATTTCCTCACAGGACAGATTAGGAAACTGGTACCTAGAAAGGATGAGTCACTTCCCCCACATGAGGAAAACAGGTGGTGACTCGCCAAGACGAGAACCCAAGCCCCCTTGCTTGTGGTCTTTCTGCGTTCTTGAAGGTAAAGAGCTGGTCTAAGATTCTCTAGTAAGAAGTGATTCTGCATCCAACTTCAGCCCTCACCATGTCTAGAGAAAGAAAATCTCACCATCTGCTGCATTTCACAACACTGTTAAACTTCTAGAAAAAACAGGAAAAACGTTTCAACCACATAACACAAAACCTTCTCATCCATCCAGCTGTTTAGTTGCTCCATTCCTAGATGGATTACCTAGCATCCTCAAGTTGATAAAAAGTCTTTTTTCATGCCCAAGGTAATCTTAAGCACCTTTTATTCTAGATTTGCTCCAAACTCACACAAGTGAATAGAATTATGAAAATAATCCTTTGTGCAGGAAATTAAAAGTAAGCCTCTTTTTTGAGACGCCCGTGCAATTAGAATCAGTATCACCAGCTGAAGTAGCTTCATCACCTATGAAAAATAACATTTATGAAGTCTCACACAAAATGTACTGGTCTGGTTCTATAAAATGTCATGGTATTTTCCCCAAAGGGTAATAATATTAATATTCAAATGCATTTTGCTTCAATTCCTTAACCTTGAGCAGTATGTCACTAAAATCTTTTTAGGCTTCTCCACAAGATGGGGCTACTCTCCAAACAATTCTGTTGCTAAGCACGATGGCATTCTGAAAAGGTTCAATTATAAAGTGTCACCTACATAGCAGTCTTGATAGGATAGTGCATGAACTGTTAACTCTAGGAGTCATTAAATCAGGTGAAGGACAAATACTTCTGGCACCATCTGAGGAGCTGTAACTTCTCAGCCTCTGCTCGTGCATGCAATGGTCTTCAAGTCAGGGCTTGGGTTCTCCACCTCCCCCGTTCTCAGTTTCACTGGCAAAGCCAGTGAGGAGACAGGAAGCTCGCCACTCTTCCATCTCTGGCCCCAGCGATCTGTACCTCCTTATCCCTGATCCCCTCAGAAAAATGCCATGTTAAACGTCACAGGTCTTTAGATTTCCATTAGTTCAGGAGAAGCAGAAAATCTATTCAGGTCTATTTAGATGAAGGGCAGGGCAGAAAGAGGGGGAGACTGGGGGAAGGCTTGGAGATCTTTGCTGAGCAAGTCCATGTGCCAGGAAAACCTCTCCATGCCTCATCTCACTGGACCCCTAGAGAGGAGGGTATATAGCTCAGTGGTAGAGTACTTGCTTGGCATGCACAAGGTCCTGGGTTCAATTCCCAGGACCTCTATCAAAATAAATAAGCCTAATTAGTCCCCTCTAAAAAACAAACAAACAAACAAAATAAAATGGTCATTGGACACCTGTAACAACCCTACAGGGTAGCTTGATTCACCCCACCTTCTGGAGGAGAAAATTTGCAGTTTTAAGAAGCATCTCATAGTAGGTCATCCAGCTGGTATGCAAGCCTTCTTACTTTTCTACCACACCGCGATCAGGTAGGCATTTGTAACCCAACTTAAAAAGCTGGGGTCCACATGGCTCAGTCTTGCCATGGAGTCCCATGTAAAGCATTGGAGTCCCGGAGCCAAAAGTGGTTTTGAAAGAGTCTAATTATTGAGGGTGGGTATAGCTCAGTGGGAGAGTGCATTCTTAACATGCACAAGGTCCTGGGTTCAACCCTCAGTACCTCCCATAAATACACACATACATACATACATACATACATACATACATACACACATACATAATTCTTTTTAAAAGTCTAATTATTGCTTGCATATCTAAGAATATTAAAGGGGACTTGATTCATAACCCGCAGCAGCATTTCTCAAAAGCCCCCTCCCTCTGCTCTGCTATCCTCTCACACCCAAAAGCTGTTCCAGAGTTTCTCACACATAGACCTTCCACAGTTTTTCCCTCTCCCCCTCCCTCCTCTTTCCTGGCTTTGGCTAAATCGACCCCCCTTTCTTGCCTCCCTGGTTCGTGGCTAGACTAGCAGCTCCTTATTCTCCTGTGAGGGTGGAGGGAGTCATCACAGATGCCCCCACAGGGATATCCCCGGTCCCGGCCCAGGCCAAATGGGATTCAAACACACCTGGGCACATCTGGACGTCTGAAATGAGCTGCAGACGTTCTCGGGGAGGGTGGTTCCTAAGAGGGGGGTTACCTAGGGGTTTTAGGCGTTTTCTTCCTGTTATTTTATTTTGGTCAATGGAGAAGAAAGTCTTGCACAGGATCACAGAGGACATCCAGTGAGGGAAGAACAGAAAAGCAGTTCTTTCAGATGACATTGCAGGTCCTAAACCATGGGCTCCATGGAAAACCTATGAGAACTGAGGGGAAAGCTGGTACAGCTTTGATGCTCCCAGGGGCAGCCATCATCCCTTGTGAGAGAAGGCCACTGAGCACGTTCACGCACAGACACACCAGGGTTTCAAGTCTGTGATGGCACTTACCTCCTAGCCAGTTTACAAAAACCAAGAGAGGCATCTCAGCTCCAGAACCCGACAGCTTTCCCCCTACTGGATGGTGAATTTTATTTGTGTACACGAAGAACCCAGACACTTGGTCAAACACTAGTCTAGAGATTGCTGTGAAGCTATTTCTGAGATGAGATTAACAATTAAATCAGGAGACTCTGAGTGAAGCAGATTACCCTCCATAATGTGGGTGGGCCTCACCCAATCAGTTGAAGGCCTTAAGAGACAAAAGATGGGGGCACCCTGAAGAAGAGGGAATTCTCCTTCCAGGCTGTCTTTGAACTTATGCTTTGGCATCAGCTCTTCCTGGGTATCCAGCCTGCTGACCTACACCACAGATTTTGGACCCACCAGGCTCTACAATTGTGGGAGTAAATTCCTTAAAATAAATAAAGCTCTCTTGATGATAGATAGATAGATAGATACATAGATAGATAGATAGATAGATAGATAGATAGATAGATAGATAGATAGATAGATAGATAAGATAGATAAGATAGATAGACAGACAGACAGAAGACAGACAGATAATATATCTCCTATTGGCTCTGTTCCTCCAGAGACCTCTGACTAATGCTACTACTGCCACTGGCCCCAACCACCAACCACTATAATCTCCCCTGACCAACCTCCTCTGTCCTCCAGTGGGTCCCTCTTTCACTCAGAGTAAAAGTGAATACTTCCCACAGGTATCCAGGATCCCCACCCTCTTTACACAAACCTCCCAGCCCCCTTCACCTCTCCTACTCATCTCCTGCTCTCTCCTCTGTGCTCACCCCCTCCAGCCACTCCTGGGCCCCCAGTGCTTCCTTTGCTGCAGTGGTCCTCCCCATCTGTGCACACGCCCAAAGCCCATGCCTCTGCAGGTCCTTCCTCAAATCTCACCTCATCATCAGCCCTGGCTTGGGGGGCAGTGAGTCTCAAAATTTTATGTCCCGGGAACCCTTTATGCTCTTAGAAATTATCAAGGACCCAAAGCCTGTGTGTACGTGGGTTTTATCTGCTGGTATTTACTCCATTTGAAACTAAAATCAAGACATGTTTAAAACACAAGAATCTACAGGCACACATCCCATCAGCCATCAGAGCAATGACACTGCCACATGTCATGCAGCCACTGGAAGGCAATTCCACAATCAAGATGTCTCACAATACACACAGAGTTCTGAGCTCAAAGAGCCCCTAAAAGGGTCTGAGGCCCCCAGGGCTCCTTGGTGATACTTAGAGATCCTCTGGGCTATAAGAATGGGCAAAATCCCCAGGCCTCTTGCAGGAAACACGACCAAACATTGGCTGGCATGATTCCCACTTGGATGGGAAGCAAAGAGCATTCTCAGAAATGAAACCTATACAGCAATCAGCTAAAGTTTTGTGGAAGCCACCACCCAAGCCTGTGTCTTGCTCAGTTCCTCAGACAATATTCAGACTCCAGTGCTCACAACAGAAAGCACCCACTGCAGCAGGCAGAACACCACCCCAGAGGGGAAGCAAGCAGGAGGCGTATCCTGCGTTATCCAGGTGAGCTCAGTACAATCAGGGCCCTTAAAGGTGGGTGACCGAGGCAGGAGACGGGGCCAGAGACAGATGTGACCAAAGAAGAATGATCAGAGAGAGGCCGTGTTGCTGGCTTTGAAGGGGCCACGAGCCAAGGAATGTGGGCTGTCTCTTGAAGCTGGAAAAAGCCAGAAACAGCCTCCCCTAGAGACTCCAGAAGGGAATGCAACCCTGCCAGCGCCTTGATTTGAGCCCAGTGAGACCTATGTCAGGTTTCCAACCGACAGAACTGTTGGAGAATAAAGGTGTGCTGCTGTAAGCCACTAGGTTTGTGGTAATGTATTTCAGCAGCCATAGGAAGCTGACTCACCTGTTAAAACTGAATTGCATTTGAATCTTGTACCTAACAGGGAACTGCCCACAGAGCCCTGAAGTGGGGGATGCCTTCCTGTGGGTAAAGCCTGGTGCGAACAGGCCAGGCAAGGAGCTCCCAGCACTAGCCGGTAGGCAACAGGACGCGTGAAAATCCCTGACCCGCCACCGCCCCCACTCACCCTGTTCACAAATGCCTCATGCTGGACCAGTGACCATTCCACCCTTCACCGAGGCTTCTGCTCCTTTTAGTGTTTTCCAAATGGGCATTTGAGTTTTAGCAGTCCTGTTCCCCACCTGCCACCCCCAAGATGTCACATCAGTCATCTTAGGATAATTAAATAATTTAGCGCTTGGTCTCCAGTTGTACGGGTACTCCTTGGCCTGGGTCATGACCACACAGAAGAAGTGACCACCACCAGGAGACCTTGAGGCATCACCAGTAGGTGCAAAAGCTGAACACAACTTCGGGTTGGCTCCTGCAGGCTGCAGAGGGGTTGGGGGAGGCAACACTTTCATTATGGGATGAAAGCTGAAAGGAGTCTGAGTGTGTGTTCTCAGCAGCCCCACCGCCCAGGGGTGGAAAATCACGTATCAGCCCCAGAACACAGTAAATCTGCCCCTGCCCTGGTAACCTCTCCTCTTGGCCACAGGAGTCATTTCAGAGATGGCCCGGCCTCATCTGCAGCAATATGAATGGACCTAGAGATGATCACACTAAGTGAAGCAAGTCAGACAGAGAAAGACAAATACGTGGTATCACTTACATGTGGAATCTTTTTTTAAAAAATGACACAAATGAACTTATTTACAAAACAGAAAGAGACTGCAGACATAGAAAACAAATTTATGGTTACCAAAGGGGAAGAGGGGAGATAAATTAGGAGTTTGGGATTGCAGATACAAACTACTATGTACAGAACAGCTAAACACAAGGTCCTACTGTACAGCACAGGGAACTATACTCAATAGCTTGTAATAACCCATAATTAAAAAGATATATATGTATAATTGAAATACTATGCTGTATACCAGGAACTAACACATTATAAATCAGTTATACTTCAATTTTTTAAATAAATAAAATATACAATTCAGGGCCAGGGCGGGGTGGGGGTGGGGATCTGGCCCGGCTTCCCCACCTTACAGGACTGGTGGGATCAGAGGAGAACACTTGGCCAAGCTGGAGCGGTTGCCTCCCTGGCATTCGGAATGAGAGCCAGGAGAGAAGCCATCCTGGTGGCTGGAGACATGAACGCTCAGACAGCACAGGTTGGCTGCTTCTGCAGCACACGCATGCAGACTATGGACACAACTCCAGTCTTCAGAAAGATGCAGCAAGAGCGAAGCAAAGAGCCCACGTGTGCGGAGATGAGAGCCAGGATAATTGCTCATCCTGGCTCCCGCCCTTCCTCAGATCCAGCATCATCGCTGCCCACGCCCAGGACTCCCCAGGACAAGCCTGGCCACTTCAGGCCCACTCCCCATTCTCTACCTTCGCTGGTTTTGGTTTCTGCAACCAAAAAAACCCTCATCTCCACATGGTATCTCTACTCCTGGGAATCCTGCAGGAAGCATTTACTAGAAAAGATATTAAAGTCCATAACCAACATTATTTAGTGCCTTGAAGGGCTCCTGTGAGCAGAATCTGGGGTAAGCAAGGTCTCTGAGTCCCACACTTTCCTGCATCACCTCTCAACCGTCCTGCCTCGCCTGTCTCTGCGGCCCTGGACCACTGGCTCTGCCCAAGCTGCTGTTCGGCGTTCACCTCTGGGACCCCTTTCCATACACGCAGCCCACAACATTTCTGGCTCCATCTCCAGACTGCACACCTCTCACCTCCCGCCCCAGGGTTACCCTGTTGCCTGGGATCTGCTCGTCTTCCCTGACACACAACCCAAGGAGCAAGGGAATGAATGACCGGGAGGGAGGTAGAGCACAAGGTGAATTCTCCCTTCTTGCCTGCTGGTTCAGTCCCAGCAGATGGCTACCAGCTAAGTGCCACACCCTCGTATGGGCTCTCCCTCCTCCCCTACCTCACTCTTCCTCCCCTCACTCTTGCTTTCCCAGGATTGCACTCCTAATACACTGGTAACACAAATCCACATTCAGACTGTTTTATTTATGGAACGTCTTCCAAGATGTTCTTGATTTAAATGAGGTCGTTGGTAAAGTGAGAAGCTGAACAGGATAGAGATGAACAATCCCTGGCTACCTTCCTTTCTGGTAACTGAAAATGCAACAGGATACTATGGTAACTGGACACAAGGCATAAAGCGAATGAGTCCCCTGCCAGTGAGTTACCCTGAGCGTTACCGTAGTAACAGATCACCAATTTCTCACACAAGAGAATGAAAGCAAAATCATATTAGCAAATGACCTAAGTTTAATGTCTCCTTATCTACAAAATACGAGAGAATTTAATAAGATGTTTCAATGGGACCTCTCAAATAATGACTACTTTTGTCTGTAGAAAAACGAACACGTGGTGATAAGGGCTTGGAAACCCAAACCGAAGAAGGCCGACTTCAAGGACGCCACTTCCTGGGAAAGCCACTAGGTGGCGAACTTAACCATCCCTCGGATTTTTTTCTACCTAAAAGTCACCCCAGGGTTGGCTCTGATCTTATTCTGGTTAAGAATTTGCTATTTTGACAAACTAAAATTTATTTACGATAATATAAGAATTTCAGAAACCTCTAAATTTAAAAAGTTGAAAATGGTTTTAGTGCAGATACAATAAAAGTAGGATAAATTTAAAGCACAGAGGTTTTTCTTGTCCACTGGCTGCCTGTGCTCCATTTCTCCTGTTCCTCTTGGGAGGGAGGCATCATCACGAAGCCTTGGATCAGGGCTTGGGTTTTGGTTTACTCTGCTTTGGAGGGATATGGGTATTCGCTGTTTAAACAAGGTGTTTTAATAACTAAAAAAAAAAATCATTTCTCAAATGAAGCCAGGGCAGAAATGGGAGCCTGAGGAGAGAGAAAGGACCAGGGGGCGGAGGGTGTGATGTCTGCAGATGGGAGAAGCAGCACAGGGGTATCGTGATGACAACAGCATATATATGTAAATATATATATATAATGATTAATGTGAGAAATACTTTACAACAGAATCTTCACAGCTTCACAATAAAATTCATAAAATAACTTACTATAGAGCTGTACAATGGAATCCTACACAGTCATTAAAGATCACGTTCAAGAGGCATTTTAATGAAATTGAAACATGTTTATGATACATTGTAAAATGAAAAAAAAAATCAAGCTCCAAGAGTACAAACTAGTTTTTATTTTAAAAAGTTAATAAAAAAATAGGTTACAGGGGGGTGGGTATAGTTCAGTGGTACATGCTTAGCATGCATGAGGTCCCAGGTTCAATCCCCAGTACCTCTATTTAAAAAAAAAAATAGATTACATATACGTGTGTGGCAATAGAAGGAGAAACTATTATTAATAGTGATTATTTCTGAGACTGAGAGGTTTACTTCCTTATTTTTATGTCATCTGTATTTCCTAGGTTTTCCTCTGTCTTATTTTTATTTTAATTACTAGCATTACTCTTTACCTGGCCCTGTTCTAAGCACTCTATAAACAGCAATTCACTGAATCCTTACAACATGCCTATGAAGCAGTTACTGTTACTATACCTACTTTTATAAGTTAAAACATTGACAAACAGAGAAGTCAAGTTATCTACTAGAGGTCACACAGCTAATGAGTGCTAGAGCCAGGATTCAGACCCAGGAAATCGGGCTCCAGATTCTGTGTTCTTAAACTAATTTTAAAAAGAGAGAGAGAGAGAAAGGATAAAGAAAAAACATAAAGAAAAAGGGAGGAAGCAAAAAAAGAAGGAAAGAAACCATTTGCCACAAGGGAACAATACACATTTGCTTTAAAAAGCTTTTAATTTTTTTTTTGATAGTGTTTTTTTTCTTTCAGCACTTTATTTATTTTAATTATTTTTTAATTTTTGGGGGGGACAGGTAATTAGGTTTACTTATTTATTTTTAGAGGAGGTTCTGGGGATTGAACCTGGGACCTTGTGTATGCTAAGCATGCACTCTACCACTTGAGCTATATCTATCCCTCTAAAAAGCTTTTAAAAATCAACATGGAAGCAACCTAAATGTCCACTGACAGATGATTGAGTAAAGAGGCTGTGATATATTTATACAATGGAATACTACTCAGCAATAAAAAAGAATAAAATAATGCCATTTGCAGCAACAGGGATGGACCTAGAAATTATCATACTAAGTGAATTAAGTCAGACAGAGAAAGACAAATAGCATATGATATCACTTATATGAGGAATCTAAAAAAGTGACACAAATAAACTTATTTACAAAACAGAAACAGACTCACAGACATAGAAAACAAATTTATGGTTACCAAAGGGGAAAGGGGGATAAATAAGGAGTTTGGGATTGGCAGATACAAACTACTATATACAGAATAAACAACAAGGTCCTACTGTATAGCACAGGGAACTATATCCAACATCTTGTAAATCGCTTCTCGGCCTTTTGGCTAAGATCAAGTGCAACATCTTGTAATAACCTAGAATGCAAAAGAATATATATACATATGTATAACTGAATCACTATGCTGTACACCAGAAACTAACACAACATTGTAAATCAACTATACTTCAATTTAAAAAAAAACTTTTAAAAATCACATAATGCCATTAAAATTGTAGTATTAAAAGAAATTTTTAAACAGAAAAGTGTAAACTGACAAAAAAATAGATAACAAAAGGAAAAGTGTAAGCTGACAGAAAAATAGGTAACATTGAAATGTCTAATACCGAAAAAATCAACTGCAGGAATCCAGAATCATACAAAGAAAATGTCTGAAATAAGAGGCTCTTAAATTTTTTTCTGAATGCTTTGTGCTGGCAGCTGCCCCTCTCAGAGCAGTCGGCGTCAAGGGGCCGCGTCCACCTCTCTTCCCTAAGCAAGTCTGGACTTCGCCTCTCCAGGGCATGCCTCGACCTGACTGGCACGAAAGTCATTTTTTTTTTTCAAACCAAGTAAAAGAAAACCAACGTGTGAAAAATGGGGGCGGGGGGAGGCAGAATCCCCAAGCTGAAAGGATGGCAAATCTTAAATATGCATTCAGATTCTGTAAGTTTGTCTTCTTCAAGACCAAGGGCTGAAAGCTAACCAGTGACATCGTTCTGCTGCAAAAACCAAGCAGCCAGGTGGGCAGCGGCTGCTCTGCTCGGCTCTGTGCAAGGAGGGAAAGTGCCAACCTGAATGGGTCCCTTTCTAGACACATGCTCTTCAGGTTGACCAGACCTGAGGGCTCAGGCTGGGGTTCAAGGAAGAGGAAGGAAAAAGGGAGAGGAGGGGGTTGGGGGGAAGAAACCTGGAGGATCAAGGAAGAGCCGTGAGAGGGAGGAGGGGGAGGCAAGACAGAAAGAGATGGGTGGGGAGGGGGGCCGTTTCATTTTTCTACAACTGGGGTTCACGTGTCGAGGAAGGGGACCCAAACAAAGGTTGAAACTCATGAAGCCTCAAACCAAAAAGAGCACTATTTCTTTCTTGTCCTCTGTCCCTAAGTGAGGACTTCAGGCAAAAATCATCTACAGAACAGATGCCTGGGTCTTTATCTCTTCAAAACCTGATCAGGGAGAAACTTTGCAAAGAACTTTGAGTGTCCCATGTAACAAGCAGTCACCCAAATCCTTTCTTCCCAGGCAGTCCCCTCCAGCACACAGAGCAGGAACACGCAGACCTCGTTAGAAAGTAATCTTAATATAAAGAAAGCAAGTGCCATTTAGGCCAGGAACACCCAAGCCCCAGCAGCGGCAGTGGTGTCACAGAACCCCAAGGAGTGTGACAGAAGTTCACTGGCCCGTTCAGCTCCCAGAATATCCAGCCTCCAGGAAACAGGTGTTGTTTAAATAGTCAAGGACTGAACTGTTTCCAGATCACTGTCCCTGGGAGCTCTCTGCTCCACTCCACAGGGCCAGTGGTTGTCTGGTGGTTCCTACTTGAGTTACAGGAAACAGGAATTGCTGAGCTCAAATGAACAGCTTCGAAGAGCCTTCAGAGAACATCCTTAAACCCCAATGTTCTGCACATGCTGACTGATTACCGCCCGCCACAAACACACTAATCCCACCGTGTACCCCAGACCCCAACCCAAAAAGTCCACCTATTCCCAGATTACCCACAAAATTTTACACGGTGTACTTAAGAAATTCAGAGAAGGATGGAGATAAAGGTAAGAATGAAGGAAAATCTATGGTAGCTCTTTGCAGAATGTTTGTGTCACTGTTCCAAAAGATCATTTGCACCTCAGCTTTGCTCTTAAGCCCAAAACAGATGAACACTTTAACCTAATGTCTTTATATTGATTCATTTACCGGTGACGTACTGGACCCTGTTTTGTCTCATTTTAGTGCCGGTGGCCTAACAACTTGACTTTAAACGTCTATTTTTTTAGAAATTT
Organism: Camelus bactrianus; assembly: GCF_048773025.1. Taxonomy (NCBI): domain Eukaryota; kingdom Metazoa; phylum Chordata; class Mammalia; order Artiodactyla; family Camelidae; genus Camelus; species Camelus bactrianus. Next base: position 11,691,286 of record NC_133541.1, read on the forward strand.
CACTGCAAGAATATACCTGTATATTCGGGGGATTCCCTCATAACGGAGCTGTACTTACATAACATACTTAATGAAGAACCACCAAGTTATTGGTACCCTACTCTCATCTAACGTTATTTCCCAATACTAAAAAGAGATCCAAAAGGTAAGAATACAACATTAGCCATTTTTAAGTCTTTATAGTAAGATTTAAAATATTACACAACTTAATAACAACAACAACAAAAACCAATCCAAAAATGGGCAGAACTTAACAAGCATTTCTCCAGTGAAGACATACAGATGGCCAATAGGCACATGAAAAAATGTTCAAAATTGCTAATTATCAGAGAAATGCAAATCAGAACTACAGTGAGGTATCACCAGTCAGAATGGCCATCATTAAAAAGTCCACAAACAATAAATGCTGAAGAGGGTGTGAAGAAAAGGGAACCCTCCTACACTGCTGGTGGGAATGTAGTTTGGTACAGCCGTTATGGAAAACAGTATAGAGAGGCCTCAAAAAACTAGACTTACCATATGATCCAGCAATCCCACTCCTGGGCGTATATCCTGAGGGAACTCTAATTTGAAAAGATACTTGCACCCCAATGTTCATAGCAGCACTATATACAATAGCCAAGACGTGGAAACAACCTAAATGTCCATCGACAGATGACTGGATAAAGAAGTTGTGGTATATTTATACAATGGAATACTACTCAGCTATAAAAAAAGAATAAAATAATGCCATTTGCAGCAATATGGATGTATCTGGAGATTGTCATTCTAAGTGAAGTAAGCTAGAAAGAGAAAGAAAAAATGCCATAAGATATCACTTATATGTGAAATATTTTTTAAACAGAAAAGAAAAGAAGACACTAGTGAATTTATCTATAAAACAGAAACAGACTCACACAGACATAGTAAACCAACTCATGGTTACCAGTGGGAATGGGAGTGGTAAGAGATAAATTGGGAGTTTCAAATTTGCAACTACTAACTACTGTGTATAAAACAGATAAACAAGTTTCTACTGTGTAGCACAGGGAACTTGTAGTAACCTATAATGAAAAAGAATGTGAAAAGGGACATATGTATGTATATGCATGACTGGGACACTATCCTGTACACCAGAAATTGACACATTGTAACTGACTGTACTTCAATAAAAATAAATATTTTAAAAATAAATAAAAATAAAATATTAGCTCACTGGGTATATACTGACATACAGTTTCTGAAACATAACTAAAACTCCCAGGGTGAACCTTAGCCTCTCCTAAACGAACTATCACTACGGCGGCCACTGGGTAACGACCCGATTCCATCTTCAGCTGCCTTCATTATCCCAGAAACACCAAAGCTCTTTTTCTGAGAAGTGGAAATCTATTTCTGTTACTCATTAACACCCTTACAGGACATGTAAGCCAATGAAAAAGCAATGAGAAGTCACAGGCACGGGGTCTGATCAATGTCCTCCATGACGAGCCAGTGGGCACCCAATTTTTCCCTCAGTGGTACCGGCGTACACGTGCTTAGCTTTAAAATGGAGAATCTAGAATTCTAACAAAGATACAATTAGGTCCCAAAGTCATTATGAAGTTAATGAACAAATATAACCACGATGCAGATGCTACAACAATTCCGGAAGTTAAACAGCCTGTGTTTTTCTTCCGCTCTCTGAATGTCCTCTGTAAGCAGGTGGAACATATTTTCAAGGTAAGTGAGGTGACCAGGAGGCAGTTCTCGTTTTTAAGTTTCTAGGTTTCCACAAGCCTGAGAAGGGGGTACTGAATACCCAAGAGTTCCGAGATTAATTTTCTTGGCAAAAAGAAAATCAAATATTCCACCCATTCTATGATCAACTGTAAAGGGAACAAAATAGAGATTACATAGAATTTGGTCTCATGAAAAGACTATTCAGTTAATAAACCTTTTTAATTCCCTAGTACACTTAGCATGGGGCTAGATACATACAGACATCGATGTTTCCGCTAATAGCATAAGGGCACAGAAAAAATGAATCCTATCATCCTCAAAAAAGGTTTGAAAATCTTAAGCATGGCCACAGAAAGAAACCTGCTTCATGGGTGGTTCTGGAATCAGCTTCACTAATTTACAGTCACACCCCGGGGCAGCGGGATACCCGGAGAGACTACGATGCACTAGCCTCCAGAGGCTAGAAGAACCTGGCCCGAGCACCCACTCCATGCCTTTCCAAGACTTCACTGGACCCTCAAGGGGCTGAAAGGCTCAAGGTCACCTCCAGTTCTGACTTCTTCCTCTGGGGGTCCACGTGTACCACACAGCCCAGTGCTCAAATTCCAGGAAACAATGAAGTAGCATGTGAATACAATGGACCCCTCAGAGCAAAAGGGGGAATACAGTTTCCAAATGAACGGCAGGCATCCCCACTCTCGGGCTCCCTGCTCATCCCTCGCCTGGGGGGGGGGGGGGTCCCACCACGACTGTTCCACCACACTTGTCCCAGCCTCCATCTCCAGGCATCCCCCAGCCTTGCTGCCTAGGGCATCCATCTCTCCGCCACCCCTTACCCACCCAGACAGTGAACTTGCTGTAAGCTGTTCTCCTGGGTTGTTCTGACTTTGCCCGCAGATCTCTTCTCCGATCTCTAGTGACTTAACAGGAGTTTGTTTGCTTTTCCCAAAGACAATTTCCTCACTCAAAAGGAATTCTGCCATTGATATAATGAATTATGTGCACTGACCTTCCTGGAAAACTACTATCATCAATTCTATAATGGCTGAAACAGTAGGAGACATTAAAGAAATGCAGACCTTTCAAATCATCACTGTAAGACGCTTCAGCGAAATAGTCACACCATAAACAAAGACGGCAGAGTAGAATCCTGTTGTAAGATGACTCACTCCACATCACAAGTGTGAAAAGATACCTAACCCAGACACAACAGCTATGTATAATCAAAGCCCACTGTGACGTGGAAAATAGGTTAACCGTTCTTCTGCGTTTTTACTATAAAGGAGCCACCATAGGGCTCACAGTCTCCTCCACTTACAGGCTTCGATGGAAAAGGAGGCATAAGAGGAAGGTCCTCAACTTGAGAGCTCTTTGCCCAGCTCTGCCTCTTTGCTCCCAGACTGCTGCTCACCTAATCCGTCTGTCTGCTGCCATTACCACATTTGCCTGTAACATCTCTTCCTCCTGTGTGGCTAGCTGCTCGCCTCCTTAGGTTCACTCGGAACTGCTGTGCGAGTTCACGGCCACAATCCATCTTCAGCAGCATCTGTCCATCACCATGAGTGGCAGCAAACTTGGAACGATGCAGCCAGGCTGACCACGTTCCAGGAACTCCCAGACACAAGCTCATCATCTGCAAGTGGCTGATGGAGGCCAGTTTGAGGCTTTGCCCCACATTGACCCCCCTGCACTGTTCAGGCCACGATAAGCACCTGCATTTTGTACTGAGTCGGTTTTCATTTTAACTTGTCTGGGATTTTCAGCAGCATTTGACATGCTGGTCTTCCCAATGAGATGGTTAAATCTTTTTGAGGACAAAGACCCATACCTTCGGTCTCTTTCAAGTCTCACACATCGCCTTGTAGAGCATCTACTACCAAAGCCAGCCAGAGGGAAAATCGTGCTGAAGGCAAAATTAGCCGCTGGTTCCTTTCTTCCTTCCTTCCACCCCCTTTCTCCTTCTCCCCTCCCATCCTTTCAGAGCCAAGATCTCCCAAGCCACCCACAAAAGCACTTACTTAAGCCAATGGTGGGGGTGGATCTTGATTAAGTGGGTCTGAGGTTTATGCAAATCGGGAGTCCCACATTAAGAAATAAAACACAGAATTATAGACACAAAGTTAGGCATTAAAGTGAATATTTAACTAGAAAGAAAAAACAAAATAGAAAAAAATTACATTTTTAAAGCTGGCAACACAAAAGCCAGGAAATAAATAACAGAATATTTGTATTAACTTCCTGGAAGACTTCTATGTCAAATAGATACGCATATAGAGAAATATACCTGTGGTTTTGGCTGCAAACTCTCTGTCTCCTCTTATACAACTTTGCAGTATTTTCCATAGAACGAAGACAAAGATAATCTAACCCTTCCACCAGGAGGGTTGATAGAAATTTGTCTTTTATTATGGAGAGGTGGGATGCTCAAAACATGTAAGTTCCCAAACAAACGCTATTTACAGTACAGTTTACAGATATGTACCCTACCAACATGGGATTTTGATCACTTCTATTTTGCACAATTCCCATCATAAAAGAAAAAAATGTATAGTGTGTTTATAATTGCATTATTACATTATGAAGAGCAGTCATGACAGAACAGAATGTACATTTTTGGGTGTACACGGATGAGAACCAAATCCTCTCCACTGTGGGCACTTTTGATCATTAAAAGTGTTTCCCTAGACTAGCTTCTGGCTCATCCATTTCAAACCTAGTCTCTCCTCCAAGGACCACATCCTTCCATGCTGGGCACCATAAAACACTTTCACATTCATGTGACCTCAGCCCTGGACCTTTAGGTCCCGACTTAGCAGAAGGAATGACTGTAGTGGAGACACACAGCAAAATGTATCCGTGCCATCACTTTAACATAACCCCAAACCCCATAGGAAATGTCTTCTCCACTCAGCTTCCCCTGAGCTGGATCTTAAAAATGCCTGTGGCCATTCCAACTCAACCCAAGAATAGGGGAACTTAATGAAGGTGAAGTTAAAGTGGAAAGAGACAAACATGATTCTTCACCCACTGCCCTTAAGATACCTCACTTCTGCCAATTGTACAAACACACACCTCCATTGAGCTCATTGCTTGGCCCGTCCCATGAAAGTAGGGAACCTGGAACCTAATCTTCGTTAGTTTCTCTGGGAGCCACCCCTAGACCATCCTCTCTGCGTGGGGAACATGAATAACACCTGTTAAGTAGGTGCCTTCTCTCACACTGTATTTCACATCCACTAGCTCATTTCATCCTAACCATCACTTTGTGAGGAAGGTAACATTTCCATCTTATAGATGAAAACACTGAGGTGCAAAGAAGTTTCTCAGAGGACATCCAAAGTACTACTGACATGATTGCTTCCAGGGAGGAAACGAGCAAGCAGGGCTGGGATAAAGACATGCTTTGAACTGTACACTCTTTTATGTTATTCGAGGGGTTTTTTTTCCTTTTTTTTTTCTGTGATCATTAACTACTTTTTAAATTTAAAACTATAAATTTTAAAGAATAAGAATTCATACTAAGAGGGAAATTACTAATAGATTGATGCATTTTATCACTGCTTTATGTTAAATCATGTCCCCCCAAAAAAAGATTATGTTGAAGACTTAGCCCCCCCAATACCTCAGGACATGACCTTATTTGGGTATAGAGTCCTTGCAAATTGAACCAAGTTAAGATGACATCATTGGGATGGTCCCTAGTCCAATAAAGCTGGTGTCCTTATGCAAGGTGGGCATTCTTCCCATTGAGTGGTGGGGTCTCTCCCCTCAAAATGAGGAGGGAGGAAGTCGTGACTGTTTGACCAGCAGATCACAGTAGAGGTAGCTTCTGTGTTTAGGTCGTAAACGTGACGCTGGTTCTGCCTTGTGTTCCAGAATACTCGTTCTCACAACCTTTCTACCACCGTGAAAGCAGCCAACTGTCCTGAGGCCACCTTGCTGTGAGGAAGCCCATCCAGAGAGACCCACCACGTGGAACCACGTCTCAGACCGGCTGTGTCTGATCTGCTACACAGGAGGAGAGAGAGATGCCTGTCCAGCCTCAGCTACTCCGGCCCCTCAGGCCACAGAGGAGACCCTCAAGCCAGAACCACCAGCTCAGCCTGTTCCTGGCTTCCTGATCCATGGAAACTGGAAGAGTAATACAGTGATTGCTGTTCTTTTAAGCAACTAAGTTTGGGAGAGATCTGATGTGCAGCCATGATAACCTCCCATTTTCCAGAACTTCCTCTCTCATTAGAAAGGAAATGCAGCTAATATTGCTGCTTAGTGCCTGTCTAAACATCATTTTTTGTGAAATAGGGATGTTAAATCTAAGTGAAGGTTTCTCCTGGCCCAGCTGTTGCTTGTCTGAATGGTAACAACCACCTTTCTGCTAAGTCGGCTGAGTTCCCAGCACGGTCCCTGACACTTAGTTAACTCTCTTTTGGGAAAGCTGACAGAGTCAGCGATGATTCCTCCCTCTGGGCAAGGCCTTGCTTTGCTTCTTTAATGAGCAATAACACGGGTACTTCAGGACACTAGTGCATCGTAAGTTCTTCTATTCTTTACCCCCAATAAGCTAAACAATGTTCAGAAGTGGCTCACACAGCTTTCAGCCCTCCAAGAGTAAAATGTTTTATTTTTTCCAATATTCAAGCAATCAAAGGAAGTCCATGACCTCTCCCTTGGGGATGGACACAGGGGGCTTTGCCCCCATCCCACAGCCGAGGCTTGTTGGCTCAACCTGCAGGCTGCTTCAAGCAAGACGGACATTCTGACTCTTCCTATTATCTCCCCGGGGGCAAAAATATTGGCCATGGGATCCGATCGTAACTCTTCTACCCGAGCTGGGGTAGGAACAGTGGCAGGCTTTCTTTAAATGACCTTCCTAAAATAACATAAACCCGGGGCGGACCTAAACTTTGTCAGGAATCTGACAAACATCACATGTTCTCTCTCCTTTCTCAATATGTACAATCCACCTCCGGCAAGACAGGCCCAAGTTATTTACACAAGTTGCTCAAAAACAGTAGGCAGTGGTCACGATTTATTGATCTCATTTGGTCCCCAAAGAAAAGAGGAGAATAGCCATTAATTGTGTGGTTGTAACTACGCAGGTCCCTATGGGGCTTTCCCAGAACAGACCCCTGCAACCCACTGCCATGTCCTCCACCTACCTCTTGTTTGTAGAAAAACTTTAGCCTCCTAAAGAGTTTCAAAGAGTCAATTTAATCAGAGAAGTGAGAAAATGCAGAAGAGAAAATAGCCAAGTAAAATAAAATAATAGTTTAGCCATTAAACAAAGTCAAGGACCTTTAGTTCCTCCTCAAGGGCTACAGATAACATTCTAAGTCATAGGCTTTGAGCTGTTTTGCAGATACTAAAACCCTCACTAGGTGGAAAACGTTAACTGTATGCCAACCATAAGCACAGAGACCCCAGACCAGGTGGAACCAGGAGGCTGACAGTGTTGACTCCTGATGACCTCACCACCAACCAATCAGAATATCCACGAATGGTCACACACTCTACAGCCCCCCTCCCTCACCCCATCTTTAAAAATCTTTCCCTAAAAGCCTTCAGGGAGTTCAGGCCTTTTAAGCACTAGCTATCTGGACTCACTGCTTGGTGCCCTGCAATAAACGCCGCACTTTCCCTCACGACAACCCAGGGTCAGTAGATTGGCTTTACTGCGTGCAGGTAAGCGGACCCAAGCTTGGTTCAGGAACATAGTGAGTGTAGGGGGAACCTGAAAATCATAAAGAGGAATTTGAGAAAAGGGTCTGCCAGAAAGCATGAGATATATATTGTAGGAGGAGGAAAGGAAAGGAGGGAGGGAGAAAAAGAGGAACAAGGGAGGGGGAAGGAGGCAGAAATGAGGGAAGAGGAAGAAAAGCAGGAATGAAGAGAGAACAGAGGGAAGGAGGGAAGAAGGGAGGGGGAGGGAGGGAAGGAAAGATGGAGAAAGAAAAGAAAGGGTCATATTCCCCAGAGCACTTCCACCACTAAACAAAGTAGGTGTTTTAAATAAGTGTTTTTTTGAATTGAACTGAACTGCTCAAGTATCCTCCAATTCATCTTTCCTACCTCAGACTCACTCTTGAAGCATTTTCTCTAGAGAGGATTTGATACAGAAAGAAAGTGTTCATTCAGATCCCAACCAATAAACCACATGTGAGACCTGGCTACGCGGTGGACCTGGCCCTGAGGGGAAGGGACACACTGATCCAGGTCTTGAATGCTGAACTCCTGCCAGCAGTGCCATTCAATACCCTGGGAAACCCACGTATTCCTGATAGGCAACTTACTCTTGAGTTGAAGCTATTGGGTTTTGTTCATAAACAAAGTCATAAGTGAGCAGTTGTTCCGCCCTCTTTTTGTATATTTGTCAAAAGTAAAGGCTACAAGGAGTAAAGCCAAATGCAAACAGCAGAGAGGTATAAATAAACAGCCAGGGGGCTCTGTGCCAGGAAAGAGCTTAGCATGACTAAAGAAGAAAACGTAACAGGTACACTTCCTCCTGACATTTCTCAGGCAGCAGGAACCAATTCCTCGAAATAGCCATATTCACAGCAGCCTTGTTCTAACGCTACACTAGCCTCAGGCAAGGGAGAAGGGCAGGGGGCTGGGGTGTCCTCTTGCCTCCCCAGGGAACTGAAAGCTCTGCAGAGTCACATTCCCCAGCTGTAACAACTCATATGCTTCAGTGTCCACTTGTTTCTATTTTTCCTAAATAATGTAACTGCAGAAATCCATATTGAAACTGAGTAGAACCTTGTAGGACCCTCCGGGGTACAAAAGCCCCTCCGTGTCTCCCCTCTCTTGTTTGTAGGAAAGGTTTTAGGACTTCCCTGAGTTTCAAAGAGCAGACTTAAATAGTTACTAATCAGGGAAGTGAACAAATACAGAAACAGAGGAAAAGAAGCCAAGAAAGAAAAGTAATGATAAGTTAAACAGAGTCCTGTTCCTCCTCAAGGGATATGCATAACCATCTGACACATATCTTTGAGCTGTTCTGCAGGAACTAAGACCCCCACCCAGGTGGAGGATGGTGACTACATGCTGATCACAAGCACTTACCCTCAACAGTTTGGAACCAGAAGGTTGATGATTAAGATTCCCAAGAAACAGCACCATTACCTCTCCACCAACCAATCAGAAGCAAGTCCACGAGCTGCAGTCCTCACCCTAAACGCTGCCTTTAAAAACTCTTCCCTGAAAGCCATCGGGAGTCCAGGTCTTTTGAGCATGAGCTGCCCATTCTCCTTGCTTGGTGCTCTGCAAATGAACGCTGTACTTTCCTTCCCCACAGCCCAGTGTCAGTAGATTGGTTTTGCTATGTAGTGGGTGAGCAGACCCACGTTCAGTTCAGTAACAGTATCTGCAGCATTGATGATAAATTACTATGGCCACTAAAACCCCTTCCGCATCAGCCTTGGATTAGGGGCAATAAACCGCCACTGATGAGGGCTAGGAAAACAATCCCCTGTGGAAAACAGTACTGAGCCCCAACAGTGTCTCGTTCTTACTGCTCTTCCCATCGATCTGGGCATGCTCACTTACCACCTTCTAGTTCCAATTTATGTAAAAGAGGCTGCTCACGCAGCTAGGTGAGAGAGCGTAAGTTGCAAAATAGTATTTACAAGTAAGTGACCCATGTATGCACTGAAAACAAAACATTTACCAAAGGGTGCTGTTTGTCTTACAAAAAGTAAGTTGTGAAAACATTTAGAGAGCATTATTCTTTATAATTTTTTCTGAATATATATATATAATTTATAATTATAGATTAATTATATATAACAATGTGTATTTTACTTAACTATATAATTTAAATATATGATAATTTACATTTAAATATATAAATATTTATAGATTTATCTTGTGTATATTCATTATGAAAATTTTTTAATAAAGAAAACTAAAATCTTTAACGTCACCAGCCAGAGATAAACAGTATCAATATTTTGGTATATGTCCTTTTGTTCTGTTTTCTATACATACTTACATACCTTTTTTTATTTTTACAAAACTGGAGTAATATTGCTTTAGTGGCCTACTTTCTTCAATCTTAAAGTGAGCATAATTAATAAGAATATGGTATAAGGCTAATAGCCATGTTTTATACCCTTACAAGGTAAACTTGATAAATTTATGTAAGATTACATAATATATAGATTTTAAATTAAGATATACAAAAAAGTCATTGGTTTATTGGTATTAGCTATAGCAAAGCCATCTGTCATTTCAGGGTCTCTATTTTCCCGGGCAGAAAATGGGTAAAAGAATCACTAAAAAGACTAAAATGAGCAAATAAGTATTAGTCTTAATGAAACACAAAGTAAATGTACTGGAAACTCCATTTATGACATATAAGTTACATGAAAATAAGAACATTAATGAGACTACCACAGCAAGATGCTCAAAAGAATAAAAAAGGTAATTTCGTGCAGGGTAAGTAACTCCAGAGGGGAGGAAAATGTTGAAGTATTACACACATAAACTATATGCATTGCTTTTAACTAAATAAGTATAAATTTACATTTTATTAAATTATGACAGGATGCATATTTTAGTGGTTAGCATAATACATTCCTATGGTAATATAGCTGTAGATAGTGTAAATGAAAACATGCATAAATACAACCACTTTTGAAGATAAATGCAAAAAAAAAGTATCTGGGTTTTTTTCACTCCATAATATCCATTGAAGAGAGAGAGAGCAAAGCCAAACGAAGTGAAAGCTGATTCAAATGCACAGAGTTCTTGCCAGCCGTTTCTCACCTGCTGCGCGCTGAGGCAAATGTAAAAGACACAAGGAAACTGCCCAGTGGGGCTTTCTCTGCTCACCATCCCTCTCCCGCTCTCCAAGGGAACTAAACATTTGCTTTTGTCCAAACGCAATGGCTAAAGAGAGCTAGTAACAACCAACAAACTTCACACAAAAGCAGCCTCCGCCACACCTGGATATATTTGATGCTCGCTACGGGACAATGGTTCGCTTGGTGCCACGACGCAACGACTAGTGGCCTTTCTTAAGAAAGATAAAGGGGAAAGGAGGTCCCTGAACCTATGCTTTGGCATTTTACCAGTGCGCTGGTGGACATGGTTGACCACCACCTCCCGAGAAAAACATGCAAAACTCAAAAACCAGCGACTCTAGCCCCACAGGTTCATGAAGGCGCTTTCAGTCCCCACGCCCTGAGGTTGAAGCCGGGAACAGAAGCCGGCCCCTTCCCGCCAGAGCGGGGCCCCGCGGAGCCCAGAGCTCGGGGCAGCTCGCAGGCCGCGCATGCGCCGCGGCGGGGCGCGCCAGGCGTGGGAGCCGCGCGGACCGAGCACGTACAGTACCGGCTTGTCCATGGCGCTGCGCTCCGGAGCTCCGCGGGACATGCCACCGGTGGGGGCCGGCCGGCCGGTCCTGGGCCCCGCCGGCGACGCCACCGTCCCGGACCGCGCTGCTCCCCTGCGTCTGCTCCGGCCGCTCCCCGCCCGACCAATCCGGCTGTTTGCGGCTCACGCGGTTGCCATGGCGACGAGCTTCGCTCCGCCTGGACCAGGCTCCCTCCGCCGGCTCACGGCACTCCAGTGCCTCCCCGCGTCCGCGCGCCCGAGCCGCTTACGTCGGAGCCGGCTCCCGGAGAGCGGAGAGCTTTCGGCTGCCGAGCTGCAGATGGTATTTCTTGGCTGTTTTCCATCAAGTTTCTGCTGGCTCTCAGCTAAATGTTACTTCTAGCATCAGCCAAGTCCACTTATTTGGAATTTCTTTGAGGAATATTATGTTTCTAGCTTCAGGAGAAAAAAATATTCAAAATGAGATTTAGAATATTTAATTTGCACATCTTCCCACAGTCTTGACTCACACTTTGGTTCCTCTCATTGCTTCCTCGTCAGATACCTTCAGAGCAGAACTTCCTGGAAGTGTCTAGCCTAGAGTTTTAACCCGGAGGTGACGAAGATAATGTCCTAAATGCTGTCCGCCTGTCAGAACAGTAACTGCATTGGCATGTGTGAAGTTCCCAGGAACTTTGCCCTAAAAAAATTTACAAAGGAAAATATAAATATTTCATGTCTGCGAATTGTCCTCCCTCATTGGGACTAGGACTACCTGTTAGAATTATAATATTTGCCACGTGTCAGCTTATAGCTTCTAGAAGCCACATTTTAAAACGTGAAAAGAAACGGGTGAAATTAATTTTAATATTGTTTCATTTAACACAATAGATCCAAAGTATTTTTGATTTATTATCAATATAAATATTATTCGTGAGATAGTTTACATTTTTTATTGTACTATATCCTCAAATTTGTATGCATATTTTACAGGAACAGCACATTCGAAATCAGACCAGCCGCATTTCAAAAGCTTAATAGTTCATATGGCTGGTGGCTACTGTATAAAACAGTTCAGATTTACTGGACTGTAAGCGCTAGGAAGACTAGCTCCAAATCTCCATGGGAAGAAGATTGCATCTGTTCATAAGGGGTACTAAATACATGTGTAACATGGTTCTGGCTGATGAACCATAAATGGCAGTCTACTGGAACTCCTGGGAATGCCTTTACTTTCTTCATGAAAAAGACAGATTCAGCTGTCCCCTTCACATTTTCTTACAGCTGGAATGTGACCATGATGGAGCTGTTGTAAGCAACTATATTATGACTGTCTTAGTCAGCTGGCTTTACTGTAAAGAAGTATCGTAGCCTGAGTGGCTTGTAAACAAGATAAATTTATTTCTCATAGTTCCGGGGGCCGGAAGTCTGAAATCAGGGTGCCAGCATGGTCTGGTTCTGGTGAGAGCTCTCTTCCAGGTTAAGGTGCTGACTTTTCATTGTATCCTCACATGTTAGAAACAGAGCCAGCTAACTCCCTAGCCTCTTATAAGGGCCCTAACCCCATTTATGAGGGCTTCACCTTCATGACCTAATTACTTCCTAAAAGCCCCACCTTTTAATAGTATTATATTGGGATTAGGGTCTCAACAAATTTGGGGAAACACAAATATTCAGTCCATTGTGATGACCATGAGGGGAAATCCCGTTGAATTACAAGAATGATAGCTTTAATGTCTTTGAGTCTGAACTAACAATAGCAACTGCCACTTCCAAACCACTTGTTAGGTAGGAAATTAAACCTCTATTTTTTTAAAGCTTTGTACATGATGTTTTCTGTTCCCTGCAACTGAAAGCAGTCCTCAGCGATATGGCAGCTGCCAACCATTTGATTTTTTATGGGTCAATTTTATTTTGCGAATATGAGTTATAAATTGGATAGTCTCAAACTAAAGGTAACTTTCACTGCTGTCCCAACCAAAGAAGAATAAATAAAGAAAGGGTCAAATAATTGGTGAATAAAAGCTCTAGCCGGTTTTGTTCAAATCCACTCAAGTACAGAGGCCAGGTGAGTGGCATCTGTTCTACTCCATGACTGCCACCATCTCCCTTGGTATCCAAAACCCCACTCTCTTTTGCAGGCAGGGGCTAAGAGAGTTTACAAATGCCCTTGGATGCTGAAGCAGGGATGTCCTCCCCATTTGGTAAGATGAGCCAAGTAAAGCCTCCAGGCACAGGTGGGTATCAGTCCTGTTGGAAGTTGAGTACATGCCCTGAGGTCAGCCATCCCTGGAATGCTTTTGCCTCGTGGTAATGAAAAGGGCTCCATAGGCACCATTCAGAGATGCTCCTTTAAGGATCCATGGGTGTTGGCCAAGCCACTCTGTGCAGATGCCCTTTTTCCTTCTGGTCCTCCATGGTCCACAAGGCCCAAGGTCACTATCCTCAGGTGTCCTTCAACCACCTGGCTACTCCTCCTTCTCCTCCCAGTCTCGCCCACTCTGCTTCCCTGCAGGTCATAGCCAGGTGCTCCAGCATTACTACTCCAAGGAGTCTAGGCTGCTACGGTCATGCTGGCTTCCACAGAGGGGTGGTGCCAGAAGGCACCAGAGTAGACATTTGTCCTCTTTGACCCGCACCCAAATCCACCCCCACCCCCACCACACTCCCCCCGTCCCCGTACTTGGAGAATTTCACACCAAGCAGAGCTCTCCTTCCCCTACAGAAACCAAAAGTACCAAATATTCTCCCCACCTGCTTACCGCTAGGGCATCAGCATGTGACCCAGGCATGACCAATCAAATTGTGCCAGCCTTGGACTTCAGCCAGGAGCTGGGGAGCCAAAATCATGGGACAGCTGAGAATGCATTCTGGCAGAGGGTGGCTGCAACAACACTGATTGAATTTCCAAGGCAGTTGTTGCAGTGGTAGCCCCCTATGCAGTGCACCCCTCAGTCAATCAGCAAGGTAGCAACATCCTCAACAGGCTGGTTTTGTGGCAGGGTGTCTGATCAGTTTCTGGTTACTGCCAAAAGATCATCCTGGCCATTTTCCAAGCCCTACTGTCTAACTTTCTCAGCTATTCTGAGCTGCCCAGTTGTCTTTTTTTGCTTCAATCCATTGTAGTAAATTTCTGTTACTTGCAATTGAGAACCAGGATTTTGACAGCCACACGTTCAATACTGTCCCATCCTCTTAGTCTCCTTAACAACATTAACTTGAGGCTGTTGTGTGTGTAATGAACTTGATTAAAGTTGGGAAATACTAACAAATGGAGGAATTACAGAAGGAAGGAAGGAGAGATTTAAAGCAGCATAGAAAATGTAACCTTCTCGGATTTGGGTGGCAAATGTTGAAGAGTTCAGCTCTTCAATGGGAGTTTCTTCACAGGGCAAAGGGGAACAGTTCGCAAGTTCCTAGCCCTCTTTACCGATTTCAGAGGTGAAGCAGTCAGGGTTCTACCAGAGAAAATGAACCAGCAGAATGTGTACATATAGGAACACTTGCACACACACAGGCACACACATACACAGGCAAACTATATAAATTATACATATTTCAAGGAATTGGCTTTTCACAATTGTGGGGGCTGGCAGGCCTAAAATCCTTAGGGTAGGCTGTCAGAAAGATCAGGTTGGAAACACCTGGGCAGGGTCTGAAGCCGCAGCCCACAGGCAGGATTTCTTGTTCCTCAGGGAAACTTCATCTTTGCTCTTAAGACCTTTCCGCAATGAGCAGTCACGTGACAGCAATCAGCTACCAAACAAATGTAAGAGCTATATTTTGCAGTACACTATTTGCAAAATGTTGTTGATACAAATACTTTGATAATTAAAACTTAAACTTTCCACTAAAAATAAAATCTTATAACATGGAAAGCTAAACACACCGGATAAATGCTTTTTTTATCCAGGAAAATATAAAATTGCCAGAAGTATTAAACTAAAATGGTACAGACTGAGAAAAGAAACAGAAAAGAATTTTCCATTGTACTTGATATTTGTAGAATAATTGTTTACCAAACTATTTCAATCTAAAGTATTACCCACAAAAACAGTATACAGATCTCAATATCTAATAGTAAAATTTAACAAGTGGGGTGTGCAATTACAATAACTGTTAAATGCCAGCATGAAATGTATATAATAAAACTACATTTATTTTTTGCCAAGGTGCAATGCTCTAATAAAATACCGCTTTATAAAAGGATTTACATTTTAATCAAAACAATATTTTCCACCTATATCTGAGGATAGCCAATTCGTTACTTAAATGTTTGAAAAAAATTAATGATGAAAAATAAAAATGGTATAAATGCATAAGAGTTCCTTGTTATTTAAATTGCCTTTACATTCTATATTTTAGTTTGGGCCTTTGGGTAGGACCTCCGATTATCAAAAACAAACGAAATAATCTATCAAAGAAACATCTGCTTTCTGGCACTTGGATGGCCTTACCAATAATTTTTAATATTGATGTGTTAAAGTAATTTCTTAGACAAATTGAAAGGAGCATGTATCAAGATTTTATTTCAAATTTTCCACAAGAGCAGAGCCAGCCAATTCAAAGATGTCCCTTCTGTTAGAGATAGTCATAAGAAAAAAAAAGAAGTGGCTGTTAAGAAATATTTTCCAAAACTTAGAAACAAGGAAGAAAGAAGCCTGTGTGACTTTTCAGTCTTACAGTGAAAAATCATTTAATAACTGGCCCACCCAAGGATTACTTAATTCTTCAGAAGAATGCACCTGTGTCTGAATTATTACCATGAATTAGGGTCCAGACTCTGAAGTTATAGGTTAACTGGTAGATTTCTGTCCTGTAAAAATGAAATGATTTCTGAAGTATACAATAAACCACCTTTTATGGAAAAAAAATGAAATGACTTCTATCTGGGAGAAAATATAATCACAGGAGTTCCCATTTCAAGGTTATGTAGGATATTAGTTTACATTCCATTGATGATACTCAGTATTTCCCATAAATTTGAAACTAGCTGCATCTCTCATTAATGAGTTAAATAAATCTTTGACATATGCTGTTTTGTATTTATAGAAGAATCATGCTTTTAGAAGTTTTGAGTTATACTTCCATATGACACAATATAAAATATGCATGGTGGCCTCGGACTCGTACAAAGGCAGATGGTCAGTTGGGTGGGTAAGGAGGCACATAACTTTCCAAAAGGGTAGCTTAACCTCCTTAAAGTCTATCAGAAAATTGCTCAGAAATGCTAATTATTTCCCAGGAGTTATAAACTATGTCAGCAAAAAAAAAAAAAAAATGTATATACCAGACCTTGTTTGGGACCGTTTTCCTTCTCAGTTGCCATTTTTAATTGGGAAAACATTATATATATCGTCTACCATCAATTGACAGAAAAAGCCATAGAATTACACTGTTTCACAGGATTATGCTGAGGGAGGAATATCAGGAAGAAAAATGCTGAAGAATTCTTAGAATTGGGCACCTAAAAAATTTCTCCTGCCAATAAAGAGGAGGCTTTATCACGTGACTGTCACATACTCCCAGCCTATCTGCTCCTTTCTGAAAGCGCAGGCCAGAAAGGGAGAGTGAATTTTCAAAATATCTCATCTTTGTCAAGTTTTTTGTTGAAAAGTAGGAGAAACCCACTCACATGGGTTTAAGCAAAGAGGAAGAGGGTTGAGGAGGCTACGGGGGTGTCTCAGTAGCCCGAGGCAAGATGGAAGCAACCAGCAGGTAACTGCATCTCGTCAGTGGGACCTGCTCCCTAACTCCTCCCTCTCTCTAAATAGCTCTCCCTAAAGAGCTTTGCCTCTCCATGCACACGGCAGGAGGTTGCTGTCCCGTGACACCCTGGTTTACACGTCCTTAGTTCAGGTACCCAGCAGAGACAGACAGACAAGCATGTCTTAACCCCAATTCCTGGAGCGGGGATCTTAGGTCCAGCGCTCACCTGGTCCAGTCAGCTCCGGTCAGTGGAGCCAACAAGACCTGGAGAGCCATCCTGCTGAAGGAAGGAAGGGTGTGGGAAAAGCAGGCACCCAGTAGGGGTCCGCCACAATCCAAGAGCATCCTCTCCAAGTGTGTGAAGGCTTTCTTCTCACTTTTCCAACATCCCCCTCACACCATAGCATTCCATTTATTTCTTAATTTATTCAGCAATCAAACACATTGGAAATCCTGGCCATGTGCCAGGAGCTGTACTAGGGGGAAGAAAAGAAAACACAGTCCCTGCCCCCCACTTTTTTTTTTTTTTACTGTCAAATGAAAGTCCATTACACTTCTTGAACAAATAAAGACATTTCAGTTCAAGAAATATGTCAATTCTCCTTGAAAAGGGAACCCTCCTACACTGCTGGTGGGAATGCAGTTTGGTGCAGCCACTGTGGAAAACAGTATGGAGATTCCTCGAAACACTAGGAATAGACTTACCATATGACCCAGTCATCCCACTCCTGGGCATATATCCAGAAGGAACCCTACTTCAAAAAGACACCTGCACCCCAATATTCATAGCAGCACTATTTACAATAGCCAAGACATGAAAACAGCCTAAATGTCCATCAACAGATGACTGGATAAAGAAGAAGTGGTGTATTTGTACAATGAAATACTATTCAGGCATAAAAAATGACAACATAACACCATTTGCAGCAACATTGATGTTTCTGGAGAATGTCATTCTAAGTGAAGTAAGCCAGAAAGAGAAAGAAAAATACCATATGAGATAGCTCATATGTGGAATCTTAAAAAAAAATAATAAATACAAAACAGAAACAGACTCATAGACATACATAGAATACAAACCTGTGGTTGCCAAGGGGGAGGGGGGTGGGAAGGGATACACTGGGAGTTCAAAATTTGTAGATACTGACAGGCATATGCAGAATAGATAAACAAGATTATACTGTGTAACACAGGGAAATATACAGAAGATCTTGTGGTAGCTCACAGCGAAAAAAAAGTGACAATTAATATATGTATGTTCATGTATAACTGAAAAATTGTGTTCTACGCTAGAATTTGACACAACATTGTAAAATGACTATAATTCAATAAAAAATGTTTAAAAACAAAAAAGAAATGTGTCAATTCTCCTTAATGACCAAACATACTAAAACCAGATTTCTCTCAAACCAGTTCCTTATTTGACCCATCGGCCACTGCTGACTCTGCAGACTGACTCACAGTCAGGCTACCATCATCTTCACTATCCCAGTGCTCTTAGATCAAGATAATCAAGGTCCGTCTGGATAGAAAAACTTTTGTTTAAAGTAATTTAAGTACAAAATTGAACCTTAAGAGACTTAAGCAGTATGTAAAGACTTAAGGAAAATTAATATTTGACTTCAATGTAATTTTTTTAAATTAAATGAATCTCGTTTTATGCCACTTGTCATTCCCAGTATTGAGACCACCACTGTGCATTCTTCTGAGCTTTGCTCACTGGGGCGAGAATGACGTGGTAAGATTTTGGGGAATCCCTGTTCCCTCTAAGGTGACCCAACACATCCACCCTGTTTGGTAAACATAGGGGTAGACCACCTCAAGACTCTAAAATTTCAAAGGCTCATAATTCAGACTCCACAAAACTGGACGTTTGTGAATAACAGATAAGGGCAGGGCTCATGTGTCTTTTCATTATTTGTAAAGAAAGGATTTGCTGAATAAATGAATGGTGTACACAAACTTTATCTAAGGGGAAGATAAAGTGTTTTGAATCCTTCTGTAAGTAATTTTCAAATATTTGTAAGCGCTCCAGGAAAGTACATATTCATAAATCATTGATACATTCATTGGAAAGCATTCTTATAGAGCCATCAAATCTGATTCCCTCAGGATTCCTGCTAGGCAATACTTTGCTCTCCTGGCCTAATTGCTGTGTGTACTTAAAAGTAATAAACATTGTACTGATGGCCCTCAGGTTAGGCTGCCCCAAAGTGGCATATCAATTATTTTGAATTAAAGTTACTTGAGAAACAGCTGGTGCAAGAAGGACACACTGACCCTCATCTCTGTCCTCCTGGAAGCAGGAAGTGAATTTCCCACGTGAAAGGTACCCTCCCAGCTCCAGGAAGTAGGGAGACGTCCTTATCATCAGAGATGGGCAATTCAGGGCCGAGAAGGCTGTGTAAACAAATTCTACTTAATTTCTTCACTAATAAGTACCCAAACCTGAGTTTCTTTGTCTTGACAGCACTTCACAAATTTATTGTTTCTTTGTTTAAAAAGTACAAAAGCTGCCTGCTTTGGTCGTTTCTTTGGGTGCTGAGCTATGAGACCTCCGTACGTAAGTGATTAAATTTGTTTTTTGTTTTTTTTTCTCTCCTGTTATTCTGTCTTGTGTCAATTTAATTATTGGGCCACCCAAAAGAACCAAAAGGGGTAGGGAGAAATTTTGTACAAGATCTCTCAAAAGCAACATGGATGCTCCTGGAGAATGTCATTCTAAGTGAAGTAAGCCAGAAAGAGAAAGAAAAATACCATATGAGATCACTCATATGTGGAATCTAAAACAAAACAAAACAAAACAAAACAAACAACAAAAAAAAGCATAAATACAGAACAGAAATAGACTCATAGACAGAATACAGACTTGTGGTTGCCAAGGCGGTGGGGGGTGGGAAGATATAGACTGGGATTTCAAAATTGTAGAATAGATAGACAAGATTATACTGTATAGCACAGGGAAATATATACAAGATCTTATGGTAACTCACAGAGAAAGGAATGTGACAATGAATATATATATGTTCATGTATAATTGAAAGATTGTGCTCTACACTGGAATTTGACACAATATTGTAAAATGATTATAAATCAATAAAAAATGAATAAAAAAGCAATTTAAATGAATAAATGTTTCAATAGAAATTCTTTAAGTGACAGAACCAGCAAAAAATATAATAAAATACTTCTCTCTTGTGTTATCTCCTACCTTAATTTTAGAGCAGATTTGAGAAAGTTAAACTTGAGCAACCAAGACCTTGTTTAAGCCTCTAGGAGGCTCAAGAACGCCGGTGACAATCTCACTTTAAGCAGCTAAAAGGAGAAACAGGCCAGGCAAACACTAAGTAATATGCTCAACTCCACTCCATTCTCATCTAACCACATCTTTCCTTGGTAGTGTTCCAAGAAGGTGGCTAAAATATTTTATTTTCTATTTATTTAACCTTATTTATTTTATTTTTATTCTTTGGTGTCATAAGTACAACCGCCTGTCAGATGAAGCCAATACTGAGGAAAATTCATTGCCAGAGAGTGAACATGCCATGTTCTTTTTAGACTTCAGTTTTCCAAAATGTTCATTGACATTCCTCTAAATCATTGCAGAAGTGGTTGTGTATATCTTACAACATGAATCATAAATAGTGAGAGTCAAAATCCTGGGAAAGCTGTAGACCTGGTTCAAGTTAAAGGCAGGATCCTCTATTCTTAGACTCGTAATAGACATGCAGTGGTTACATTACTCTTTCCAAAACTATCATTAAATAGATTTCTGAAGAGTTGTTGCTTCTGAGAAGAGTGTTTTGGTGTCCACCAATAGCAAGTTCATTAATACCGAAGGGCACGTGTCCTTTAAACTGTGGCAATACTTATTTCCCAAATTCCATGGGCCGAAGTTACTAGAAAGTGTATCCTGGGTTCTCAATTTACTACAACATTGTTGCCGTCTGCTTAAAAGGCTGTGCCACGAGAGGGAATGTAATGAGGAGGGTTAATGTTCCAGCTACTTTGAGTGTGCATATTTTAACAAGATGTGATTTAAAATTCTGAGAAGCACAGATGGTTGATCAAGTGCAAGAATTGTGATGGATGGAGGATCACATATGAATGCTGAGCCCAATTACAAACATCAAATACCACTTGGATTAGCATTCGCTGTAATGTTTTGGTTATCCTCCAACAAGAAGTTAATGGCTGATGACACTACAATTCAACAATACATTAATCTATTTTGTGAAAGACTCATCCTCTCCACTTTCCTTCCTTCTTTTGACAGAGTTTAATAGTAAAGGGTGTGAGAAGTTGAGTAGCATTTCCCACTCATTCTAGAGGAACTTTTCAAGCCCCTCGGTACCATTGTGGTTTAGAATAAGAAATATATATGTGTTCTTCATTCCTAAAGCTCTCGATATGTCCTGTGATGAAAGAGATAAAGTTGTCTTTTGTTATGTTAATGATACGACTTTTGGAAAAGACCTAGGGTGGAGACTGGTTGCCAGGAGAACTAATCAGGTGATTAGAGGGTTGGAACTTCCAGTCCCACCGCCCTGACCTCCAGGGAGGGGAAAGGGCTAGAAGTTGAGTTCAATAGCCAATGGCCAATGATTTAATCAACCATGCCTAAGAACCAAAAGCCTCCCTAAAAATCTCAAGAAGACAGGGTTCAGAGAGCTTCTGGTTGATGAACACATGGAGATGCCAGGAGAGTGGTGTGCCCAGAAAGAGTATGGAAACTCCTCACCCTTCTCCTATACCTTGCCCCACCCATCTCTTCCATCTGGCTGTTTCTGAGTTATAGCCTTTTATAATAAGCTGGTAATCTAGTAAGTAAAATGTTTCTGAGTTCTGTGAGTAGTTCTAGCAAATTAATCAAACTCAAGGAAGGGGGTCAATGGAACCTCCAATCTATAGCTGGTGGTCAATAGCAAAGCTGACAACCTTGACTTTCAATTGGATCTGAGGTGAAGGTAGGTGGTAATCTGGTGGGACTGAGCCCTTAACCTGTGGGATCTGTGGCTATTTCCAGGTAAAGAGCGCCAGAATTGAGTTGAATTACAGGACACTAGCTGGTGTCAGAGAACTGCTTGTTGTGGGGGCAAAACCCACACGTGGGAATTGGAGTCAAAATCAGTAGTCCCTTTCACATTCAGTTCTGGTAGTATGGCAATTAGTCAGCTATTAAAGACTTAGCCATCTCTTGCAGTTGGATTGCCCAGTTACAATCTCTACTTTTTGGACATTCTGCCTCCTTTCCACAGCTTGTCTGTTACACTTCCTGCCTATAGTTACAGCCCACTTGTAGGTTTGGCCCTTTCCAAAACTTGGCATCACTAGAAGGGAGACTACAAGGAGCCCCAGACCAAAACTTAGCCTCAGGGCTGCTTTGGTTTGACTCTTATTCTAGACACTGGGCTTTTTCGACTCTCCACTGAGTGCCTTTTCTGGTTCTGTGCAGTCCCTGCCCCAACAAGACAAGGATCGTCCTTGGCTCCTTCAGGTACTCCAGGACCTGGACCTTTATACATCGACATGGGAGAGACTTGGGACTACACACCAGTTTATGTGTATGTGTGTGAGCCTGTGAATATATGTAAAAGTAATTTACTGCTGAAAGTCTTCTGTTTCCTGGTTTCTAGGTGATGCCTCTCAAAAGAAGATATTAATTCTATCTGAACAGAATACTATCTGTGACTCCCTGGCTTCTCTTTGATATAGTTCAGTATTTTTGAACACTTATTACACAGCAGGAACTGAAATATGTAGGCAGTGAGATACAAGTAAGATAAACATGGCCCCTACTCTCAAAACCCCACCAGTCAACCAATAAATATAATAATACAGTGGAAACTCTTGAATAGTAGAATCACAGATGTGCAAGGTATAGGCATCAGGGAAAGAAATAGGACAAGAACATTTGTAAATGGTAAGTAGTTCTGAACAGAACTATGTAATTGTAGGTAAAGATGTTTAACTATGTATGTTGGGGGAGGTGTAAATTAGTGTTGATGGGTGAGTGGTACCCAGTGTATAAATTGGATCTATGCGTCTGATTTTTCTCTAACTCTGTTTCTTCCTAAAATGACCTGAAATCACACGGCATTAAATAATTATTGCAATGAATGAATAAACACATATACAAAGGAGTCAATCATTGTATTTTATAAGCACATGGGATGCTTGTCCTCCCATTTTAAGTTCATTTACTGAAGTAACTTCCAACTCTGAGTTCTTTTCCAATGACCCAGGCATGGAGATTTTGGGTTCCAAGTGTCATTTAAAGGTAAACAGAAAGTTCTGTATTTGAATTAAAATACGGGGAATCATTTCATTCTCTGCCCATCCAGATCCTCCCTGTTCCTCTGGGTGATGTGCCCATCATCCTTTGCGCCCTGGGCATCACCACAATTTCTGAACTTCTTATTTCTGAACCCTTACTGCCTGGGCTCTCATTTGGCCACTTTTTTTTTTTTTTTTTTTTTGATGAGGAGAGGTAATTAGGTTTATTTATTTACTATTAGAGGAGGTACTGGGGATTGAACTCAGGACCTCACGCATGTTAAGCATGCACTCTACCACTTAAGCTATACCCTCCCCACTACATTTGGCCACTTCCTTGTCTTCCTTAACAAGCCTGTAAAATCACGGAGAACATGATATTTTGTCCTCATGCTTGGTGCATTGAAGTCTCTCCAGAAACGTGTAGGAGTGGGGAAGATAAAGAGACAGAGGGAACACTTGAAGAGATGCTCAACATCAGTCATCAGTGAAATGCAACTCAAAACCACAATGAGGTAACACTTCACACTAGAATGGCTAAAATAAAAAAGACAGACAATAACAAGTATTGATAACGATGTGGAGGTATTGGAAGCCTCCCCTATTGCTGGTGAGTCAAATGGCAAATGGCAGATGGCACAGCCACTTTGGCAAACAGTCTGATAGTTCCTAAAAATGCTAAACACAGACTTCTCGCATAACCCAGTTATTTTATCCTAAGTGCAGACCCAAGAGACTGAAAATTAAAACTTGGACATAAATGTTCATAGCAGCATTATTCATAATAGCCAAATGGAACTAACCTAGATCATTGAATAACATTTTATTATCTGGGAATACCACATTATCTATCCAACTGATGAATGAATAAACAAAATGTATTATATCCACACAACAAAAGATTATATGGTAATAAAAAGCAATGAACTATTAGTACATGCTAGAGCATAGGTGAATCCTAAAATTATAATGCTAAGTGCAAGAAGCCGGTCACAGAAGACCACATATTGTATAATTCCATTCACGTGAAGTGCCCAGGATAGGCAAATCCACACCACAGAAACAGGAAGTAGATTAGTGGTTACCTAGGGTCGGGGAGAAGGGTGGGGGAATGATGAATGACTCCTAATGAAAAGAGGTTTCTTTCTGATGTGTTGAAAATATTCTAAAATTGGATTGTGGTGATGGAGGCACAATTCCATGAATATATTAAAAATCGCTGAACTGTGTACTTTCAATGGGTGAATCTCGTATTATGTGTAATATAAATATCAATAAAGCTATAAAAAGAGAAAAGGAAATGCTTTATGAGACTTAACGTCAAATCAGTTAGATACATTCTTGAATGTAAATACTCATGTTGTGAATGACACTCCCCCAACAGAAGTCGGCCTCATATGAGCAGCATTTTTCCGAAGGCGACAAATTTCCTTGTTTCACTCACTCTGGGAATTAAAGTCTTGAATTTAATAGATATGAAGAAGTCACTAAGTTCAGAAAATTATCCATAACAACACATATGGATTTGGTGAGAGTGACTGAATTCAGTCCATGGAGTGAAAACTAAATATAGTTGACAATAGACTTGACTTAAGCATAATTATACACCCAAATGACAATGATACAGCGCAGGAGGAAGTGAACTTCAAGTTAGTAACTTCTGGCTTCCGCATTAGGAACAACGTGAGGGCTGGTTCTGGAGCGTGTTTCTGCGCATCCCGTGGCGCTCTTGCCTCGATCTGGTTGGTTGTCAGATGTCACTTTCTGGTTGCAGAACCTCTGTTATTTGCAGAAATTAGCCTCTGCTCAAACTTTACTTATCCTCTAGGACCTAATCAGTGGCATGCCTAAGCCATGAAATCCAAAAGGGTCTACTGATAATTTCTTCCTGCCCCTAAGTGGCTTCTGTGTCTCTGTGTGCACATGCTGGTCCCAGAGCTTCCTTCTGTCCTTTTAGGTCCTGCATTCTACCCTGTGCTGAAGCCTGTACGATCCTTCTGCCTTGGGCAGGAAGAGTGATTTAACTCAGCCTGCCTTGGAATCTTTGACTGGGGTCTCCTTTCAGATGTCCCTGGAAAGGCACTAACACCTCGGATGTTAACCTCGGATGATAATTGCTTAGGTTGCCCTCCAGTGCTTGGGACAGAGGGGACAACTGGGTTGCTGTATGGGCATCCTTTTTCTCCTTCCTCCCACCCTCTGTTTCTCCCTGATGCCATTCTTTCAGGGTGCTTGATTCTCCAGAGCCCCCATGTTTGCCCCAAGAATTCACACCTTGAATTTTGCCTTAAGCTTTTGGAATGAAAGCAGAGAACTGAACACAGTCTTATTAGTCAAAAGGAAAGGGAAGGAGAATGGAAATCAGAGGACTTTTCAGGACCATAACAATTAACATCCCCAGAGCAAAAGCAGATTCAAGACTTGGGGTCAAGACAACCTACTCTGCTCTGCAACTGTCTAAATGCTGATGGCAAAAAATTTCAGCTGAGCTGAGTGGTTCCACTACAAATCTATGTTTTCCATCTCACAGCTGGGTTCTGAATGCATCTTGACAATGATTTTCCTAATCACCACATGATTTCCTTTCCATCCCTCTCTGCAGCTGTTACAAGCCTTCACCATTCTCCCAGTTCCCCACCCCCACCCCTACCCTCTTCCTTCCCTCTCAGTGGATTTCACCTTCAGCAAAAAGGAGACACCATGGGCTGTGACCTTCGTCAGCATCCCTTCCTTTGGCTCAATGTCCCTTTCTCTGCTAAGAGTTGGGTCACCATTTTTCCTTCTGGTCTCTCTCGGGGAAGAGTCCTGAATACTACCAAAATCAGCCCTGCATCCCTTGTAGGAAAAACAGGTTAATGCAGAGAGATGGGGATTTGAGTTTTTGCAGCTGTGGGCAGGTGTTAACCTCTCTGTGCTTCAGTTCTATCCTCTATAAAACGGGATTAATATACAGCAATTGTAAGGACTTCATTCACTTTAATTCATCTTGGTAAAGAATTTAAAACAATGCCTGGCACATAAGAAACCTTATTATCATTGTGTAGTAATATGAATGTGTATTGTATTATGTATATTAATTAATGTGTAGTAATTACTGTGTGTTAATATCAATAATGGTTCATCATTATTTGTGAATCTTCAAAGGGGGAATGAATATCAGTTAGCTGCTGCCCGGTTTCTGATGCCCAGGAGCACCTAGGAAAGTTCATCAGGACAGTGTTCAACGGCACACCTGCACTGAAATTAACGTCTAGTTTCTCACTTGCCCTTTACCGCCAACTCCATCCGAAGTGATCTACAGTACAGCCCCTTCCTCCCGCCTGTGTTTCTCTCTACCCCTGTAATCTGTGCCCCCCGCCCCCACCCCCTCATAGCTCTGTAAAGGGCACATCTCTCTGACGAACCCCTAAAGAGCAAACCCACAGAACATGTCTTGGTTCTTTTCCTACTTTACCACCACAGACTTGGCCACACTCATCATCGCATCCTCAAACTCCCTTCTACCTTGACCCATGGGGCATCATTCTCCTCCCTCTCCACCTCTGTCAGCAAGCTGTCCCTTCACTGGCTTTGCTATTTCACCCACCCCCCAAAATGTAGCTGCTGCTCTATACCTGGTCACCTTCCTTCACTCTTCTCTACCCTCCTTCATGGGTCTGGTGACCCTCCAGAACAGTGCTTCTGGGAGAGTCTGGTCGACATCTGCTGTTCCCCTTTCTCTCTCAAAAGTGTCTCAAGTTTGGACCACAAGTATGTATGTAGTCGCTCTGTCTATGAGGGGTTTCATCCTCTTTGCAGCTCCATCCCTAGCATCATCTCTGGGCCACAGTGATGGTGGCCAAGGGGATAGACAACAATCCACATCAGCTCCCCCTCCCTTCACAGGTGACTGACCTTTTCTTTGTCTTATGTAAGAAGCTTCACATGGTAGTCCCCTTGCCCTGTTTCCAGTTTGCTGCCCCTCCTTTATAGATATACTGGGACTGCCACTGAATGCAAGTGTCTCCCAAAATGACTCCCTGTCCATCCGTCCATCCCCTACCTCACCTTTAAGCCTCAGACCCAGCATTTCTAAGACTCTGATGGACAATGCTGATCACTAGTTCCCAGACACCCAAAACTCAGTAAGGACAAAACTGAAGTCCCTATCATCTCTCTAACTGGATCCTCCCCTAGCTCGTGTACCTACCCAACTCATGCCACAATCGAGGGGAGGTGGCCACCCCCACAGCCCTGCTAATGAGATAACAGGGATCATCTGGACCACAGAACCCCATGTGCCCCTCCACAACTGACCAGACCCAGGAGGTGGCTACCAAATCTAAAGGGAGCCAACCCATAGGCATTCTGTGTGGCCTTAGCCCTGGCTTGCCAAAGTCTTCTTTCAGGAACATGGAATTGGGATCCTGAAAGACTGACTTATTTACCCACATGAAGAAACATCAGAGAGAGTGGCTCAGTCAAGGAAATAAGATGGATTGAAAGAAGGATAGAGGGATGCACAGAGGAGTAGCTACGTGACGTTGAGCAGCTCTTGGTGGTAACACATCAGTATTCAATGTCAAGCTGTTTCCGCTTTGTTGTATGTTTAAAACTGTCTATCATAAAGTGCTGGGGGAGGGGGGAAGGCCTCGGAAGGTGTCACTCCTTAAATAATGAATTTAATAAATACTTCTTGAATATTCACTCTGCTAAGTACCGAGGAGCCAGTGAGAACGGGAAACACGTTGCCTGCCCTCATGGAGTTTACAGTCTAGAGGGGGAGGCAGAATCCCATGTTAATCACACAAGTACATAATTCTGAACCAAGACAGGGGCTGTGAAGAAGAAGGAAGGGTGTAGTGAAGATTAGAACAGAGGGACCTGATTTAATAGCAGGGACACTCCCTTGAGAAAGTGACATTGAAGATGGCACCTAGAGCATCAGCAGGGTTAGCACATGAGCAGTGAGAGCAGGAAGCTGTCCAGGCAGAACCATGAGTATGGCCCTTTTTAGGAATGGAGACAGGCCCTGTGCGCTTAGAGGGCACGGAACAGGGGGACGTCCGCAGGGACCACGGCATACAGGGGCCACATCGTGCAAGCACTGGGAGGGAGAGATGTGGTTCCTGGGGGTGGGAGGGAAATGACAAGTTGAAGTCACTTACAGCCAGAGTCTGAGGGAGCAGAAAGGATGTACAAGCAGAAAGGGCTGATGAGGACAGCAGAGGCGGGATAATGCAGCAGATGTGAAGGAAAATAGAAGCCATTTGTTATAGTTCATAGTCAGGGTGGGGCAGGCCATGAGCAGCCAGTACCTGGGGCAACCAGGGTTCCAGCTCCAGCGCTCATCTGAGAAGATCCTAAGAAGTAAACTGTCTTCTGCTGGTGCCAAACTAGAGCACGACATCACCAAGTATTCAGGCCCCCACGACCAAGCCTCTCCCACATCTCCTCACCTCCTCTCTCAACGCCGCATCCTGGGACCAAGCCCTGTTAGCCTGCATCCTTGAATCTGTGTTTTTGTTTTCTTTATCATTTCCACCAGTGCCATCTCTACTTCTGTGTGCACCATTAATTCCTAGCCCAGTCGGGCTTCTGCCCTTTAACTTTACTGAACGAGTCTTTGCCTACCACCTCTTCATTGCTAAAACCTGTGGCTTCTTTTCAGTCCTTTTTCTACTTGTCTCTCAGGAGTTTTTAATTCTGTTGACCGGATTCGTCATCTCAAAATGGTTTCTTCCACTTCCAAGCCTCCTTACTCCTCTAGTTTTCCTTCTACCTCTCTTGCTCCCCTCTCAGTCCCTTTGTAAATTTTGTTTCCTCTGCTCGTCCCGTAAATGATTCTATCTCCACATCTCCCTATGAGACCCATGACTTCAGTTTCCTTCTTTTGTCCTCTAGGCTCTAGAGCAGTATTGTCCAGTACAATTTGATCGTTGTTATGGGTGAATTATATTCCCCCAAAAGATATGTTCGGGTTCTAACCCCCAATTCATGTGAATGTGCCCTTATTTGGAAATAGGATCTTTGTACATGTCATTGAGTTAAGATAAGGTCATACCAAATTAGGATGGGCTCTTAAATCCAATGGCTGGCGTCGCTGTAAGGAGAGATCTGGAGACATGTACTCAGGGAATAATGAGGTCAGATGAAGATAGAAGCAGAAACTGGAGTGATGCGTGTACAGCTAAGGGATGCCAAGGACTGCTGGCAACACCAGAAGCTCAGAGAAAGTGATAGAACAGATTCCCTCCCAGAGCCTCTAGAGGGAGCATGGCCAGCAGACACCATCATTTCAGACTTACGTACCCTCCAGAACTGTGAGAGAATGAATTTCTGTTGTTTTAAGCCACCTGGTTTGTGGTAATTTGTTACGACATCCTTAATACAGCATTGATGGAAATGTTATTTATCTGCCTTGTTCAACATGGTGGCTGCTAGCCATATGTGGCTACTGAGCACTTGAAATGTGACTGGTATGACTAAAGAACTGCAATTGTATTTCCTTTAAATTAATTTAAATTTAAATGGCAGCACGTAACTGGCGGCCACCATCTTGGACACAGCAGCTCTAGGTCCACATATCAGCCGACGGCAGGGCACTTCCTCGTGGACGTCCCACGAGCAACCCAAACCCACTGAGCATGCCCACGACAAATGTCTTTCCCTCAAACTGCTCCTCCTTCTGTCTCACAGAAGATGCCTCTTTCACACGCCCAAGCCATGGGCGTCCTCCTGGGCTCCCCTTCTCCCCTGGCCCCAGATGAAGCAAGACTTCTGAGTATCTCCGCTCCTAGGATCACATGGTCCTTCCCGATCAGGCCCCTCCCGACTCCTCTGGCCACTGTCTCCTCCAAGGAGTCCTCACTGGAGCCCCCAAACTAGATTAGGTGCCCCTTTTCTGCTGAACTCTCCTGTTGCAGGAGGGCTAACACAATGGAAATAACCCCCTTGTCTTGTCTGTCTGTCCATTACTGGCTGTTTCTACAGTACTTAGCACTGTGCCTGGCATATGGTGGGCACTCAATAAATACTTGATGAATGAATGAATTAATTAATTAATTAAAGGAACTAAACAGTACAGGTTGTCAGGGGAAATTGTTAGCATTGTTGCTAATTAGGGATACTAGAAAAAAATAAAAGAGAGAATACATTAAAATTTGCTTTGGTGGCATCCAAGTGATACTGGTTACAGTTATTTATGTGAAATCTTACTTTTTATGCCTAATTACCATGCAGTAAAAGCAAGGATTATGTGCATCATTAGATGTGTCAGATCAACTTGGTTGGGTTTTATTTCATTATAACAGTGAATTATGCACATAAGCTCAGACCACATAAATAACTGTGGATGGAGCTAGTTGTCTGTTCCCACCCTTGAAAAAGTTTCTTTCCTCTATTTCCAATTCCATCGTATCTGCCACATCAGGGGCACCATGAAAATAAGTGATGGGAAGAGAAGTGGGTGATCACTTGTGACCGTGCAGAATACAAAGCAATTATGAGTTGATTGTGATGCTGATACTGTGGATATGTTATTCATCATTATAATGCACTTGACAGCCACAGAGGGTTTCATGAGCATCGTTTGATTTAATCATCTCATTAACCCTGTGGATAACTCTCAGAGTTTTAGTGATTTGTTCTAGTGTCCGGAAAATAGCCCATGTTAAGGCAAGTTTGGAAAGAATAGGGCTCAAAGTTACCTACATTTTAAATTACACTTGCCAAGGTTTGTATAAAGCATTTTTATACATATCTCATCAATAACACCCCAGTGATTTTGGTATTAGAGTTCTCTTTTTGCAGACAAGGCAACCGAGGGTCAGAAAGCTTGACTAACTTGCTCAAGGCCTAAAGAGTGGTAAACGATGATTTTTGAGCGTGGATTCTTTGGCTCGAGAACCCATATTTTTTTCCACTCTGCTTAGTTTATGCCTAATGGTCCATGTTTAATCTGGAAAGTAGGAATAAAGACATCTTTCTAGGCAAGAGGTGCTGGGCTGTATCTGCAAGACAGCCCAAAGAACAAGGCTCAGAATATTATCTACAACCCTGGAGGAGGAACTGAAAGTCCTTGACTTTGTTTAATGGCTAAATTATTATTTGGTTTTGCTTGACTTATTTCCCTTGCTTCTGCATTTTCTCATTTTTCTGATTAAATTTGTTCTTTGGCTAAAGTTTTTCTACAGACAGGAGGCAGGGGGAGGACCTTGGTGGGGGAGGTCTATCCTAGGAAGGCCTTACAGGTCCTGCTGAGTTTTAAAGGCTTGGAAGAAGCAAGTGGAAAAGGTTTTAAACAGCTGCTCTGAGGGTCACCAAAGGAGCCAATCTAGGTAAAGTATGAGAATTTTTAAGCATTCCTGAAAGCCTGGCTGAAAAATATCTCTTATATTATATGGTATATTAAAGATGGCCAAAAATTCTTTGGCCCTCCTCCCATTGAGAGGGGAATCTATTTCCACTTCCCTTGAATCTAATTGGCTTGTGATTGTATCGGACACTGGAGTGGGAAATCCATGCTGCTTGATTTCCAAGGGTAGGCTACAGGAGGCTTGATGTGTGTGCCGTAGTCTCTGGGAGCCCCCTCTCTGGGTGCTCTGAGCCGCCATGCTGAAGGACCAAGTGTTGGCACCCCAGTTGACAGTCCCAGCTGAGCCCAGCTTTCCAATCATCCCCCCTGAAGGGCAAGACACATGAATGATGGTGTCCTGGGCCCTCCAGACCAGCCTGTCTACCACCCAGTAGCTTCAGTGAATGCCACATGGAGCAGAATAATTGCACAGCTGAGCCCTGCCTGAAATCCTTGCCCACAAAACTGTTCTAAACCAGCAAGTTTGGGGATAGTTTGGTACTCAGCAAAAGATAACTAGGGTATGCCCCAAGCTCATTTGGTAGTTTCCTTCTCTTCATGGTGCCAAACAAATAAACAGCCAAGGACCAGGCTAATACACAGTCAAAATGAAACAAACTGGTCTTTCCTAAGGCATTTCACACACACACACACACACACACACAAACACACACACACACATACACACACACACACACACACACACACACAAGATCCTGGCAAATGTGGACTTCAGACAAATAGTCTTTCAATGGATTGATTTGAAATATCACCCATAAAATAATTTTGCCTTTGAAAGGTATCAAGCACTGATAAAAAGAAAATGTCTGTGAGGGTACAGCTGGGACAGATAAGATATTCTTTTCATCATTTCACCATCTCCATTTTCAGCACCCAACAGCTTTTTGAGTGTTCAACTCTAATTTGAAAAAGAAACAAGAGAGCACATCTGTTCTCTCCCCTGTCTTGACACACATTTAATCACACCCAGATACGCAAGTTCTCCTCTCACGTTACTCCAGTTCACCTTCTGATGATGCTGACATGACAGGGGCATTTTTTTTAATTGAAGTGTGTTTGATTTACAGTGTTGTGATAGTTTCTGGTGTACAGCACAGAAAGTGGCATGTTCTGAAGATCCATCACACAGTGTAAGTCAAGAACGCAGAAGACCATCTACAAAACAGACACAGACTTGCAGACATAGTAAACAATCTTATGGTTACCAGGGAAAGGGGGTTGGAGGGGATAAATTTGAGAGTTTAAGATTTACAAATGTTAGCCACCACATATAAAAATAGATTTTAAAAAATTTCTTCTGCGTAGCACAGAGAACTATGTTCAGTATTTTGTAACAACCTTTAAATATAAAGAATATGTATGTATTTGCATGACTGGGACATTGTGCTGTACACCAGAAACTGACACATTGTAATTGACAGTACATCAATTAAAAAATAAATGCAGAAGAGGTAAGTAGATGGGGTGTGAGGACTCTGTGGACAAAACAGTTCCCCAAACTGAGCCATCAACCCAGCACAAATGCTGCAGCTGTTTCAAAGGCACCCGCAGTATTTCTCACACGGCAGTTCATATCGGTGATGTCAGACTTTTTTCTTAAACAAAAGTGAAATGTGAGAAGGTGAAAAATTACACAATGGTTGGAAGATGTTTTCTCTTGTTTTGGGAACTGTACTCTTAGCCGACTACATTTTTCCACACCAGGGGGACCTGGATCTCCCCCGGGTCTGTGAAAGTCGACATTTCTTTACCAAAACCTCCCCATTGGCTCCCTGAGTTCTTGGTCATCTCACCACCCTGTCCTGCAAGTCACTGAGCAGGGAAAATGACTCACAGCCTCTAAAGAAAACTGAATTCATTGAATTAGACGTTGGAAAAGAGCCTAAGTGAGTCACCGTATTCCTCACCCTGCCTGGGGCAGCGCCACACCTACATCACTCCAGCCAGAAGAGAAGGAGCCAGGTTTTTAATAAGCTGGTTGGAGAAGGATCATTTACAACAATAATAACCCCCTTCCTATGTGCACCTATATCCGCACCCCAACAATGAGGCATTGCAAAGTTGGACCCCAAAGCATACGCAAAAGAGCAGAACTATGCAACGCGAGGAGCCCAGCTCATACGGAGCTTTTGTACAAATGAGGAAAAGTGGTCCCTGGGGGCAAAGAAATTAGGGAAAGCCCCCCTTCACCTCCCCGTCCTGGGGCAGAAGCTGCCCACAGCCTGCGTGCAGAGCTGGGGAGGCTGAGGAGTGGATTCGCTCCACTCCCAACTCCTCTCCCTGCTCCTGGGCAGCGAACAACCCCAGGACCACGTGCAGTGGCCTGAGAAGAAGTAAATGGAACTTTCATGCCTCTCTCTCCCTTTTCCTGGTCAAATCTATCTTTCCCTACATTTACCCCCATGGTTCCTATTGCTGACACTTGGTAACACTAATTTTTTTAATTTGTCACCCCCTCCTAATAAATCTGAGGGCTGACAGGTAATGTCTCTTCATCCCACTGGGTCCCTGGCAGGTGCTCAACCCCTCACTAAAGGAATGAATGACTCTGGGAAAGAATGAACCCAGCCTTCCAACAGTCCCATCTCATTTTTCCCTCGCTCTAAGTGGAAAGGAGGAGTCTGATCTCACCTCCACTGAGGGAAGACCCAACCAGTACACATTTTGTTCTCCAGAGCAGAATTCTAGGTTGGAAAGGGGAATTCTTGAACACGGGGACCACTGTGGCCATGAGATCTGAGTCCCTTGCTGGCGCCATTTTACTTCTGCGCCCCTCCTGTTTGGATGTCATTCCAGAGCCAACTCTCTCACCAAGTAGCACCTTAGACTAGACCATCAAGAAGAGGGGCACATCCTTTCTAACCCCTCAGAGCCCTCTTACAGAAAGGGAGGGGGCTGCCTTTCCGGCTCCAATGGTCACAGCCGCCTTTCTTCTTGGGGACGATACTGGAATCAGAGCAGAGCCACCGAAACCACTTACCCAGGGCAGGGCCACTCCCCAGCCTGGCATTATTGACATCCTAACAGGCCACAGAGACAGCTGCCAAATGAACCCACCGCTTTGATATGAGGAGCCGCCTGTCAACAGCCAAGCCTGAGGTCAGAAACTGAAATGTCTGAGGGCCCGTCCAGCAGTCCCCATGGTGTCTGTCATTGTTATTATTTGTTGTTGACATTTAATTGTGTGAGTCCATTTACATGAAAGATCCAGAATAGGTAAATCCACAGAGATGGAACACAGATTGGTGGGTACCAGAAGCTGGGGGGAGGGACTACCCAATGAATATGGGGGTTTCATTTTCCAGTGATGAAAATGTTTTAGAACTAGATAGAGGTGGTGGTTATATAACGTAAATGAACTAATGCCACTGAACTGTCCATTTTAACATGGTTAATTTATGCTATGTCAATTTCAAAAGCAAAAACACAAACAAAAGCCAAGGGACTTCTATCAGATTTCTGGCTTCACTTGAGAAACCCGAAGATCTGAAGTGCTGGCCTCATCCCCACATGGCAACAATCAGCTGGCGCAGAGCAGCGGCTGCCGAATTGAGGGAGCGGAACTTGCCCTCCACGTTGTCCTTCACCTGGGCTTCCTCTGAGCTGGTGACCCCTGCCCCTACCCACAAGGAAGCTACTGATGTTCCACAGAGACCAAACAGAGTCTCCACTGAGCTGCCATCTTCGGGCACATGTGAAGTGAGATCATAAGGTAAGATGTGAGAACAGAGCTGGGGGAGACAAACAGGAAGAGGCCAGGAGGCTGTGACCAGGGAAACAGACACCAGACAAGTAAGGACCTGTGCGTTCTGGTCACTCTGGCTGGAGAAGCATCTCCTCCACCCTCCCAGCCCCTGCATCCTCTTACTCTGCTTTGATTTCCTTCCCAGCTCTTATCACTACCTGGCTTACTATGCATGTTAGGTTCCTAGGGCTGTCCAACCAAATAGCCACAGCTTGGGAGGCTCAAACAACAGAGGTTTATTCTTTCACATTTTTGGAGGCCAAAAGTCCTGAATCAAGGTGTCAGCAGGGCAGCACTCCCCCCAGCGTCTCTAGGGGAGAATCTTTCCTGCCTCTTCCAGCTTCTGGTGGCTCCAGGTGTTCCTTGACTTGTGGCTGCGTCCTTCCAGTCTCTGCCTCTGTCTTCACATCTCTTTCCTCCATCTGTTTCTATATCTCCCACCTTCTCCCTTCTCTTATATAGACATCAGTCATTGGATTTAGGGCTCATCCTAAATCTAGGATGATCTCATCTTGAGATCCTTAACTTAATTACATCTGCAAAGACCCTATTTCCAAATAAGATCTCATTCACAGGTATCAGGGGTTAGAATTTGGACATAGTTTTTTTCAGTGTGGGGGGAGACACAATTCAACCCATGAGACTATGTATTTTTCTGTTTACTCTGTGACTCATGTTGTGTAAGTGTCATGAGAGTAGGGACTCTGCCCATTTGTTTCCATGTTGGATCCCCATAGCCTAGAACAATTCCTGGCACATGGCTACTCAGGAAGTGCTCATAGAATGAAGGAATGAGGCAGCTTGTGCGTGGGATGATGTTGGCTCAAGTCAAGTCAGCCAATAACCGGTCCAATCGGAAGATACTACAATAGCAATCCAGTGATGAATGTCAGCTACAAATATCAGGTAGACCCCAGGCATGAAGTTTGCTCACCATCCATGAGGCATCGGGGAAAATGAGGAGGTCTCCAGCCAGTCTAAGAGGTTTGTCATTGAAACCCCAAGCACATGCTGATGCAAATTCCTGACACACCAGCTCAGGGACACAGAACCCTGGTCTGCAGGGGCGGCTGGACAAAGAAGATTTGGGAAGAGTGAAGACTGCCTTCCACCCCCACTGGGGTGTTCTCAGTAATTCCCACACAAGGGTTTCACTCACTGGGGCGAGTGATACTCAATGTGTGGGCACCAACCACCTGCTCCAGAACCACCTGGGGGATTTGAGTTAAAACCAC
Source organism: Camelus bactrianus (assembly GCF_048773025.1). Lineage (NCBI taxonomy): Eukaryota > Metazoa > Chordata > Mammalia > Artiodactyla > Camelidae > Camelus > Camelus bactrianus. The sequence goes on from NC_133541.1 coordinate 11,727,623, forward strand.
ACATTCTTGGGTCTCACCTCAGACCTTCCCCATCATATTCCTGGGAGGGATCTTAGGTGATTGCTGGGAACACTAAAGTCAGAGAACTAACGAACCTCTGTCTCTTGGGACAGTAACCACTGGGATGTTTCCCCTCCTCAATTGTCAACATCTCACTTGATTGCTATTTGCTGGGGCCACTGTCCTCGCAATAGGCAGTTGCCCCGGAATTGGTTGGCCTGCTCCAATTCCTTACCTTTGTATTTTCTTTTTCATCCTGTTATCAGAGTTGAAACATAACAGAGACGGCTCTGTTTCTATCCCCTAAACCCTTGAATGGTTTCTCCAGCATCTAGAGAGTAGACACTGCCGGTCGCCTGCCCAACAGCCATTTTTCTCCCTTACTTTGTTCTAATAGAACCCAAAAGAACTCTGATTTTATTCAGGCATTGAGGGGAAAATGTGCTCATGAGAAGTGAGCCCCACCCCACCACAGGGACTAACTGTGATGGGTCCTCCATTAGTCATCATAATAACATCACCATTTGCCAGGAACTGATTCAGAGAGAGGCAGGTGACCGAGTTCTGTCCAGTAACACATGATGGGCATCTACTGGGAGCTTCTGGGAAAGATTCTTGACCCTGATAAATAGAGACCAGACACAGGGATCTATATTCAGTATCTTGTAATAACCTTTAATGAAAAAGAATATGAAGACAAGTACATGTATGTATATGCATGACTGGGACGTTGTGCTGCACACCAGAAATTGACACATTGTAACTGACTACACTTCAAGTAAAAAAAGAGAGAGAGACAGAGAGACCAGAAAGGGGAATTTTCCTATTTCCCCCTTTGTAGCAGGTGCCTCTGGTTCCCTGTGGCACATCCCTTGGCCCGCCCTGTGATGGGTGTTCTTAGTTACAGCTGTTTGATCTTCTGACCTTCAAACCATTGGTGAGGGAGGGATTCCTGCCCTAGGGTCACAGGGGCGGCTGAACACCCAATACCCAACACTGGACAGATGAGATCAACAGCAGTTTATAGTCACATTTACTCACGCCTGGGGAAAGGGGAGAATACAGCATGCCACGCAGGCTGCACTCAGGAATAGAGGCAGGGTTTGTAGCACCAAAAGGGTGGGTGCCCCTTGGTTCCCCCGGGAGACTAGGATAGGCTTGTTGGAATAACTCCGTGGTCTGGCAGGAAACTCAAGCCTTTACTCAGGGATAAGCAGCCACAGGGCCTGGTCCTGGGATAGGGAGGGTGGTTTGGCTAGTGGACCTGATCTGTGGGAACAGGGTGGGGAGAAGAACCAGCTCTCCCAGCTTCAGATATCAAAGCAGCACGTACTACTGAACCTTAATTTCAGGCCTAGCACCACAATGGTGGGCGTTCTTAAATGCTCATCCTCACCCTGAGCTGACAGCCCACACAATGAGCTTCTTTACATCTTGGCGTTTGAGTCTCCTCTGCGGCTCCTGCCCCCGCACACACCTGCATTCACAGACCTCCCAGCCCACTGGGGAACAGAGCCGTGGATGAAGATTCCAGCAGCCTTGTCTTCCAGGTAGGCAGTCCTGGCCACACTCTGTGTATTTCCCAGGAGGTCCCAGCAGACCTGAGCCCCATGGAGCTCACAGCAGGCAGCTCACAGCAGGCAGCTCAGTGGCACGACCTCGTGTTGGTTTTTCCTCCTTGCCAGTCTCATGTCCCCTGTCCCTCTCACTCCTGCTGCATGGACCTGCTCCCAAATAAATGCTGTCAGGCTCTACTTTTCAGGGAGCCCAAAATAATGCCACTTCTTTG